>NC_081357.1:89810582-90417010 GCF_030684315.1 Stegostoma tigrinum
ATGACCTTTCCCATATCATGAGGCCAGAAGTGAAATGTTCATTTGATTGTACAATGTTCAGCACTATTCACAACTCCTCAGGTGTTTATGCAGTCCAAACCCACCCGCAACAAGACCTGGGCAATATCTAGGCTTGCCAAGATCATTGGCAAGCAATAATCATGCCACACAAGTGCCAGGCAATGCCCATCTCCAACGACTGCCCCCTTGATGTTCAGTGGCTTTACCATTGCCGAAATTCTGCAATCAATGACCTACCTGCTGACTCTCCACAGCACATCTACCATTTACATGGCACGAGTCAGAGGGGTGGTGACGGAGTACTCTCTATTTGCCTGAATTAGCGCATTTCCTACAACACACAAAAGCTTGCCATTATCCAGGATAAAGCATCCCACTTGACTGGGACCTCATGCTGAATTTTCAACATTCACTTCCTTCACTAATGACTGTCCAGTAGCAGCAGTGTATGCTCTCTGGAAGGATCACTACAAACACTCTTCAAACCTCCTTTGACAACACCTTCCAAATATATAACCTCTGTTTGAAGAATCACTGGATTTGAAATGTTAATTCTGCTTTGTCTCCATAGATGCTACCAGACCTGATAAGATTTTCCAGCACTTTCCGACTCTGTTTGTAACATGATCTCTTCCAACTAGAAGAACAAGGGCAGCAAATAAACAGGAACACCACCACAAGCAATTACCTTTTAAAGACAAATACTACCCTGACTGTGTCAGGATACATCACTGTTTATATATCACCTGTTCCTTCACTGTAACTGAGTAAAAATCCTGTAAGGAACTGCTTTCCTTACACTGTTTTGGTGTACCTACACCCCAAGGATCACAACTGTTCAAGAAGAATACAGGCATGGAATATTTTCTAAACGGTGAGAAAATTCGTAAAGCAGAAGTACGTAGGGATCTGGGAATGTTGGTCCAGGATTCTCAAAAGGTTATAAAGTATGAATCTGGGTGAACACAGCAGGCCAAGCAGCATCTCAGGAGCACAAAAGCTGACGTTTCAGGCCTAGACCCTTGATGAAGGGTCTAGGCCCGAAACGTCAGCTTTTGTGCTCCTGAGATGCTGCTTGGCCTGCTGTGTTCATCCAGCTTCACACTTTATTATCTTGGATTCTCCAGCATCTGCAGTTCCCATTATCACATCACGAATGTAACGTTGTCGTTTGTCTCAAGAGGGTTGGGATATAAAAGCAGTGATGTGCTTCTGAGACTTTATAAAGCCCTAGTTAGGCCCCATTTAGAATACTGTGTCCAATTTTGGGCCCCACACCTCAGGGAGGACATACTGGTGCTGGAGCGTGTCCAGATGAGATTCACACAGATGATCCCTGGAATGGTAGGTTTAACGTATGATGAACGACTAAGGATCCCGGGAGTGTACTCATTAGAGTTTAGAAGGTTGAGGGGAGATCTAATAGAAACTTACAAAATAATGTATGGCTTAGAAAGGGTGGACGCTGGGAAGTTGTTTCAGTTAGGCGGGGAGACTAGGATCCCGTGGGCACAGCCTTAGAATTAGAGGGGGTAAATTTTAAACGGAAATGAGGAGACATTTCTTCAGCCAGAGAATGATGGGCCTGTGGAATTCATCGCCAGGAGCGCAGTGGAGGCCGGGACGTTAAATACCTTCAAGGCAGAGATCAATAAGTTCTTGACCTCACAAGGAATCAAGGGCTACAGGGAGTGTTCAGGGAAGTGGACTGGAAATGCCCATCAGCCATGATTAAATGGCGGAGTGGACTCGATGGGCCAAATGGCCTTACTTCACTCCTATGTCTCATGGTCTTATGGTCTAAGACAACGTAGCACTGACTTCACCAGGGCAATGGGATTTGGGCAATAAGTGCTGGCCCAAACAGTATATTCACAGTGCTGTTACATGGAAGTTTCTGTATTTTGACCCACCAACACTGAAGGAACAGTGGTACAGTTCTGAGTCAGGATAACCTGCAACTTGGAGTGGAACCTGTGAACAATGTTTCACATTTTCTTGCCTCTGGAAGGCATCAAGCTATTGCTGTAGCTGTATTCATCTGGGCATGTGGAAAATATTCCATCAATCCTGATTTAAACCTTAGAGATGGTGAACAGGAAGGCACAAATTTCTCAGTCTCCAATCTGCTCTTGTATCCAAATTATGTGGTTCATCCAGTTCTGTTTCTGGTCAATAGTAACCCCTAACAATACTCAACACCACTCCCACCCTCAGGATGTTACTGTGGGGACTTCAGCAATGATGGCACTGTTTAATGTCAAGAGGCAAAGGCTACATTATATTGTGTTGGATATGGAGATTTCTTGACATTTGTGTGGTGCAACTGCTTTCTGCTGATCTTCAGCCCAAGCTCAGATACTGTCCACATCTGGCCTCATTTGGACAGTTGTACTTCAGTATCTGATTAGTTATAAATTGTGGTAAATATTAAGCAATCATCTGTGAACATCCCCATTTCTGATCTTATAAGTGAGCTAAGCACGCATTCCTTCCACACCTTCTTCACTCCCCTCCCCTTTTCTTCATAAATCTCTTTTTCAATCCCCCGCCCTCAAACTTTCACAATCCTCTATCACCTTTTTTCCTCCAATATTCATACTTCCTCTTTAAGTCTCCCAGTCAATGTGCAGCCCCATTCTCTTCCTGTATCTCCTGTTCCTTGTCCTGAAGTCTCTCCTATTTCTAGTGATTGTAGTGGGGTAAGCCAGGTGGACATCACAGAACATGAAACCCCTGATTTGGGCTGTTAATCTGATCCAATCAGGGATCCCTGGCTCACAGATAAGAGCAGGTGTGCCTGAAATCCTGTTCATTCTGAGAGAGATGCAACAGTGTCAAGGACTCTCTATGTGTATATAAAACGTGACTTGGCATTGGGATACCGGCCTCCGTGCAATTATTTCAATTTTCCCTTAAGCTTTAATTTTCCACCCTGTGCATTGCCGTAGAAGATGTGCTGATGCTACTGCTTTCTCTGTTTATGTTGTTATCAGTGTCACTTTCCTTTGGTTTTGCTTCGCTGCAGATTTTTTAAGGGCAATATTTTTTTAAAAAAGCAGCAAAAAAAAGCTCGCAAACAATGCCAATTTAACAGTCCACAATATTTACAACCAATTAGCAGGTGTCCTATCATTGCCTTAATGCTGACTGCTAAATAATACCAATTAAGGGCCAGTTATTAGGCTTTAAATGTTCTTGACACAACTTTTTTTTCTCATTATGCTATGCAATAAGTTATTCCTCTTGCCTCTATTGCATGTAATTCTGCAATCATTGAGCGCACAACTAAAGATTATGGTAGAATGAGCAATGCACCCTGGCAAAAGACAGAAAGAAAGTACCCTCCTACAGGCATGAGTACCCATAAGTACTGATGGTTCACAGGGTTTTGTTTTCAGGGCAGGCTGCGGTTACCTCTACTTGTTGTGGAAACCATGTTTATAAAAGTTATGGCTTCCTAGAAAAGGACAGCTCCTCTTGAAAAAACAGGACATATTCCTGAAAGTGCTAGAACACTCGGCCATCGAGAAGCATCTGTGAAGAGAGGCAACATTCATTCTTTAGGTCAATGATCTCTCATCAGAACAGGGAGAAGATGGAAAAATAGGTTTTAAACAAGTTTGAAGGGGCAGGAGGGATTAAGGACAAAGTGGGAGACAGAAGAAATTACATTACAGAATATTTGGTGGTGCCAGAAAAAAGGGAATGGTAATAGGACAGATAAAAATATTTTAGAGAAAGTGTGAATAGCAGAATGATCAACTACTGTCACCCAGAATCAATATAACAAACATAAAGGTAAAACTAAAGTCTGGAAAAAAATTGGGAGCGGTGATTATGATCTGAAATTGTTGAACTTAGATTTGAAAGGCTGCAATGTGCCTCATTGAGAAATGAAGTGTTGCTCCTCAAGTTTATGATGAGTTTTGTTAAAATGTTGCTGCTGGCTGAGGACACAGAGATCAAGTTGAAAGATAGTTGGAGAATTAAAAGGACCAGCAACCAGAAACTCAACATCGTGCTTGTAGGCTGAATGCAGATTTTCCTCCGTACAATCACACAACCTTTACATTTGTCATCCCCAGTGTAGGATAGAATGTATAGTGAGCAGCAAGTAGAGAAGACCTGAGTGCTATAGAAGACATGAGCATTATTATATAGCTGTTTATAGAATCTTTCTATGTGCAACTTGCCTGTTTGATTCTTACTTATACATGTGACAGTATATCATAGTTCTTTGCTGTCAAGCATTTTGGGACATCTTGAGATTGTGAAAAAAAAAATTGGAAGTTGTTTCTTCCATTTACTTTCAATGAATATCCTAATTGTCAACAAGTACTAAACTTGGTAAGCAAGTACAATCTTGTGGGGAGAGAAAGTCACCGGTGTTTGAGGACATCTACTTACTTAATAGGGTTTCATTGCTGAAAAGTTCTGTATTACAAAAATATCTGAAAGTTGAACATAGAACATGGAACATAGAACATTACAGCACAGTACAGGCCCTTCGGCCCTCAATGTTGTGTCGACCTGTCTTACCGATGTCAAGCCCATCTAACCAACACTATTCCATGTACGTCCATATGCTTATCCAATGACGACTTAAATGTACCTAAAGTTGGCAAAGTGTTCCATTCCCTTACTACTCTCCGAGTCGAGAAACTACCTCTGACATCTGTCCTGTATCTTTCACCTCTCAATTTAAAGCTATGCCCTGTCGTGCTCGCCATCACCATCCCAGGAAAAAGGCTCTCCCTATCCACCCTATCTAACCCTCTGATTATTTTATATGTTTCAATTAAGTCACCTCTCAACCTTCTTCTCTCTAATGAAAACAGCCTCAAGTCCCTCAGCCTTTCCTTGTAAGACCTTCCCTCCATACCAGGCAACATCCTAGTAAATCTCCTCTGCACCCTTTCCAAATCTTCCACATCCTTCTTATAATGCGTTGACCAGAACTGTACACAATACTCCAAGTGTGGCCGCACCAGAGCTTTGTACAACTTCACCATAACCTCTTGGTTCCGGAACTCGATCCCTCTGTTAATAAAAGCTAAAACACTGTATGCCTTCTTAACAGCCCTGTCAACCTGGGTGGCAACTTTCAAGGATCTGTGTACATGGTACAATGTTATTTCATTTCATTTATCTAATATTTGATATTATAGCAGCACTAAGTAGAGCATAAGACTAACAATGGCAGGAGATCCCAGACCAGTATTATGCTGCTCTTGCCCAATGTGAGAGCTCAGGGATATGGCTGATGTCCGTGACTCTTTCACGTGCAGGAAGTGTGTCCAGCTGCAGCTCTCGTTAGACTGCATGACGGCTCTGGAGCTGTGGATGGACTCACTTTGGAGCATCCGTGATAGCTCATTCAGCAAATTGGTCACATCGCTAATTAGGATAGCTGAGGGAGAAAGGGAATGGGTGACCAAAAGGCAGAAAAAAAGCAGGAAGGCAGTGGTGTCCCCTGTGGTCATCTCCCACCAAAACAGGAAGGGCAGGAAAATGAGTGGAAGGGCTATAGCCACAGGGGATTCTATTGTATGGGGGGGGAGATAGGCGGTTCTATGGTCAAAAACATGGTATGTTGCCTCCTAGGTCCACCGGTCAGAGATGTGTCAGATTGACAACAGGACATTCCGAAGGGGGAGGGTGAACAACCAGCTGTCATGGTGCATATAGGCATCAATAATATGGGTTAAAAAAACCACAATGAGGTTCTACAAGCAGAATTTAGGGAGTTAGGAGCCAAGTTAAAAAGTAAGACCTCAGAGGTAGTAATCTCAGGGTTGCTACCAGTGCCACATCCTAGTCAGAGTAGAAATGAAGAAATAGGCAGGATAAATGAGTGGCTTGAGAGATGGTACAGGAGGGAGGGGTTCAGATTTTTGGGGACATTGGGACCGGTTCTAGAGGAGGTGGGACTATTACAAATTGGACTGTCTACACCTGGAGCCAATGTCCTCGGGGCTGCTTTTGCTCACGCTGTTGCGGAGGATTTAAACTAATGTGGCAGGGGGATGGGAGCCAAATGCAGACATTAGTGGGCAGTAACAAGATAATAACTACAGCCTGTAAGGAACTAGATAATGAAGTCAGTGTGACTAAGAGGAAGAGTAGACAGAGAGCAGATGATGAACGCAGACGGACAGGTGGTCTTTTTGTGGCATTTGTTTCAATGCAAGAAGTGCGTAGTGAGCTATCAACACAAGGTAGCTCAACTGTGGGGTCCTTACAAAAGTAATCTCAAAACTGAACAAGTTGAACTGCTGGGACAGGACAGATTTAACAAATATCATGTGTGGCACAGCACAATTTTTGACAAAACAAATCTGAATTCTCAGACAAAGATGCATGAAAACTGATGCTATCATAAATCATGAACTATATTCAGAATTTTCATAAAGCTAAATGATAAACTATGCATCAAGAACTACTGTAATATTTATATTTTATTATCTACAATCTGATTTAAGTATTTCACAAACAATGAAAATGCATATTTTTTCACATTTTTCATTTCAGTGGTTCAGCCAGTTATTTTCTAACCACCATCTTTATCAGGCCAGAAAGCCATAACTAGTGGAGTGCCACAGGGATCAGTCCCAGGACGACAATTATTTACTGTCTACGTTCATAACTTAGAGGAGGGGACAAGGCATAAATCCATCCAAATTTGCTGATGCCACAAAAGTAGAGGAAGGGAATGTTGTCATGAGGACATAAAGAATCTGCAAGGGGATAGACAGGTCAAGCAAATCGGAAAAAGTTGGCAGATAGAGTTTAATGTAGGAAAGTACACTTTGGTAGGAAGAATCAAAAGATAGACTTTTACTTAAATGGAGGAAGACTCTAAAAAAATGCAGGGTAGGGGACTTGGATGCTCTTGTCCATGAAACACGTACCAGCATGCAGGTGACTGATTGCTTTATTGCTGTCACATGTACTGAGGTACTGTGAAAAGTGTTGATGTGCATGCTGTATAGGCAAATCATACCGTACAAAGTGCAGAATACTGTGTTACAGCCACAGAGAAGATGCTGAGAGAGAGAGATCAGAATTAACATTTGAGAGGTCCATTCAAAAGTCACAACAGGAAAGAGGCTGTTCTTAAATCTATTTGTACGCTTATTCAAACTGATATCCTCTGCCCGACAGAAGAGGACGGAAGAGAGTATAATCAGAGTGAGGGGGTATTTTGATTATGTTGGTTGCTTTCCCAAGGCAGTGGGAAGTGTAGATGGAGTCAATGGATGGAAGGCTAGTTTGCGTGATGGATTGGGCTGTGCTCATGATTCTCTTTAGCTTCTTGCAGTCTTGGGAACAGCAACTGCCATACCACACAGTGATGCATCCAGATAGGATGCATCTACAAAATTAGGTAGGGTCCTTATGGACATGCTGAATTTCCTTAGCCTTCTTGACCATCGCGTCGACGTGGGCAGACCAGGACAGATTGTTGGTGAGCAACATTCCCAGGAACTTCACACTATCAACCATCTCCACCTCAGCACCATTGCTGCAGACAGAAGCTTCCTGAAATCAATGACCAGCTCCTTCATTTTGCTTACGCTGATGGACAGATTGTTATCTTTCCATCATGCCAGCAAGCACTCAATTTCTTTTCCTGTAATCTGATTTATTGTTGTTTGAGGTCCGACCTACAATGGAAGCATCATCAGCAAACTTGTAAATGGAGTTGGGGCCACACAGTCATGATTGCATAAGGAGTATAGAGTAGGGGCAGCTTTGCTGGGGACCGGTGTTGAGGCTTATGGTGGAGGAAGTGTTGTCACCTATCCTTACTGATTGCGGTCTCTGGGTCAGGAAGTCAAGAATCCTGTTACAGAGAGGGATGCTGAGGCCTAGGTCTCAGAGTTGAGAGAGGAGTTTGTTTGGAATTACAGTGTGGAAGGTGGAGCTCTGATCAATAAGTAACAGCCTGTTGTAGGTATCCTTGTTATCCAGACATTCCAGGGATGACTGTCAGGCCAGGGAGATGGTATCAGCTGTAGACCTGTTGCAGTGGTAGGTGAATTGCAAAGGATCAAAGCACTTTGGTAGGTTGGAGTTGATGTGAGCCATTACGATGGTGAGGCAAGTAATTAAGAAGGCAAATGGAATTTTGGCGGTTTTTGGAAGGAGGTTTTAGTTTAAAAATGGGGAAGTTTTTTTGCAACTGATCAGGCTATTGAGGAGGTCACACTTGGAGAAATACAAGAAAGGATACACAGCCATAGGAAGCAGTTCAAAAGAGATTCACTGGGCTGATTCATCAGATCATGATTTATCAAGAATGGTTATACAGAAGGTCTTTATTCATTCAAGTTTAGAAGAATGGGGGGTGATCTTACTGAAACACAGAATTTTGAGGGGGCTTGACAGGCTAGATGTGAAGACAATGTTTCCATTAGTGTGGAAATCTCAAACTCAGCGACATAGTTACAGAATAAGGGAACATTTATTGAAACCTGAGATGCAAAGGAATTTCATCTTACAGCAGGTAGTGATTGTTTAGAATACAAGAGAATTGTGAAAGGTAGATCACTGAAAGTATTTAAAGAAGGTGGTAGATAAGATTTTTGAAATAGAGAAGTTGAGGGCTCTGAGAAGCTGGTTTGGAAGGGGAGTTGAGTCCTGGCAAGGTCAGCCATGTTCTTATCGCATGGTGAGGTAGGGTCGAGAGGTAGAACATCCAGATCCCGTTGCTCTTTCTTATATTTTTGTCTGCTTTCTAGAACCAATAAGGAGTTTTATTGTGCTACATGGCCAAGCGAGCTACTGACACAGAACAAGACTGAAATAATTTGCTCAATAAAACATTTCATGAGGCTTTATGGGATAAAGAAAATTTTCATCTACTACTTTGCTGACATCAATCAAAATCTGCTCAATTGAAAGAAATACATGCAGTTCATACAATTTTATGTCATTCTTCCCTTCAATGCATCAAGTATATCTTTCTTGCAATTCATTAAAGTTTGTCTTTCTCAGGGACTTAAAATATGAAACAATACATAATACTGAAGTGTACAGCAGTTAGCACAATGGTCCAATTCCAAATTCTTTTAGATGGATCGGGAAAAATATCTGCTACCAGCAGCTTCATCATGAATATATTCAAACTGTTCCAGTCCTGAACCATTTCAGACTGTAGTTCGGATGCTCACATCTCTCACTATTTGGATTTTGTTTTGCGATTACATTCTAAAGTGCAGACTACAGACCAGAACATTGTATTTTTGAAAAAGTAATATTATAAAATTGAATAACTTCATAAACCATGATAATAAAATATTAATTGCTTGCTTAAATTGAAAGGGTTCTTTATCTTGCTCATATATTTGAAGCCCAATTATTTGTACGTGCTTTCTGCAACAGATTGGCTAGTTTTGCAAATGTTTTCACTGTTACCTGTATAAATTTTAACCTCATATTTAGGTCATCAAGCTGGTGAGAAATCTTTGGAGAGAAAGAGACATCAAGTGGAGATAACTGACTGGGGCAATTTCTTCTTTAAAAACCACAAAGGATCCATGTTTATCCCAAACACTTCCCTGTCCTAGACAAGCAACTGGACCTAGGTCTCTTTCATGGGCTACCAACACATTGCATGTGTGACTGTGACCATGCATTTCAATCACTCCATGAAGCTTAAGTAATTTTATTCATTTAGCAGATAAAGGCACCAATGGTGCAGCCAGCATTTACTACCTCCCCTTAATTGCCCTTGAAAAGGTGGTGGCGAGCTGTCTTCTTGAGTCACTGCAGTCCATTTGGTGTATATAGACCCACATGGGGTTAGAATTCCAGGAATTTGACCCAATGACACTGAACAAATTATTTATATTTCCAATTCAGGATAGTATATGTTTTGGAGCTTAATTTGCAGGTAGTGGTGTCCTCGTGTGTCAGTTGCCTCTATCCTTCTATATAGAAGCAGCCATGGGTTTAGAAAGAGCTTTCTAAAGGTCCCTGTTAAATTTCTGCATTTCATCTTGTAGATCGTACAAGTGTCCCTCTTTTTTTCCTTCTTGTTGCGCAGGAGCAACTTTTGGAATCAGAAATCAATTGCTGTGATCTGTGTCAGCACGCCAATCGCCATTCACAACTTTGGAGTGGCAGCACACACAAGGTCATGTAGCTTAGAAGGAACATTGCATGGCTTACACTGCTGCTATTGTGCATCAGTGATACAGGGATAGAATGTTTGTTGATATGGTGCCAATCAATTGTGTGGTTTACCCTAGATGGTATCAAAATTGAGTGGTGTTGGACCAAGTGTGTATTATTCCATCAGTCTTCTGATTTGGCCTTTGTAGAAGGTGGACAGGCTTTGGGGAGTGAGGCGATGAGTCATTTGCTGCTGGATTATTAGCCTCTGGCTTGCTCTTGCAGCCATAGAAGGTGTTTGGCTAGTTCAGTTCAGCTTCTGGTCAATGGTACCTCCCAAAATGTTGATACTGGAGATTTAGTGATAGCAAGTCAAGGGGTAATGGCTAGGTCGTCTCTTCTTGGAGATGGTCCTTGCCCGACATGTGTGCTAAGAATGTTACTTGCTACATTTTAGCTCAAACCTAGATATTGTCCATGTCAGCAGTTATGGGGAAGGATCACTGAACACAAAATGTTAACTCAGTTTTCTCCTACACAATTGCTGCCAGACCTGCTGAGCTTTTCCAGCAACTTTGTTTTTGTTCCTGATTTACAGCATCCGCAGTTCTTTTGATTTTTATTGTCCATGTCTTGTTGCTTTTAGGCATGGACTGCTTCAGTATTTAAAGAACCATGAATGGTACTGAACATTCATAAGGTGAACATCCCAGTTCTGACCCTATGATGAAGGGAAGGTCAATGATGATGAAGTTGCAGATGGTTGGGCCAGGATACAATTGCTGAGGATCTCCTGCAGAGAATGTCCTGGAGTTGCGATGACTGAACTCCAACGGCTAAAGTCATCATCTTCCTTTTGTGCCAGGTATTACTCCAACAAGCAACAAGCTTTCCCCCAGTTCTAACTGAGTCCAGTTTTGCTCGTTGATGCCATACCTTTTTTAAAATGTGGCTTTCATATCTAGGGGTGTCATTCCCACCTCATCCCTGGAATCCAGCTCTTTTGCCTATTGTTGTATTCTTTTTGTGACGCAAACCAGAGTGAGAGACAGAAAGATGGTAGAATGGCCTTCAGTTATCTTTTATTTGGAGAACTTGCCGTTGCATACACGATTTTTGGGTTTTTTTTTCGTTTTAGCTCTATTAGGACAAGTGCTTTGCTTTGACCTGTGAAGAACTCCAAGCTGGCCTTTGCAGTTAGCTGTGATTGTTCTGCAATTATCTCCCACTGACTGTTTAAGTGCTTCACTGTGTTATGAGATCATGAAGTGCTGATATAATCAGTTCACCTCCTATGTTGCAAAACTGTTACTATTGCCCTATAACTAGCCATTGAAGACTTTAACTCTGATTTTATTAAGTCCCCTTTGACCTTTTTCTGCTTTTAGGTTTCCCCTGAACTCTACTTCATGTTTGAACCAGGGCTGTAATGAGAGCAAGAGCTGAGTGGCCCTGGCAGAACCCAAACACAGCGTCCCTGAGCAGGTTATCGCTAAGCAGGTGCTGCTTGGTAAATAGGGGACAGCCTCTTCCATCTCTTTACTGATGGTTGAGGGTAGACTGCTAAGGTGGTAATTGGTAAGGCTAGATTTGTTCTGCTCTTTATGTGTAGGACGTGACTGGGCAATTTACCACAATGTTAGGTAAATGCCTGTGTTGTAGCTGTACAGCACCAGCTGGGCTAATGTGATGTGAAGTTCTGGAGCACAATGCTTCATATCACTGCTGGAATGTTGTCAGGCCCCATAGCCTTTGCAGTTTCCAGTACCTCCAGCCATTTCTTGATATCATTTGGATTAAGTTTGAATTAGCTGATTTGACAGCTATAGTTGTGGGCCTGTCTGGAGGGTGCCAAGATGGATTATCCATTGCAGCTTCCCACTGAAGATGTTGCAGCTGCATGAGTCTTATCTATTGTGGTGTCATCATTGTGGGTGGGAATATTTGTGGATCCTCCTCCTCCAGTGCTGCAGATATACTAGGCATCGATGTTAATTGTGTTTTACCCTAGCACCCTCACCAATAATTCTGTCTCTAGGGTAGCCATTGCTAAAAGAATCTCATTGAAGTTTTCAAACTTCCATGAGAAAGGATTCCATCAGCATCAAGCCCAAATATCTTGCACCCTCCAAAAATTGTTTGTATGCTAATCTGCTCTAAATTTCCACTCACCAATGTACTTTGACCCAAATTCCAGCAATGCCTCACTAAGTTTGCAAGTTTTTGTTTTCTCGATTGTCTCACTGTTTTCTTCAGATAACTCCCTCCACCAATGCAGCTTTTTTTTAGGTATCTGCACTCCAATTCTGGTCTCTCACACGTAACTCACAGGGGTCATGTCTGCAGTTGTTAGGCCCCCAGCCATCCCACTTGAAATTTTTCTGCCCCTTAATCTGCCTTTCCTCTTCAAAACACTCCTTAAACCCATCACTTCAACCAAGCTTATATGCCCTCATATCTACTTGTGGCTCTGTATTACATTTAGTTTGAGCACTTCTGAGCAAAACATTTTTAAATTTATGTTAACATTGGGTTATAATGTATTGCTGGGTACTTATCACATCATAAAAATGACTGAAGTTCATTTGATTCAAACTGCTGCGCATTCATCTTCTCTCAGTCTATTTACTTCACTGTCTTATATGTTAAAGACACTTCTACATTGGGGAAACCAAGCGGAGGCTTGGGGACCACTTTGCAGAACACCTCCGCTCAGTTCGCAACAAACAACTGCACCTCCCAGTCGCAAACCATTTCCACTCCCCCTCCCATTCTCTAGATGACATGTCCATCATGGGCCTCCTGCACTGCCACAATGATGCCACCCGAAGGTTGCAGGAACAGCAACTCATATTCCGCCTGGGAACCCTGCAGCCATATGGTATCAATGTGGACTTCACCAGTTTCAAAATCTCCCCTTCCCCTACTGCATCCCTAAACCAGCCTAGTTCGTCCCCTCCCCCCACTGCACCACACAACCAGCCCAGCTGTTCCCCCCCACCCACTACATCCCAAAACCAGTCCAACCTGTCTCTGCCTCCCGAACCGGTTCTTCCTCTCACCCATCCCTTCCTCCCACCCCCAAGCCGCACCCCCAGCTACCTACTAACCTCATCCCACCTCCTTGACCTGTCCGTCTTCCCTGGGCTGACCTATCCCCTCCCTACATCCCCACCTATACTCTCTCCACCTATCTTCTTTACTCTCCATCTTCGGTCCGCCTCCCCCTCTCTCCCTATTTATTCCAGTTCCCTCTCCCCATCCCCCTCTCTGATGAAGGGTCTAGGCCCGAAACGTCAGCTTTTGTGCTCCTGAGATGCTGCTTGGCCTGCTGTGTTCATCCAGCCTCACATTTTATTATCTTGGAATTCTCCAGCATCTGCAGTTCCCAAATTCTCCAAAATTACCATGCATGTGGCATGCAATGATTACCTCCATCAACAAAGAATCTAACCATTAACTTTTGATATTCAGTTGCACAACCATCATTGATTCCTCTTTGATCAACATCCTCAAGGCTTCATTGACAAGTACTTTAACTAGACCAGTGCATAAACACTGTAGTTACAAGAACAGGTTGGAGGCCAGGAAAATTGCTGTTAATAACTTAGGTCACATAACTCTACTTGCCTGAATGACCACAACTGCAACACTTGATTTAGCTCCATATCACGAACATCCACACTCTCCACCACATATGCTCAGTAGCAGCAGTATATACCAACTATAAGGTCCACTGCAGAAATTTAGCA
Source organism: Stegostoma tigrinum (assembly GCF_030684315.1). Taxonomy (NCBI): domain Eukaryota; kingdom Metazoa; phylum Chordata; class Chondrichthyes; order Orectolobiformes; family Stegostomatidae; genus Stegostoma; species Stegostoma tigrinum. The sequence continues at coordinate 89,824,478 of NC_081357.1, forward strand.
AGTCTCCTTCAATAGCATCTTCCAGACTCATGACTACTACCACAAAGAAGGTCAAGGGCAGAAGGTGCATAGATACATCACCACCTCGAGGTTCTATCCAAGCCATTTATCTGGCTTCATTTTGAATACATTTCTGTGATTCACCTCTATTATTCCCTTGGTGATGAATCCTACAGTTTCCCTGTCTTAGGAGTAAAATATTTCTTCTGAACTCCCCTTTAGGTATATGAGTAACTATCATTATTTTTTGGCTTAGAAGTGTATTTCTGAAGAAGGGTCCCAACCCAAAATGTCAGCTTTCCTGCTCCTCTGATGCTGCCTGGCCTGCTGTGTTCCTCCAGCTCCATACTGTGTTATCTCTGAGTCCAGCATCAGCAGTTCTTGCTACATCTGATTGCTCCTTACTATTGCTGAGTTAAAATCGTGGAGCTCCTCCCTAACAGCACTGTGATTGTACTTACACCCCAAGGACCACAGTGTTTCAAGAAGGTAACACAGTTTCACTTTCTCAGGGGCAATTAGGGAGGGGCAATGAATGTTGACCCAGCCATGGAGCCCACATACAATAAATTTTAAAAATTTTTCTTCTTGTTGCATGCCAATTGTGACCAGCAAAGCCAAAATAGTTCAGCTTTAACTGTTGTCAGCACCAGAAGAGAGTGCACTAATTTAGCATTCTGAGCTGTATGGTTGAGAAAAGAGCAGCGCTTTAAAGTCGAAAGATCACAATGATATTCATGCCCTGATGTTGGAGATCACGCATGAGGCATACTAATTCATTGGCACCATTTCAAAGGTAAGATGTGAATGACAACAAATGCAATTATTTCCTCCACTTGTAGCGCTGCTGTCTCCAGCAGTGGAGATGCTATTACATTCATTGAACAGTCTGTGCTTTCTTTTTATAAATGGGAAATCATGAAAGCAGCTAAAACCTCTATGAGGGTGTTGTAAAATAGTTGCACATAAATAACAAATATTATGTTTATGTCGTTGGAATGGCAATGGGGCAAATATTATAAGGAACTTACCAGAGAGGACCTTGCAGTTCACACATTTTTTAAAATTTATGTTTGCATGTTAACATTGGGTTATAATGTATTGCTGGGAACTTGTCACCTCATAAAAATGACTGAAGTTCATTTGATTCAAACTGCTGCGCATTCACCTTCTCTCAGTCTATTTACTTCACTGAACCCTCTCAGGATATTCTTCTGGCCTTCTCTCCCTCCTGCATTTATCTGGCTTCATTTTGAATACACTTATGTGATTCACCTCCATTATTCCCTTGGTGATGAATCCTACAGTTTTGCCTGCCCTAGATGTAAAATATTTCTTTTGAACTCCCCTATAGATATATGAGTAACTATCGTTTTTTTTGACCCCTCCAGTTTCGGACTTGCCTGCCAGTCTAAATATCATCCCAACATCTACCCTATCGGAACACTCCATAATGTTAAAGACATCGACAAGATCGCCCGTAAATTTTCTCTCTTCGAGAGAACAGAACCCAAGGCTGCTCAGTCTTCACAGATGGTTTACTTTGTGCATATCTCTTTGAACCTCTTGGCCTCGATCCTGTCGCAAAGGATTAAGAGACATAATGGTTCATCACCTAACTGGCCACCTGTCTGTGGGGCTAATGACATATGCTGAACTGAGAGCATTCTCTGTGTTGTCACAAAGACCACATGCAGACTTCCGGCCTCTTGTTCATGCTTGATTTATTCTTGCTGTATGTTTGGCATCTGTCCTGTCAGCGAAACTACACATCCGAACTTTCTCTTACTCTCTTTTTCTCTCTCTCACCCCATTTCTTTTCCCCTCTCTGTCTTTCTCTCCACCCTTTCCCCACACTCCTCCCCCCACCCATGTCTCTTTAAATGGCTTTTTGTTAAATTTGAGTTTCTAGCACTCTTGCAAATGCTTTGCAACATTTTAACAGTGTTAACTGTGCTAGATGGGGAGCTATATATGGGTGGTATATTGGTAATGTCATTAGACCAGTAATTCAGAATCAATGACATTGCAGATTGCACATTGCAATTTTAAAATAATCTGTAATAAGAAACCAGCCAAATGGCAAACATGTAACTGTTGTTGACTGATTGGTGAACCAGATGGGTTTTTATGGCAATGTCCTTCACGGAAGGAAGTCTGCCATCCTTACCTTATCCTCATACAAGTAAGACAAGGTCTGACTTACATATGACTCCAAATCTACAGAATACTAGTTAACTCTTAATAAGGGATGGCAAATAAATGCTCCTATCTAATGAGACCAGAATTCCATGGTGAAATTAACAAATGTAAGTTTAAGTAGGGGGTTTTGTACGGCTTGTTGGTTTTGAGGTTTTCTGTCAGCACTTGAGGTACAGCAGCTCTGACGTGGTTTTGAAGAATGACCCTTGAAATCACCACATGTAAGATGGAAATCGATAGATTTCTGTCTTTAATTTAAGCATCACATTCATGAAAGGTGGTAAACAGGTGGAAGTTTTAAACAGAAGAACATATGTCAATTAAAAAAAGACTTCTTACCCTAAAAACCATAAAGTGTATTATACCCTGAAGAGAACAATGTATTTGTACATTTTGTATTTGTACAAGAGATTCCATGGGACACAGATTTATGTCAAGAAAATGTGCAGGAAGGATGTAAGGAAGAACAATTTTTACACAATGGATGGTAATGACCTTGAACTTGCAGCCCACAGGGCAAAGGAAGCAATGATGACTACATTCAACATTCAGTGGGCTCTTGAAAGAAACATAGAGAGTTGATGGTGATCAAACAAATCTTACTTACAAAGATTTAATGGGCTAAATGGTCTCTTTCCAAATCGCAATGTCTCTTTCGTACTGAGGGGACTGTGATTGGTTGTATGGCTTATTTAAAAATCAACATAACAAGGTGTAGAGCTGGATGAACACAGCAGGCCAAGCAGCATCACAGGAGCAGGAAGGCCCATGTTTCGGTCCGAGTCCCTTCTTCGGAAGCTCGCTTGTTATCTCAAATTCTCCAGCATCTGCAGTTCCTACTATCTCTTAAAAATCAACATTTAGTTTTCCTACTCCTCCTTCTGTTTCATCATTCTGTCTTTGCATCTGCCACTTTTCCCTCTTTCATTCCTTCTTTGAGCCCATCTACTTGCCGTGCCACCACTTACCCTGCCTAGAGTGAAATCAGAAAGAAGCCAACAGCTAGGATTTTCCAGCCTGCAAGAAACTTGTCTTTTCTCTACTGTTTTGCAATTCTAACAGTGAAAGCAGCTCAGATGACTGTGTATAATGTGGACTGTACATTGAACACTAAAAGCTAAATCTCTGGAAAATGTGGAAATTCCCATAGATTCATAGGTGTATATTTGCATCCAGCATTTTATCTCAGTGTTATTCATCCAAATCTTCTAATGACCCAGTTACCCAGCAGCAAATAACCACTCTATCTGAATACTTAGTCTCAATGCATTGGTTTTTATGGCTGTTTTCACCTTTTTATTCACTTTCATATGTGTGCATTTCACAAAATCACATGACAATCCATCAAAAGAAGGAGAAATTGCTAGTTTTCTTTGTCGCCATCACCAAAAGAATGCATCATTTAATATACAGTAGACTGCAGTTTATACAAATGCATCATTCTTATTACACTTCTTAATGACACTGCAGTTAATCCAATGGGGATCATGAAAGACTGTAAAGGCCAAATGAGAAGAAGTGATATTCTGTTTCAAACTTTCACTCAATGTGATTGTCTGTGTAATTGACTCCAACTTAGGCAAATAATGAGTGCAGACATTTTCATAATTATATCAGGTTTGCTTTCTTGTGATGAGCCAGAACTAATGTGCAGTGGTTTGCACTCACTGTGAATAGCACCAGTACTTATTAAACTAAACTACAGTGGATAATGACCCTTTCAATTAACTTCAGCAAAATACTTGCCAAACAAATCTTTGAATTCCAGCAGAATTGGTAAAGAAGGCAGTTTTTTTTATTCTTTATCAAGATAATCCTTTACAGTCATGCATTACCACCCTGTTAACAGAGATGATAGAGTCATAGCATTCCCCAGTGATTAGCTTTTGCCCTTTAAAAGGGAACAAAAGAACCCCCACAATGTTGCAGATATTGCCACTAATAGAAGGCATTTTTTTTGGTTGCAATGATGACTACTGAATTTTGGTGGGCTCTGAACAACAACAATATCATTTGGATCGCCATGGGTACTTGCATGGGCTGTAGTTATGCCCGTCTCGTTGTAGGGTACTTGGTGCATTCCTTGTTCCATTCACACTCCAGCCTTTAGCCAGTACATTGTTGACAATATTGGTGCTGCTTCTTCTCTCACACGGAATTGGAAAAATTAATCAATTTTGCTACCAATTCCCATCCTGCTCTTACCTTCACCGGTAAGTGATTCCTTCCTTTCCTTACACGACATCTTTGTTTTCATTTCTGGGGATAGGCCAATCACTAATTTCCATTACAAACCTACTGACTCCCACAGTTACATTGACTATACAATCTCATACCCTGCTACCAGCAAAGGCTCTATTCCATTTTCCCAGTTCCTCTGCTCACCTCCATCACATCTTTTCTGATGAAGCCAACTTCTGAAAGGGTCCTCTGAAATATCCAATTTCTTCCTCAGTTGAGGATCCTGCCACACCATGGTTGACAGGGCCCTTAGCTGGGTCTGACCCATCTTCTACATTTGGACTTGCTCTTCCTCTCTTCCTTCCCACAACAGCGATAAAGTCGCCCTAGTCCTCAGTTATCATCTCACCAACATCTACATCCAAAGTATCATTAGCCACCACCTCCAGCTTGATGCCACCTCCAGACACCTTATCCCCCTCTGCTCCTTTATTAGCCTTCTGCAGGAAGTGTTCCCTCTGGGATACTTGGTCCACACAAAGAAGAATAAAGAACTAAGAACAATACAGCACAGGAACAGGCCCTTTGGACCTCCAAGCCTGGGCCAACATATTTTGCCATTCCACACTAAAACTGTCTTCACTTGCAGGAACCGTATTCTCTTTACTTCCTTTCTATTCATGTATTTGTCCAGGCGTTTCTCCAATGCTGCTATTCTGTCTGCTTCCATCACCTCCTCTAGCAACGCATTCAAGACAGTCATCATCCTCTGTGTGAAAAACTTGCCTTGCACTTCTCTTTTAAACTTCTGCCCCACCGCATACCTTGATCCTATATCCCACATTAATTGACCCCTCTAGCCTGGGAAAAAGCCTCATACTTTCTATTCTATCCAGGCCATTCACAATCTTATAAACTTCTTTCAGGTCAACCTCAACCTCCTGCATTCCAGTGAAAACAAATATGGCCTATCCAACCTTTCTTCATTGCTAAAACCCCCATACCAGGCAACATCCTAGTAAACCTTTTTGTACTCTCTTCAAAGCATCCACATCCTTCTGGTAGTGTGGTGACCAGAACTGTATGCAACTGTATGAGTGTGGCCTAACTAAAGTTCTGAAAAGCTATTGCATAACTTGTCTACCCTTATACTCAATGCCCCTTCCAGTGAAGGCAAGCATGCCATAGGCCTTTTTTTTATTATCTTGACTACCTGTCTACATGCATTCAGTGGTCTGTGGACCTTCACAAACTCTTCCTTCAATGCCAACACGTCCCCACAGCCCAATGGTACCCTCCCTTGCAACTGTGAAACCTCTAACACCTGTCTGTTTACTTCTTCATTCCTTGCTACCCAAGGCCCAACAACCACTTCCAGCTGAAACAGCAATTTACGCCAGACTCAGTCTTGTCTATTGTAGTCGCTGCTGACAATGTGGTTTTCAATACATGTGGAGACAAAACGCAGACTAGGAGACTGCTTTGCAGAATACTTGTGTCCTGCCTGTAAAAATGACCCTGAGCTTCCAGTGCCTGCCATTTCAAAGTATTGTCATATTCCCTTACCAACATCTCGATAACAGACTTTGTACAGTGATGCAGCGAAGCCAGAAAAAAAAACATCTAATTTTCCAGTTCAGAACTCTGCAACCTTCTGGGCAATATCAAGTTCAATAATTTTAGGTCCTAAACACCTACTCCAAACCCCACGCACTCGGTCTTCTCATCACACAGGCCGCTCCCACAAACATATCGTCAGCCACAGCAGCTATTCATTCTCCCAGACTGACATTTACCCACTTACATGTGTGCCCAACTGTTTTTCACTCTCTCTGTGGGTTCCCTCACCATCTATCATTTACTCTTTCCCCCTTCTCCACCCCTTCTCTAGCATACATACCAAACATCTCCTAGCTACTATCAGTTTTGAAGAACGGTCACTGGACATGAAATGTTAATACATTCGCTCCACAGATGCTACCAGACCAGCTGAGTAATTCCACCAATTCATGAATGTGTTTCTGATTTCCAGCATCTGCTGTTCTTTCTGGGGGTTTTTTGTGTAACGTGCACGTATAATGAGCTTTTAACTCAGGAAGACATCTCAAGATTTTGCATAGGGGGAGTGGTCAACCAAAATATCTTAGTCATCTGCGTCTTGTCAGGATAAACGTTTGGCCAAAGAGAGAGATTTTAATCAGTGACTTAAACAAGGAAAGAGTGTAATGCAGAAAGTGATGGGTAAGTGGGAGAGAATTTTGGTGTATTAATCCTTGATATCTGATGATATGGTTGCAATTTATCATTTGTCAATGGATAAGTTTGCAAAATTAGAAGACATAGTTCTTCTAAGAGTTGCAGCGTTGGAGTGGTCGCAAAGACAGGAAGGAGTAAGGCCATGAGAGGGACTGAAAAATAGGCATGAAAATTCAAAATTGAAAGTGTTGGGTTTAGCAGTGCAATGTCGGTAAGCAGTAGATGCATCGAGCTTAGTCTGAATTAGAATCTGGACAAAGGAGTTTTTGTTGTTTCCCAAAGGTTTGTTGAATTGTTGTGGAATCAGTGATACTTTGTAACACCTTTTTGAATATTTGAAATTTCTTCTTGTGACTATCCCAGAACACCTCATGGTTTAGAGATACACAAGCGACGTTGTTGAGCTACCAGATCCTGACAGAGTAGGCTTGGTGGAGTGGTGATCTCTTTATATGCTTGATGCTCATATTACATGATGTAAATGGAAGTCTCAAGTTTCTAAAATAAGAATCCAGGATATGATATGTTCTTCTCTGGGTCAGTTAGGGATGGGCCATAAATGATGGTTTAGCCAATATAATAAACATCCCATGAAAAAGTTTTGAGGAAACTATTTCATAACACAAAAATATGCTGTTTTATCCATTATATTTGTGGTATTTGACACAGCTATCCAAGTAAGCCCAATCCACTGCTTTATCAAAATGTGTCCCATGAATTTTCCCTTTTCATGTATGTATCTAAGTTTGTTTAAAAATAATTATTGAATCAGTTTCCTAATATTCTCTCAGACAATGCATTCCAGATAACAACAATCACTGCATACAAAATTGTCACCTCATTTCCACTTTACCAATTAGTTTCAGTCTGGTTACTTGCTGCTGAAATCTATTTCTCTCTGCTTATTATGCTAAAATCCTTCATGATTCTTAGAACCTCGAATAAACCTCCTAAATGTGAACAATCCCAGGCTTTTCCACTAACTGAAGTCCTTCATACCTCCAATTATTCTCGTAAATCTTTTCTGCCTTAATAATGAAGTACAAAGATTGACAAGAGATCTGTTTTTATTTTTATTTTAAACTTGCTTTCATTAAAGGATCAGTACAAGCAAGACCAGAGTGAACTTGCCTGCTGTCCTTTGAATCAGGTCATGTGTTCATTTGTCTCCACCCAAGAAGGCAGTCATGCTTCAGTTGTAACATCATATTTTTATTCTAAAAGACAACACCTCTGACAGTTAAACATTCCCTCACTGCTGCAACAGGGTGTCTCCTGGATTATATACTCCATTTGGGGCAGGACAGTAGCTCATTGGTTAGCACTGCTGCCTCACAGTGCCAGGGACCAAGTTCAATTCCACCCTTGGGTGACTGTCTGTGTGGAGTTTGCTCATTCTCCCCATGTCTGCATGGGTTTCCTTCAGGTGCTCTGGTTTCCTCCCACAATCCAAAAGATGTGCAGGCTAGGTGGATTGGCCATGCTAAATTTTCCATAGTGTTCAGGGATGTGTAGATTTAGGGGGATGGGTCTGGGTGGGATGCTCTGAGTGTCGGTGTGGACTTGTTGGGTCGAAGGGCCTGTTTCCACACTGTAGGGATTCTATGATTCTCACGAGTAAGAATTGAACTGTGTGAGTAAGCTGTGAGTTGAAATACATTGACATTAAACCATTAAACACTTATTCCGGGTTGACAGGAGTGTTATAAGTTCTGTAGAGATCACTGATGTTTTCCAAAGGTAGAAAGGAGGATGATGGTTGCAAATAAGTGTTTTTTAAAAGAAAAAATTTATTAGAATTGTTCCTTGGATTTTGTTTTGTCTTGTTTTGCCTGTCCTGGTAAGTTACCTGTGTTGAAGAGAATAGACAGGGTGATCTACTCTTCATGAATATAGTGTTGGCTTCTTGAAACAGTTGGCTCTCTCTCATCCTCTAGTTCAGCACTCTCTTCTGTAATGATTGATGCATTAATCCCCTCTCTGCAGTTTTGGGAATCAGGAATTAAATCTGCAAAATGAATTTCTTACTTCAAATGAACCGTTTCCTGACAACCCACAAATAAACATCTGTGTGCTCCTGACAAAACTGTTACTTGTTCCAGGTATAAACAGAAAGAGAAGCCTGCATTTACATAGCACTTTTCATGAATACCAGGCACGTTTAAGCCAATGAGGTCCTTTTGGAATGTAGTTACTGTTATAATGCTGGAATCACACCAGCTAATTTGCATGCATCAAGGTCTGACAAACAGCAATTTGATGGTATTTGCAATGCTGACTGCAATAGATATTGGCAGAGTTATTGGCTTTAACTCTTCTTGTGCCACATGATATTTTATTTCTGCATGAGAAGGCAGAGAGAGCTTTAGACTAATGCATTATCTGGAAGAGGCCATCCTTACCTGGATTTCCTGGTTAAGGCAAAAGTCAGAGACTTTTCAAAATGACAGACTGGGAAATGATTCTGATATCCCCAGTCTTATTTTGGTTGCCATGATTTGAGAGCACATGCAGCCCTCCTGCTCTTGCTAACTCAACTGTTGGCCTCGGAAATCAAAGGGATTATCCCTGCACCTCCACCCACTCCAAAAATTAAGTGGCTGTGGTTGACATTGTTCAAAGATTGTAAGCTAGGCTTCTGGTAATTGAGATAACAAGGTGTAGGGCTGAATAAACACAACAGGCCAAGCAGCATCAGAGGAGCAGGAAAGCTGACATTTCCGGTCTAGATCCTTCTTCAGGAATCTTTTCTGAAGAAGGGTCCAGACCCAAAACGTCAGCTTTCCTGCTCCTCTGATCCCGCTTGGCCTGCTGTGTTCATCTAGCTCTACACCTTGTTATCTTAGATTCTCAAGCATCGGCAGTTCCTACTATTTTCTGGTAATTGAGAAAGTTTTGAGCTCATTTGACGAATTGCCAATGGCTCATTGGCACTGTACTATAAAGTTTGTAAATATTGGGAAAGCTTGTTTGTCGGGGCAGAGCATTGGGCTCGTGGTTAACACTCAGGCTCAATTCCACCCTCCTGCGACTGTCTGTGTGGAGTTTGCATGTTTTCCCCAAATCTATGTGGGTATCTGCCAGGTGCTCTTGAACAGAGTTCTAGTCTGTGCAATTGATAACCCTGCTAGGAACTCTCAGACAGCCTGGATCAGCCACCAGGTTCCTGGCCCTGACACTAGACTGAGGTCAGTGAAGGTGAAGTAATAAATAGGAACATAGAACATAGAACATTACAGCGCAGTACTGGCCCTTCCGACCTCAATGTTGCACTGGCCTGTGAAACCAATCTGAAGCCCATCTAACCTATACTATCCCATTATCATCCATATGTTTATCCAATGACCATTTAAATGCCCTTAAAGTTGGCGAGTCTACTACTGTTGCAGGCAGGGCATTCCATGCCCTTACTACTCTCTGAGTAAAGAACCTACTTCTGGCATCTGTCCTATATCTACCACCCCTCAATTTAAAGCTATGCCCCCTCATGCTAGCCATCACCATCTGAGGAAAAAGGCTCTCACTGTCCACCCGATCTAATCCTCTGATCATCTTGTATGTCTCTGTTAAGTCACCTCCTTTACCTTCTTCTCTCTAACAAAAACAGCATCAAGTCCCTTAGTCTTTCCTCATAAGACCTTCCTTCCATACCAGGCAACATCCTGGTAAATCTCCTCTGCACCCTTTCCAATACTTCCACATCCTTCCTTCAATGCAGCGACCAGAACTGTACGCAATACTCCAAGTGTGGCCGCACCAGAGTTTTGTACATCTGCAAAATGACCTCATGGCTCTGAAACTCAATCCCTCTATGAATAAAACCTAACACACTGTACACCTTCTTAACAGCCCTATCAACCTGGGTGACAATTTTCAGGGTCTATGCACATGGACACTGAGATCTCTCTGCTCATCCACGCTACCAAGAATATTACCATTAGCCCAGTACTCTGTATTCCTGTTACTCCTTCCAAAGTGAATCACTTGACACTTTTCCTCATTAAACTCCATTTGCCACCTCTCAGCCCACTCTGCAGCTTATCTATGTCCCTCTGTAACCTACAACATCCTTCTGCACTATCCACAACGCCACCGACTTTAGTGTCATCTGCAAATTTACGAACCCACCCTTCTATGCCCTCATCCAGGTCATTTATAAAAATGACAAACAACAGTGTCCCCAGAACAGATCCTTGTGGTAGACCACTAGTAACTGAACTCCAGGATGAACATTTCCCATCAACCACCACCCTCTGTATTCTTACAGCTAGCCAATTTCTGATCCAACCACTAAATCACCCTCAATGCCATGTCTCTGTATTTTCTGCAATAGTCTACCATGGGGAACCTTATCAAATGCTTTACTGAAATCCATATACACCACATCAACCGCTTTGCCCTCATCCACCTGCTTGGTCACATTCTCAAAGAACTCAATAAGGCTTGTGAGGCAGGACCTACCCTTCACAAAACCATGTTGACTATCCCTAATCAAATTACTCCCTTCTAGATGATTATAAATCCTATCTCTTATAATCCTCTCCAACACTTTACCCACAACCAAAGTAAGATTCGATGGTCTATAATTACCAGGTTTGTCTCTCTCTACTCCCCTTCTTGAGCAAGGGGACAACATTTGCTATCGTCCAGTCTTCTGGCACTATTCCTGTTGACAATGATGACATAAAGATCAAAGCCAAAGGCTCTGCAATCTCCTCCCTAGCTTCCCAGAGAATCCAAGGATACATCCCAAACGGCCCAGGGGACTTATCTATTTTCACACTTTCCAGAATTGCTGACACCGCCTCCTTATGAACTTAATCCCGTCTAGTCTAATAGCCTGTATCTCAGTATCCTCCTCGACAACATTGTCTTTTTCCTGTGTTGATACTGATGAAACATATTCATTTAGCACCTCTCCTATCTCTTTGGACTCCATACACAACTGTCCTTGACTGGCCCTAATCTTCCTCTAGTCATTCTTTTGTTCCTGACATACCAGTAGAAAGCTTGATCCTACCAGCCAAAGACTTCTCATGTCCCCTCCTGGCTCCTCTTAGTTTTCACTTTAGACCCTTCCTGCCTAACTTGTAACTCTTAAGCTCCCTAACTGAGCCTTCATGCCTCATCTTTATATAAGCCTCCTTCTTTCTCTTGACGAGAGATTCAACTTCTTTAGTAAACCATGGTTCCCTCGCTCGACCACTTTCTCCCTGCCTGACAGGTACATACTTATCTAGGACACGCAATAGCTGTTCCTTGAACAAGCTCCAAATTTCAACTGTTTCCAGCCCTTGCGTTTCCTTCCCCATCCTGTGCATCCTAAATCTTGCCTAATCACCTCATAATTGCCTTTTCCCCAGCTTTAACGCTTGCCGTGCGGTGTACACCTTTCCCTTTCCATCACTAAAGTAAACATAACCAAATTGTGATCACTATCACCAAAGTGCCCATCTACCTCCAAATCTAACACCTGGCCTGGTTCATTACCCAGAACCAAATCCAATGTGGCCTTGCCTGTTGTTGGCCTATCTACATACTGTGTCAGGAAACCCTCCTGCACACATTGGACAAAAACTGACCCATCTAAAGTACTCAAACTATAGCTTTTCCAGTCAATATTTGGAAAGTTAAAGTCCCCCTAACAACTACTCTGTTACTTTCGCTCCTATCCAGAATCATTTTTGCAATCTTTTCCTCTACATCTCTGGAACTTTTCAGAAGCCTGTAGAAAACTCCCAACAGGGTGACCTCTCCCTTCCTCAGCCCATACTACCTCAGTTGACGAGTCCTCATCAAACGTCCTTTCTGCCTCTGTAATTAGTCAAGGACAGTATTATGCCACACCTCCCCCTCTTTTACCACCTTCCCTGAACTGAAGCTTTACTGAAACATCTAAACCCCAGAACCTGCAACAACCATTCCTGTCCCTGCCCTATCCATGTCTCCGAAATGGCCACAACATTGAATTCCCAGGTACCAACTCATGCTGCAAGTTTACCCACCTTATTCCGAATGCTCCTGGCTTTGAAGTCGACACACAACATGGAGATGCTTCAGAGTAAAGAATTTCTTTGTTTATTGAATACAAAGTTGTGTATCTTGCAAGAAATGAAAAGGTAAAAGCAATAAACAGGGAAATAATACAAAGGTGAATAAATTACAGGAGATAAAAAAAAGAATACAAAACAGTAAAACTGACACTATCAGTTATGAACTATTAATACTGGCCAATTTCTATTATAAACTAAACAGTAGTTTAAACACAGGCACTTCAATCAGACTTCCTGACCCTGGGGTACCCTGCACTGTCACCAACCCACCTTTCCTTCCCTGCTAGCAAGGTTGGAAACTCTGGATCTCGAGGAAAATAAGCTCACCACTGGGGATAAATGCAGTTTGAATTACTGCTGACCATTCCTGCTTGCCATCGCCTGTGCTTCACTGAAGACTTCGGACAGGGTAGGCCTTCAGTGTGGGTTGAATCTGCTGATGCGGAAAGACATGTTGTGGGTGTATTGGGTAAGTGCTTTCGTTTTCTTACTTTTTGGTGGGTTTTGTGAGCAGGATTTCACCTCAGGATGTGTCTGAGGCCTTGTGGTGCTGATCGGGCCAGTGGTTCTTGGAGGCCAATGGTTGTTCAGTCTGCAGGTGGTCACCAGTAGATGGCAATGGATGTAGAAATCTTTCTTGGTGAGATAGCTGCCTGGTGTCCTTCTCCTGTTGGTAGCTATGGGAAGAGCTCTTGAGACGGATCACTCTTCCTTCTCTCCTTCCCTTTCTTTTCTTTCTTTCTCTTTCTCTCTCTCTCTCTCTTTCAGGTGAGATTGGGGCCAGCAATTATATTAAATTACAGGTCTCTTATCTTGCCACCAAATTTGGCTTGAGCGATAATATTACTATCGCACATCTGCAGGTGAGTTAGTTTCCTGATCCTTAGAGTAGGTGGAAATGTCTTTCAGTTGGAGGTGAATGGGTTTCCTGATTATTTAGAGTAAGTGTAAATGTATTTTGATTGTATGGAATATCTGGTGTTTTCTGTGATTGAAAACTAATTGAAGTTGAAAGCCTTGGTTCCTCTGAAAACTCCAAGATATCTGAAATTGTTGTCTTAGATCTGGTTCATTGTTTCCTTAAGATTGAGACAAGAATGACTGAACCATGGTTCCAGACATCTATCCCTGTGATTTTGTATTCCGAAGCATAGCCCAGCTGCCGTTCTTGTTTTATAAGTTCTGTTAAAAATCCAGGGGTTTGGTCCAGTACTCCAAATGACAGGGACTTTTGCCCACTTGTACAGTCTGATTTCCTCCCACAGTCCAAGATATGTAGGTTACGTGGTTTGGTCATGTTAAATTACACATACTGTTCAGGGATATGTAGATTAGGTGTGATAGCTATGGGAAATACAGAGTTACAGGGATAACGTAGGGGATTGGGTCTTCAGATGGCCTTCAAGATGCCCTTCAGAGGGTTGGTGTGAATTTCTTGGGCCAAATGGCCTGTTTCTACACCATAGGGATTCTGGGAATAGAGGACATGTAAAGGAGGAATAGGAGTTGCAAGGGGGTGATGGTGGGTATGAAAGAACATTTAGAGATATTGGGACATAAGGGTGTTAAAAAAACTCCACAGAGGCCAGCATCCTGTTGCCAAGTCACCCTTTATTTACACATGGAAAGTCTTTGACACTGATGCAGCTTCTTAGAGCCACTGGCACTCCTGTTTATACTTATCAGCCAGGGCTCCCTGATTGGACCAGATTAACAGCCCCAATCAGGGAACATATATTCTATGAGGTCCACCTGGCTGACTTCGTTATAATCATTGTAGGTATGACTAGCATTTGAGGGTTAGGTGGTATCATTACAACTGGACCCAAGTCCTAGTAAAGGTCCGGAGACCCCTGTCACCTGCCAACTTTACTTATCCACCTGCCTCAAATTCTGCCTGAACCCTGACCCAAGAAGCGGTGGTCTTGAATCTATCTTGGCCCACCCCCTTAACATGAAAATCTGGTGGGTAGGCATGGGGTTTCTTTCACAGAATTTTCCTGACTCCCTCATAAAAATCCAATCCAGGAAGAGGTACTTTATTACAGTGGAGTGTCAGCTTGATCTAGAGTTGGACTTGAACCTAGACCTTGTGTGCCTGTTGTCAGCTGAGCCATCTAATGCTAAGAGGAAAGGAGAAAATAACCTTTCAGAAACTGAGGATGTCTCATAGCATGTTGCAACCACTGAGTGGTCTATTTTGTACTGCAGTGCGATATCAAATTTACCACGTAAATGTCTGTCTCGCTTGTTGAAGATTATTAGCCTTTATTTCAAAGGGAACAGAATACAAAACATAAATGATGTCTGGCTAAAACCACACAAGGCACTAGACCACATTTGGAATGCTGTGAAAAATTTTGGGCCCCTTAACCAAGAGACTCAATTTGAGACAGTCCAGAGAAAGTCCACTGAGCTGATCCCGGGCATGGAGGATCTGGCTTATGAGAAAAGGCTGAGTGGGTTGGTCCTGTGGTCATTGGAGTTCAGAAGAATGAGTGGCAATGTTATTGAAACACAATATTCTTCGGGGGTTTGACAGGGTAGACACAAACAGTTTATATCCCCTTGTGGGAGAGTATATTGCCCAGAAGGTAGGAAAGCTCTCAAGAAGGTATCACCTATTTAAGACAGAAATAAGGAGGAATCTCTTCTCTGAAGGTTGTGAATATAGGGAATTCTTTACTGCAGAGTATTGGAGAGTTTGGGTATATTCAAGGATGATATTGTAAATCAACAAGGCAATTGAAGGTTCCAGGGAAAAAGCAGGAAAGTAAAACTGAGGATTATCAATGAATGTCATGATCTCATTGAATAGTGAAGCAGACTTGATGATAATGGCCTACTACTTCTGCTGCTACATCTTATAGTATTAACCAGCTAATGTGTGCAGTCTAGAATAGTTCCTCCTTCTTTCTTTATCCAAGTACATACACATTAATGATTGCACACACTGTAAATATACAAGAAGCTTAATACCTGAAACATTTCACCTATTCTCTGGTTTTAGTGGTTTACAAAGGAGCAGTTGTCGGCCTTGGTCACATTGCATTAATTTTCCACTGCACTGACAGATTTATAAGCTGCCCTTCTGATAGAAGCTCATTATGTAGGACATCTAAAGCCTGACTGTTATCTCTGTTATAAATATTTCAGCAGTGAGCAGCCCTTTTTAATATGAAGAGATTGCTAAGATTAATGCTGCTTTCCTTTTGGCCAACACCACTATAGTTCATGGGTAGCAGCACAGGAGGTGGTTTCCAGGATTATATCCATACAGGAACTGAATAACAATAAAGTCAAATTTAAGTCCCAAAGGGGTTAGTGTTGTTATAATCTATTTTTCCATTGCATTTGAGTCAAATCTGGGTAGTTCTAGCCCTAACACAGAACAACTAAACTAAATATGTGCTTCATGCTCAGTTTGAGATGATCTAAGCCTCTCTTAAATAAATATTTAGCTGAAAACTAGTTTTAAATTGATTTGTATGTTGAAGGAACAGAGTTCTTGTCCTGCAAAGATTCACTGAGCAATTCACTTTCAGCTCAGCTGTGATAAATTAGTCCTGAAGCAAGTTTAATGCTGGATAAAGATATTAAACATGCATGCTCTATCAATTCCTTAGGCAGCTACAGTGCTGCACCACAAACCGTTGCAGACAGAGTGGAGTTATTAACCCAATTACTCATTTATTAAACACATGAACAGGGGTCGACAGTTCAGTCCCTCAAGTCTGAGCTGCTATTCAATTAAGTCATAGCCAACTATTATCTTTTCACCCACCTTGCTCAAGTGACTTTAATCCACTTGTCTAACTAGTAATCCATGATCCCAGGTTAATGTTCTGGGATTATGTGTTCATATCCCATCAAGGCAGATGTTGAAATTTGAATTCACAAAAAATCATGCCTAATAGCGACCGTGTAACTATTCTCAGTTGTCAGTTGTCATTAATGTCCTTTAGGGAAGGAAATCTGCCATCCTTACCTGGTTTCGTCTTTATATAACTCCAAATGCATAACAATGGGATTGACTCTTAACTGCCCTCTGAAATGGCCCTCTCTTAAGCCATTCAGATCAGGTGGCAATAATACAAGCAATAATCAATGACAGCTGAGCCCATAATCTATTTTGTAGTTGAAAGAACTCAAGACCCTCTTATGGTGCAGTGGCAGTGTCCCTACCCCTGAGCCTGGGTTCAATTCCCACTTTCTCCATCAAACAGGTTAATTAGAAAAGACATTAAGTACCTTGAGGAACTCCAGTTCCATTTTAAGGATGGTGGCACAGTTGGTATCACTGCTGCCTCACATCCCCAGGCACCCAGATTCAATTCCAACCAACTATCTGTGTGGAGTTTGCACATACTACCTGTGTAGGCATGGGTTTCCGCTGTTTAAATGAAATAATGAATGCAAAATGCAGTGTTGTGGCTCATTTTGTTAAAGGGCCCCGCTTAGTAAACAGAAGGTACTGTGTTCAGTTCCCAATTGTGCATGTACCTTTGCCTTAAAGGGCTCTTGTGGTGCAGTGGAAGTATACCTACCCATGGACTGAGAAACCTGTGTTGAATTCCCACCTACTGCAGAGGTATGTAATAATGTCTCTGGACAGGTTGATTAGAAAAACAGGTTAAATTAAAACAAAAACTTCTAAAGAGTTAAAGAACTAGGGGTCCTCTTGTGGTGCAGTGGTAGTAACATTACACCTGGACCAGGAGGCCAAGGCTCAAGTCCCACCTGTTCCAGAGGTGTACAATAATGTGTCTCAACAGATTGATTAAAAGAATAGGTTATATAATTTTTAAAAAGTTGAATTAGGAAAATTAAAAATCTTCATAACATGATAGTTAAATAGATCTGATGCACTAGTCTAGAGCATTTACATCATCAATTTGTGATTCATGCACTGTGGTTTAATGTCCTTAGGAGAGCCAAATGGGAACTGTTTGAATTCAGCAATAAGTCTTAATGGCCCTATTGATAATGGGTCTTCTGTCTTTGTGATTGACACCATGCCCCATTTCTCCTGCCAGAAAAATTGAGTTCTACAGGAGGTGGGGCAGGATTTCAACATCCAGGACCTGCCCGCCATCTGCAGCGTCTTCCTAATTCCATGAATTCCAGCCTCTAGCCTGCAGCCTGGCCTCTTATTAAAATCCTTTCAACTTTCTATCAATGCGTGTATCAGTCTCTTATCACAATCAACACGAGCATCATCTTTTTAAAGTGTGAAACTTAAAACTGAGGGCAATTCTCCAAATGAGGTCTAACCAGATTTCTTCACAACTGCAACATAATATCTACACTTTTTATATCACAGCTGTCTTGACAGAAAAACCACCATTTCAATAGTTTTCTCCATTTTTTAAAAAATACCAGCTCTCATTGATTTCTATGCTCAGTGAAATTTCTCTGCTCCTCCACACTCCTACACTTTGTAAGATTCTAGTAAATTTGAGCAATATTTTGTGAAGAATTAGAATTAACCTGATATCCTCCTCTGATATGAAGTGCTAAAATGACTTAATGCTACAATCAGTTTGGAGATTTTCTATGGTTTTTATACAACTCACTCAATGAATTTTTATCCCCGTTACCATCTGCTATTGTCAGCTTTTTATGTGCATCCATTTATGTTTTTAAAGAAAACTGACATTTGACATCAGCATTGCACCATCCCCCAGCCCCATTTTGACAGGATTGTTACAACTGAAAAATTAAAATTACATGTCAATACTGGGTCAGGCAAGAAACATTTACACCTCAAATTGACAATGTTCCTGGTTTTATTTGGGGATGTTATAAAACAATTTTCGCTATTTTTTAAGATGTTATCCCCAACTATTAGTAATTGATGTTTTCTAATCAACCTGTCCAGAGATGTTAGTGCACACTTCTGGAGCAAGGTGGTACTTGAAACTGGGTCTTCTGGGTCAGAGGTAGGAACAGTACCACTGTGCCACAAGAATTGGGAGGTAGAGCTCTTATTTAATTACCTTTTTAACTCATCTCACAGCTATGATTGTGTTTTGGACGTAAACGTCCTAAATACAACAACTGAATTATGAAAAATTTTCTTATCGATCGAAGAAAAAGAAAGAAACTGCAAGTTCCGGTCTGAATGTGCAATATTACTTCATTTGTGGATGTTGCTAGGCTCTCAGCAGGTATGAGTTAATCAGTGTAGGTGACATATAGTTATTTTGTAAACCTTCGCTCCTGGAATGAACATAGATACACGAAGAGGCCATTTAATCTCGGTGCCATTCTGCCCTTAATTTCTCAAAAAATACTGTCTTTGAAAAGGTTATGGGGGCCACTGTGCTGATGGAAGCCCAGCAACTCTTTCTGGGTTTAGTTGTCTGATTTCACAAGGCCTAAGTGTTCAGTGAGGACGAAATCGCAGAAGCTACAAGTCTACTTCTCCTCTGGTAGAAGTGCTTGTAGACTAAAATGTCCAACGTCAGTATTTCTGACAATATTATAAATCTTAAAATTGGGTTCTGATCACTTTGCAGTGTGATTTCAATCATGTAAAGATCTTCCATCAGTCTATGGCTGTCAGCAATTCAATTTCATCCACAAGAAAACTCAACAAGTTCAATCCTTTTTTTCAGACACCTGGTCAACAGGAGTGTTTTATTTACTTTAAAGAAAGCCCGCAAAGACTGTGAGATAACAATGTGTGGAGCTGGGGGAACACAGCAGGCCAAAAGCATCTTAGGAGCACAAAAGCTGACCTTTCAGGCCTAGACCCTTCTTGGCCTGCTGTGTTCGTCCAGCTCCACACTTTGGTATCTCGGATTCTCCAGCATCTGCAGTTCCCATTATCTCTGCAAAGACTGTTGTCCTTTTTTGTTGGTGTGTGGCCTGTGACGACATTAAGGGGATATGCTTCTAATTTACATTTTAGCTTAGCTGTTAACTAATGTTTTCTGTATTTGATTTATGTATAAGGTTTGTGCTTTTTGGTGAACATCTCTTAAATTCCAGATGGTAATATTTAGGGATTCAGTTGGCCATTTTTATGATTGAATCAATGTATTTTGACTGAATGTCCAATTGGTGGATGAGTTATCACCAACATATTCCACTTGTTCCAGTTGCTTTGTCAATAAAATCATCTAGCTTTTACCTATTCTTGCCATTATCCAATTCCTTTTAAAAAGTCAGTATTGAGTCTGCTTCCAGCACCATTTCATTTAATCTTTAGTGGTGTGAATGCTTTTGGAAATGATAATTCACTCAAAACATACAAATGTTTCGACAAATGTACAATAGCTAAGGAAAGCCAGCACAAGCATGGTCAAACAAGTGGTGTTTAGACTTCACAAGCTTCAAAATCTCCCCCGACCGCATCCCAAAACCTGTCCAGCTTTTCCCCACCTCCCTAACCTGTCCTTCCTCCCTCCTATCTACTCCTCCCACCTCAAGCCCCACCCCCATCTGCTACCTACCAAACTCATTCCTCCTCCTTGACGTGTCCGTCCTCCATGGATTGAGCTATCCTTTCTCTAACTCCTCACACACACTCACTTTTACTGGCTCCAAACCTGCCTCTTTGACCTGTCTCCTCTCCACCTATCTACTCCTTTATCCATCTTCTATCTACCTCCCCCTTTCTCCCTATTTATTTAAGAATCCCCTTCCCCTCCCCCATTTCTGACGAAGGGTCCAGATCCAAAAAGTCAGCTTTTCTGCTCCTCTGATGCTGCTTGGCCTGCTGTGTTCATTCAGTTCTACACCTTGTTATCACAGATTTTCCAGCATCGGCAGTTCCCATTATCTCTGAATCAGTTCTTACAGATAGTTGTCCTTTGACATGATAGTTGTGTTCTTGTGTGACTTTATGCCGCAGAAAATCACATTAAGGGGAATTGCTATAGAAAATGGTTGTACCTGTACAGCAGACAGTTTGCATTATCCAAACAGAGTCCACTATTCATCAACAGCATTACAGCCAATTTGATTTAACAAAACATGTGTTATAGTGGAATTCCCTGTAATTAGTTTAATTTTTTTTAAATATTAAAGGAATTGGGAATCATTAGCTGCACTAGTATTTATTAACCATGTATAATTGTGCTAGAGAAGGTGGTGAACTGCCATCTTGAACCATTACAGTCCATGTACTGTTTGTAAAGTTACAGTGCCATTAAAGAGACAGTTCCAGAATTTTAACTCAGTGACACTGAAGGAATGGCCATTTATTTCCAGATCAGGATGTTGAATAACTTGGAGAAGAATTTATAAATCATAGTGTTCATATGTAGCTGTTGTCCTTGTCCTTTTAGATGGCAGTGGTCATAGGTTTTTGAGGTACTGTTGAAGGAGCCTTGTAGAAGTTCTGGAATGCATCTTGTAAATGGTACACACCTGCTGCTGAGCATCGCTGCTAGAGAGAATGATTATTTGTAGATATGATGGCAGTCAAATTGATACCTTGTCCTGAATAGTATTGAGCTTCTTGAGTGTTGTTGGAGCTGCAATCCTTCAGACAAGAGAAAAGTATTTCATCACACTCCTGACCTGTGCCTTGTAAATAGTGGACAGGCTTTGGGGAGTTACTTTTATAGGATTTCTAGCCTCCCACTTGTTTTTGTAGCCATTGTATTTACATGGCGAGTGTCATTCGTTAATGAGTATCAATGATTAAGGAATGACCTAATTATTGTCGTTGAGATGGTACAGGATTTTTTTTTGGTTTGTTCATGTGATGTGAGTATCACTGACTGGGCCTGTATTTATTGCTACTCCTGTCTGAATTGCCCTTTGATCTGAGTAACTCGCAAGAATCATTTCAGAGGACAGTTAAAAGGCAACATCATTGCTGTGGGTCTGGAGTCACATGTAGGCCAGACCATGTCTAGGTATTAGCAAACCAAATGTTTTTTTTAATGCCAAACAACACTATGCTTACCTTTTCATTCATTTTTATTAAATTGAAATTTCACTGTCTGCCATGGTAGGATTTGAACCTATGATCACTTACTGATTACAAATCTATCTTAGTTTTTAATACTCTTAATAATCCATCGTCAACAGTCCTCTGTGGTAAAGAATTCCACAGACTGACTACCCTCTGAGTGAAAAAAGGTCCTCCCAAACTTTACCTTAAATAGAAAGATGTAGCTGAGTCATTTAATATGGATCCAGTTTCAGATGGTTATTAATTAAGCTACTCTTCCTATGCACCCCTTAAAGTAAACCAACTCTAAGCTCACAACTACAGAATTTTAAAACTGCAGATTTGTATGAGCTCAATGTTCAGACACTTCCTTACTGAAAAGAATGCTCTTTATCTGAGATTTGTGCCTTATAAATGGTAGATGGATTTCGTGGATTTGGGATGTATGCTAGTTGCTGCATAAATCTTAGCCTCTGTCCTGCTCTTGTACTGAAATGCCTAGTCCAGTTCAATTTTGGGTGAATGGTAATGCCCAGGATGTTAATAGTGGGGGATTCAGTAGTGGTAATGTCAAAGTAGCAATGGTTAAAGTCTCTCCTGTTGGAGATAGTCGAAAAATTGTGCCGAACTTTTACCCTAAACTTAAGGCCTATCTAACCTCCACCCCTACCTTATACTATCATCCATATATCTGTCTAATAGCCACTTAAATGCCCCACTACCCTCTCCGGCAATGCATTGCAAGCCCCTACCAATCTCTGAGTAAAGAACTTACCTCTAACGTCTCCCCTAAATCTACCTCCACTTACATTAAAACTATGCCCCCTCATAATAGCTACCTCCACCCGAGGAAAAAGTCTCTGAAGGAGAGATCAGAGGTATACATAGAGTGGACAGTCAGAGACTTTTCCCTATGTTGGAGGTAGCTATTACGAGGGGGCATAGTTTTAAAGTTTCCTTCCAAAATGAATCACCTCACACTTTTCAGGGTTAAACTCCCTCTGCCACTTCTCAGCACAGCTCTGCATCCTATCAATGTTCCTTTGTAACCTAAAACAGCCCTCTGCACTACCCACAACTCGACCTACCTTCGTATCATCTGCAAACTTACTAATCCACCCTTCCACTCCTACATCCAAATCATTTACAAAAACCACAAATAGAAGAGGACCCAGAACAGGTCCTTGTGGTACACCACTTGTAACTGAGCACCATGTTGAATGTTTTCCATCCACTACCACCCTTTGTCTTCTAAGGGTCAGCCAATTCTGAATCTAATCTGCCAGATTTCTGCCTATCATTACTTTCTGCATGAGCCTGCCATGGGGAACCTTATCAAACACCTTATTCTCATGTCCCCTTATAGCTTTCCTAAGCCCTTTCTTCAGCTACTTCCTGGCTAACTTGTATCCCACCAGAGCCTTTTCCGTTCCTTGTTTCCTAAACCTTATAAAAGAATCCTTCTTCCTCTTAACCAGTCTTTCAACCTCTCTTGAGAACCAAGGCCCCCTCAATGGACCACAGCTTCCCTGCCTGCTCAGGACAAACATATTGAGCACACATAGTAAGCATTCCTTAAACAATCTCCACATTATAATAGTGTTCTTCCTGACAGCATCTGTTCCCATTTTATGTTACCCAGTTCTTGCCTAACAGAATTGTCATTACCCTTCCACTCAATTATAAACCTTAGCCTGCTGTATTGGCCTATCAACTTCCACGACTATTACAAAAGTAACAAAGTTACGATTGCTACCGCCAAAATTCTCTCCTACCAACAGGTTTAACACTTGGCCCAGTTCATTGCCAAGCACCAAATCCAAAGTGGCCTCTCCTTGTGTTGGCCTATCTACGTACTGTGTCAGGAATCCTTCCTGAACGCATCGGACAAAATCTGTTCCATCTGAACTATTACAACTAAAAAGTTTCCAATCAATATTTGGAAAGTTGAAATCACCTAAAACTACAACCCTGTGACTTCTGCACCTTTCCAGTAACTGCCTCCCAATCCTCTCCTCTATTTCTCTGCAACTATTAGGGGGTCTGTAAAAAACCTGCAACAAAGTGACTGCTCCTTTCTTGATCATGACCTCAACTCAAACTGACTCTGTCATTCTCAAACTGCCTTTCAGTAGCTGCTATACTAGCCCTGACTAACAATGCCACTCCCCAGCCTTGTTTTCCAGCCTTCCTATTTCTTTTAAAGCATCTAAATCCCAGAACTTCCAACAACCATTCCTGTCCCTGAGTTACCCAAGTTTCTGTAATGGCCACAACATCGTAGTTCCAAATACTGACCCATGCTCTAAGTTCATCTGCCTTATCTCTGATACTTCTAGCATTGAAGTATACATATCTCAAACCATCCCTGTGTCCACAATTATGCTCTATCAACAACATTTCTTAATTAACAACCTCACTCCATGTTGCGTCTGTTGGAAGGCTGAATACCTCATTCTCTGAATTACAGATCCGGTTTCCCACCCCCTGCCAATCTAGTTTAAAACGTCCCGTTTAGCTCAAGCAAAACCCCCTCTCAGGATACTTGTGCCCTTCTGGTTCAGCTGCACCTAACACCTTACTGAACACGTCCCACATTCCCCAGAATGTGCTCTAATTATCAACATAATGGAAGCCCTCCATTCTACACCAGCCCTGTAGCCACGTGTTTAGCTGCACTCTCTCCCTATTTCTTACCTCATTATCATGTGGCACTGGTAGTAATCCAAAGATAACTACCCTGTTTGTCCTGGACTTCTGTTTCCAACCTAACTCCCTGTACTTGTTTTTCACATTCTCAGTCCTTTTTCTACCTATGTTTTTGATACCAATGTTTACCTTGACTGCTGGTTGTTCACCCTCCCCCTTAAGGATCTGAAAGACACGATCCAAAACATCATGGACCCTGGCACCCGGGAGGCAGCATACCATCCATTCATCTCATTCTCGTCCAAAGAACCGCCTATCTGTGCCTCTTACTATTGAATCCCCCACTACAATTGCTCTCCTATTCTCCCTCCTTCCCTTCCGTGCCACAGAGCCAGAGTCAGTGTCAGAGGCCTGTCCGCTATGGCCTTCCGTTGGTAGGTCATCCCCCCCCAGCAGTATCCAAAATGGTATACTTATTATTGAGGGGAACAGCCACAGGAGATCCCTGCACTGTCTGCCTATTCCCTTTCCCCTTTCTGACAGTCACCCAGCAACCTTTTTACTGCACCTTGGGTGTGACCGCCTCCTTATAACTCCTTTCTATCACCTCCTCAACCTCCAGAATTATCCAGAGTTCATCCATCTCCAGCTCTAGTTCCCTAACGTGGTTTGTGAGGAGCTGGAGTTGGATGCACTTCTTGCAGGTGAAGTCAGAGGAGACACCTGCAGTGACCGTTACCTCCCACATCCTGCAAGAGGAGCATGCAACTGCCCTGGCTTCCATTCCCTCTACTCTAGATTTCCAGAAGAATTAAAAAACACCTTACCTTACCAACTCTCCACAAAGCCGTTGGTTCGAGAAGGAGGATGAGTGGGAGACACTATGCATGTGGAGTTTCGGGTTTAGCCAATGCCCGAATATATCAGTTCCTTCCTAGCTCGCATTCTCCCCACACTCCCACCACTGAAAACAAGAAGGCCGATGCTGCACGAGGTAAGTTTTTGTACAGAAAAAGTCTTAACTTCCTGTTGGCATCCTGGCTCGCGTCCTCTCCATGCTCCCACCGCTGAAAGTGAGAATGAATGTCAGTTGTCCCTTGCCTGCCCAAACCTAGATATTGTCTAAGTTTTCGAGATAATAGGAACTGCAGATGCCGGAGAATTCGAGATAACAAGATGTAGAACTGGATGAACACAGCAGGCCAAGCAGCTTAAAGGGTCTAGGCCCAAAACCTCAACCTTCCTGATCCTATGATGCTGCTT
This sequence comes from Stegostoma tigrinum, assembly GCF_030684315.1. NCBI lineage: Eukaryota > Metazoa > Chordata > Chondrichthyes > Orectolobiformes > Stegostomatidae > Stegostoma > Stegostoma tigrinum. Next base: position 89,849,993 of record NC_081357.1, read on the forward strand.
GGCCGGCTGTGTTCATCCAGCTCTACACCTTGTTATCTCTATTGTCTATGTTTTGCTGCTTTTGTACATGTACATCAGTATTTGAATAATTACGAATGATGCTGAATGTTGTACAGCCATCAGCGTACATCTTGATAAAGTATCAGAGGGAGTTGATGAAAGCTATTGATGTGGTGCACAGAGATTTCCAAGCAGCGTTTGATGAAGTGTCATGTAAGAAGCTTCCCAACAAAGCTGAATCCCATGGAATAAAGAGATAGCGATGGCATGAATCCAAAGTTGACTGAATGACAAAAAATAAAAAATAGTTGAATGGTCTGGAGAAACTTTTATAGTGGGGTTCCCCTAGGATCAGTTATTGGGTATCAGTAATCACTTTTTCCTCAACATTTGTCATAAACTAAACTTGTGGACACAGGACACAAATTCAGTGTGAATTCCGAATAAAGAAACATAACTTAGAAGTTTTTGAATTATAAGGTGTTTGAAACAGTATCCCTGAATATTTTTAAACAAGAGAGTTTAAGGTTGTGATAGGGTTAGGGTTAGGGTTAGGCTATCAGGAATAGATGGGAATACAGATTTAAGATTACAAGCAGATTAGCCATGATCCCACTGAAAGGTAAATTTAGTTTGAAGGTGTGGCTGGCCTACTGCTACTCCTGACATGGACATCATTGGCCAAATGGCTTCCCTCTCAGCTGCAGCCATTCTGTGATTCAGATCATGATTTAAAGTTTTCCTCATCTCTCCTCTAACAGACTGACATTTTCTCACAAGTATGCCAGTGATGAACTATTTTAATGATTTTTGTAAAATCACCAGGGAAGAGATTGTACTGGCAGTTTTTAAAATAACTGGTTAGGCCTCAGCTAGATTATAGAAAGGTGGAAAGGCTAAAGAGCTTAAAAATTGTACGAAAGTGATTTACGAAAATGCAACCAAAAATGGGAAACTTTAGTCATGGATCAATGTTGAAATGATTTGGATTGTTCTCCTTAGAACAGAGAAGATCAGTAAGTAACCTAACAGAGGCTTCTAAATTATAACGCCTTTTTCTTTATTCATTCGTTCATGGGATGAGGGTGTCACTGGCTAGGCAACATTTATTGCCCATCCCTAATTGTCCCAAAGGCAGTTAAGAGTCAACCACATTGCTGTCGGCCTGGAGTCACATATAGGCCCAACCAGGCAAAGATGGCAATTTCCTTCCCTTAAGGACATTAGTGAACCAGACGGCATTTTCCCGACAATCGACAATGGATTTGTGGTCAGTATTAGACTCTTAATTTGTTTTTTTTTAAACTGGAGAAGAGACAGAAAATAATTATTCACTCTAGTAAGACAGTATATTTAAAATCCAGAAAACTCCAGAGGGGAGTTAAGAGTATTTTCTCTCCAAAAGTTGCTCTGAAATCAGAGGACGCTCTGGCAACCTGTACCTGGAAATGTGGTGAAGGCTGATGAAATAATAATTTTAAGAGTATTTTGCGGGGCTCCAGACTGCAAGTGTGAATTAAGAACAATGCTTTTCTTCGCTTTTAAAGAGTCAGAATGAGCATTGTCATGATGAGCTGAATGACATCTATCTGCACTGTATATTTCTATGATACTCTGTATCTTGCCACCTAATTGGCAGTTTGAGTGTTGATTGACTGCCTATCTCCGTGGTACAGACAGCTGATCCAAATCCCAGATCACATCCACAGCATCCAGGAACTGCCTTGATGCGAATCCTTTCTATTTTCACAGCAAACCTCACCACTACTTGGTTGGGAAAATTCAGCCCACATATAATTAGGACCTTTTTTTGACCATTTTCATGCTGTGAAAATAGAAAGGATCCACATCAAGGCAGTTCCTGGATGCTGTGGATGTGATCTGGGATAGTTTTAATTGGATTAAAACTATCAATAATGTATGTGCATTTGAAAAAGCAACATATTATTTGGCAAATCTACTTGTTGAGAAAGAATTGATCAGTGGTTCTGAAGACATGACCATTGTGGCAGAGGCATGACTATGAGGTTAAGTGGCGTAGATTTGAGGGCAACTTTTCTGCAGCAAGGAGAAATTCAAAAGAATTGATTTTATTTCGAAATGTTGAAATATTTTTACATTCTAGTCACATACACACAATATAGACAGAGTAGACAGAATTCAAGCCTATCAATGACTATCATTTTCTGTCACCAATAATTAATCACCTGGCTTCAATAATTTAGAACATATTTTCAAACTAACATTGTTATGAAAAGACACTTCTATTTTTCAGCAATGATACAATAATCCCAAAAATAAAGGCCAAAATTTTCTAATGGTGGGATCGTTATCTCTCCAACATAGTTGGAAGTTCTGCACACAGACCCTGCAGAATCTCCAATGTAGCAGACTCCAAGGAAATTTGAAAATTTCCCTCTGTCTAAAATGTTCAGAAAGCATCTGTTTAAATCTGAGAATTCATCTGCAGTTAAGTAAATAGTTACTCAAGAAAAGTTAGGCTGTTAAGTACATACTCTGAATCAAAGATATCTATTTAACTGGCTTCCTAATTCTGCTTATATATCACTAATTACAACTACCTTGGGACTTGACTGGCCTTCCACCAAACCTCTGGACGCAACAAGCCTTTGGATCTGTCTCCTACACCCTACCCACCTGGTACACTACCCACTGCAATCCAGGCAGCATCAGCATTTTTGGGTTGCATCTGTGGAGAGAGAAAAAGTGTGTTCAGGCCAATAAGCAACTGTTAGAATAGCAAAACGTTGGAGATGTATTTGATATTTTGAAAGTTATATAATACTTGTACATAAACATTTACTAAATCAGTTGAGTCCAATTATCCATCATCCTTTTGCTCACTGACCTACAAGCACCTTGCGCCTGACAGTGCCTCAAGTATTAAATTTTCTTGGTGAGTGATAATGGGAACTGCAGATGCTAGAGAATCCAAGATAATGAAATGAGAGGCTGGATGAACACAGCAGGCCCAGCAGCTTCTCAGGAGCACAAAAGCTGATGTTTCGGGCCTAGACACTTCAGCAGAGAGGGGGATGGGGTGAGGGTTCTGGAATAAATAGGGAAAGAGGGGGAGGCGGACCGAAGATGGAGAGAAAAGAAGATGGGTGGAGAGGAGAGTATAGGTGGGGAGGTAGGGAGGGGATAGGTCAGTCCAGGGAAGACGGACAGGTCAAGGAGGTGGGATGAGGTTAGTAAGTAGGCGATAGAGGTGTGGCTTGGGGTGGGAGGAAGCGATGGGTGAGAGGAAGAAATGGTTAGGGAGGCGGAGACAGGTTGGACTGGTTTTGGGATGCAGTGAGTGGAGGGGAAGATCTGGGCTGGTTGTGTGGTGCAGTGGGGGGAGGGGATGAACTGGGCTAGTTTTGGGATGCGGTGGGGGAAGGGGAGATTTTGAATCTGGTGAAGTCCACGTTGATTGCATTAGGCTGCAGGGTTCCCAAGCAGAATGAGTTGCTGTTCCTGCAACCTTCGGGTGGCATCATTGTGGCACCGCAGGAGGCCCATGATGGACATGTCATCTAAAGAATGGGAGGGGGAGTGGAAATGGAAATGGTTTGCGACAGAGAGGTGCGGTTGCTTATTTTGAACCAAGCGGAGGTGTTCTGCAAAGCGGTCCCCAAGCCTCCGCTTGGTTTCCCCAATGTAGAGGAATGCATCCATTGTACCCGGTGTGGCTTCCTCTACATTGGGGAAACCAAGCGAAGGCTTGGGGACCGCTTTGCAGAACACCTCCGCTTGGTTTGCAATAAGTAACTGCACCTCCCAGTCGCAAACCATTTCCACTCCCCCTCCCATTCTTTAGATGACATGTCCATCATGGGCCTGCTGCAGTACCACAATGATGCCACCTGAAGGTTGCAGGAACAGCAACTCATATTCTGCTTGGGAACCCTGCAGCCCAATGCAATCAATGTGGACTTCACCAACTTCAAAATCTCCCCTTCCCCCACCGCATCCAAAAACCAGCCCAGTTCATCCCCTTCCCCCCACTGCACCAGACAACCAGCCCAGCTCTTCCCCTCCACCCACTGCATCCCAAAACCAGTCCAACCTGTCTCTGCCTCCCTAACCTGTTCTTCCTCTCACCCATCCCTTCCTCCCACCCCAAGCCGCACCTCCATCTCCTACCTACTAACCTCATCCCACCTCCTTGACCTGTCCGTCTTCCCTGGACTGACCTATCCCCTCCCTACCTCCCCACCTATACTCTCCTCTCCACCTATCTTCTTTTCTCTCCATCTTCGGTCCGCCTCCCCCTCTCTCCCTATTTATTCCAGAACCCTCATCCCATCCCCCCGTCTGATGAAGGGTCTAGGCCCAAAACGTCAGCTTTTGTGCTCCTGAGATGCTGCTGGGCCTGCTGTGTTCATCCAGCCTCACATTTTATTATTTTACATTTTCTTCCTTGTTTTTAAAGTATTCCATGGACACAGGCCTTATTTGTCCCTTCCTCTATAACCTCCTGAACTGAGGGGATTCTAATCTCCTGATTATATTGATCAGCCAGGGATTTCCTGATTGGCACAGGTTAACAACCCCAATCAATGACATCATAGTCAACAAGGTCAACTTGATTCCAATCACTACATTATTTTATTTAAATTTCATGTCAAAATTCTTTTGCTTAGAAGCTATTTGCATGTGGTCCCAAAGCCATTTTGAGTTAGTATCCTTCTTTTCAGAATGTAGACAAACTACTCATACACCATAATGGTAATTTTCAAGCACTTTCAACTAATTTAGGGCAGGGATGAAATGGTGAAGATGGGTGCAGAAATATGGCATTCGCTCAGGGACCCTACTGTTTGACTACTGCTGAGAAGAAATAGTTATTAGCAAGATTTATTAACAATAAACAATCACTCTGGTTTGTAGCCATTATGCTGTAATTTGTTATCTCTCTTTTTTACATTGATGTGTTCAATCAAGCTGTCAGTTTTTGCTGTAAGGTAGATTACTGACTACTCATGTTGGGTGACACATTTCACTGAGAATACATAAAATAGAACTGCACTGTTATTCTGAGACAAGTTTGTGACTTACCTAGTCTGGAGGCATTCTCATTGATACTTGTTATGTCCAGCATGACATAAACTGTATATTCTGCAGATTGGGCAGAGGTTACAAGGCTCCTCAATGACTGTGATTTGAAGTGTTTTCTTAGCAAGGAAAAATAGGAACGGGGACATTTTGTGTGAAATGCTTAAAATCAACTAAAATTTTCTTTGGGGTATTGGCCATGGCCCGTTGTGAAACACCCTCACCTCTACATCAGGAGCTTGTTGGTTCAGATGTTAGAGCAGAGGCTTGCATTATTATCTAAGCTAACTCTCCCATAGAATGTAACATACTCTGAGCTCCTGTTTGACCATGCCATGAACTTATCTTGAAGAGGAGTAGAGGAGTTCTGGCCAATACCTATCACTCAACCAGAATTGCTTGGTCATTGTCTCATTGTAGTTTGTGAGTTATTGTGCACAAATTCAGTACAATAGAACAGTGACAATTCTTCAAAAGTATAAATGACCATAAAGTACTCTGAGATCACCTGAGGTTATTCAAGTTACTGTACAAATAAATATAGATAAATGAATTTTGAACACATCCCTGTTTTAAACTGTACAGCTGAAATTTATCAACAAATTTTCTCTCTTTACACTCCCAAAATTTCTCTCTTTACACTCCCACTCAAAAATCATAATCTGTACAAAGGAGCATTCTTAGTATAAATTTTTGGAGGAGGGGGTAGTGATTAAAGGTCAACCACATTATTGTGGGTCTGGAGTCAAATGTAGGGCAGATTGGGCAAGAAACAGTGAACCATCTGGAATTTTATGACAATCAGTGATTGTTTTATGGTCACAATTACTGAGCCTGCCTTCCAGGGCAGACAATGCATGGTAGTAATGTCACTGAATGAGTAATTGAGAATCTAGGCCATTATTCTGTGGGCATGGGTTTGAATCCCATCATGGCACATGGTGAGATTTAAATCAAAGTTAAAAGTTGGTCTAATGGTGGTCATATAACTGTGTATCTGGTTCACTCATGTCCTTTATGGAAGGAAATCTACCATCCTGACCTAAATGTGGCCTCTGACTCTCAGCAATATGTTGACTCTGAACTGCCTTCTGCGCAGTTGATGATGGCCCAGTCAGACACGCTCTTATCCTATGAATGAGGTTTTTTTAAAGTCAACAACTATTAAATGAATTCAAATTAAATTACACCATCTGTATCATTGGGATTTGAACCTGTGTCCCTGATCAGCCTGTGACTCTGGGTTACTACAATAGTAACAATATAATTATGCCATTCCTTAAAACCTTCCATCGCTGTTTCCTTCTGAAAATTTCTTTAAAGACCATTTATTTGTACAAGCATTTACTCCTTTATCTCTTCAATGTTTCTTCTCACCCTAATTGCACTTCTGAAAAGTGCAATGGAGCATTTTTTTTCCCATTTTCTAGACACTGTAAAAATGGAGATTGATAATTGGCAGACAGCATTTGTGGGCGGCATGGTGTCTCAGTAGTTAGCACTCCTGGTTCACAGTGCTAGGGACCCAGGTTTAATTCTGCCCTCGGGCAACTGTCTGTGTAGAGTTTTCTCCAGGCACCCTGGTTTTCCATCCGTAGTCTAAAGATTTATAAGTTAGGTGGATTGGCCATGCTCAACTACCCATAATGTTCAGGCATGTATAAATTAAGGTGTGTTGGACAAATGCGGGGTTACAGGGAGAGGTGAGGGGGATGGGTCTGGGTGGGATGCTCTTCAGAGAATCAGTCTGAAACTCTTGAGCCAATGGTTTTCACACTGTAGAGATTATAAATCTAAAAAAAAATCAGAGAGCAGAAGGATTTGTTTTCAAAGCTGTATTTAGATGATCCTTAGGAATTGCCCATCAATACTCCTCTAAGTGCTAACATACAATGATCTACTTTGTGTATCTGCCTGACTGAATACAATTTATCTCCACAATAACTTCAAATGGGAATGATTATCTGGCTGAGCTGGATTGATGGCTAGCATGTGGTGCAAAATAACACTAACAGCATGGAGACAATTCCTCTGCTGGCTGAGGTAGTCCTTGGAAGGTCCCTTTGGTTACCTTGTCATGTTAAAATAAGTTACGATTGGCAACCCAACATCAAGTAGGATTTTCACAAAAATATTAGGCGTTCCTCTAATTGCAGCTGTAATTTCAGCAGTTTGCAAAGATCAAATACTACACTTGCCAACATTAAGTTTAAGTGATGATTTTTCAATAAGTTAGGGGGTGGGGACAATTTTCAGACTTTTAAAAATGTTGGGTAAAATTTGGAAGTAGAAATCCTGCCTCTATTTCTGACAAATTCAATTTTTGCTCATAAAGGAAAGGGTGTCAGACATGAGTCACAAGAAGGAAATCTAAATTCAACAAGGATATTTTAATTTTAATGCTAAGTTCAAAAAAGGCCCATTTCACTCCAAAGATGTTAACCCATTGAAATAAAGCAGAAATTGCTGGAAAACCTCAGCAGGCCTGGCAGCTTCTGGAGAGAAAAAGCTTAGGAAATGTTTCGGTCCAGTGACCGTTCTTGCAGCACAGAAGGATGTTCTGAACAAGATTCATAGTCTATAGTCATCAGATATAGTAAAAGGAACTCTGTGAGCTGCTTTGATTGGCAAGCCAACTGATTTAGCATCTGTTTGAGTAAGGTGTAATAGAGAGTTTTATTGACCTTTCCCTAATAATTATCAGCAGAGAGTTTTACTGATGGCTTATTGAGGCTATTGTAGGATTTGCAATATGCACAAAAGTTGGTTTGCGTTATTAAGAAATTAACTACTTGAGATTTAAAAGCTTTGATTGTTTCATGAATGAAGTCATCCCACTGTGGAGTGTGAATGAATAGCTGTGGAGCTAGCATGGAGGATATATAGAGCCAGGGAGGTGTTGGAAACAAAATATGACTTTGAATCAAATAGGTTTGGAGTATATGAGGAGCTATGGAGCTGTATGGAAGGAATGGGTGAGGATGAGATGGCCTAAAGTGTTGGGATAAACTGTGGCAGGTGTTCCAACCACATTTTCTAAACACCTATCTGCCCCCATGTTTCCTAGCGTCAATGGTCCCAACTTCATCCTACAACTGTCCCGCTGAAGCAAAATTGCTGCAATCCAGGGCACTTTCTATCAAAATGTTTCCAGGAAGTCGGGGAATATTTCAAATTGAGCTGTGTATTTCTGGATTAAAAATCTGACCTTAAATCTTTTACCCAGTGTGGATTTCAGCAATGCCTGCATGTATCATTGGATTCTAACTGATGTTGTCCCTGTTCGTGGAAAATAAAAATTCTATTAAAAATTCACATAGAAAGCTACTAATTGTTAATTCTTTGAACAGTGCAGAAGAATAGCCAAAATTGGCACAGACTGTATGATGGTTAGATGATTGAAGGTTGCATGGAAGCTTTTTGTGATTTGTGATGTTGTTCTAGGGCAGGACAGGATGAAAAAAGGCAATAGCTTCTCGTGTGTTTCAAAATGGCCACCTGAATTACACAAATATTTTAAATATATACTTTATTTTACAATAGAATCCCGTAACCCAATAGGACCCCTTTCAGTCCATTATGCTTCTGCTGACACTTTGAAAGAATGACCAAAATTGTTCTTTTGCCTTGCCCATTCCCTATTGCCCTTGCCATTTATTTTCTCTACTTTGATGCGGAGGGCTTTTAGGCCATCTGCATGGGGAATGCAGGTGTATAGGGATTGGACATCCATGGTGAAGATGAGGTGTTGAGGTCCTGGGAATCGGATGTTTTAGAGGAGTTGGAGGGCGTGGATGGTGTCCTGGATGTAGGTGGGGAGTTCCTGGACCAGAGGGGAGAAAATGGAATCAAGATCATTGGAGATACGTTCGCTGGAGTAGGAGCAGGCAGAGGCAATGGGTCGACCAGGGCAGTCGGGTTTGTGGATTTTGTGAAGGAGATTGAAATGGGTGGTGCAGGATTGGGGTACGATGAGTTTGGAGGCTGTGGGTGGGAGGTCACCTGTGGTGTTGAGGTTATTGATGGTCTGGGAGATGATGTTTTGGTGGTCAGGGGTGGGATCATAATCAAGGAGATGGGATGAGGAGGTGTCGGAGAGTTGGCACCTGGTCCTGGCGATGTAAAGGTCAGCGCACCATGCCACGACTGCACTTCCCTTGTCCGTGGGTTTTAGAGAAAGGTGAGGGTTATAGCAGAGGGAGTGGAGGGCTGCACGTCCTGTGGGGAAGAAGTTGGAATGAGTGTGAGGGGTGGAGAGGTTGAGGCAATTGTTGTTGTGACGGCAGTTAAAGATGAAGAGGTCAAGGGAGGGTAGGCCTTGACCTGAACATCTTCTCTCCCACCTATCTACTCATCTCACTTCACTGAGCAACTCCCACTTCCTACGTAAATTCAACTACTAGCCTCATCCCTGCCTCCTTGAACGGTCCGCCTTCTTTCCCACCTACCCAACCCTTCTTCCTCACTGACCAAACCCCATCCAACTCCCTACCTACACTCGCCCTTACTAGCTTCATCCATGCCTCCTTGACCTGTCCGTCTTATCTCAATCCATCTGCTCCACTTTCCACCTTCTATCACGGCCTCTCCCACTCTTTTTTGTTTCAGAGTTCCCTTCCCCTCCCCCATTTCTGAAGAAGAGTCCAAACCCAAAACATCCGCTCTCCTGCTCCTCTGATGTTGCCTGGCCTGCTGTGTTCATCTAGCTCCACACCTTGTTATCTAAGTTTTTTTTGGATATTTTTTAGAATTCAGCTTATGGAGAGAGAGAGAGAAGCTACCCAATTCATCCTTTGCCTTTCTGAGAAAGCCGTATTAGGTGGTCCAAATGGGTAACTGAAAACCTGAGCCAACTGTTCTCCTCTAAAGACCTTTGAATTCTTGATAATTCTTGAATGCATTGAATTTGAAGATCCTGGTGATAAACAACCATGTTTGGCGATACCTATTTTTATGTGCCAAAAAACAGGCTGAGAATTATTTTGAAAGCTTTATACCTTAACATTTTTCCTTCTCGAGACCTATTAATTATTGGCCAAAATTGATTTTTAAAATAATAAAATTAATCTCTGTATGGTAGGTTTTTTTTGTGGTTTTTTGTGAGTGGTGGTACAGTGGGAGGAGGACTAGTTGTCTGGGAAGATAGATACTTACACTTCAATATTTCAAACTGTGTGTTAATCAGCTTTTCCTAAACAAGATTTATTTTATGATAAAGTGGTAATTTTGCATCTTCATAAAGAAACCTAGTTGATGAATGCTTTTATTTTAATACAAAATTGCATATTGGTCATATGGTACCTAGATAAAGCATTTAAATTTGTATGGATTTGTTGAGTATCACAGTAAAGAGACTCCTCCAGTCTGTTATAATATGTGATTCTTGGAGCAAAGGAGCAGGAATATGAACTCCCACACTTTGATTGGAAATTAAAGCTCTTGTAAAGAAAGAAGTAAATAAATAATCTTCAATTCTGTGACCTGAAGAGGCTCCAAAGCATTTTACAGCCAATGTTAATCAACCATGTGAATGATATTTTGCACAGCAAGATCCAAAGCAGCAATGTGAAAAAAACTTGACAAATAAATTTAGCGCTTTTGATTGAGAGCTAAATGTTATCTAGGATAATGGGAAGGTCTTTGGGGTCATTGTGAATTCTTTAATTAGCTGTTCTGACTCTCAGCAACTAGGTGCATGCTTTCAGCATTTTGTCATTTTTCCACTGATGCATTCATTCAGTAGATTCAGCACTGAAGCAATTAACAATCATGACTCTATTTTGCAGGCTCTTGCCTTGGGAAAACTAATGGCACTTTTTCTTTGTAAATCCAGTACAATGCTAGTACTTTATTGGCTTCTTTATTCTGACAATAAGAATAGCTATTTCAATGGAGCAATAAATGATTCATGTATAGCCAAGTGCCAAATCCATCACAGTTTCTACATAATACTTGAGAGAATGAGACACTGACAGTGCAAAGATGTCTAAAGACAAGGTCCAAGTAGTTTTGTTTTTTAAAGAAACAAACATAACTCAAAAAAAATTTGTTACTCTTATCCCATCCTGAGAAATTGTGCTATCAGATCAATAGATTTATCCTCTAAGAAGCTAGTACAGAACTGATGGATGGAGTGGCCTCTGTGCTGCTACTATTTTATGAATTTATGATTTATAATTTATGGCTGTGTATATTTATCAGAATAATATCTCAGTGATAAAAGTAGAGGAGTATCTATATAAGCCAGGCTTCCATTCTCTGGGATGTGCAAATTGAAAGGGGTCATTACATGGAGGGTTTTAGATTTTAAAAGGAATTGATCAGGTAGATGGTTAGTGGTTTACTGCTGTTGGAGAGTCCACATGGAGGAGACCTAGCCTTAAATTCCAATCTATCCCCTCCTCACCTCAAGCCGCACCTCCATTCCCTACCTACTAACCTCATCCCAACCCCTTGACCCTTCCATCCTCCCCGGACTGACCTATCCCCTCCCTACCTCCCCACCTATACTCTCCTCTCAACCTATCTTCTCCTCTATCCATCTTTGGTCCACCTCTCCCTATTTATTTCAGAAACCTCTCTCCATCCCCCTTTTCTGATGAAGGATCTAGGCATGAAACATCAGCTTTTGTGCTCCTAAGATGCTACTTGGCCTGCTGTGTTCATCCAGCTTCACACTTTGTTATCACTTACTAGCCCAGAAGCAGGAACACTACACCACAGACAAGGGCCTCATCTCCACCATGCTCTGTACATGATATGCAGTAAATTCTGAAAACATAATTCCCTGACAATATTATTTCTGATGTCACGCCCTTCTAATTTATAGATACTGTTGATAAAAAGCATTTAAATTTATAACATAGCAATGCTGGTCATCTTTGATCCTGTATGTTGCATTCGTACAGTTTGCAGCCAAATGGGAGATGGGTGCAAAATACAGCTAAAATGGAGGAATACCTCTGTTAATTACCTTAACCATTTCTATTTCTTTAACTCCTTTAACTGACTGAATTCTGCTGCCATTGGCTTAAATGATGATGCCTATTTTAATCATGGTCTCCATGTTAATGATGGTCATCATTTTAATCATAAATTGCCCACTCATAGATAAACATTCCTTTTGAATATCTGGGCACAGTTTGTGCCTGAGACTTCTTTGCTCAGAGTACTGACAAGGGTTTATAATATCTGGTGTCTATCTACTTGCCGTCCTATTTCATACAGGCACCTTCTGTGATTTTGAAATAATTGAATAAATCCTGCTGAACCATCTTGATCATCTTGCCAAGCCTGATCATCTTTTCTTAGCATTGTTCTGTGTTCTTGCTGGGCCGTGACTAATTTTCACCATCAGTATAGCCTGTCCAGAGCATAATTGTTTTTTGATTATAATAGATCTGACAAAGACTCATCAGCAAATCCAACAACAGTCTGCATGTCATGATTTACAACTCTAAATTATCCTAATCACATTTCTCTTAGTTTGTAGAAACCATTCATGAAATGGAATCCCATGGATTCTGAGATTTTCTGTTATATCTTGTTCTTTCAAGAAATGCAGCTTTCTGAGGTTAAATTAATTCTCAGAGGCTTTCACTACTTCTTCAAGATATTTGTTTCTTTCTTCTTTTATGCTTTTTAAATCTATGATGTCATCACCTATACTCCCCATTTCAGTTGTTCAGTTTCTGATTTAGTATCTAATTTGGAAGTTCAGTATTATAAGAATGGTTTTCTCCAAGTTGTCCAATTTTGCATTCTGCTTTAAAAACAGAAGTTGCTGGAAAAGCTCAGCACGTCCAGCAGCATCTGTGAAGAGAAAGTCAGAGTTAACGTTTCGGATCTGATTCTGAGAAACCTGAAACGTTAACTCTGACTTTCTCTTCACAGATGCTGCTGGACCTGCTGAGCTTTTCCAACAATTTCTGTTTTTGCTCCTGATTTACAGCATCTGAAGTTCTTTTGGTTTGTATTCTGTATTCTGCTTGACCATTTCTGAGATCAAATTTCTTTGGCAATATTATTTATGATGTTATGTCTTTCTAATTTATCAATTCTGTTGATAAGAAGCATTTGAAGTTGCAACATAGCAATGTTGATCATCTTTGATCCTGTATGTTGCACTTCTACAGTTTGCAGCCATATGGGAGATAGCTGCATTTTGCACCTAAATGGAGGAATACCACTATTAACAGCCTTAACCATTCCTATTCCCTTAACCCCTTAACTGAATTAATTCTGCTGCTTTTGACTTTAATAATGATGTCTATCTTAATCAAGACCCCCATTTTAATCATAGTTCCACTGACTTCTCCTGTTCGTGCTTTAAAAAAAATCCCACTCTTTCACAGTTTTTATCAATTCTTTTGTCTTTGGCTGTAGTAAGGACTTTGGTTCTATCAGTGCTTTTTGCTTGCCAGATGATTCCTATATACCACAGTTTAAACAAATACTTTGCTGTGTGGTTTTAATGAAGGTTGTCCTGCCTTTTCCACAGCCTTAAAAATACCTCCTAACTCTCTTCTTCAATTAGGCCAGAAATTATTTGGCTTCTAATGTGTTCCTTTGTCACTTTAATTCTGACGCCTCAACATCCCTTGTCTGCAATTTTGATTAAGTTGCTTCTGTGGCCCTTGATTTCCCTTGCCTCATGAATCCCACTTGCTATGGTAATCAAGTTTGACGTCCAAGTATAGTTGTTTACTTCTAGCATACCCTGTCTATAATTCTTTGTGGGGTTTTTTTTCATGTTTTGCCTTGTCCACTAACAATTTTAAATTTACTCGTGGAAGCAGCTAAGAGAGTGGAGCTTCTCCAACAGCTCCTCGGCATCCAGTGTAATCTGTAACTTACTTGTTGTGATGAATACTCCAGCTGCAGGAGTTGCAGGAATACTCCAGCTCCAAATTTTTAATGCAAATTATATCCATTTTTGGTATCTGTATTCAAAAAAGAATATGATTACATTAGAAACAGTTCAGAGAATGTTCATTCAACTCATTCCTGGATTGAAGGGTGTATTTTATGAAGAAAATTGATTACACAAAGAAGATTGACTGCTAATTAATTATGTAATAAGTCAGAGTCTGGTACAAGATTATCATGTATCATGGTTTTCAGTACATAAGTTTAATGAATAGTGTCACCTTGAAGATACGCCTTGACTTTCCCTTCTTCCGTCTCCTGGTCTGGCATATCTCTTGCCAGATCTGAAATGCTTTTACTGTTGACTGTAGATTCTGCTTTGTTAAATCTTGTCACACAGTTGAACGTTCCCTTCTACTTAATTAATGTCTGTATGAGCAGCCTTCCTGAAGTTGTATCCTGATGGCAGAAATTTTCCACGATCCTCACTAATGTTGGCAGCAAGTGCCAGGATTCGACAATTGTGGTTATTCAGAATGGTCAACTTTGACAAGATGTGGATTAATGCCCAAAACACTTCCTTCCACCCCTTCCACTGTACCATGCAGCTGGAATTAGATATCTGACTGTGCTGCCAATTACCAAAACAATAAATACAATGCACAACAACCAAATGATGCTTTGCTACAGAGTCTAGTTTGTGTATTATTATTATGTTTTCCTGACTTTTCTTTTACTGACAATGAATAAATTAATATGAACTGTAGCCAAAGCTCATTTTTAATCAGCGCTCAGCTGTTGCAAGATAACAAAGTGTGGAGCTGGATGAACACAGCAGGCCAAGCAGTATCTTAGGAGCACAAAAGCTAATGTTTTGGACCTAGACCCTTCATCAGAAAAATGTTAGTATTCCAAATAATTTCAGGTCAACCAGACTACTTAAGGCAGCAGAACACCGATTATGGTAAGAGAAGAATAATCCCTTACAGAAATACACGTCACACAGGAGCTTGAATTTTATCCATCTAGTGAGCAGTCAAGTCCTTCTCTTTATTTGAAGAAAGCAGTATCTTGATGGAAACATAGAAATAGGAACAGGCCTTTCAGCCACTCAAGTATATTCCGGTGTTTAAATGAGATCATTTGCCAGGTTGACATTAGGCAATAACTCTCTTTCTTGAGAGCAAAGCATTGTATCACAGTAATGAGACCCTGGAGAACTTTGCTTTGGTGTCACGTAGCTACACATCGTTGGGAATAAATATCATTGTGCAAATGCCACAGTGTGGACAGTGTTACAAAAGTCTTAGCAGAATGTGTGTTCACTAAATGTTCAACTGAAATCTGAAATCTGGATTGCTTGCACTGCTGCTTTTGATTGTCTACATCTCAATGGATCAGCTCCCAATTTTTAATGTAAATTATATCCATTTTAGGTATCTGTATTCAAAAAAGGATATAATTATATTAGAAACAGTTCAGAGAATGTTCATTCAACTCATTCCTGGATTGAAGGGTGTATTTTATGAAGAAAATTGATTACACAAAGAAGGCTGATTGCTAATTAATTTATGTAATAAGTCAGAGTCTGGTACAAGATTACCATGTATCATGGTTTTCAATACATAAGTTTAATGAATAGTGTCACCTTGAAGATAAGCCTTGACTTTACCTGCTTTTCAACAAATCTGTCTCACATTCAAAGCTCAATCTGTGATGTAATTGACACAGAAGATTTGGTCTCTTTGTGATTAACTTTCACATTCCATTGCAAACATCATGTAGTCTGGCACAATGGCCATCCAAGGGCACTACTGTCGATGTGTCAGTGGTCCATTATATAGAAGCAGCTTGGGGCTTCCTTACGACAATCAACAGGCCTTCAGGTAGCACCTCTGTCCAATGCTCCCGGCTAACTCATAAGCTGATGGATGGGCACAGAAACTAGGCAATGTCCTGCCAGGTGCAGCTTGTGACATTATCAGTTGGCTGTTGTATAACTGCTTCAAGTAATTGTTCGCTTCTTTTAATATTCATTGACTTTGGGGAAGGGTCATTTGTGTGGTAGAGGAAGAGAGATAAATTGTATCTATGCAAGGAGGACTGACCATGTTCTATGCAGCCAATCAATGCAAATTAAGTTTCAGTCCCAACACAACCCTTCATCTAACCGATTTCTCATTGAGGTAACCGTGCCCTCTTCCCCCTTCCCCACTCCCCTTAGCATCTGAGGTGTGATCAAGGGAATGAGCAATCACAGAAGAATGCCTTGTCAATGCACACCTTGAGAGCTGCTGAGTGGCAATCCATTGGTAGCTGTGTGTCTACACCTGGTCCCAGAGATAAAACGTCTCCTCAAAGCAGTTAGCGGAGGGTCATCCTGTCAAAGAAAGCAGTAATAATGGATGCTTGACTGAGATACAGGCAGACCTGACTGACTATGCTGTTGGAAGGTTTCCTCAGGAACATTTAAATCACAGCATATTCTGCATCTGCTCATAATTGCGAGAAAGATAGCATTCCAAGGTGACTGAAAAGCTGAGTTGCCTCACTGAACACACTTGTCAAGCTGATACCAACTCTGTCTACAAACTGTGGATGTCTCTCTGACAATAGGAAATAAGGATTAGGATTAGGGATAAACCCTTGGAGCCTGCTTCACTCTTCAGTAAGATTAGTTGTGGTCATGATGTTACTCCCATGGCTGTTAACAAATACACGTGATTCACTTGTTTATCAAAAATTAGCCCTGAATAACTAATTGCCCAGACTTTGCTGCTCTCTAGGGAAGAAAATTCAACCAACTAAGGATCCATTGAGACAGAAAAAAAAAATTTCAACTCCATATTAAAAGGGAAACCTCTTATTCTTAAGCTGTGCTCCCTAGCTCTCATCTCACCAGAAGAGGTAACCTTTTCCTAGTATCTCTACTGTCAAGTCCCATCAGCTTCTCATATGTTGAAATCAAATCGCCTCTCTAAATTCAATTGAGTAGAGGCCCAAACTCCTCAACGGTTCCAAAATAAGCTCTTTACGTCAGGAATAAGTTAACAGAACCAAGGGCAATGCTAAGAAGGATTCTGGGAGGAGTCATCTCAGTTACTGCCCCGGTGCAAATAAAAGGAAGGCAAGCTATAACAGAGCAGCCATTTTGAGGAGGACAGCTTTGTGATTGAAGTGCTGCTGGAGATTTAAGTGTAGACTTGAGTGAATACGGGCTTCAGTAAGGGGGGCAAGCTGCAACGAGGTAAGGCAGGCCGATTGGCTTAAACGATTACATCTTCTGAAGACATGAGGGTAAAGGAGAAGGAGAAGGAAGTTTAACTGTAAAGTCACAGGCAGCAGGTAAGTGAGTGACTGATGAGTAGCTTTTCTTCTCTCTTACTTTCTCTTTGCTTTGCTACTGTTGTTAACTTAAGGGTTATGTCATGACAGGAGATCCTAGACCCGTGTTATGCTCCTCCTATTTGATGGGGAAATTCATGGACCATTCCGATGTCCCTGACTCTTTCACATACAGGAAGTGTGTGCAGCTACAGCTCATGTCTGACTGCTTGACAGCTCTGGAGCTGCAACTGGATTCGCTTTGGAACATCCACAAGGCTGAGGGAATCGTGGATAGCACATTCAGTAAGTTGGTCAGATGACAGATAAAAATTATTGAGGAAGAAAAGGAATGGATGACAAACAGACAGAGAAAGAGTTGGAAGGCAGTGCAGGGTCTCCAGAGATATACTGTTTTGGATAATGTTGGGAGAGATGGCTCGCCAGGGGAAGGTGACAGCAGCCAGGTTCATGGCAGCATGGCTGGCTCCAGACCCACAACAATGTGGTTGACTCTCAACTGCCGTCTGGGCAATTAGGAATGAGTAATAAATGCTGGCCTGCAACAGCATCACCCCATCAATGAATAAAAGAATGTACATCACTGTCTAACATAGGAATAAAACAGGGAAGGTGTCTCAACCATGCCTAACAAAGGAAATCAGGAACAGTATTTAAGCCAAAGAGGAGGCATATGCGTGGTCCAAAAAAAGTAGCAAACCCAAGGACTGGGAGAAATTTAAAATTTAGCAGTGGAGGACAAAGAGTTTAATTTGTAAAGAGAAAATTGAATATGAAGGTAAGCCGGCAGAAAGCATAAAAACTGACTGCAAAAGCTTCTATAGATACGTGAAGAGAAAAAGACTGGTGAAGATAAATATAGGTCTCTTGCTGTTAGAATCAGGTGAATCCATAAGAGACAAGAAAGAGAAGGCAAGATAACAAAGTGTGGAGCTGGATGAACACAGCAGGCCAAGCAGCATCTCAGGAGCACAAAAGCTGACGTTTCGGGCCTGGACCCTTCATCAGAGAGGGGGATGGGGAGAGGGAACTGGAATAAATAGGGTGAGAGGGGGAGGGGGACCAAAGATGGAGAAAAAAGAAGATAGGTAGAGAGGAGAGTGTAGGTGAGGAGGTAGGGAGGGGATAGGTCAGTCCAGGGAAGACGGACAGGTCAAGGTGGAGGTATGAGGTGGTAGATAGGAAATGGAGGTGCGGCTTGAGGTGGGAGGAAGGGATGGGTGAAAGGAAGAACAGGTTAGGGAAGCGGAGACAAGCTGGGCTGGTTTTGGGATGCGGTGGGGGAAGGGGAGATTTTGAAGCTTGTGAAGTCCGCATTGACACGAGTGGGCTGCAGGGTTCCCAAGCGGAATATGAATTGCTGTTCTTGCAACCTTCGGGTGGCATCATTGTGGCACTGCAGGAGGTCCATGATGGACATGTCGTCTGAGGAATGGGAGGCGGAGATAAAATGGTTCGCTACCTAGAATACACCTCCTCCCACCCACCCTCCTGAAAAAATTCCATCCCCTATTCCCAATTCCTCCGTCTCCACCGCATCTGCTCCCAGGATGAGGCATTCCACTCCCGCACATCCCAGATGTCCACGTTCTTCCAGGACTGCAACTTTCCCCCCGCAGTGGTTGAGAAGGCCCTTGACCACGTCTCCCGCATTTCCCGCAACATATCCCTCACACCCCGCCCCCGCCACAACCGCCCCCAGAGGATCCCTCTCGTACTCACATGCCACCCCACCAACCGCCAGATACAACGCATCATCCTCTGACACTTCCGCCATCTACAATCCGATCCCACCACCCAAGCCATTTTTCCATCCCCACCCTTGTCTGCCTTCTGGAGAGACCACTCTCTCCACGACTCCCTTGTCCACTCCACACTGCCCTCCAACCCCACCACACCCGGCACCTTCCCCTGCAACCGCAGGAAGTGCTACACTTGCCCCCACACCTCCTCCCTCACCCCTATCCGAGGCCCCAAGATGATTTTCCATATCAAGCAGATGTTCACCTGCACATCTGCCAATGTGGTATATTGTATCCATTGTACCTGGTGTGGCTTCCTCTACATTGGTGAAACCAAGTGCAGGCTTGGGGACCACTTTGCAGAACACCTCCATTCGGTTTGCAACAAACAACTACACCTCCCAGTCGCGAACCATTTTAACTCCCCCTCCCATTCCTCAGGCGACATGTCCATCATGGACCTCCTGCAGTGTCACAACGATGCCACCCGAAGGTTGCAAGAACAGCAACTCATATTCCGCTTGGGAACCCTGCAGCCCAATGGTATCAATGTGGACTTCACCAGCTTCAAAATCTCCCCTTCCCCCACCGCATCCCAAAACCAGCCCAGCTCGACCCCTCCCCCCACTGCACCCCAAAACCAGCCCAGACTGTCTCCGCTTTCCTAACCTGTTCTTCCTCGCAACCATCCCTTCCTCCCACCTCAAGCCGCATCTCCATTTCCTACCTACCACCTCATCCCACCTCCTTGACCTGTCCGTCTTCCTTGGCTGACCTATCCCCTCCCTACCTCCTCACCTACACTCTCCTCTCTACCTATCTTCTTTTGTCTCCATCTTCGGTCCCCCTCCCCCTCTCTCCCTATTTATTCCAGTTCCGTCTCCCCATTCCCATCTCTGATGAAGGGTCTAGGCCCGAAACATCAGCTTTTGTGCTCCTGAGATGCTGCTTGGTCTGCTGTGTTCATCCAGCTCCACACTTTGTTATGTTGGATTCTCCAGCATCTGCAGTTCCCATTATCACAGAAAGAGAAGGCAGCCCAGTTGAACAAATATTTTGAATCTATCTTCACTACGGAGGACACAAATAACCTTCAGGAAATGCTTTTGGGGATATTTATGGGATTAAAGCCCAATAAGTTCTACAAGGTATTCTGCATTCCAGAGTAATTAAGGAAGTATCCCTGGAAATAACGGATGCATTGGTGATCATTTTCCAGCATTCTGTAAGCTCTGGAAGAGTTTCAGTGGACTGGAGGGTAGCTAAGGTAATGCCACCCTTTCAAAAAAAAGGGAAGCGAGAGAAAATGAAGAATTATAGGTTGGTTAGCCTGACATCAGTAGTAGAGAAAATGCTGGAGTCAATCATTAAGAGCTGGTTGGCACACAGGAAGAATGGAGTTGGAATAAATGGGTCCTTGTCAGAGTGGCAAGCAGTGATGAATGGGATGCCACAGGGTTTAGTGGTGGGACTCCAGCTATTCACAACATACATGAGTGATTTGGATGAAGGAATTGAATGCCATATGTCCAAATTTACAGATGACACTAAGCTGGGTGACAGTGCTTGCTATGAGGAGGATGCTGAGAGGCTGCAGTGATACTTAGGCAGATTGGCTGAGTGGGCAAATGACATGTAATGTGGAATAAATATGAGGTTATCCAATTTGGTCACAAAAACAGGAAGACAGATTATTATCTGAAGAAGGGTCCTGACCCGAAACGTTAACTTTCCTACTCCTCTGAGGCTACCTGGCCTGCTCTGTCTCTCCACCTCCACACTGTGTTATCTCTGACTCCAGCATCTGGACTTCTTACTATCTCTGTGTGAGTTATGGCTCCACTGCAAAGCCATTTCTGAAGAAGGGTCCTGACACAAAACATCGACTTTCCATCCCTCTGATGCTGCCTGACCTGCTGTGATCGTCCAGCTCCACAGTGTGTTATCTCTGATTCCAGAATCAGCAGTTCTTACCATTATAAGAATGGTGGCAGTTTAGGAGAAGGTACGATGCAACAAGACTTGGTATCATGTTGGAACAGTCACTGAAGGTTGGTGTGCAAGCATAGCAGGCAATGGGAAAAACTAAAGGCATGCTGGCCTTCACGCCAAGAGGATTTAATTATTGGAGTAAGGATGTTTGCTTAAGTTATAAAGGGCCTTGGTGAGGCCACACCTTGAGTATTGTGTGCAGTTTTGGTCTCCTAGTCTGAGGAAGGACATTCTTGCAATTGAGCGAATATGGTGAAGGTTCACCAGACTGATTCCCAGTATGGCAAGGCTGATATATGAGGAAAGACTCGGTTGATTGGGTTTGTCTTCACCGGAATTTAGAAGAATGAAGGGGGAATCTCATAGAAACATATAAAATCCTGATGAGATTGATCAGGCTAGATGTGGAAAGAATGTTCCCAATGTTTGGGAAGTCCAGAGCAAGGGGTCACAATCTAAGTATAAGGGATAAGCCATACAGCACTGAGATGAGGAAAAATTTCTTCACTCAAAGTTGTGAACCTTTGGAATTCTCTACCACAGGAAGCTGTTGAGGCCAGTTCATTAGATATACTCAAGAGGGAACTGATGTGAGACGTGTAGCGAAAAGGATCATGGGGTATGGGGGGAAGGCAGGAATGAGATACTGAGGTTGCATGAACAGCCATGATCAGCTTCGAAAGTAGTTATATCCTTTTTCAAATAAGGACACCAGAAAAGGGTTAGAAACCTGGATCTGACCTATTAAACAGAGTACCAGAATAACTAATCCCAAGTTTTAGATTTTAGTTCCATATTTGTCAATCTTGTATTTTTCCAGACATTATATGAACATGTGTATTTTGATATCAAGGGGAAAAAAACTGTATTTTTGTACTGAGACATTATTTCTGAAGGAAACATTTTGTGCTGTTACATAGCCACATTTAATCTTAAAACATTGACAAATTTACAAAGAGTTGGCAACCAGCAATTGATGATTAATTGGGAGAAGTGCCTCAAGAAAAGTGTAACTCAACAGTAAACAATTGTAGTCAGTAGTGAATAAAAGCTTTTTTAGTTTTTTCCTAATGCATCTTAACTGTTGTTTTTTTTTCAAAATGTAGTCATAAATGTACAGAAACAAATTGTCATTGTAAGAAATTAAGATCCCTTCAAGCCCTCATCAGCTAACTTCGTCCTCTTAATGTAAAGTACAAATATTTGTGAATGACAGATTTTTTCTTTCTAAGGGGAAAAACACAACAGTAACCACATGTGGGAGCTTTTCAGAAGGGCAGGCAATAATCATGGGAAATTTGACCAATGTATTGACTTGAAAAAGTCAGATGGGCAAAGATAATCTAAATGAGTTCATAGAATGTTTTCAAGATAGTTTCTCAGGACATTATGTCTGGAAGTAATTAGGGAGTATGTTATACTAGACTTGATATAATTCAAAAAGATAGAATTAATGAATGAACTTATAGTGAAAATGCTCTTATATAGCAGCATGTATAAAATTATTGAATTTTACATTCTCTTTGAAAGACTAGCTTGTCTGAGACTAGTTTGTAAAATTTAAATAGGTACATGTATGGGAGTGGGGGTGGGGATGGTGTGCGGGTTTGAAAGCTGGACCCGCACAAGTAAATACGTGAATTAAGTCAATAGAAAAGTCAATAGACATGTAGTAACAGATATTTTAGAATACTGACAATAAATATATCCCAGAGTTAGAAAAATTTCAAGGGACAGATACACTACCCACTTCCCAGAAGGCAATTGCTAAAGGGCCACACCAAATGTTATTGCAGAAAGTAAAAACTTGTAGTATAGAGGTTAAAATGTTGTTCTGGGTAAAAATGGGCTAGCTGACAGGGAGCATTAGACAAAAATGGGCCTTCTTCAGTTTGGCAAAATGTAATAAATGGTGTGTCAGGGAACAGTTTTTATCATACATGTACAATGGGTATAAATGATTTGAAAGAAGGTACAGAGGTATTGTAAATTTTTTTCTGCTAGCTATGAAAGTCATTGTTGGTGGCAATCATTTGCTAATGGGTATGATTGTCTACCTACAACATTCTGTGTCACTGGTCTTGTATGGAAGTAATTTGTGAAAAAGACAAAAGGAGGCTACAAAAATGTTAATAGGTGAATTGAACAGTCAAATATGTGGCAAAAGGAGCATACTGCGGGAAAATGTGAAATTGTCCATTTTGCCATGAAGAATAAAAAATAGCCATAATATCTACATATTGTGATTGCAGAGCTCTGAAAAATTGAGGGCTGTAAGTGTGTATGAATCACAGAAAATCAGTATGTTGGTACAGCTAGAAATTAGGAAAGCTGGTATCATGCTGTGTTTTATTACAAGGGTAATTGAAAACAAAAGTAGTGAGGTTATGCTCCAGTTACACAGGAGTCTAGTGAGAATACATCTGGAGGAATGTCCACGTTATTATTCGCCTCATTTTTTATTCACTTGGAGGGCATGGATGTTGCTGGCTGAGCCAACATTTATTGCCCTTGAGAAGGTGGTGGTGAGCTGCCTCTTAAAATGCTCAAGTCCATGTGCTCTAGGTAGATCCACAATGCTGTTATGCAAGGAATTCCATGACTTTGACAAAGTGACACTGAAAGATTGGCAATGTTTCCAAGTCAGTATGATGAATGGGTTGGAGCAGAACTTGCGGTGGTCGTGTTTCCATGTCTCTTGTCTTTCTAAAAGGAAATGACCATGGCTTTGGAAGTTAACGTCAAAGCATCTTTGCTGAATTTCTGCAGTGTTTCTTGTAGATGTCAGTGGTGGAGGGAGTGGACGTTTGTATATTTGGTGTTGATCAAATACACTGCTTTGTCCTGGATGGTATCCAGCTTCTTGAGTATTGTTGGAGCTGTACGCATCCAGGCAACTGAAGAGAGTTCCATCTCACTCTAACTAATGTCTTATAGATCGTGGACAGGCTTTGGGGAGTCAGAAAGTGAGTTACTTGCTGCAGTATTCCTAGCTACTGACCTACGCTTGACAACACAGTATTTACATGGCTATTCCAGTTAGGTTTATGGGCAATGGCAAGAACAGGATTTGGGAGTAGAATTCAGTAATGGTAATGCTATTGAATGTCAAGGGCAGTGGTTATATTGTTTCATACCAGAGATGGTCATTGCTTAGAATTTGTGTAGCACAAATATGACTTGTCAGTCTTCAGCCCAAACTATAATATCAACTAGATTTTATTGCATTTGAATATGGACTGCTTCTATCTCTGAGATGTTGTGAATGATGCTGAACAGAGAGCAATGATTAGTAAACATTTACACATCTGATCCCATGATGGAGGGGAGGTCATTGATGAAGCGATGGTTAGGAAAAAAATGAATGGCGGATACTGGAAATTCAAACAAAAGCAAAAATTATTGGAGAAAATCAGCAGGTCCAGCAGCATATCTGGAGAGAAAGCAGACTTAACATTTCAGGTCCAGTGACAATTATTCTGAATTCATTTTAACTTAGAAAAGGCTGATATATATTGCTGAAAATGTGGTAGGGAGTGCAGTGGGTTGGGGTGTTGGGGAAGAGTAAATAATAGATAGAGATCGAGACCAGAAGACATCTTCCAAAACTTTATTGATGATCTAGAATAGAC
Source organism: Stegostoma tigrinum (assembly GCF_030684315.1). Taxonomy (NCBI): domain Eukaryota; kingdom Metazoa; phylum Chordata; class Chondrichthyes; order Orectolobiformes; family Stegostomatidae; genus Stegostoma; species Stegostoma tigrinum. The sequence continues at coordinate 89,874,636 of NC_081357.1, forward strand.
TGAGAAGATGGTGATTGATCACATTGCATTTTTTCCTGCTTTTTGTGCACAAGATATACATGGGCAATTCTCCACATTGTCAAGTACCTGTCCTGGTTAGAGGTGCAGCAAATTCTGGAGCATAAGTTTTCAGTACTGTGCTGTCAGGCCCCATAGCTTTTTCAGTATCCAGTACTTCCAACTGTATCTTGATTTCATGTGGAGTGAATCAAATTGGCTGAAGACTGATGCCTGTGTTCATTGGAGCTAATTAAAAATGAGAGGTTGCTTATTTCAAATAGAAATTAGGTAAAATTATTTTTTGAACATTATGAGCCTTTGGAATTCTCATATTGTAATAGTGGTGGAACACTGCCCCATTGGTCTCAACAAAGAATCTTAACATTCAAAGCGTCCTTTGTGACCCTCAGAATTTTGGTTCCCTTTCAATTTGAACCGATATTTTAAATTTGGGTGACCATTTTCCTCTGTCCCTACTAATGTACCCTCAATGTCTCTAAATTTGCTCGTATACTTATGATCTGATCTAAGGGAATTGTGTGTAAACAGCACACCTCCAGCTGCGTTCATAGAATTCCTATGAATAGCTGTTTTTGGGCTTAGGGAGAAAGAGGAAATCTTAACCTGGAGTATGGCAATCCATAATACAACTCTGCACCGTCAACCCTGAACATATTCTATTTGTGATTTACCATATGTTACATTGTTTTAATATTCTGTATCACCAGTAGAAAACCACTAGCCAAGTTACTGAGACCATATTTAAGAGTCAAACTCTCCCTTCATTCATCTGTTGAGCTATGACCTTTTAAAGAAAGTTGTACTTACATTGCACTTTTCATAAACTGATGACATGGCGAGTATTTGATAGTTCACAAAGCACCGTTGAAATGTAGTCACTGTTGTAGAAATGTGGTCGTCAAATTTTGTGCTGCAAGCTCCAATAAACACAATAGCATAGTTGCTCAGTGGTTAGCACTATTGCCTCATGCATTGGAAGACTGTCTATATGGAATTTGTACATTCTCCCTGTGTCCGCATGGCTTTCCTTGAAGTACTCCAGTTTCCTCTCACAGTGCAAAGATGCATAGGTTATGGGGATTGGCCATGCTAAAAAGGTCTGTGTTGTACAAGCTAGGTCAGTTAACAATGCTAACTGCGGGGCTGTGAGGGATGGGAAGGTCTTCAGATGGTTGATGTAGACTTGATGAGTAGAATGGCCTCCATCTGCACTGAAGGGATTCTATGAAATATCAATGAGATGATGGCCTGGTCACTGGAAATAGTGAACGCAACTTCGGAACAGTTCCTATGGGTTGGAGTATAGCTAATGTAACCTCACAATTTAAAAAGGGAGGTAGAAAATGGGTAAGTATAGGCCAGTTAGCCTGACATCAGTAGTAGAGACCATCACAAAAGATTTAAAAGCAGACCACTTGGAAAACAGGATTGAAAAGAGTCAAGATAGAATTACAAAAGAAAATTTATGTTTAACGAATCTATCGGAGATTTTCAGTGATAGAGTTGATAAAGGGGAATTCAATGGATATCATTTACTTAAACTTCCAGAAGGTTTTCAATAAGGTTCTGCAGAAGAGATTCGCATGTTAAATGAAAACATATGGGTTTGGCAGTAGCAGAGTGACATAGATAGGAGGAATAAATGAGTCATTTCCTGAATGGCAATCAGTGGACAGTGGGGTGCTGCGCAGATCAATGCTTGGATCTCCATGCTATTTATACTATATATGAATGATTTAGATGTTGGGAACTAAAGGTACTACCTCCAAGTTTTCAGATAGCACAAAGCTGGATAAGAAAGTAAAATGTGAGGACGATGCAGAGATGTTTCAGTGCCTTTTGGACAAGGTACATGAATCAGCAAACACGTGGGAAATGAAGTTTAATTTCAATAAACATGAGGTTATACATTTGGTAGCAAAATTAGGAAGGTGAGTTATTTGCTGAATGGTAACAGATTAGGTAAGTTGGAGGTGCAACGAGTCCTGGGTGTCCTTGTAGACAAGTCACTGAAAGTAAGCATGCAGATGCAGCAGACAGTGAAGAGGGCAAATGGTATATTGGCCTTCATAGAGAGAGGATTTGAGTACAGGAGTAGGAATGTCTAGCTGCAATTGGACTGTGCCATGATGTGACCTCAGCTGAAGTACTGTGTACAGTTTTGGTCTCTTTATCTGAGGAAGGATGTTCTGGCAATGGAGGGAGTGCATCAGAAGTTTATCAGACTGTTTCGTGGAATGATAGGACTGACTTGTGAAGAGAAATTGGTTTGGTTAGGACTATATTCACTGAAGTTTGGAAGAATGAACAGGATTTCCTGGAAACCTAGAAAATTCTAACAGGACTAAACAGGGTAAACACAGAATGTTCCTGATGACTGGTGAGTCTAGAATCAGGACTCGCAGTCTAAGGATGCAAGGTAGGCCATTTAGAACTGAGATGAGAAATTTCTTCAGCCTGAAAATGGTGAGTCTGTGGAATTCTCCACCATAAAAAGTGGTTAATTTCAAGGCATTAAATGGCCTTCACTGGAAACGCTGCTGCTCATGATGAGCTGCTGCCATCATCCTCTTTCAGAGTTGGAAACTTGGATTGAGATGCTACAGGAAAACTACTACTTGGTCAGACTAGAACAGCCTCTTTCATCAACACAACATGGCTTATTGCAATAAAAGAGAATGTGCTAGTAAAGTTCTTTGGGTCTGACACTATCTGTGGAGCGAGAAACAGAGTTAACATTTTAAATCCAATTTGACTCATCTGTGAACTGTTCGTTGTATATTAGCAACTACTGATAGGTTACTTAATAGGATAGACATTGTTACAGAGACTTTCACTACTACCTGATCTCACTTCTTTGAGATCCTAAGTTGCTCTGTACCCAAGTCCTATGACATTATCACGATGGATCGTACTTGTGGTATGCCTTAATATTAACCCTTTCATACCCATCTAAAGACATTTCACCACTGCCAAGTACTACTCATTTGACATAAAAATTGGGGCAAGTACTTTATTTGCAAGGGTCCAAATATATCAAATTTATACAGATTAGAAGTGACAAGAATCACAAAACAAAGGGTAAAAAGATGGCTATCATGGTACTTGAAAGCTATTTGCTCTGCTCAGCACTCACAGATATCGACAACCAGAGTTTTAGCTGAGAAGTTAAATCAAACCAACATTCCTTTGATTTTTTTTAACAGAACTATCACTCAACAGGTCACCTCCATTGCGGGGGAATTTAGAGTTTTACTTGAGAGCGAATGTAAAATTATTTATTTGCTTATTATTTGTGTAAGCTTTGAGAACATTAGTTGTTTGCAACCCTGAGTTCTAAACGTATCCTGATACAATTAGGCTTTTCTTTTATGAAATACCATAATTAGTTCCTAACCTACACCACAGTAGTCTCTGTTTGAGTTACTGTGGATGAAAATATATCCTATTGTTGTGACATTGTGGACTAGGGACTTCCAGAATAAACATGCCTAACATTATAAGACTCCAGATATCCCAAAGAGAGAATCCTAAAAAAAAGAAACATGAGTCACTCCATTCATAACCATGGAAACAAGAACATAAAATAAACCCTGATTGCGGAACAGAAACAATTGAATGAATATAGATCTTGACTGAGAGCTGATATTTAAAAGATGATTGCCTCGTTGGGAATCTCCAACTAACAGGAAGAAATTAAATGTTAACAGCATCTGCATATTGTCTTTGATGTGCTTTGGCAAAATACAAAAAAATAGAATTATTATAGCAAAATCTATTTGTGTGTTCCTTTGCCTAGTGAATGTAACTAGAGGCTGGCCAGGTGGACCTCATAGAATATGAGTTCCCTAATTAGGACTATTACTCTGCTCAAAGAGCCCTGACTGACAGATAAGAAAAGGAGTGTCAGACATCTGTTCAATCTGAGAACCAGGTCTGATGGATCTGGATCAGTAACAACGACTATCCACGTGCAAATAAAGGGTGACTTGGTGATGGGATACCGGCTTCTGTGGACGTATCTTAGCGGCACAATAAAAAAGCATGCTCCTGAAGAAATCTATCGCAACAGCTGTACTTGAGTTGGGGTAAGCATATCTGTCATTGTGCCCTTATCTGGAAAGTTTGACTCATTTGATTCTGCTGTTGAAGACTGGACTCAGTATGGATAAAGAGTGCATTATTCTTTCCAGGAAAACGACACTGGGATGGATAAAAAGCAACAAGTAAATCTTGTAGCAGCTTTTGAATGTACAGATGTTTTGGCTATTAGGAGCTTATAATTTGTGAGCCACCAGATGCTAAAACCTTTTAAGAGTTCATGGATATAGGTAAGGAATATTATGACCCCATGCCCTCTTCTAATTCTGAGACTCTATCAGTCTTACTCAGCAATTTGAGAACCAGGAGAATCTGTACTAAGATGTTTGACTAGGTTAAGCCGACTGGTAGAGACATGTGACTTTGGTTTAACACTTAATTAAATACTGAGAGACCTTCTGGTATGTGGAATTAAATGATGTAACCATGCAGAAGCACTAACTAACTGAAGTCCAACTGGATAGCAAACAAGCATTACATCTCAGTTTTATCATTGGAAAATACAGCAAGTAGAGCAGATGAGTTGCACAGTATTCCAATGGAAGTGGACACCCCCGCCAGTCTGACTGAGCTTGGGGAACATCATTTGGATGAAGGAAGTTGCATAGCCTCACTCAGGATGTATTCTGAACAGCTAACAGCAAACCCCAGAACAAAGCCAAGCAGTTAAAATTTTCTTCAAGATCCAGGCCAGCAAACTATAATAGTTGCTGCCAGAATATAGACTCAAGAGAGCAAGGGAGTCTCAACAGACCTAAATAAAGTATAAGAACTCATAGACCAGAATTCAGGAAAGTGCACACCCTGCGAAGTCCTCATACACCTGGTTTGGAACAGCCAAATTAGTTAGCAACATCCAAATCAGAACCAATCAAAATAAACATCTGGTTAAAGGATCAGGAACAAAAAGCGAAGTTGCTGAAAAAACTCAGCAGGTCTGGTAGCATCTATGAAGAAAGAGTCAGAGTTAACGTTTTGGGTCCAGTGACTCTTCCTGATTAACAGCATCCACAGTTCTTTTGGTTTTTATTTAATGGTTAGATTATCAGTTGGTTCTACTGGAGGTTGATACCAGCATGGCTGTTTCAGAGATTGGAGAACCCGTCTTTAACAACATTCACTCTAGACTCCAACGCTTAAGTTGGCACAAAGCCTCAGTTAGACTTAGACTAGGGTATACCAGGGGTACCCCTACAGACTAAGGCTACATCTTTAGCTCCAGTCAGTTATGGGAAGCAGATGATTCATTTATGAGTGATTGCAGTAAAAGGTTCAGACCCAAGCCTGATGGGGCAAAATTGGTTGAGAAAGATTCAACTGGATTGCCTCAATGCTTTTTGATTCGAAAACACCTGCCTGAGTGAAATCTTATTTAAATACCCAGGCGTTTTTCAGGAAGGTCTAGGGGCTATCAAAGGATTTTGACCAGGAAGTATTTCCATGATTCTGCAAGACTCACACAGTGTCATTTGACTTATGGACAGAAGGTAGAGGGAGAAATCAGAAGGGTGGAAAGTGAAGGAATCATCAAACCAGTCCAGTCTGCAGATTGGTCAACATTGGTCATGCCCCATTGTGAAGCCTGACGGATCGGTCTGAGTTTGTATGGATTTTAAACAAACACTAAACTACTCTTCACAACTGGATAAGCTCCCAATCCCTCATATAGAGGAATTATATGCAAAGCTGACGGGATGCTGCCCTTCTCGAAGCTGGACAAGAGCCATGCATACTTGTAATTGCTGTTAGATGAGGATTCAAAGAAGCATGTTACAATTATTATCCATATGAGACTGCCATATTGGGTATCATCAGCCAGTGCAACCTTTTCATTTTACAAGGCGTACCCAGTCCGCAATTTGCCTAGGTGACATGCTAATAACAGAGAAGACCAAAAAAGAGCACTTAGAGAACTTGGGCATTGTCCACAGACATTTATTCCAAGCAGTCATATGCCTTAGTTGGGAAAATGTGTGTTACAAGAACCCCCAAGTGACCTACTTGAGCTAGAGTCAACAAGACCAGGTTACACCTGTTGGAAGATAAAGTGAGGGTGATCAAATGTGCCCCCGCTTTCACAGCTGTATTGGAGTTTAAGTCTTTGCTCGGGCTGATGAAATGTTATGGAAAGTTCATATATAACCTGGTCTCCATCCTGGCACCTCTGCATCAATGCTTTGAAAAGGGTCAGAATTAGAAACAGTCACAAAGCTAAGTCACAGCTTTCAGGGAAATTGATGAAACAACTAGCACAATCTAAGATGCTGGCACACTACGATCTCAAGTGAGATCTGGTATTGACAAATGATACTTCCCCGTATGGCATCGAGCTAATAGCAGCTAACAAGTAGCCCAACAGAGAGGAACACCCAATAGCGTATACACCCAACACTTTGCCTAGTGTAGAGTGTAAATAGGACCAGATGGAGAGGAAGGCTTAGTGGTCACACTTGGAGTCAGAAAGTTCCACCAATACCAGTACGGACTTAAATTTGTAATAATCTCAGATCACAAACCCTTGTCATTTCCACATAAAGAGAACAGGACAGTGCCACCCGTAGCCTCAGGCTGAATTCAGCAGTGGTCTCTGAAACTAAATCCATATAATTACAAGATAGAATGCCATCTGGGAGGCCAAGTAACCAACATAGATGCATTACATGACCTCCGACTGATAGATACACCACTGGTGGTGCCACCATTGTAAGGGTCTACAATGGTTTTAAATTTTCAGGACACCCTTCCAGGCACAACTGACAATATCAGACCTTGGATGTAGGAAGACTCAGCCCTGCCAAAACTGAACAGCTGGAACTAAAAAAAACTGAAACCAAAGGGCCATCACAACCAGAATTGAAACATTTTTGGACCCGGAGAGGCTAGATCACAATAGAGGATGTCATATTATTTATGGGGAGCAAGAGTGATTGCCCTGAGCAAAGGTCACCACTAGATACTGGCTGAACTCCACCAAGAACATCCAAGGTTTTCCAAAATGAATGATTCATTCATCAAACATAGGAACAATGATAGAAAAATTGTGCGCATCTTTTTCAATACACGGACTCCCGGAGTTTTGGTTACAAAAATGGGACATCATTTGTCAACAGGGAATTTGAGTATTTCCTAAAGTTGAATGCTATTTGGTGTGTAAGAACAGCTCTATACTACCCATCATCCAATAGTCTGTCAGAAAGTGTTTCCAAATTTTGAAGGCATGCTTCAAGAAACAGCTTACAGCTTCAATAGATACCCAGTTCCTATTTGATTATAGGAACACCCCTCTTGCATAGATAGCTCCAGCAGAGTTGCCAATGGGGAGAAGAACAGGCTAAATCTAATCTCCAGGGCCATGGGGAAAGGTGAAATGGCATCAGGAATGCCAAGACCAGACATAAGACTCCACAAAACAAGAGAGACAGTTTACTTCAGGGGATGTTGTTTGGTTAAGAAACCATCAGATTGGCTCTGCATATGTCAGAGGCATGGTCAATACAAGGTCAGATCCAGTGACTTATAAACTTCAGATAGGTATGACAGTCCTGAACAAGTATATGGACTATATGAAAGTTGCAAACTCGCAAATGGTGCAGGAGTAAACCACACCCAGCTCCTTGACAGAATTTCTGACTGTTCTGGAACCTGTGGGTTCTAATTGTCTGTCAAGCTTTAAAGGTATCTCAGATGGACGTAAAGGATGTCGCCACCTCAATGCCTTTGTGGCTAGAAGAAGAGAATGAATTTCTTCCAAATGTTCCAGGCACAAGAGTGGTGGCTCAGTGGTTAGCACTGCAGCCTCGCAGTGCCAGGGACCTGGGTTCAATTCCAGCCTCGGGCAACTGTCTGTGTGGAGTTTGCACATTCTCCCCATGTCTGCGTGGGTTTCCTCCGGGTGCTCCGGTTTCCTCCCACAGTCCAAAGATGTGCAGACTAGGTGGATTGGCCATGCTAAATTGCCTGTAGTGTTCAGGGTTGAGTGGGTTATAGGGGGATGGGTCTGGATGGGACTCTTCAAGGGGCGGCGTGGACTTGTTGGGCCAAAGGGCCTGATTCCGCACTGTAGGGAATCTAACCTAATCTAATCTAATGTGCTATGCATTGCATGCTGCCCATATCAGAGGCAGAGCTGGAAGATCCTGACTTGGTGCTAAAATGCCCCAGGAGGAGCTACAAGAAAAGATATCTGGCCTATGTCCTTGGACTTGAGTGGGAGGGACGTTATAATTGTAACAAGGCCTGTCATGTGGACTCAAACGTGAGTTCCCTGATTGGACTGTTCATCTGGTCCAATCAGGGGGTCCTGGCTGACATATGAGAACAGTAGTGTCAGACATCCTGTTCACTCTGAGAGCTGGCTCTGAAGGAGATGAACTGGTGCCAAAGACACTCTATGTATTTAAAAAAAAAGGTGAAATTGGTGATGGGATACTGGCCTTTATGGAATTATTTCAATTTCTGGTCCATCACATATATTTATTTGAGAGTAATAATAGGAACTGCAGATGCTGGAGAATCCGAGATAACAAAGAGCAGAGCTGGATGAACGCAGCAGGCCAAGCAGCATTTTAGGAGCACAAAAGCTGATGTTTCGGGCCTAGACTCTTCAAGTTGTGTTCATCCAGCTCTACACTTTGTTATTATACATTTAGTTGATTTCATATAACCATGATTGCACAAAAAAGTTGCTTCTTTTTGGAAATTGCATGAATATCACTAAGACTAATGATCTAGTTTGATATGATTATATTTGAAGGAATGGAGCAATTTCTTTCAAGATCCAAACGTACACTGGTCATATCAAAATTTAAATTTAATCAGTGTAAAGTTTCTTAATTCAATAAAGAATAATCAGTTTATCACAAATCAAATTTATTCTAACAAATATGCATAGATTCTTGCCAAAAATTGTTTCAACTTCTCAAAATCCTAGAAGTGGCTTCCTAAGAGTACTGTGGGTGTCCATACACTCCAAGAATTGCAATGGTTCAAAAGGGCAGCTCACTGCCACCCACTGAGTGCTGTGTGCTCCAGCACAAATTACATACATTAGAAAGAAATTCACCACATGTTGCTGACCTCATTGTTGTCCAATGGAGCAGGGTGTGTGTGAGTTGGCTGCTATATATCCCCGACAACAGTGACAGCACTTCAAAAATACCTCCCTGGCTATATTACATTTTACGATCCAAATGTTAAAAAACATTAAATGGCTTGGAAACCAATTAATTACTGCTTTCAATGGTGAAAGCAAGGGGATATGATCTTAAAAGTGAAGCCAGACCAATTAAGAACAAAACCATTCAGTAACTCTGAAAATCTCCAATTAAATCAGAGAGTTCCAATGAATGAAAGTAAATAATTACTCAGAAAAAGCTAAACTATTCAATACACGGACCTCCCCAAGACCCAACACACACCTTGCCCTGGGAACAGACACGAAATCCCCACCTGTACTTCCCACTGAGGAAGCCGTTGCTACTGGCCCCATTCACACCCAACACTCCTTTCCCTTGCCATCAGACATGCCCTACCCTGCCGACATTTAGCAACTGACACCTCTCCTCTCTTCCCACACCACCTACCCTTGGCCTCAGACCTGACCCAGCTTCCCCCTCCTGCCCTGCCAAACTGTCAAGTTCTTAAAAAGTGGATTGAGGTTGTGGGACCACAAATGAATGGATCATATTCACAAGGACAACTTGCATTTATACAACATTTTTAACATACCAAAGCACTTCATAGAAACATTGCAAAGAAAGATTTTCCACTGAGACACATGAGGTGGTGCAAGGACAGTTGACCAAAAATTCTGGTCAAAGAGGAGGTGACTCAAAAGAGAAGACAAAGCTGGACAGGTGAAGATATTGAGGGAGGGATTTCCAGCAATTAGGGCCATAGCAGTTGAAAGCAGGGCCAACAATAATGGAATGAAGACAATTCTGAAGATGTCAGTATTGGAAGTGCACAGAAATCCCAGACGTTTGAGAGGCTGGAGGCGATTACACAGAAGTGAAGCCATTAAACTAATTCATAAACAAGATGAGAATTGTAACTTTAATTGCTAATTTGACTTTGTGGACAAAACTAGCATGAAAGCATCATCAAAAATGAGAGAAATCAAATATCATTTGATAACATAATGTATACTGCTGGAGTCAGGCTCCACTGCTCTTTTGGTTCTTTAGACTGAGAAACAAGTGAAGACAATAAATCACAAAAATATATGATTACCAATCATATATGGTGCAGAAGAAATTCAGGTACTGAAAGACTACAGGAATTTCCAGGGATAGCAGTGTTTAGTTGTATTCAGCAAAAACTTGAGGCTGGCCACTTTATCAGCTGAAACATTGAAAAGGCAGTTTTCCCCAGGCAACAGACTTTTATGAGTGAATTGAGAATGCATTCTGCCTTGAGCTTAATAAACTCTTCTCAGCTTGAGAGGTCTAGACAGTCCCTGGCCACACAAAGCATTAAATTGAAAGCATAATTCTTTTAACAACTAAAAGTTTCATTTACAAAATGATGCCACAAAGGGAGACAATTTTAGGTGATAAGTTACTTTTTTAAAAAATCAGATTTAATGCTTACAATGGCCGTCCTGGTCACGTCATTTTACTTCCTTCTGTGCTGGTCTCATGTTGTGAGACGACCAGCCTAGGCTTCAGTTCCCCAGTCACATCTTGAAATGCTACTTGACTTGACACTGGCATTGATTTTTGAAAAGCTTTTCAGAACTTTTCTTAAATTGATTCTCAGAATTAATTTTGAGGTCCATTCAGAAGAATAGATGCAATTGGTAAAATGACATTTTGTGTGCTGGCTCATTCTTTGTACTTACTTCCTTAATCAGTATTTTGTTTTATTTGTAATTTCACAATAAAAAGTCACCCATTTAAAACAGATGAAGGGAAATTTCTTCTTTTAGAGGGTAGTGAATCTGTGGAATTCTTTACTGCTGCAGGCTATGGAGACTGAGTCATTAAGTACATAACAAGTTGAAGTAGATAGATTTTTCGTCAGTAAGAGAATCAAAGTAGAAGGACAGGACAGTGGAATTGAAGATTATAAAAGCAGCCAAGATCTTGTTGAACGACAGAACAGACTCAATGGGTCAAAAGGCCGACTACTACTCCTCCAACTTATGCTCTTATGGTTCGTGGGATATGTGTATCAGTCACTAGGCGCAGAATGATGGCCTATCAATATTACTTATTAAACTAAATAGACAAAGGACAAATGGGCCAGCAAATGCAAAAGTAGAACATTTCAGCTATTCGTTTTGACATCCATCTTTGAAAATTGCCAGAAGATGTTAAGGAGCTACTTTCTTGAACGACTGTCATCCATGTGCTGTAGTTTGATTAGGAATTTCCAGGATTTTGACCCAGCGACACTGAAGGAATGGCAATATATTTTCAAGCCTAGATGCTAAGAGGGGAACTTACAGGTAATGATGGGTCTGCTGACCTTGTCTTTCTAGATTGTAGTGGTCATGAGTACGAAAGTTGTTATCTAAGGTGCCTTGGTGAATTTCTACAGTGCATCTAGTAGATGATACATAAATTCTGCTACTGAGCATTGGTAGTAGAGGACTCAGATATTTGTGGATATGGTGCTAATCAAGCAGATTGATTTGTCCTTGATCATATAAAGCTTCTTGCTATTGAACATTAAGATTAGTTTATCTATGTTTGGAAATAGTCATTGCCTGGCACTTATGTGGTAGCCCAAAGTTGAATATTGCCCAGGTCTCGCAACATTTAAACACGGAATGCTTCTGTATCTGAGGAGTTGTAAATAGTGCTGAACATTGTGCAGTCATTAGTGAACATCCCCTCTTTTGATAGGGGTGAAGATTATTGATGAAGCAGCTGAAGACGTTTGGACCTAGGGACATTACTCTGAGGAATTCCTGCAGAGATGTCCTGGGCCTGATATAATTGCCCTCCATCAACAACATCTAACATTTTTGCTATGTATGACTCCAACCAGTGAAACGATTTTGCACTGATTCCCACTAACTCCTTGGTGCCATACTTATTCAGCACTTGCCATGATATCAAGGCCTGTCACTGTCACCTTTCAAAGTCAAGTTTTTTGAACCAAGTTTGAGTTAAAGTGGTAATGAGGTCACAAGCCATATGGCCTTGGTGGAACCCAAGCTGAGCATCAGTGAGCAGATTATAGCCAAGCAAGTGCCACTTGACTGCATTGTTAATTACCCCTTCATTCAGCCTGCTGATGATTGAGAGTAGACTGGCGATGTGGTAATTGTCTGGTTTGGATTTGAACTGGAATTTGTGGACAAAACAAACCTCAACAATCTTCCACATTGTCAGATAGATGTCAATATTGTGGCTGAACTGGAATAGTTTGGTTAGGGGCATATCTGGCACAGGAAGACAAATCTTCACTACTATTGCCAGAATAGTCTCTGGGCCATAGCCTTTGCTTAAGCTTTAGGTGGTTCTTGGTGTCATGTGGAGTAAATTGAATTGGCTGAAGAATGGCATAGGGGCATGTGGAGTGGTTGAGACATATGACAATGCAGGCTCGAGGAGCTGAATGGCCTACTCCTGCACATGGTTTGACTGAGCCATGATTCAGTGCTTGAGTTTTGCCTGTTTTGATCTATGATTTTGTAGTGGAATCACTTAGCACTGCCTACTTCTCGCTCCCGACTCTTTCAAACACCTTGGGTTTGGTCTCTGATTCTACATTGGCTGTGTTGTGAACAAATCCTAGACTGATCTCTGAGTACTAGAGTCAATACTGGACGCAGTCAACAGACAGACATTCACAAAGGAAAAAAATTGATGGATGGTGTAGGCTGAGCATCACAACTTTCCAGCGAATTATGACCCCTTCCTTATTTTACATTTCTTTACCTTGCATGACTTACAACATTCTTCAGTTGCTCAGAAATATTTAGCTTCTAAGAAAATACTGACTCCCTTTCTCCAGCTTCTGTGTCTTACCATTAGATTTACAAGTGAGAATAAACGTCTCAAACAAAAAAAAAAATTGGCTGCTGATTAACTGACAATATACCTCAAAGGACATAACCAACACAATCACCCCAGGAGTGGAAACTGGTCACTATTTCATGTGATCTTGCATGACTGTGCTCTGTAAATCAAAGGCATCTAATTTGAAGCATAGGTGTCTGCTGATGTACTCGCCCAAAAACATGGCCTCAGTGCAGCCAAGGATTTGTATTCTTGGCTTGAAGCAGCAAACTTTCATGAAATTTTGTAAGGCATGTTTTATATTATTGACAAAAGGTTAATAGCAGGCGCAATCATGTTGTGCAGTGAAACAATAATGTCTGTTTAAAAAGCACTTTAATGCAGAATTATGTAGAATGTGAGCAGATAAACAGCCTAACTGCTCTGTACCAGTGTTTGTAGCCCCCACAGACTTCCTCCTATCCCATTCTTCATCTCACCCTTTTGGCCCTGTTCAAATCTGTCTGAATTACACTTCTGGTCATGAATTTACTTTTTTGAGTACTAAGAACATAGTTGCCACTGCCAAGATGAATAATTATTGTCCATCCCTCAAACCACAGGAAAAATGACGTGAGTACCTTCTCAAATAACCATCTGATGGTATCAGTAGTATTAGAATTCTGCTACAGTGATAGTTCTGGCACGGTGTGGCTGTATCTCGGCCCAACATGGTGGTCTCTTGGCAACCTAGCATGGTGGTTTCCAGTGGCCCAGTGTGGCCTCAGCATGGACCTCTGCCCTCAAAGTAATTCCTGAGCTGTCTCCTGACCTTGACAGCCAGCCTGGCATGGTCTGGAATCAGGGTCCAATGCAGACTAGAGGCCAGGTGTCGATCTGAACTGTGTCGTAAGGACTGTTGTTCTGAATTTTTTATTTCTTTTGCTTTCTAATTTATTGCTATGATCTATAATGTTGGACATTTTATTTTCTTGTTATTCTATTTCTCCCCTAAGAATTTATACTTAAGAATCTGTACCTAGGTACTTTCTACCTAAGATGTTGCTGGAAGTGGCAACTTGTAAACTTTTCACTGTACTCATTTTAGTGCACCAGACAATAAATCCTACTCTAATTTTAATTTTGACTCAACAACAGTATTGGCTCTCTTACCGTCTTTTGGTTTTCTTTGTTCTTTCATGGGATGTGGATGTCACCAGCAAGACCAGCATTTGTCTCTCTAAAGGATACTATTGAATTGAATCAGATATGGTCTTTATTACAATCAATTATAGTTTTACAGTTTCTACTTAGACTAGCTTTTAATTCCAGATCAATTCATTGAATTTTAATTGTACCAGCTGCCTTTTTGGGATTTAAACCCATGTACACTGATTCCTATGGAAAACAAAGAATGATAGATGTTAGGGATCTGGAACAAAAACAGAAATTGCTGTCAAAACTCAGGAGGTCTAGCAGCATCTATGGGGACTAGTATTTTGAGTCCAGTGACTCTTCATCAGGACTGATAGCAGCTAGGAAAGGGGTACATAAATTGAAGAATAGGCTGGTACGTATGGGGTTGGAAGGAAAGGCGAATGGATAGGTGGCGACGGAGCCCAGAGAGAGAGAAAAAAGGGATGGGCAGATGAGGGAATTATTGACAGTAAGCCAGAACAAAAGAGCACGTTAATAAGTGATAATGAGAGCTGAGATTAGGACAGAGTGGGTAAACTGTGGATAATAGGACTAAGAGTGTGTGAGAATGGGTTGCAACAGAAACATGGATGTGTTAACGTGCTGGTGTATAGAACTGGCAAGCAAGTGGAAGCTGAGGGTTATATTTTTATTTGGAACACGAGTGTTCTGCAAAGTGACCACCCAGTCTATGTTTTGTTACCCAATCTACAGGTAATCACACTGTTAACAGTGAATACAGTAAACTAGTTTGAATAAAACGCAGATAAACTGCTACTTCACCTTAAAGGCATGTCTGGGGCCTTGGATAGCAAGGAGGCAAGAGGGGAATGATTGCATGGGTAGGTGCTGTGATGGTATGGGGAAATATTCAAAATAGTGAAGGAGTAGACCAGGCTATTCCAGGGGAATGGTCCTTGTGAATGCTGGTAAAGGAGGAATATGTCTGATTATGGCATCCTGCTGGAGGTGACGGAAATGGCAGTTTACAATTCTAAGGAGCCACATCTCCTTAGACTGCTGAATAATTAGCTCAGTGACATTACCACTGTGCCAATGTCTAACTCCACCCCTCAGCATTTGAACACAGGTTTCCATTAATATTCTAGCAAAAATACCTCAAGGCCGTTACCTCCCCATGTTGATTGCAGGTGGTCCAACTGGTTTTATTTTTCTTTGACTTCTTCCTCGCAGTTTGGTACAACTGAATGGTTCACAGGACCATTTTAGAGGCAGTTAAAAATTCAATAATATTCCTGTGTGTCTAGGCTTGCATGTTGGCTGGATGAAGTGGGGATGGCTGATTTTCCTCCCTTAAAGGTCGTTCGTGAACCAGATTAGTTTTCACAACAATATATACACTTACTAACAACTTTCTGGGAAAGGACATTTCTGTAGAAATCTCTGATGCATTTGTGCATGACATTCTCATCATTATAATTCCTATATTGAGGGCCCATGGCAAAATCAGAGTTTCCAGACAAAAAATTAAATCCAAGAGATCTTCAAATGAGTTCCAGTATTTATTCAAGGACACAAGTGTTATGTTTTCTCTCACAGCTAATGTGCAGGAAGCTTTTAAGAGACATGCTCATGATGTCATAAGACCATAAGACCATAAGACATAGGAGTGGAAGTAAGGCCATTCGGCCCATCAAGTCCACTCCGCCATTTAAATCGTGGCTGATGGGCATTTCGACACCACTTCCCTGCACTCTCCCCATAGCCCTTGATTCCTTTTGAGATCAAGAATTTGTTGATCTCTGCCTTGAAGGCATCCAACGTCCCGGCCTCCAATGCACTCTGCGACAATGAATTCCACAAGCCGACCACTCTCTGGCTGAAGAAATGTCGTCTCATTTCAGTTTTAAATTTATCCCCTCTAATTTTAAGGCTGTGCCCACGGGTCCTAGTCTCCCCGCCTAACGGAAACAACTTCCTAGCATCCACCCCTTCTAAACCATACATCTAAGAGACCTTCAAATGAGTTCCAGTATTTATTCAAGGACACAAGTGTTATGTTTTCTCTCACAGCTAATGTGCAGGAAGCTTTTAAGAGACATGCTTATGATGTCATAAGACCATAAGACATAGGAGTGGAAGTAAGGCCATTCGGCCCATCATGCTATCATGGCATGCGATCCAACAGGTCTCCATCTTAATTTGGACCACTTGAAGCATGAGATGTTGATGAAAGCGTGCTACACTATGTAACCAAATAGCTTGGCATGAAAGAATTAACCTTTATTGTCATATGTACTCCATGAGTGCAGTGAAAGATTTCTGCATCGCCACTTATACTACCACCTCAGGTTCGAAAGTATCTTGGTACAATATTTTTAGTTAAATTATCTTAGAAAATAGAGAAATAAAACGTCCGGCATTGCAGAAAGAGAAGTCCAGAACAGCATTCTTCCAACCCATACCATGCTGGCACTTAGCTTCCAGTCAGTACTGAGCCCTTGCTCCAGACCATGCCTGGGCTCAGCTTGAGGGTCACTAAGCCAGAAAATCACTCCAGACGGCCTCACTGGGCTGAGAGGATGCCATGTAGTGTGGCTGACCCACCATGCCAGTAGGCAGCCCTGGGATGCTGCGACACCAAGCGGAGAGATCACTATGCTTGGCCAGGAAATTGCCAAAAGAGTTCACCACGAAGGCTGGGAAGCCACCATGCCATGCCGGGAGGCTGCCACAGGAGATTGCCATGCCATTCTGGAAGGCTGACAGAAGAGGTAGCCACGAAGGCCAGGAGGCTCCCACACCAGGGCAGGAGGCCACCACGCCACACCGGGAGGCTGCTACACCAGTATTAGTCCAGACACTGAAGTGCCTGTAATTGTAATTTATGTACATACCAGTAGGTTTAACAAACATATAATGATTCTTTGAGTACTATGTTAACCACATGTAATTTTTAAGTTGTAGAAGGTAACATAACGATTGCCTCGTTGGATACAAATACTTTGCTGGAAACAAAAGCCCACATCACAGTGGCAAATCAGTAGAACTTTAACGGAGGAGTAAATGCTTTTGGAGGAAACCATAAAGGGACAAAATAATGAATAAATGTGAACTGGTTCATTCAACAGTATTATTTATGACATTTGATACGCAATGCTTCGTACTGATGTGGCAGCAGATTTCTTGATGCCAGAAGGCAGGGTCTAACAAGGCATTTAAAAAAATGTTCGATAAATCTTGTTTTTCTTAAGCTTTGCAAGTTCAAACTATCAAAACTGTTATTGATTTTTATGTGCACGTTTTACTGAGCTTAATTTGTTGCAATTTCATAGCAAATGAAAATGTTCAGCCAGGTTTGGTGGATGAAAAATTATCAGCCAGTGGTAAAATATCTGCCAGCTGCATTAATAGATTATCTGTGCTCAGCATGGGTAGCCAATTTATCATTCATGTTGGCTGGCAAGCGTTAGATGTATTTTATTTGTTGCTTCAATGATAATGGAGCTCCCTTGCTGTGGATCCCCAGAAACTTTTCGATTCACCTGTTCAATCATCTTGATTTCTCTTTTTAGTCTAGATTTTGTTTCAGAGCAGAACGAAAAAGAAATATCACAAATTTTTGTTTGTGGTCTAAAACTGGCAGCCTGACAGTGCCATGGAAATAGATTCACTAATAACTTTCAGAAGGATTGACGCCTGGAGGGAATACAATTAGGAGAGCAATAAGGGAAGAACAGGGGAACTGGGAGGTATTGGCTGGTTCTTTGACACTGTTGACACAATAGTGATTGGTTGAGTGGTCTGCCTCCAGGGTAGAAGGTTCTATGACTCAGATTTTGTGGTCAGTGACCATGCCACAAAAACTGTTGCAACTGCCCTTGAGAAGAAGTGGAACTTTGCCTTTTCTATCTCCTTGCAGAGCAATACACTGTCATAGGGAACCGCGAACAGGAGGGAAAAGACCATTTCTTTTCCAGGGTCAATCCTTAAGGTCAGTATTCTCACAATGTTGCATTTATCTTTTTTTTTTGTTAAGGGTTTTGTTTTAAACTATTCCTACCAGCTGATGTTATGAGTTTGTTTTTGTGCTATTGAGGGGAGTTACATGGGAGTTGAGGGATTATGAGACCCAGAGGAGGTTGAGCAATGTTGGGAATTGCGATGCAGAGTGCCATGACAGGGTACGGCAGGATGAGTTTTTATTGTTGGCAGGGAGGCCTAGGGAGTAACAGTGATGAGCGGGAGATGAGGATTGTTGGTAGAGATAGAACGGTTTTACCATTGTCAGGGTAGGGAAGGAGTGACCACTGCCAGAGGTGATAAGAGTGTGAATGTTGTGAGGGTCTGTGCATTTTTTTGGATGGGTGAGGAGGAATTGAACATTATTGGTGGTAGGGGCGTGCGCAATGTTGGAGGGTGATGGTAAACGAGATGTGGGGGTGTTAGCATTGTCTGCCATACAGGAGGTGGTGAGCACTGTCAGAGGGGGTAAGGGTCTTAACATTGGTGGGATTGTGTGAAGATGAGAATTTTTGTGGGGCTTGAGCATTGTTGGAGATTCACATGTAAATGTACGTGTCGTGGGGGAAGGTGGTGAAGGAGTTAATAGGAGAGTATTGTCAGGGGTTTTTGAGGGGTCAGGTGTTATTTTTGGCCTGTCTAATACAGCTTCCACTGCTATTCACTCTCCTACACTTGAAGAAGATGTAGGCAGGGAAAGGTTGACGAATGGCTGAACAGTTACGCAGGAAATTGATGGAGTAGACTTAAAAAAGATGTTTTACTTTTGCAAAAATCCAAAACTGGAAATCACAAAAATAAGATGATAACAAACCCCCAGAATACTGAGCGAGGCAAGGGAGGGAATTGCTGGGGCCTTGAGAGAAATCTTTATATTCTCACTAGCTACAAGGGAGGTCCCAGAAGATTGGAGAATAGCCAACGTTGTTCCTTTGTTTAAGAATGATGGCAGGAATAATCCAGCTAAATACAGACCAGTGAGCCTTACATCAGTGGTAGGGTAATTATTGGAGAGGATTCTTCAAGGCAGGATTTACTCCCAGCTGACTCAGTCATAGAAGACAGAGGGTAGCGGTGGAAGGGTGCATTTCCGAATCGAGGGCTGTGACGAATGGCATTCCTCAGAGATCAGTGTTGGGACCTTTGCTACTTGTAATATATATTAATGATTTGAAGGAAAAGGTAACTGGTTTGATTAGTAAGTGTGCGGATGACACGAAGGTGGGAGAATTGCAGATAGCGATGAGGACTGTCAAAGGATACAGAAGGATATAGATTGGTTGATGACTTGGGCAGAGAGTTGGCAGATGGACTTTAATTTGGAAAAATGTGAGGTAATGCATTTTGGAAGGTCTAATCCAGATGGAAAATTATAGAGTGAATGGCAGAGCCCTTAAGGCAGTGGGATCTGAGTGTACAGGTGCACAGGTCACTGAAAGTGACAATGCAGGTGGAGGAGGTAAGCAACAAGGCATACAACATGATTGCCTTCATTGGTTGGGGCATTGGGTTTAAAAGTTTGCAGGAAAAGTTATAGTTTTATAGAACCTTAAGTTAGGCCACATTTGGAATATTGTGTTCAATTCCGGTCACCACATTACCAGGAATATGTGGTGGCTTTGGAGACGGTACAGAAAAGATTTACCAGGATGTTAGATAATAAGGTGTGGAGCTGGATGAACACAGCAGGCCAAGCAGCATCAGAGAAACAGAAAGGCTGATGTTTTGGGCCTAGACCCTTCTTCAGAAATGGGGACGGGGAAGGGGGTTCTGAAATAAATAGGAAGAGAGCGGGAGGCGGATAGAAGATGGATACAGGAGAAGATAGGTGGAGAGGAGGCAGTCAGGTCAAAGAAGCAGGGATTGGGCCAGCAAAGGTGAGTGTAGGTGGGGTGTTAGGAAGGAGATAGGTCAGTTCAGGGAGGACAGATAGGTCAAGGGGGTGGGATGAGGTTAGTAGGTAGAAGATGTGGGGTGGGCTTGAGGTAGAATGAGGGGATAGCTGGGAGGACAGCTTAGGGAGGCGGGGACGAGCTGGGCTGGTTTTGGGATGGGGTAAGGGGAGGAGAGATTTTGAAACTTTTGAAGTCCACATTGATACCATTGGGCTGCAGGGTTCCCAAGTGGAATATGTGTTGCTGTTCCAGCAACCTTCCGGTAGCACCATTGTGGCACTGCAGGAGGCCCAGGTTGGACATATCTTCTGAGGAATGGGAGGTGAAGTTGAAATGGCTTGCGACTGGGAGGTGCGATTGTTTAGTGTGAACCAGGCATTGGTGTTCTGCAAAGCGGTTTCCAAACCTCCGCTTGGTTTCCCTGATGTAGAGGAGGCCACAACAGGAACAGCGGATGCAATATACCACAT
Source organism: Stegostoma tigrinum (assembly GCF_030684315.1). NCBI lineage: Eukaryota > Metazoa > Chordata > Chondrichthyes > Orectolobiformes > Stegostomatidae > Stegostoma > Stegostoma tigrinum. The sequence continues at coordinate 89,895,255 of NC_081357.1, forward strand.
TAGCAGATGTGCAAGTGAACATCTCCTTGATGTGGAAAGTCTTCTTGGGGCCTGGGATGGGGGTAAAAGGGGAGGTGTAGGGGCACGTGTAGCACTTCCTACGTTTGCAGGGAAAAGTGCCGGGTGTGGTGGGGCTGCAGGCAAGTGTGGAGTAGGCAATGGAGTCACGGAGAGAGTGGTCTCTTCGGAAAGCACACAAGGGTGGGGAGGGAAAAATGTCTTTGGTGGTGGGGTCAGGTTGCAGATAGCAGAAGTGTCGGAGGATGATGTATTTACCAGGATGTTGCCCGGTATGGAGGACATTAGCTATGAGAAGAGGTTGGGGAAACTTGAGATGAGATAATAGGAACTGCAGATGCTGGAGAATCTGAGATAACAAGGTGTTGAGCTGGATGAACACAGCAGGCCAAGCAGCATCTTAGGACCAGGAAAGCTGACGTTTCGGGCCTAGGGTCTAGGCCCGAAACGTCAGCTTTCCTGCTCCTAAGTTGCTGCTTTGCCTGCTGTGTTCATCCAGATCCACACCTTGTTATCTTGCAGAAACCTAAATTGTTCTCACTGAAACAACAGAGGTTGAGGGCCGTCTTGATAGAGGTCTACAAGATTATGAAGGTCATGGACAGATTAGACAGTCAGAAGCTTTCTTCCAGGATGGAAAAGTTCAATACCAGGGGACGTAGATTTAGGGTGCAAGGGACAAGGTTTAAAGGTGACGTACGAGGCAAGTTATTTATACCGAGGGTGGTGGGTCCCTGGGGAGGAGGTAATTGAAGCAGATACGATAATGACTTTTAAAGGCCGTCTTGACAAATACATGAACGGGCTGGGAATAGAGGCATACGGTCCCCAAAAGTGTAAGAGGTTTTAGTTGAGACAGACAGCGTATCGGTGCAGGCTTGGAGGGCCAGAGGACCTGTTCCTGTGCTGTAATTTTCTTTGTTTTTTGTAAACCCGACCAGGAATTCAAGAGAAACTTAGGAAGTGATTACTATGTGAAACTCATTATCACAATGAGTCATTGAAGCAAATAGCAATAGATGCTTTTTAAGGAGATGCTAAATGAAGACACGAGCATGAAAGACATAAAAGGTTATTTTTATGAGGGTGAGTCTTAGAATGAGGGTTCAGCCATTTTGAAATGAGGTGGGGAGAAATCACTTCATTCAAAGTGTTGTAGACCTTTAAATCTCTGAAGCCCAGAAAGCAGTGCTCAGTATATTCATGATAGTAGGAAAGTGAAGTTAATGTTGCAGATCAGCCATGTTCTTGTTGAATTATGTAATAGACTCGAGGGGTGTAATTGCGACTCCACCAACCATTCCTTTAGCTCCCTGAGATGGTAAATGATGGCCTAGTGGTATTATTGCAAGACTATTCATCCAAAGACCCAGGTAATGTTCTCAGGACTTGGGTTCCCATCCCACCATGGCAGATGATGAAATTTAAATTCAATAATTATCTGGAAATAAGAGTCTCATGATAACCATTGTCAATTGTCAGGTAAAACTCAGCTGGTTCACTAATTCTCTTGCGAGAAAGAAATCTGCCATTTTGCCTGGTCTAATCTATATGTGAATCCAGTGCCACAGCAATGTGGTTGACTCTCTGGGCAATTACGGATGGGCAATAAATGCTGGCTAACTAATGATGCCCATATCCTACAAATGAATAGCAAACAAGCAAAGAGAACACTTGTAGGTCAGTGGGCATGGGATGCTCGTGAGTGATAAGAAATTTGTGCTAGCTAAGACATTTGGAGTGAGTTTTAAATGATCTCAAGCTTGCAGAGATTGGTGTGTGGAAGTCCTACCAGGAGTGTATTAGAATAGTGAAGCCTCGAGAAAATGATGCATGGATGCAGATTGCAACAGCAGATTCCTTGAGATGGGGCAAGTTTGGATGATATTAGAGAGGTGGAAGTAGATGGCCTTGGTGACGGCACAAAGAGGTGCTTTAGAACTCATCTCGAGGTCAGATATGACATAGAGTTTGTGAACTAACTGGTTTGGTCAAAGGGAAAGGGCTGACGCTGTAGCGCTTCTCTGATCTTCCAGTATTACATCACAGTGGTGTAAGATCAAACCTCCCTATCTCTTTAATCTCCTTCAGCATTGCAGTCCTCCAAGGCTCCTACACTACTTCAGCTGTCTAGGACTCAAATTTGCCCGCTAAATATACCATTTCTACCTCCCTATTTATCTATGTCTCTGACACTTTTAAGATGCTTCTTGGAAGCTGCCTTTATGACCTGTCACTCATTCTACTATTTCCCTATGTGGCTCAGTGTCACAATTCGCCTGGGAATGCATCTGTGAAACAAGGCAGGATGTTAGATGGAATATATGATTGTAAATTGCTCCTTGCACGATCAACAACTCCAGTATAATAGCTGTATGATTTCCTCAGACTCCTGGATTATTAAATACAATTTATCCACAGCACGTATACATTACTGCCCTGTTCACTTTAACTTTGCAGGTGGCAATGTTACTTCCAGCTGATTAATGAGGTTTATTATGTACATATTCTACATCATTACTTTATGGAAATCAATGTGTGTTTCTTTTCCCTTTCCTTTTGAACTTCAGAAGCTGTCGCTGAGCAGGAGCTACAGACAAAATAAAGAGTTTCTTGTTTGACTTCACAGCTGATTTTCTGTAGGTTGATAGACAGCTTTACAAATAAAACCCTCAGTGCTTTACTCTTTCATTCTGAAGTGAGTTTGTTCTGTTTCTCAGGGTTGCAGTTATGCAGCAGAATGGAAAAACAAATTCAGTTAGAAATTCTTCCAATGTCTGATTGTTCTAGGACGTCTCCTTTCATTTCTTTCCGTACAAGCAAAAAGGATTATAAGGTTTATCTTCTCCTGGGTATGGAATATTAATGAGTGACCTAAACGAATGTCATTACTAGCTTCTGGATGCCTTTGACAAATGATGCCTGGAAACTGTATCGGTACCAATACTGAACATTTATTAACTATTTACACTATAGCTCAGTTGGCTAGACAGCTGGTTTGTGATGCAGAATGTTCACCCTTGCCTAATGTGTGTTGACCTCCTGGTTAAACTCACCATCAGCTGTTTCTTGCTAATTGAGAATTGACTTTCATTATTGACAGAGGCATGGTCCCAGTTACAGCATCATAAAATTTGGCCTAACAAGTCCACAATGCCCCTCCAAAGAGCATCCCACCCAGTCCTATCCTTATTCCCCTACCCTGTAACCCTACATTTCTCATAGCTAATCTATACACCCCAGACAATTTAGCATGGCCAATCCACCTAATCTGCACATCTTTTGATTGTGGGAGGAAACTGGAGCAACCAGTGGAAACCTGAGCAGACAGGGATAGAATGTGCAAACTCCACACAGTCACACAAAGGTGGAATTGAACCCAGGTTCCTGGCACTGTGAGGCAGCAGTGCTAACCACTGAGTCACTGTGCCACCGTGCCACCCAACTGCTCCAGGTGTTTAGAAATCACTTGTGCTGCATTCTAGTTTTTAGTTATTAATCTCTTAAGCTATGGATTTCATTGAGATATTCAAGATGATTAAACAGTTTGATGGAATTGACCAAGAGAAATTATTTCCTCTGGTGAAGGGTAGTCCAGATAAGTCCTTAATCTTTAAACCAGAATAACATAGTTCCGGAGTAGAGTCAAGAAGCACTTATTCACACAAACAGTAGCAGAATTCTGGAATTCCCTCCCCCCAAAACATGGTTGAGGCAGACAGTGAATTAGAAATTTCAAAATTTTGGATTTTTCTTTGGACAAACATAATTACAAGTTTTGGACCCAAAGAAGGTAAATTGAATCAAGGCAGCAAGCAGCCATAATCTAATGGATTGGCAGAAGAAGCTTGAGATATAGTGTAAATATAAATTGTTGTTTGAAATAACTGTTTTTAAATCTAGTACATAAAATAGTACCTCATTTTGGTATCACCATTTTCTATACTTCTCTGAAATAGAGGAGTATCTCACTACATTGCTCAATGAAAATCCTGACAAAATGGTATCCTTTATGGAGAAAAAAAGACAAGTGCTAATTTAGTGTTTTTCATGAAATTCAGATACCTAAAGCATCTCAGCTAATGAAGTACTGTTTGAGGTGTGGCAGGATGAGAAACAAACAGGATTGTGCACGGCAAGATCCCACAAACAGCAGTGTTCTGATGACCTACTCAGTTGTTTTAATGATATTTTGATTGACAGAAATATATTTACCTGTACACGGTAAAAAACATCTCTCCTCTTCTTCATTAGATTAGCCTGGGATCACTTACGACAAACAAAGAGAGTGCGCAAGTTGTCAAGTTACTATTATTATCTAGTGGTGGTTAAGTAGTAATGTCACCAGACTAATAATGCAGAGCTCAAGACTAATGTTTTGGCTCCCTGGGTTCAAATCTCTGAAAGTCCATGATAGATGGTGAAATTTAAATTCAGTTAAGAATCTGGAATAAAAAAAGGAAGAAATTCTGCCATCTGCACTTGATCTCCCACTAGAAGGCATCTCACTCTTAGCTGCCAGCAATGCCCTCCTCCGATGAACAATTTTAAAAGGTCACCTCTGGCACTGCTACACTCTTTTGGTCCTGTACTGGAAATGCCAAACTAGAGTTTGTATTCAGGTTCCTGGCACAAGACTTGAATCCAGACTGAGTAAGAGCTCAATCATTCTGCAACTTCTTCAACTTTTAATAACAACCACAGAACAAGCAATGCACATAACTATTCAGGGAGAATGATGGTTAACCTATTATCCCTAGGATGGAAAGATTTTAAAGATAGCAAATGTGAATGAAGAAGGAATAGTGAAATTAGGACAAATTTGGCTTTAATAGCCTATAAACTAAAGGAGGAAGCTAAACATGAGCTCTATTGAGTTCTATTTTCAATATAAATGGATTTAGCTACTAATGGGACACAGTGCGTCAAACCAGCAGTCCCGGCCCAAACTATTTTCAGAGTTGTTAAGCATCCTGCCAGCATGGGAGCCACTCCATGCACTGTTTTAGCGCAATTTGGGAACATGCCATCTGGTATGCAGTGCTACTGGCATTTGAATGGCAGGCTGCTGGGTAAAATTGGGATTACAACCTCAAGTACAATTCCCAACATTGCCTTTCATTTCCCTCCCATTCCCTGAGCTTAATCTGCCCATCTGTCTGAGTTTTATTTTCTCTCTCTCATTGATTTTCTCTTTTAGCCACATGGACTCCACATAAGCCTAGGCAAAATGTTACATTTTCAGCCCTGTCATAATCTAAACAAAGTATAGTTTACAAGGGCAGTCTCACATGTCCAATCACGTGACCTCCATAATCCTGTGTTTGCTATGTTTGTGAGGAATGTTTATTTTAATTGTTCTTTACAGGTATCACTGGTAAGATGACCTTTTTTTTGTCCATGGCCAATCACCTTTGAACTGAATGGCTTTCTAGGCCATTTTAGAGGACAGTTAGGAGTAAATGACATTGCTGTGAGTGTTGGTGTTAATATGGTGAGTGCTTAAGCAGGTGGTTAGAGTTAATTGATTAATTGACTGGGTACATATAATTAGGAAACAGGACTGCTGGATGGAAGGTGTGGGATGGTTGTGTTTAGAGGTGGTAGTATCAAAAAGTGGTTCTGAAGAAGGGTCACTGGACTGGAAAGGTTAAGGGTTTTCTCCTTCATGGGTGCTGCCAGACCTGCTGAGCTTTTCCAGTAACTTTGTTTTTGTTCCTGATTTACAGCATCTGCGGCTCTTTTGGTTTGTGCCAATGAGTGGTGCCTTGGAAGGCTATTATGACACAATGGTAGTATCCCTACATCAGCCAAAAGGTCTGACTTCATATCCCACATAACATAGATGTGTGCTATAACAATGATAACAAGTTGGTTTGGAAAAAAAAAAGTATCTTGGCTTTGGTCCTGTGGTTTAGTTGTAGACTAATGTGGAATCACATGTGAGTCAGGCCAGGCAAAGGTGGCAGATTTTCTTCCCTAAAAATATACTCTAGGATCCAGCTGTTAGCAATCATGTTATGACCACCATTACTAAAGTGAGCTTTCAACTTCAGAATGATTAATTGAGTGTTAAATTTCATAAAGTGATGTGATATTTGAACCCAAGTCTTCAAGCATTAGTTAGGACATCTGGTTAGCTCATGAAATTTATGCTGTCTCTTGCTAGTGTAGAGATTAACACTCATCCCATGTTAAATTATTTTATGCAAAAAAATTGCATGAGCTATTCATCCTGTATTCCTGTGCATACTACATGTGGCAGTGTCACACTATTTGATGCATTTGAGTCTAAAACTGTTGCTTGAGGGAATATTAACTTGTATTTAATTTTGTACAAACTCAAAATGTCTCAAGTACTTCAAAGGCAAATCACTTATGGTATGGCTATGGTAAATGCCCTTGCACTCCCCCAAATTAGGGGACCTTCCCTGTCCATCTTCACAATCAAGCCACAGGATTTCTTACAACCACCTGAGAGCCATGATGTAGAGGTGCTGGTGTTGGACTCGTGGGCAAAGTCAGAAAGTTGCAAAACACGAGGTTATAGTCCAACAGATTCATTTGAAATCAAAAGCTTTCAGCTTTCAGAGTGCTGCTCCTTCATCAGACTTCCAGTTAACAAAGGAGCAGCACTCTGAAAGCTTGTGATTTCAAATAAACTTGTTGGACTATAACCTGGTGTTGTATGACTTCTGACTTTAACCAGCTGACAATGCAGACCACTAATGCCTCATCCAAAGATTGTGATTCTGACCATGTAGCACTCTGTTAGTCCTGCAATGTGGTGTCAACCTAGATTTTGTGTTCAGATTGATGTGGCTGGACTTCATCCCTCAATTACCTGTGTCTGACTTAACACATTTACACTTTTTTAAAATACAAATGTTAAGTGTAGAGCAGAATATTCAGCAACAACATTCTTTGTTTGTTCCTCAAGAATGAATAACTGGCTAGGAAATGAAAGCATCTAACAATTCTCCACAATAACAAGGTTTTCTGAAAAATAAAGATTGGGACATGCATGCAATCTAACTTAATATCACTGAAAAGATTGCAGCTGAGGGAATAACAGTAAGGAAAACCAATTGCCCTGACTGAGACTGATGTTATAAATGAGGTAGCTAAAGAACTTCTTAGCACAAAAAATTGTAAAATCATTCCTTCCCCAAGACATCAGCTATCTTTGTAACTTGGGCTTTGTCTGCACCTTAAAAGGCCCATAACAGTAATTTATAGCTGAGGGAGAAAGCTATCCCTTGAGTTCTGGTTACTACTTATCCTTCACCCAAAGAAAACCAAAGAACTGTGGATGCTAGGAATCTGAAACATAAACAAAAAGCTGGAACAACTCAGGTCTGGCAACGTCTGTGAAGGTTGGAAGAGGGCTAATGTATTGGGTCCAGCGAGCCTTCTGCAGAACACTTTTGCTATCAGCAGATGTTTGCATTTGAAAATCAAAAGCCAGTTAAACACTTAACATGCAAAATTGTTTCCTGGAGCTCAGAGGAACTAGGTCAGTCTGTACACAAATAAAAACAAAGTCCTGAAGCTCTGCAGGTTTGGAGCATCTGTGGATAGAGAAACAGTTAATATTTTGAGTCCAAAGTGGCTCTTCTTTGAAGATTGTTCAGTCTTCCTCAAGGAAAGTTCACTTGCATTCAAAGCATTAACACTGATTCCCTCCTCCTCAGATTCTGCTGGACTTGCTAAATCACTGCAGCATGTTCTTTTTATTCTAGATTTCCAGCATCTGAAATATTTTGCTTGTGTTCTAGTCTGTATACAAATGTTTGTCAATTGACATGATTTGATAGTACATTTGCCCCACACACAAACCAGAATAATTCATCCCAGAAAGTAGCCAACTTCTAACTAAAATTCACAGTGCATTGTCTCATCTATCATTGAAAAGGCAGAATAGAAATCTTTTGTACATTGAAACGAGGTACAGTTCAATTTGTTTGTTCACCATGAGATCTGTTTGGAAAATGAGGATTCAAATGGCATTAACCATAACCACCACCTCCCTTACATACACACCTGCGCACTAATTCTGCAACGTGTATGACATTCTGCCTAGTATCATAATTACTCATACAATTTTTACAACACTACCACAATGGCTTTGCTTTTCTTTCCTTTACAGCACACATACTGTATCAGTAATTTCTTGTGATTTATTAAAGCTGTCTTGACATGATTTTCTTTGAAAAGGCTGGCTTGTTTAATACTTGATTATGCATAAGCAGCCATTAATCTTGCTACAGTGTGGGTAATGATCTAATTATCTGGGTCATTGTTTATATAATAGTATAATAACCCTACCCTTCAGAACAATACAGTATGCAATAAGGCCATGAACTTACAGAAGTGATAATGGTTCAAATGAGAGGTGAATCAAATTGGCACTCTGAAATTGAGCAATGGGCACTAGATATTTGGAATATTTGCAAGGCTGTTTGTATATATTTCATAGTCTCCTTGATTTTTTATATTTGAGAGAGAAAGGTAGGCCAGGAAACTGTTGTATTTCACTGTCCAAATGATTTTCTAGCTAACTATGTGCTATGCTGACCTTTTATTTCAGAAAGATTGTAAGGAGAAGCCTGCTAATTGTAGACCTGTGAGCCTGACATCGGTGGTGGGTAAGTTGTAGGAGACGATTCTGAAAGATACGATTTACATGCATTTGGAGAAACAAGGACTGATGAGGGATAATCAGCATATTTTGTGCGAGGGGAAATCGTATCTCCCTAACTTGAATGAGTTTTTTGAGGAAGAATGCAAAAAGATTGTGGGCTGAGCAGTAAACTTGTTTACGTGGGCTTTAGGAAAGGCTTTGATGGGGTTCTGCATGGCATACTAATTAGTGTATTTAGATCACATGAGATTCAGGCACAGCTTGTCAATTGGATATAAATTGCCATTGCTTTAGGCTGTATCTTTGTAATCAGAATTTACTTATTTGCAATAAATTGTAGTTTTTGTTAAGTATAGGAACTTGAGCAGTGTTCTGTTAATTTGATTCCACAGACAGGTAAATTTTGACTTTATGCTTTGCTTGAGTTATTAATATCTGTGGTGGCCCTAGGACAGGGGATTGAGATTCAATGCGTTTTCTCAAGTGGTTCGTAAGATAATGTTGATATTTATATTCTTGTAATGCTATTAAACATGAGGGTGAGTTTTCATTCCCATAAAGTTTATGGAGTATCTTTTCTTCAAGTTCATATGATCTTTCTTAGCTTCTCTATTTCTCTCTATAATATCTAATTTGATTTCAATTCACCCCCATTTCCTTTTCAATAATTAATTTATGCTAATTCACATTGCTTGAGGTGATATAGACAATTGGTTCCACGGCTCCTGAAGCACTCAGATGCTCTGTCGTCCTGACCATACTGTTCTCGGCTGATATTTCCATCAAGTTATGATGCACAACATTTTCAAATTAAAATGTGAAGGAAAAATAGTAACAAACAAAGCACACAGTGAGATGCTCAGCTTCAACAATATCTAGGTCATCTTTTAGTGTTGAGAATTCTTTTTAACAAGAAGCATGTCTTTTCTTTGATAATGCCATTCCCAGTTCCCTTTCTACATGACACAGCTTACGTGGTCAGAAATAGAAATGGCATACTAAGTTGGATGATCAGCCATGACTATATTGAATAGCAGAGCAGGCTCGAAGGACCAAATGGTCAAATTCTGCTCCTGATTTCTGTTTCAATGTAATGTTCAAACGCAGCACTTACTGGAAGTTCTGACTGAGCTGCAATTTTCAGGAGCTACAAGAACGTAAGAACTAGGAGCAGGAGTAGGCCATCTGGCCCCTCAAGGCTGCTCCTCCATTTGATAAGATCGTGGCAGATCTTTTTGAGACTCAGCTCCACTTACCCACCTGCACACCTCAACCCTTAATTCCTTGACTGTTCAAAAATTTATCTAGCCTTGCCTTAAAAACAGTAAGTGAGGTAGCTTCAACTGCTTCACTGGGCAGGGAATTCCACAGATTCACAACCCTTTGAGTGAAGAAATTCCTCCTGACCTCAGTCCTACATCTGCTTCCCTTTATTTTGAGGTGGTGCCCTCTAGTCCTAGTTTCACCTGCTCGTGGAAACAACCTCCCTGCCTCCACCTTATCAGTTACCTTCATAATCTTATATGTTTCTATAAGATCTCCCCTTATTCTTCTGAATTCCAATGAGTATAATCCCAGTCTACTCAGTCTGTCCTCATAATCTAACCCTCTCAACTCTGAATCAACCGAGTGAATATCCTCTGCACGCCTTCCAGTGCTAGTATATCCCTTCTCAAGTAAAGAGACCAAAACTACACACAGTGCTCCAGGTTTGGCCTCACCAAGACCCTTTACAGCTACAGCATAGCCTCTCTGTTTTTAAGCTCCATCCCTCTAGCAATGGCAGACAAAATTCCATTTGCAATTTTTATTACCTGCTACACATGCAATCCTACTTTTAGTGATTCATGCACAAGGACTTCCAAGTCCCTCTGCACAGCAGCGTGCTGCAATTTTTTACCATTTAAAACATAGTCCATTTTGCTGTTATTCCTACCAAAATGGATGACCTCACACTTATCAACATTGTACTCCATCTGCCAGACCTTTGCCCACTCACTTAGACTATCTATATCCCTCTGCTGACGTTCAGTGTCTTCTGCACACTTTGCTCTACCACTCACTTTAGCATCATCTGCAAATTTTGACACACCACACTTAGTCCCCAAATCCAAATCATTTATGTAAATTGTAAACAATTGAGGTCCCAACACTGATCCCTGAGGCACATCACTAGCCACTGACTGCCAACCAGAAAAACACCCATTTACCCCTACTCTTTTCTTTCTACCGGTCAACCGATCCTCTACCTATGCCAATACATTACCGATAATACCATGCAACTTTTTTTATGTAGCAGCCTTTGGTGTGGCACCTTGTCAAATGCCTTCTGAAAATCCTGATACTTTATATCCGCAGGTTCTCCATTGTCCACCATGCAAGTAATGTCCTCAAAGAATTCCACCAAATTAGGTAAACATGACCTATCCTTCATGAACCCATGCTGGGTGTTCCCAATGGGACAATTTATATCCAGATGTCTTGCTATTTCTTCCTTAATGATAGATTCAAGCATTTCTCCCACTACCAAAGTTAAGCTATCTGGCCTATGGTTACCTATTTTTGGTCTACTTCCTTTTTTGAACAGTTGCATCACGTTGGCTGTTTTCCAATCAGTGGGAACCACCCCAGACACCAGTGAATTTTGGCAAATAATTACTAGTGCATTTGTTATCCCATCACCTCTTTTAGTACCCTGGAATGCATTTCATCAGGGCCTGGAGACTTGTCTACCTTTAGCCCCATTAGTTTGCCCAGCACTACCTCCTTAGTGATAATGATAGTTTCTAGGTCCTCACCTGCTATGGCCTTCTTTTCATTAGTTTTTGAATGTTATTTGTGTCTTCCACTGTGAAGACCAACACAAAATAACTGTTTAATGTCTTGGCTATTTCCTCATTCCGAGTTATGAAATTGGCCTTCTCATCCTCTAAAGGGCCAATGTTTACCTTCGCCACTCTCTTACAATTTACATATTTATAGAAACTTTTGCCACCTGATTTTATATTCTGAGCTAGTTTACTCTCATAATCTATCTTTCTTTTCTTTATAACTTTTTTTGTAGCTTTCTGTTGGCCTTTAGAGATTTCCCAGTCTACTAGATTCCCACTACTCTTTGCTTTTTGTATGTGTGTTTTTTCTGTCTGATACTTGCCTTTATTTCCTTAAACATCCATGGCTGGCTCTCTCTTTTCCTACAGTTCTTCCTTATCACTGGAATATACTTCTGCTGAGCACTGTGAAAAATCATTTTAAAAGTCCTCCACTGTTCCCCAATTGACACACTATAAATTTTTTGTTCCCATTCTACCTTCACTAACTTCTTCCTCATTCCTTCATCGTGCCCTTTGTTTAAGCACAGGACATAGGTACTGGATTTAACCTTCTCACACTCGATCTGTATTTTAAATTCGACCATACTGTGATCACTCCTTCTGAGAGGATCGCTAACTGTGAGATCATTAATTATTCGTGTCTCATTACACAGGACTAGATCTAGGATAGCTTGCTCCCTCATAAGTTCCACTGCATATTGTTCAAGGAAATTATCGCGGATACATTCTATGAACCCCTCCTCAATGCTGGCATGATGGACCTCGTTTGACCAGTCGACATGTAGATTAAAATCCCCCATGATGATTGCTGTACCATCTTTATATGCATTAGCTATTTCTATGTTTATTGCTCACCCCACCACAATGTGATTATTTGATGGCCTATAGACCACACCTATCAGTGACTTCTTCTCCCTGCTATTCCTAATTTCCACCCAAACGGATTCAACATTTTGTTCAGTAGGACCTATATCATCTCTCACTACCACCCTGATATCATCCTTAAAAATCAGAGTAACTCCACCTCCCTTAACTTACTGTCTGTCCTTCCGAACAGTTTGATACCCCTGGATATTTAACTCACGGTCATGACCATCCTGTAACCATGTCTCTTTAATGGCCACTAAATCATACCCATTTGCCATGATGTCAACTCATCCACTTTGTTTGAAATGCTCTGAACATTCAGATAAAGTGCCCTTATGCCAGTTTTTGCACCTTATTTTTGGGCCCTATTACCTCCATTACCAACAGCTCTTGAATTCTCCTTCCCTTTTAACTTTATTCCTAATTTTCAATGAAAGATTTTTAAACCTAGATTTGAACTCGAATCTCAGAGCTCGGAAACCAACATGCTCACCATTACACCATGGTAACCAGAGCCAACATTGGTAGCTTGCAATTCATGGGATCTCTTTTCCTTGCCTCAAGTCGATGGACTAATTTTACATAGCGGTGAGTGCCTTGAAAGAAGCCATTATTTTCCTGGCAAAACATAGAACATTAATTGGCAACTTGCAGCGTAGTGTCACTGAATTGCATGATAAAATTCTGAAACTATCTATTAATTCCCAGAAGTTTTCAAATATTGCTGGCTTGCTGGAGGCAACTCAAATCAATCACTTGACTAAATATATTCTGCAGATACACACCTTTCTTACCTTCCCTTCTTCATTGTCTTGTTCAGAGTGAGCTGTAAAGGTATTAGAACTCTGAATGGATTGACTTCAGGGTATTCTGATAGTTCTTACGGTGTGAGAGTACAGCCTAACATTAATCAGTACCTTTAGCTGACTTAAGAATAAAGTATGATTATCCTATCAACTTTTCTGATAAATCAGGTCTGTTTCTAGTATTTGACATTGAGAGGAGCCACCAGTTTGAGAATAAGTGGCCCATTTGCAGGTTAAACTTTGCAATAAATTGTCTCTGTGATCAATGAGTTCTCTGTTGGTAACAGTATCTTGCATCATTGGTGTGAAATAAGATGTGATTACAGGTCCCCGAACTATGCTGCAGTCTTTCAGCATTTTGTATTTTCTTCTATATAACCAGCTTGTACTCTTCCAAATGTTATATTTACTCAGATTAGCCAATTTAATCTCCATATTGACAAGACCAAAAGGTTTGAGTCTGGAAGGCTTAAAGTTGGAAGGTGTACCTCCTACATATCGGTTGACCCAGACTGTTATCAAAACTGAGATGGTGCTAGTTTGTGGAGGAGGATGTACTTGCCTAAAAGCAGAAGTTGGAGCAAAACCAACCACTTGAATTTGCTCCACCATTCAATAAGATTGCAGCTGAATTTCTGAAAAAGATTGTTTTTAATCCAGTAAAACATATTCTCTTCTGATATGCTGCAAGACCTGCTGAATTTCTTCAGCAATTTCTATTTCAGTCTGTTTTAATCAACCTTTTCGGACAACTCATGACATGCCTCTATAGTAGGAGGGACTTGAACATGGATCTTCTGGCCCAAACAAACAGACACTATTACTGCTGTTGTACCACAAAAGGTCCTCAGCTGACCTTTTATTTTGAGTCAACATTCCCACTATATCTCATTATACATTGACTCCATCAGTGCACAAAAATGTGAGTTAGCCCAGAATAAACCCAATCACAGATGATCCACAACTCTCAGTGATACTGACTTGGACATTTTGATTGAAAGATTTTCTCTTCATCTCACACAGAGCTTGGAGTGTGCGCAAGCCAGCAAATTGTCGGGAAAATACTATGCCTCTGCAAGAAGCAAGAAAGAAAGAGCGCAATTTTAGGATTAGTGGTAAGCCATTAACGACTGAGGTGAGGGGCCGAGGATGAGGTCACGCTAACATTAGCAAATGCCAACAGCATCATAAAATTGCTTCTAATTGAACATTTGATTATGTAAATTTGCTGCTCACCTCCTCTGGTTGGAGGCCCTGTCTAATTCTGGTCATGTTTTCAGTAAAATGATCCTTTGGATGGAATATTCCCTACTTGCTTAGATGAGCGCAGCTCCAACAGCACTCAAGAAGCTTGATAGCATTCAGAAGAAAGGTGCCCCCTTGATTGGCACTGCATCCACTACCTCCACCACTAACACCCAGGAGCAGTAAGATGAACTATAGAAATTTACCAAGGCTTCTTAAGCAGCACTTCCAAATTCTCATCCATCAAGATAGACAAAAGTGGCAAACACATGGGATACTTCCACCAGTAAATCCCCCTCCAAGCTGCACATTATTCTAACCTGGAAATATATCATTGTTCCATGAGTATCACTGGGTTAACATCTTGGAATTCCCTCTGTAACGGCATTATGATGTACCTGCAATTATGAACTGCAGCTATTCAAGAAGGCAACTCACCATTAAACTTCTCAAAAGCAACTAGGATCAGGCAATACATGCTGGTGCAGCCAGTGATACCCAAATTCCATAAATGGATAAGATAAAATATCAGAAGCTAAACAAATAAAAGCACTTTTGTATTTTATTAGCACTGTAGCTGATGGCATTCTTACTCACCAAAGCGTAAAAGGACCAGTAATAGAGATCATGCCAACAAAAAGTAATACTCTATTAGTATGTCTGAGAAAGTGAATGTGTTCATTTCACCAACAATGTAATCCTTGAAGATGAATGCAAAACTCCAACATAATCAATATGTCAAGATATCGAGTCTACAAGCCTCAACATAGATTTGTTGACAAGTTGAGAATATGAATTTGCTTTCACAGATTGAGGGTGCTGTGAATACAACTCCATGGAAGGCACCACTCCGATTGGATACCCATTGAGCTCAGATTCAGCATACAGTCAAGTAGAAATTGCCTGGCTCAGAAATCCAGGATACTGCCCTGAAGGACTTCCTGGTTTGTAGATTCAGAATAATGCAAAAAAGAGAGTGTGTCTGGAGAATCAGGATATTGCATGGAAAATATTAGTTTTAGTTGGGCAGTCTTCCTCCATGAAGGAATTATTTTATATTCAATGCTCACCACATATAACAGTACAGCAATTGCCTGTTTCAGCAGGAAAAACATGCTCAGCATAGAAAATCTGAGAGGAACTGGAAGTCAGAGACCTCCCACTACTAAGAACAGAATTTAGGCCAATAGTCTTCAACACAGAAACCCACCAATCTGTGAAGCCTGAAGAAAATGTGTTCTTGGAGAATACTGAAATCTCCAGGCAGCATCAATTTGTGAAGTCAGAAACTTGGGAAAGGTGGGGATGTAATTGTGTACACAAGTATACAATGTTAATAATGGAAGAAAATGCATTTGGTGGGGAGGTGGGTAAATGTTCTATAAATGTGTAAGGTTTTGAAAAGTTTAACAATTAAGGACTGCATTAGACACCACCCAACATGATGAAATATGGGAAAGTAGCTACGGATCTCAAATGAGGTCTTCTTCATGGAAATTGGTTCTGCAACTTTCGTAGGTCAATATAACTTGTAACTCATTGGTATCAGTGATAAGCTATATACAGATTAAAAAGAACTGGTTAAACTATTGGGTGGTTTTCCTTGACCAAATGAGACAACACAGGCCCTGTAAACCTCTTCCGAAAAAGAGGATGGTGGCACTAAATGTACCAAATTGATCTTACACCTTGCTGAGCTGTGATAAAGATGCATCTTACAATATTGGAATTAATTGATCCATTTTCCAGAGATTTAACTGCCTTGTCTTTCTGCTTCCAACTTCACCTCCCAGAGGCTGGGAAAGTCCTGTCCAATGTTTCCACCAATGAGAGAATCTAAAATTAGCTGCTATTGATAGTTATTCATAAATCCAATAGGAAACGAAGTTAAATTTTTGCTGAGTAAAGTCGAATGCGTAAGTCAGTAATTGCAGTAAATAGTTTAGAAATTTTCAGGAGGAAACTAAATGAGTTCAAGAGAGAAAAAGGGATTGAAAGATATGGTGAAAAACTGCAGTGACTAATGGAATGGAAAAGAATTATGTACAGTTTAAGCATTGTCACACTCAAATCGCCTTGGATTTCTGTGCAGTATATTCAAAGTGATGGCTTTGGGAGGAAAATATTTTTCCACAAATTTTAATGAAAATCACTACACACCTTTATTGAAATGGCTTTCTGTCTACCCCTGGGTGATACAGAATAAGCTTTCTGAATCCCCTCGGTTTGAGCTCAGGATTGACCTTCACACTCCAGCTGCCGTTAACGTGACAAGAATTCCAAATAAGCATTCTGGTTAGCAATGTATCAGAACACTTTCAGTCTTGTTTCTTTTAGATATAAGTGCATGTCAGCCTGCTGGGAAAATTGTAAATAGCACTGCTGCAGTTAAGACTTTCAAGCAAAGATAACTGCTGTACTTGGAAGGTTGCTGCCTTCCTAAAGCTGTTAAAAGCTTTACTGGGCTTTTGGAGTAACCTGGGGCAATAGCTATGAGGAGACACACAATCAGTGCAGAGAAATATCTGCCATCTGCAGTGTGATCTGAGTTTTATCCATGGTGTCGGAGGTCCTTGAGTTTTAGTTAAGTAGATTGGGAGAAACTGATTGCACTGACAGGACAGTAGAGTAAACATTCGGGGGGTAGTTGACAGAGAATGCTTCAATCATAAAATATTAGTTTGGTCTTAGCTAGAATACTGTGTCTTGTTCTGATTATCACAGTTTAGTAAGGATGTGAAGACATTAGAGATGGTGCAAAAATGGTTCGCAAAAATGATTCCAAAGATGTGAAACATCAGTTGTGTAGGTATTTGGTCTGTTCACTTTGGAGAAGTTTGTGATTTGGTGCAGGTTTTCAAAATCATAAAGTGTCAGGAAGAGTAATAGGGAACAACTGTTTCCATTGGTGGAATGATTAAGATCAGGAGGACACAGCTTTAAGGCAAATGACAAAAAAAAAGACAGTGATGTGAGAAGAAACATTTTTCATACAATGGTTGGCTAGGATCTAATCTAGATCTAATACAGTGCCTGAGAGCATGGTGGAGGCAGGGGCAATCAAGGAACTAAATTATTATCTTAGAATCATACAAACTTACTGCATAGAATTAGGCTATTTAGCCCATTTATCCTATTTTTGTTGGCTCCTAAAAAAAGAAGCCATACTTAGCCCAAAACCTTCCCTTTTTGTTAATAATCCTATAAGATCCTCATTCCTCTCATCCTGCCTAACTATATTTTAACATTATATACAGTATCAACTTCTGTTCCAGATATTCATCCTTCCCAATACTTGCTCATGTGTTTGTCTAACATGTCCTTAACTGTACTGTTACTCGAAACTCCTCTACTGTCATCAGCATGAAAGTGAGGCAATGAATACGAAAAAGATCAATGAAAAAAGCAGAATGAAGTATGGTGGCACTCCATTTTATTCTGACCTACTTTTAATACAAGAAAACCTGTTAGAAACTATTGAAATTTCCAGCACTTGCTAGATCTAATAAATGACTCCTCAATAATAAAATAGGGGTAGAGGATGTGCTCTTTGGAATATCTCAATGGCTGTTCTGACAGACAAAGACTGCAACAGAACTAAACATCCTAATCATTTTAGTTTCCTTGCCACTATATCAGGCTTTGGTTCCATTGTGGCACATGTGATTGCAGTATGTAACAGCTAATCACCACATTTAAAAATGTCAAGGGCATCCGTTCTTTCTCCCTTTCCCCGCTTCCATCCATTGACCCCCATCTATACTTTCTGCTGCCTCAGGAAAGCAGCCAACATAATCAAATACTCCTCCCATCCCAGTTATATTTTCTTCCACACTCATCCATCACACAGAAGACAATGAGGTTTGTGTACACATACGAATAGATTCAGGAACATCTTCTTCCCTGCTGTTATGAGACTTCTAAATGGACTTCTCAAATTTAAATTTAATGTTGATCTCACTCTCTGAGCACCTTCTCTGCAGCCATAACATTCTTCACTCTGTTCTATTACCCTATGCACTTTGTATGGTATGGTCTGCCTGTACTGCATGCAAAACAAAACTTCTTGCTGTACGTAGAATCCAATAATAAATCAAATAAAATCCTTTTTGTACTTCCATCTCACCACCTTGAAGCATGTGCTATGTTCTAATAATTGCCTGGATAAAGGAGCCCTTTTTGAATCCTTTATTGTACTTAGCAGAGGTATCTCCTTCATGTCCCTTTGAAACCCCTTCAAAGTTAAGAAGGAAGAACATACAGAAGAAGGCCGGAGAGCAGCATCAAGTGCATTGGTTATACGAGACTGGATGGGCTGAAACAATTCTGATTTGGAAGAAACTAGAATGCACTGCCTGAAACTGAAAGGCTAAGCATTTTAGTTTAAGTGGGGAAAATCATCCATCACCTAAATGAAATTATCCCTTCTCCAATGAAATATTCTTATTCTAGATTGATCCTTGGTCATTTTCTTCATAAATGCAAACCTTGATTTAATCATTGTCCCCCAAATATTGCTCTACTGGCATTTAATCCAATCTCAAAAGCTGGATCCTGCAACCCCAGATCCTCACTGGGCTTGAAAACATATTGATCAAACTTAGTTTTATCCCTCTACATCACCTGAACCACTTGCAAATTGGTGTATAGATAAAATTAGGTGAGTAAATGCATAGGCAAAGTAGCAGTGTGACAAGGAGGATTTCCATTTTATAGGACAGGAAGGAACTGTACTATTTGGAGGGCACCACTTGAACTAACCCGGAACCAGTGTCCTAGCGGAAAGGCTAAATAGAGTAGTCACAAGAACCTTAAACCAGTAAATGAGGGTAACAGCTCGACATCAATACAGTTTCAATGTCAAGTAACATGATAGAGTAACAAAACAGTCAGGAATCCTACATCAGGTATGGCAGGTAATGGTAAATCTACAAGAAGTATATTGTTGAAACTAAAGTTTTCATGCTGTATGGCTGTATGATCAAGCCTCTAAGTGAATAAAGCATCAGTACTGAGGGTCAGGTTTCAGGGTATGGTACAAATTACAGTTCTATACATGAATCTATAGAGTGTAGAGAATAAATTAAATGAGCTGCAGGCATAAAGTCAAACTGGAGATTAAGATATGACAGCCATTCCTGAGACATAGCTGTAGGATGTTCAAAATTGGGAACAAACTATATCAGGTTGTAAAGTTTGCAGGATAGACAGGGTAATGGTACAGGAGATGGAGTCGTCTTACTGATTAGTTAAAAAAATACTTCAAAGAGCCATAGAGCCATATAGCACACAAACAGAAACTTCACTCCAACCTGTCCATGACGAATATAACCCCAAACTAAACTAACCCCATCCGCCTGCTCCTAGCCTGTGTCTCCCTAAGCCTTTCCTATTTATGTACTTATCTAAATATCATTTAAACATTGTAATTGTATCTAGATCCACCACTTCATCAGGAAGTACATTCCACACACAAACCACCCTCTGTATAAAAAAAATTGCACCATGTCTTTTTTTTAAATCTCTCTCCTCGCATCCTAAAAATGTGCCCCGAGTCTTGAAATCTCCCATCCTAAGGAAAGGACAACTATCATTAACTCGATCTATACCACCAATAAACTTCCATCAGATCGCCTCTCATCCGCCTTCATTCCATTGAAAATGTCCCAGCCTATCGAGCTTTTCTTTGTAATTCGAGACCTTCCATACCCAACAATATTCTGGTAAATCTCTTCTGAAATGTCTCCAGCTTAATAATATTCTTCCTACAACTGGGCAGCCAGAACTGGACATAGCATTCCTGAAAAGGCCTTACCAATGTCCTCTACAACCACAACACAACTTCCCAAATCTTATACTCAAAGGGCCTGAGCAATGAAGACAAGCATGTCAACTGCTTTTTTTAACGAGACTGCCTATATGTGATGCAAACTTCAAAGAATTATGTATCTGCACCCCTAGGTTTCTCTATTCTATCCAAAGCCCTTCACTTAATTGTATAAGCCCTACCCTGTTTGTTGTACCAAAATGTAATACCTTCCATTTATCCAGATTGAACTTATCTGTCATTTTTCAGCCCATTGACCCATCTGATCAAGATCCTTTTGTAATCTTAGAAAACTTTCATCACATTCTACTATGCCACTAATTTTGGTGTTGGCACAAACTTACTAACCATGCCTTCTATATTGCCAGAAGTCACACAACACCAGGTGATAGTCCAATAGTTTTATTTGAAGTCACAAGCTTTCAGAACATTGCTCCTTCATCAGGTTCACAGCATTGTTGATGATGGGCCAAATTACCTCATTCAATGTTGTAAACATTAGATTCTGCATGTACAGTCAAAAAACTAATCCTGTTTTCAACTAGTTCCCATTGTCAGAACTCCTGCCTCTGAGACAGATGTTTGTGGGTTCAAGTCCTACCTCAGGAACTTAATCACAAGTTTTTACTTGATGGTCAAAAGCAGCTGACTACTGCACAGTTTGAAGGGCCACCGTTCATTAAATTAAGGCCCCACCTTCCCCCTCAAACAGATGTAAATAAATCATCCTGAAGAAGAGCTGGTGTCCTGAATAATATTCCACCCCCCCACCCCATCTAACATCACGAGTCATTAATAAAGATTGATTAATGGTCATTATCAGATGCCTTTCTTCAAATTGTGCTGTGCCTAAATTAACTGCTAATCTGTGTTTCCTCAAAAAGTATGAAATGGCTTTGTAAACAATTAGGCACATCTTGGAATCATCAAAGGTATTATTTAAAAGCTAATATTATATTTCCTAAATTGAGCAGTATTGTACATTCAAAAAGAAACCCTACTCCTACAAAAGAGATTGAATATAACTATTTTCTGTGTCAATCTATTTATTTTAGCTAAGAGAAACTGAAAGAATTGCAGATGCTGTAAATCAGAAACAAAAAGAGAAGTTGCTAGAAAAGCTCAGCAGGTCTGGCAGCATGTGTGAAGGCAAATCAGAGTTAACGTTTCACATTCAGTGACCCTTCCTCGGAACTGATGGTAGCTAGGAAAATGTTGGTTCAAATGCAGAAGATAAAATGGAAGAAGAGGGAAAGGAGTAAATGATAGATGGGAATAGAGCTCAAGGAGAGAGATGAACAGTTGTACAGACAAAGGAGTAGATAATGATCTGTCTAGGTGGGTGCAGAGGTCTTAATGGAGACTGTCAGTGGCTAACAATAGGTTGTGTGTAATGGCAGACTATGATAACAAGGGCATGGTGTGGGAGTAAGGAACTAGGACATGGGAGAGTTCAGGCGCTAAAATTTATTGAACTCTATTATTGAGTCCAGAGGGCTGCAGGGTCCCCAAGTAGAAAATGAAATCTTGTTCTTCCAGGCTGCACCAAGCTTTGCTTAAACAAGCCCGAGACAGAGATGCTGGCCAGGGAACAAGGTGGTGTGTTAAAGTGGCAAGCAACTTTGAACTCAGGTTATCTTTCATGAGCAGAATGTAGAGGGTCTGTGAAACGGTCACTCAATCTGCACTTCATTTCCCCAGTGAGAGGAGACCACTCTGCGAGCAACAAATGCAACGGGCTTGATTGCGTGAAGTGCAGATAAAGTGCTGCAACTTGTGAAAGTATATTTGGGTCCTTGGATACCGAGGAGAGAGGAGTTAATTGGCAGGTGAAACACCTTTGGCGGTTGCAGGGGTGAGTGTCGTGAGGCTGGGGCATGGGGGTCATTAGGAATGAGCAAGGAGTGGACCAGGATGTCCTGGAGGAAAAGGTCCCCGCAGAAGTCAGATAACAAAGGTAAAATAAGTGCATGTGAGTGAAATAGGGATCTCATGGAAGGGGCTCCCAATGATTAAGGTAGGAATGTTAGTGTTGGAAACAACAGCAAGGGTGTGGTCCCCAGGTGGGCACACCCTTTCCTGATGTCAGTTTCCTTAAGTGAGCAGAGGAACACCATGAATGATGAATTCCATACCCTACCTTAACAGATCAACCCAACAGAGTTTGCAGGATGGTTTTCCTGAATGTTGAGTACTGTATCTCCTGATTAAACTCTAGTGGCTGCAGGGTGAGGCACCTCAGTGGGCCTTAAATGGTCAGTGAAGATCCTCAATTGGTCTCTCATTTGAAAGCCTTCCTGTAAGTCTGGCTATGCCAGACATAACTAGAGGAAGGCAGGGAGGCAATGGGATGCCTAGCCCACATACTCACTGATCAGTCACATGGAAATCCCACCAGTATCAGCAATTATTGGATTTGTTGGGTAGAGAAGATAAATTTTACACGAATTATGTAAATACACCAGATACAGAATTCATGAATTGATTTATTAAACCAGGACATGAAGGTGAACACGTACAAAACCTGTGCCGAGTCAACTATATCCTATTCCTTGGAAGCTTAGCTGTAATAAAAATAGGAATTCCAATGCTATGATCTGAGCAAGGTTTCATGTGAGAGCAATAATTCTGAGCTTGCAGTTTGCCAGCCTTCAGCAAGAATGGTTTTACTACTCCTGTAGTTTTAGTTATGCATTGCTGCAAGAATACAAAGCTAATAAATTGAGGATAATTGCAAGGCTCCTTCGAGGGAAGGTAACTTCCTACAAAGAAGTCTGTTTATCACCTGTGTAACAGCTTCAGTCCTGTGAAACAAATCAGCCAATGTGACAGTGGTAGTTCCTTATTACAACATTGTGATCGTTGGAGTCATTTCAGCAAAATTGCCTTGTCTGAGTAACCTCTATGAGATATTAAAAAGAAAGCAGACTTTGAGACAGCAAATGAGATAAGGTGGAGTGAAAAAGTGGTTAGGGACAGCTGAGTACTTTGTCTATATGCTCACTATGATGTTGATGAAGTCACTATCATTATGACTATAGGTTGTGTGCATTGATTCAGTTTATACTGACTTCCAGAAGGTTCCACAATAGAGATTATTCCCAGAAGTAAAATTTCATAGAACTAGACAACTTATTTAGTTCAATAGGATTTGGTTAGGAATTTGGGGACACTGTAGAGTAAAAGGAGATGTGCTGTAATTGATATGATTTGATCAATTGTGCCACCCACGAATGTGCAAAAAGATCTTCAATCTTTTCTTAAAAGACTTGAATAAGGTGGAACCCATGGTCAGAAATAAATAAGGATCTGGTGATGTCTGTGGCAAAAGAAAAACAGATGACCATAAATCTAACAAAAGGTCATTGAACTGAACTACTAAATGTTTCCCTTTGTATCCATTCAGATGCTGCCATAACTGCTTCATATTTCCAGCATTTTTTGATGTCTATTTCAGTTTTCTAATAACTACAGCATTTTAATTTTGCACTATATCTAGGATGACTCTATGGCCACTTGTCAGTTTTACTGATAACACCAAATGAAGTGGCTCAATAAATAGTGTAGCTATGAAAAGGAAGCTACATAAGTGTAACAGAGTTCATTCTGGAGAAAGGAAGATATTCCATTGTGGAAGACCGTACAGATTTAAAACTTCACATCCAGAATTTGGTCAAAGCTAGTGAAGAAGGATTTTTCTCCCCTCCTTTTTTTTCCATGCAATGTTGATGTTGCTGTTATTTGTAGGCTATCTCTAATTGCCCTTGAATTAAGTAACTTCCTCAGGCATTTCAATAGACAATAGACAATAGGTGCTGGAGTAGGCCATTCGGCCCTTCGAGCCAGCACCACCATTCATTATGATCATGGCTGATCATCCACAATCAGTACCCTGTTCCTGCCTTATCCCCATAACCCTTGATTCCACTATCTTTAAGAGCTCTATCCATCTCTTTCTTGAAAGTATCCAGAGAGTTGGCCTCCACTGCCTTCTGGGACAGAGCGTTCCATATATCCACGACTCTCTGGGTGAAGAAGTTTTTCCTCAACTCTGTTCTAAATGGCCTACCCCTTATTTTTAAACTGTATCCTCTGGTCCTGGACTCACCCATCAGCGGAAACGTGCTTCCTGCCTCCAGAGTGCCCAATCCCTTAATAATCTTACACGTCTCTTTCAGATCCCCTCTCATCCTTCTAAACTCAAGCGTATACAAGCCCAGTCGCTCCAATCTTTCAACATATGATAGTCCCACCATGCATGTGAGTTTGCTCGCTGAGCTGGAAGGTTAGTTTTCAGACGTTTTGTCACCATTCTAGGTAACATCATCAGTGAGCCTCCGATGATGTTACCTAGAATGGTGACAAAACGTCTGAAAACTAACCTTCCAGCTCAGCGAGCAAACTCACATCCAGAACCTCAACCTGAGCTACAAATCTTCTCAAAATTCGCTCATCCTGCCATTCTGGGAATTGACCTTGTGAACCTACCCTGCACTCCCTCAATAGCAAGAATGTCCTTCCTCAAATTGGGAGACAAAATCTGCACACAATACTCCAGGTGCGGTCTCACCAGGGCCCTGTACAGCTGCAGAAGGACCTCTTTGCTCCTATACTCAATTCCTCTTGTGATGAAGGCCAGCATGCTATTAGCTTTCTTCACTACCTGCTGTACCTGCATGCTTGCTTTCATTGGCTGATGTACAAGAACACCTTTCGGAGCCAACCATGGAGTCACATGTAGGGCAGACTGGGTATGGACAAGGCTTCCTTCCCTAAAAGAGATTGATGAACAAAATAGGTTTTCATGATGTTCATTTCATGGTAACCATTATTGCAACTTGCCTTTTGTTAATTTCTTATTTCATTAATTCAACTTAAATTTCACCAATTGCTGTGGGATTTAAAGCCATGTCCCTAAAGCATTAGCTTTTGGATTATTAACCAGTACATCTTCATCTCTCAAGTTTGTTGGAATGTTAGTGTTTATCCCTTGATGGCTGGAAGGCAAAGAGATGTCAATTGCCTGAGGAAGAAATGATTGATTCTGTGGGGGAGTTCACAACAAGGATGATATGCAAAATATTTGAGCTAGCCCATTCAGGGGTGATTACTAAGAGTATGTCTTTACTTGGCAAACATGATGATAATCTGGTACTCCCTGTCCAGTAAAGGCTGATGGTTGTGTTTTTCTTTGCGGGTTGGTGGAGTGGAGGAAGAGATTGCAGCTAATTGAAAATCTGAGAATTATACCTTTGCATAGGGATATTAAGGAGTCAAGGTGACATAAATTAAGTTGAAACACTTTCTAACCATGGTCTATTTAAATAATGAAACAGGATGGAAGTGTGAATTGGTCTGTTCCTCTGTCTTAATTTTGTATGATTTTTGGGATAACAAGATTTATATAATTCTATGGCAACCTGTTAGTCATTGGAGAATTTAAGTTTATGTTCAGAATATTCAATGCAGTTAGAGCTAACAACCAAAAATCTTTGTAAAATTTCCTTATTACATGTAATAATTCTGACTTAATTGATATTCTATACACGAAGAGTGCCTCACAGGTAAACTGATTGTTTGAAATGTGACTGAACTTATGTTAGAAGATTTGTTTGCAGATGGGCGACACATTAGAAAGAATTTTCTTGGCCTATTAAATATTCAGGAATGAAATAAGATATTAACAATATGCAGCTGATATATTTATATAACAGCGTTTTTGAATATACCTCAAATCTATTAGCTTAACTTTACAACCTCTATTTGAATTGTGCAATCTTCTCTTGCGGCTAGTCACAGGCAGCATTTGAACTCAGTGAGTTTTAGCAAAAATATATCACTTCATAAAAGCATGATTCTTTGTTATGACCTGTTGGTATTGAAGTTATTAATGTGTGTCTAAACTTGACTGCCATTTTTAATGAAGATTTGGATGTGAAAAATTAACGCAAACTCTGATCTCCAGTGCTCATCAACTTATAACTATAGAATCAGGTGTGATTCTGTGTTGATCTATTTACTACATTTGATTCAGAAGGTTGAGAGTTAAGATTCAAAGACTTGAGGACATAATTTAAGCTTTACTAATACTGTACTGAGGGAGTCCCACCCTGTTGGAGATGCTTTTCAGATAAGACATTAAACCCAGGCTCCATCTGCTCTCCCAGGGGGATGTAGAAGATTTCATGACATTATCTGGTGAAAGAGAATGCTACAATATTTATCCCTCAGTCAATATCACCACTAAAAACAGATTATCACATTCCCTTTTGTGAGAACTTAACACAAACAAGTGGCCCACAGTTTTTTCTGCATCAAACAGTGACTGCTGTAATGGTAAAGCTTTTAAATTTCCTGGGGTACTGAAAGGTACTATATAAATGAAAATCTTTCATTTTTGTACTTTCTAGAATTGTCTGTTTTAAGTGTCAGATTTTTGACATTCAGTACTTTTCTTTCCAATCCATACTTTTATTAATCACCATGCTAATTTAGTTCTCAAGAGCTAAACTGATGTAGAAAAATCTCCCTATATTTTGCCTGAAACCTTACACAACTGAGACAAAAATCAGATGCATACAGTTCTGTAAAAAAATGGTTGAGGAAATAAGCGGACTTGTGCTGTTCAATCAGTATGGTGCTACACTGAACTGGTCCCAAATCTGGTGCTCAACATGTCAGATCAACAGGATGGCTGCATTAACTGCATGTTGTGTGATGCTGCAAATTGGGAGAACGGCACACACCTGATAAGTGAAAAGTGGCTGATGCACATTGTACCTCCCAATAAAAAGTCAGCTCACTTTGGTCAGGTGCTTAAGTTAATGTTAAAATTTCCTTTAGTAGATCAAAAACTGATATCTAGATGGTGTGTGCTGATTATCTTAATTCTGCGTCATCAAATAATTAACTCCTTCGGGAGTAGAAGATGTTTCCGCATACCTAAATCAATCAAGACCTCCAAAATTCCTCGGAAAAGGATTTAACCAATTCACCCAGGAGTTTGTTCAGAAAAATAGCTTCATCGATATCCCAGATAACAAGATATAGATCTGCGTGAACACAACAGACCGAGCAGCATCAGAAGAGCAGGAGAGCTAACGTTTCGGGTCTGGAGCCTTCTTCAAAAAACTGAAGAAGGGCCAGACCTGAAACATCAGCTTTCCTGCTCCTCTAATGCTGCTTGGCCTGCTGTGTTCATCCAGCTCTGCACTTTGTTGTCTCAGTTTCTCCAGCATCAGCAGTTCACACTATCTCTGAATCATAGATACCCCATTGCTTTCCCAGTTCTCTTTGATCCCAGATTGGTTTTGTAGATGTAACTTCGTCGAACAGATGTTAGGGAATTAGTCCCATGTGGAATTATCTTCTGAAATGTCAAGCTTTTCCAGATGTCACTATCCTCAGCTTATTTACCTTGGCTCATAAAACCAATCTAATTTCCCAAGTCCTATTATACTTCAGTACAAGTCCTATTTTACTTCAGTACTGCATCCTCATATGATATAAACACACATCAAATAACCGTATTACTTATTTCATTTCTTACTCTCTTCAATTATTTTTATTATTTTAACCCATCAGCAAGTTGTCTCCATTAACATGATTGCTTAAAGGCATCTAGGACAGAATTGTAATCAGATAAATTTAATAAAAATTATTCAACGATAAAGTTTTGTCCTAAAAAAGAGCATAAACAGACTCCCCATCTCACTAACCAAGCAAGTCAAAATGGAATTTCTGCTTATTCATTGAAGCTTGCTCTTCTGGCCAAGTTCATATCTGCTACAATCCAAAACTCTGCAGCCTGTCTCTTAGCTTGGGCCAAATTTCATCTGTCCTAGTACTTTTTTGACCTGCATTGACTCTCAGTCTAGTAACACATTTCAAAAATTTTCATATTAATGCTTAAATCACTCCATGCACTTGTTACTTGCTAACTCTGCAAACAGTGCTAAAAGGAGACTAGAAGTTGGAGCTTTTTCCTGTAGAATCCCTACAGTGCAAGCAAGCCATTCAACCCATTGAATCCACTTCGACCCTCCAAAGATCATCCCACTAAGGCCCACCCTATAACCTCACATTCCCCACAGTTGATCCACCTTACCTACACATTCGTATGCACTATGGGCAATTAAGCACAGCCAATCCAACTAAGCTGCTCATTTTTGGAATGTATAAGGAAAACAGAGCACCAGGAGAAAATCCACATGGACACAGAGAGAATGTACAAACTCCACACAGTCACCCCTGGATGGGAATATTACCTGGGTCCCTGGCACTGTTGGACGACAGTGCTAACCACTGAGCACAGAGCCACTGTTTTGTCTTGCACCCATCAGGACTAGGACACAAGGAACAGACTTGAAAAAGGAACACAATTTAATAAGTTTTCAAAGTAGTGTACTTTTTCAAATACTAAGGGATGTACCACCAAGCAATTATTTACAACCTAACTCTGTAACTCATAAGTTGTACGAGCCTCCATAGCCTCTTTAATCCCCTTGTTCAGTTTCCTGTGTATTCTCCAGTTCCTTCACACTATGAAGACATATATTGTTTGTACCTTCAGTTCTTTGGGCTCTAAGTTCTGCAATTCCCTACTTAAAGGTAGGGAGCAGCAGACATTTCTCTCCTTCTTAAAGGTGTTCCTTAAAACTTACTTCTCTGAGTTGTTCTCCTTAACAGTTTTTGTCTGATTGCAATCTAAGAAGAACCTCTGATTGATTTAGCCCTTAATGTCATAAAACAACGCGAGTTGTTGCTAGTGTGTATTTACAACATATAATTCTCGGAATTTCCGAGACTTTCAGGACACCATGTAAGTGATTTTCAGAGATTACAAAGGTAGAATGCTGCAAAACAGAACAATTATAAGAATATTTCAATATATTAGGAATTGAAGAGGATGACAGATAAGTAGGAAAAATCTGAAGGGATGGACCCATAATCTGTGGTCAGCTAAATATTCTCAAGATTGTATCATAGAAAAAGCATTCAGTTGTGCAGAGACAGGGGCGAGTAGGAATATTGGTTGGAGTTTTTTTTAATATCAAAGAATGACCAAAAAAAATAGTGGAAAATATGAGTGAGACAGTCAGCCAAAAATGTGTGAACAGATAGTCAGAGTCTGAATATATGTGTCAAAATCTGAATGCATGTTTGTCTAGAAAGAGACTGAAGAATTAGTAATCAAGAATTAGGAAATGGCAGATGAATTGAGCAAGTATTTTGCATTGATATTCAGTACAGAGGATAAAAGTCATATCCTAGAAGCAGTGGTGAATAAGGAAATGGAAGGAAGGGAGGGACTCAGAAAATCGCAATCACCAGGGATGTAGCGGTATTGAGTAATTTGTTGAACTGTGGGCTGACAATTCCCCATGATCTAATGGTCTTCATCCCAGGGTTTTAAAAATAATGGCTCATGATCCATTCAATGCTTCGGTTTTAATTTTCCAAAATTTCCTTAGTTCAAAGAATCCATTAGATTGAAAGATAGCAAAGGCAACTCCTTTAATCAAATGAAAGTGAGGCAGAAAGCAGGAAAGTACAGGACAATTCGGTTAGCATCTGTCTTCAGGAAAATGTTAGAAGCTATTAATAGAGAAGTTATAGCAGAACACTTGATTATGTTCAAGGCATTCAGGTAGCATTAACATGGTTTTGTAAAAAGAAAATCATGTTTGAACAATCAGTTGGAATTCTTAGAGAAAGTAATACTGGCTGTGTATGATGGAGGTCCACTGAATGCAATGTACTTAAAATTCCAGAAGGCATTTAGTAAGGTGTCACATCCAAAGTTGTGTTGGTTAGGTGAACTGACTATGCTAAAAATTGCCTCATAGCAGGCTGGTTAGATGGATTACCCCTAGTTAAAAACCCATGCGGGGGTGGGGTGGGGAGTGGGTGTGAATAGGATACTCTTCAGAGGGTCAACGCAGACTTGATGGCCTGATTGGCTCCTTTCTGCAGTGTAGTGACTCTATGAAGAGTTTTTGAAGAAAATAAAAGCTTATGACATAGGAGGTAGAATATATGCATGGATAAAAGATTGGCTGGCTAAGAGGAAGCAAAGAGAAGGTGAACATGGGATTTTTTTTTCAGATTGGCTTGAGTGGTTTATTACTGTTGTTGGTGTTGCAACTGCAGCTGTTTGTAATTGAAATAAATTACTTAGTTGAAGGGATGAAAAGTATAGTTGCTAAATTTGCTGATGATATAAAAATTGGTGGGAAAGTAAGTTGTACAGAAGACATAAGGTGCTACAGAAAGATATAGATAGGTTAAGTGAGTGGACAAAGATGTGGCAAATGGAATATAATGTGGGAAAATGTGAAGTTGTTCATTTTGGCAGGAAGAATAAAAAGGAAGCAGATTATCTAAATGATAAGAGATTAGAGCTCTGAGATGCAGAGTGATCTGGGTATCATAATACATGAATTGCAAAAGAAAATGAGTATGTAGATACAGCAAGTAATCAGGAAAGTGGTTACAATGAATGATATAGTTTATCATGAGGTGAATTGAATACAAAACTGTATGGATGTTGTACAGGAAACTGGGGTGGTCAGGTCTGGAGCACAGTATTGGTCACCTTATTTAATCGCAAATTCTAGGTCTTATAATTTAAACTAAAATCCAAATATTAATTTGTTCATTTAAGGCTTAAACTATAATGAAACAGGCAAAGATAAGGTGCTGTTGCTCAAACTTTTGGTTGACATGAAATAAACCGATGTTTTATTGACTATGAAGGGATTTTATTTTATTCTTCATGGAATGTGGGCACTATTGATTGACAAGGACAGCATTTACTGTCCATTTCTAACAGACGTTAAACTGAGTGACTGTTTTAGGGAACAATTAAGATTCATTCACACTGTAGTGGACTTCAGCTAAAATGTAAGTCAGAATGACAGATTCTTTTTTTTCCCTAATGGCCATTAGCAAACCAGATTGGCTTTTAAAACTGTCCCAGTAGTAGTGATCAATTATCTTTATGTTCAAGATTTATTAAGGGCAGCACGGTGGCTCAGTGGTTAGCACTACAGCATCACAGCGCCAGGGACCCGGGTTTGATTCCAGCCTCGGGTGACTGTCTGTGTGGAGTTTGCACATTCTCCCCGTGGGTTTCCTCCGGGTGCTCCGGTTTCCTCCCACAGTCCAAAGATGTGCAGGCTAGGTGGATCGGCCGCGCTAAATTGCCCATAGTGTTCAGGAGTGTGTGGGTTATAGGGGGATAGGTCTGGGTGGGATGTTTCAAGGGGCAGTGTGGACTTGTTGGGCCGAAGGGCCTGTTTCCACACTGTAGGGAATCTAATCTAATTCAATCTAATCTTGGTTCAAATAGAACTTACATTTCTTTCATAATTAATGTTTAAGAATACAATGTAAGAGTAATTTGAACTGCTATGGAGATAAGCTAGAGATGAACAAAAAGTTTTGGACCAGTTGGGGTATTGTTTTAATCTCCAAATGAAGTTCCATTTTCCTCCAAATGGAATCATGATACAAAAAAATTGCACTTGCTTTTCTTTCTAAGGGTTGGAGAGATTTCATGTTGTTTTCAAATGATCAGTTTGCAGATGAGGAGATCCAGTGTATAAAATATACCTGTGCGCATTTGCGTGTGCACACACACACACATACACACACACACACACACACACACACACACACACACACACACACACACACACACACACACACACACACACACACACCTCTCTTTTGAAGTCAAAGTCCCAATATCAGGGTTTAAAGGGAAAGTAAGTTTTCCTCCTGCATACAATTTTTATGAGAATAGGGAGGTCCGAAATAAAGTTTCTAGGACGCAAGATGGCACCGGCAAGCAAGAAGTTGGTTTGAAGTGTGTCTACTTCAATGCCAGGAGCGTCCAGAATAAGGTGGGTGAACTTGCAGCATGGGTTAGTACCTGGGACTTCGATGTTGTGGCCATTTCGGAAACATGGATAGAGCAGGGACAGGGATGGTTGTTGCAGGTTCTGGGGTTTAGATGTTTCAGTAAGAACAGAGACGATGGTAAAAGGGGGGAAGGTGTGGCATTGTTGGTCAAGGACAGTATTACAGTTGCAGAAAGGATGTCTGGGGACTCGTCAACTGAGGTAGTATGGGCTGAGGTTAGAAACAGGAAAGGAGAGGTCACCCTGTTGGGAGTTTTCTATAGGCCTCCGAATAGTTCCAGATATGTAGAGGACAGGATAGCAAAGATGATTCTCAATAGGAGTGAGAGAGACAGGGTAGTTGTCATGGGGTACTTCAACTTTCCAAATATTGACTGGGAACACTATAGTACGAGTACTCCCGATGGGTCAGTTTTTGTCCAGTGTGTGCAGGAGGGCTTCCTGACACAGTATGTAGATAAGCCAACAAAGGGCGAAGCCACATTAGATTTGATACTGGGTAATGAGCCCAGCCAGGTGTTATATTTGGAAATAGGTGAGCACTTTGGTGATAGCGATCACAATTCTGTTATGTTTACTTTAGTGATGGTAAGGGATAGATGTATACCACTGGGCAAGAGCTATAGCTGGGGGAAAGGCAAATACGATGAGATTAGGCAAGATTTAGGGAGCACAGGATGGGGAAGGAAACTGCAGGGGATGGGCACATTAGAAATGTGGAGCCAATTCAAGGAAAAGTTCCTGTGTGTCCTATATAAGTATGTACCTGTCAGGCAGGGAGGAAGCTGTAGAGCGTGGGAGCCGTGGTTTACAAAGGAAGTGGAATCTCTGGTCAAGAGGAAGAAGAAGGCTTACGTTAGGATGAGATGTGAAGGCTCAGTTAGGGCGCTTAAGGGTTACAAGGTAGCCAGGAAAGACCTAAAGAGAGAGCTCAGAAGAGCCAGGAGGAGATATGAGAAGTCGTTGGCGAATAGGATCAGGGTAAACCCTAAGGCTTTCTACAGGTATTTAAGGAATAAAGGAATGACAAGAGTAAGATTAGGGCTAATCAAGGTTAGTAGTTGGAAGTTGGGTGTGGAGCCAGAGGAGATAGGGGAAGCACTAAATGAATATTTTTCGACAGTATTCACTCTAGAAAACGACAATGTTGTCAAGGAGAATACTGAGATACAGGCTACTAGACTAGGTGGGATTGAGGTTCACAAGGAAGAGGTATCAGAAATCCTACAGACTGTGAAGATAGATAAGTCCCCTGGGCCGGATAGGATTTATCCTAGGATCCTCTGGGAAGCCAGGGAGGAGATTGCCGAGCCTTTGGCATTGATCTTTAACTCGTCATTGTCTACAGGAATAGTGCCAGATGACTGGAGGATAGCAAATATGGTTCCTCTGTTCAAGAAGGGGAGTAGAGTCAACCCTGGTAATTATAGACCAGTGAGCCTTACCTCAGTTGTTGGTAAAGTGTTGGAAAAGGTTATAAGAGACAGGATTTATAATCATCTAGAAAAGAATAAATTGATTAGGGATAGTCAGCACAGTTTTGTGAAGAGAAGGTCGTGCCTTACAAACCTTATTGAGTTCTTTGAGAAGGTGACCACACAGGTAGATGAGAGTAAACCGGTTGATGTGGTGTATATGGATTTCAGCAAGGCATTCGATAAGGTTCCCCACAGTAGGCTATTGTACAAAATTCAGAGGAATGGGATTGTGGGAGATATAGCATTTTGGATCGGTAATTGGCTTGCTGAAAGAAGACAGAGGGTGGTAGTTGATGGGAAATGTTCATCCTGGAGACCAGTTACTAGTGGTGTACCGCAAGGGTCGGTGTTGGGTCCACTGCTGTTTGTCATTTTTATAAATGACCTGGATGAGGGCATAGAAGGATGGGTTAGTAAATTTGCAGACGACACTAAGGTCGGTGGAGTTGTGGATAGTGACGAAGGATGCTGTAGGTTGCAGAGAGACATAGATAAGCTGCAGAGCTGGGCTGAGAGGTGGCAAATGGAGTTTAATGAAGACAAGTGTGAGGTGATGCACTTTGGTAGGAGTAACCGGAAGGCAAAGTACTGGGCTAATGGTAAGATTCTTGGTAGTGTAGATGAGCAGAGAGATCTCGGTGTCCATGTACACAGATCCTTGAAAGTTGCCACCCAGGTTGACAGGGCTGTTAAGAAGGCATACAGTGTTTTTAGCTTTTATTAATAGAGGGGTCGAATTCCAGAACCATGAGGTTATGCTGCAGCTGTACAAAACTCTGGTGCGGCCGCACTTGGAGTATTGTGTACAGTTCTGGTCACCGCATTATAAGAAGGATGTGGAAGCTTTGGAAAGGGCGCAGAGGAGATTTACTAGGATGTTGCCTGGTATGGAGGGAAGGTCTTACGAGGAAAGGCTAAGGGACTTGAGGCTGTTTTCGTTAGAGAGAAGAAGGTTGAGAGGTGACTTAATTGAGACATATAAAATAATCAGAGGGTTAGATAGGTTGGATAGGGAGATCCTTTTTCCTAGGATGGTGACGGCGAGCACGAGTGGGCATAGCTTTAAATTGAGGGGTGAAAGATATAGGACAGATGTCAGAGGTAGTTTCTTTACTCAGAGAGTAGTAAGGGAATGGAACGCTTTGCCTGCCACGGTAGTAGATTCGCCAACTATAAGTACATTTAAGTCGTCATTGGACAAGCATATGGAAGTACATGGAATAGTGTAGGTTAGATGGGCTTCAGACCGATATGACAGGTCGGCACAACATCGAAGGCCAAAGGGCCTGTACTGTGCTGTAATGTTCTATGTTCTATGTTCTATGTGTTGGTGTGCAGTTTTGGAAGCCCTAGAAAGTTCTCAGCTTACAAGTTGTGAACATTCCGTCAGGTAGGTGTAAAATGTTTTAGTATCTTCAAATGTCAGCATTTGATGCCGTATTTTAATGTAGGTGCGCTTTTAATGCATTGATTCAACATAGTGACCTGTCTTTGTTAAATTGAACCCTATGTTAGCCAGCATTACATAATTACTGTCATGCATTCCAATCCTTTGTCAATTGTCAAGAGTGACAAAATACATTAAAATGTAAACAAAAAATGTCTTGTCATTTTCTATTATTATGTTTCTCACAGTGATTTAAATCAACTAACAGCTCTAGCTGTTTGAAAAAAGTGTTTTCAAAAGTTGGAAAATTCTCTGTACCAGCCCCCCTCCTTTGATTGGCAGGTACCCTGTATTTAAATAAAAGCTGGGCATCATTCTGTTCTGTCATTTTTAGACAATGTGATTGGTAGCTTTCGTTATGACAGCCGTGGAAATTATGAATGCTGGGCAGGTGCTCCATTGATCCAAGAATGATGTATACTTTCAGACGTTTTGAAGTGATATCTTCTTTATTTTGAAAACGAAAAAGGTTGCACTCTGTTCCTTTCTCAATATTAATGGTAATGTGTTTATTCAGAGTTTACTGGATGACTACAGTTATAAGTGTTTACAATATTTTCAAATAATTCCCATTGCAATCCCTCATGGGTGTTGTGGAGGAGGGGTTGAGTAAAGGGCCATGTTTAGAAGTCATTTAAATGATGTTCGAAGATGGACTGTGTGGTGGAAAACCAGACATGACCTTCTTACTGCACCACCTGTGCACCCGCCATCCTCACACAGTCTATTGTGGCTTGCAAAGTCCTTTGCAAACCCAAAAACATGCAAATGCTGGGTCAGTCGTGCATTTTAGAAGGCATGAAAGTGCACAGGCTGGGTTTTATCAAGTACAAAAGAACATAAGGACCTGTGTTGCCAAATATTTTCAACCCTGAGGTTTGCCTCATCTCATAAACAGATCTGTGGTGGATTTTGATGAAGACTGTCAAATTTAGTCAATAACTCCATTACCATTGCATCACCTCGCTTATGATGCGAGAAGAACTGGATGGCATTCTGTCACTGCCAGTACTCTGGTAATGCTTTTCTTGTGTCGTAATATTGACAGCCCAAAACAAGTTGAAATGAGGCAAGTAGTTGAAATAGTATTTCCTTCCTTTCAGGGTTTATGAAAGGTATCAAACAATTGTCTGGGTTTCATGTGACATGAAACTCATGGGACGCGTGCTCTATCCACAGATTACAATTTCAGTGATGCTCAATATTGTGGGAATTCACACTTGGAATTTTTAGATTTTTATTTATGACCCATAAACAAAATCATAGTTTGATTTCAAACTTACAGCTTGCAGGGATTACTTATCTATGCACAACAGAGCTACAGAGCAGCTCAATTCCTCATAAAGCTCTTTTTATTGAACAAGGCTTCTTGCAGGTACAGTGTAAGTGACTTTGGCTGCACTGATTGACTGTGATCTTCTCTGTCACTTCTTTTGGTTCTGCCTCAAGGACACATCAGCTAATTAATTCTGTTTGAAGTTTGCCCATGTGGAAGTCATGGATTCTACAAAGCCTGGTGTATGTCCCAAATGAGCCCTTCAAATTGTGACAAACAAAATTAACCTGTTTTTAGATTCAATGGAATAACTAAACAAGTATTCTGCTTCAGAGATACTAGGAACTGCAGATGTTGGAGAATCTGAGATTACAAGGTGTAGAGCTGGATGAACACAGCAGGCCAACCAGCATCAGAGGAGCAAGAAGGCTGACTTTTCAGGCCTAGGCAGTCTAGGCCCAAAACGTCAACCTTCCTGCTCCTCTGATGCTGCTTGGCCTGCTGTGTTCACCCGCCTCTACGCTTTGTTATCTCAAGTATTCTAGTTGCTCACTTCTACCTGAGTTCATCAAAGTGGACTGAGTTCTCAGGGTTCAGAAACGAGAAGGCATTAAGGAGCAGGGTATTAGAATCGTTATTGTAAGAATGACTATTAATAGGGTAGAGGACTGTTAAGAATAAACCACATATAGGCTAGACTTGGTAAGGAGAGCAGATTTCCTTGTTTAAAGTAAATTAGTGATCAGAGACATTTTACTAAAATCAACAATAGTTTTATGGTTACCATCTTTCAGACTAGTTTTCTATTCCAGACTTCATTCCTTGAATTTAAAACTCCACTAGCCTCCCTGGTTAGATTTGAAGACAAGGCTTCTGGTTTACTAGTCCATTTGCTGAAGTCACAACACTACCATCTTAATAACAAACTGCCTTTCTGTGGTGCTGATAAAACAGTAAAAGTTACAGAAAACTTCACAGGAGTTGTTATTAGTAAAAAAGTTGATACAAGGGATATTAGGACAAGTGACAAACATGTCCTGGTGTGGACTTTGAACCAGGACTGTCAGTCTCTGAGCAGGAGCCGAATTAATTGTGCGGCACTCCAACGGTTAACTGCTTTGGCATTCTGACAGTACACAAAACACTATTTGCTTCATGTCATCCACCAGACCAGAAAGAGATACTTCAAAATGAAGCTTGGAACTGCAGAATTAAACGAATGATTCCTCTGTCTTTTACATTCTGCATGTATGTCTGAGAAAAGCTCTATCGCTCTGCTCCAATGTTGCTGTTACACCATTCTCTCTGACTTAATGCTCAACTTCTACCACTTCGTATTCTGAAACACAATCCAACATCCCAAACCCACACTCTGCCTCCTCCAATACATTATTGTACTCTGCCCAAAGTTCTTTTTTTTATTCATGTCTGTCTCCATCTCTGTATTCCTGCTTTCCTTCCTCTCTCCAGTTCTGACTCTATCCTCTGCTTTTATCTCTGCTTGCCTTCTTTGCCCTGCCCCCTTTGGTTCTCTCTTTGCCTTATTCTCTTTATCTCTCTCATTTGCCTCTTCACTGTTTCCATTCTCATTGTTTCCTCTCTCCCATTTCTACTCTTCAATTCCCTAAACTTAACTTCTCAATAATCTTTTCCTATCTCCCTCCCAATCTTCTTTTCTCTCTCTCTTTTGCTCCCTGTCTTTCTCTCTCTCCTTCATTTTTCTCTCAGTTCTCTCTCAATCTTTCTCTCCTCTTTCAGTCTCTCTCCTCTCTATCTCTGTCTTTTCACCTTCTGTCATCTTTGTCCATTACCTTGTTCTCACACTCTCTCCTCTCTCTGTTCTCACTCTCGTAATATCTCTGCCTTCTATTTCCATCTCCTGCCCATTTCTCTCAACCTCCTTCCTTTTCCATCTGCCTCATCTGTCATATTGTTCCTCCCATGTCCCTCATCCCTCCTCTCCTCACTCTCTGTGCAGCTCAGCAATATCGCCGAAATTCCTTTTACCTTCCAAAGTTGGAGATATGTTTGACAGTGAAATAATTCCTGAAAGTTCCACTTTAAAAGAAAGAAACCAAGAAAAAGTTTGAGTGCTTTTCAACAAAAGTTTTATATGGCAGTTAGTCACCCACTTTACAAGCAAACTCTGGGATGTAGTAAACAATATTCAATAGGCATAACACTTGACTGATTATTTGAAGCTACATGAAACAAATAAAGCTAACACATAGATTTCTAATTTTAGTGTGAGCTTTTTGTATGCAGAGAAAAGTGCATGTAGTCCCAAAAGATATCACTCTACCCATCCTGCTACAGCAGAGATTTTCTAATGGTTGTGAGTTAGCATTTGTAAAGGGATTGACCTGGAAGTACCAGCCTTTTAATGAGTCCATCAAGAGAAGGTTGAGTGAAACAGAACAGTTTTATTTACACCAAAGATTCTAAGTTCACATGGTTTCTGAAAAGTCTATTGTAAGACCTGATCAATGACTTCACTCCAGCATTTAAGAACTCGCTCTGGGAGTTGCAGTTCAGTGCTATTCCTTTGGTTCAAGGAGTTTAATTTTGCTAACTTCATAACCTTGTGAAGCAGCTGATATATTTCATTGGGAAATATCTCAATACCCCTTAGGAGTTCAATGAAACGTTTTACAATGTCAGTCCGAAATTAAAGAGATCCAATTTCTAATTTGTGAAGAGGAGGTCCATGTCAGGTCCCATATGACCACATGCTGGCAGTATGATGGTATTCTTGTGGTCTTCTATATGTAATCACAAAAACATTTACACCCAGATTTTGTTTCATATTGAGTCAAATATCTAAACATTTATGGAAAGATATAAAAGGGACCCTCAGGGGTAGGTTTTTCATACACAGGTTGGTGCGTAGATGGAATGAACTACCAGAGGAAATGGTGGAGGTTGGGATGAATACCACATTTAAAAGCCATCTGGATGGGCATGTGAATAGAAAGGTTTTAGAGGATATGGGCCAAATGCTGACAAGTAGGATGAGACTTCTTTAAGATATCTGGTCGATCTGAATGTGTTAGACCAAAGGGTCTGTTTCCTTGTTATATATCTCTATGATTCTATAACTAATTGGGCACAATAATATGACATGTCAGGTGAACATATACAATGTGGATTAAAGCTTACTTTGATTATTATATTACATAGTTGTCTGTTTAACCTGCTGACTAAAAACAAAGAGGACAAGATGAAGACTTCTCAGATTGTGCCATCATTTGTTATAATTTCATCTGGATATTTCAAGTAGTGAATCTGTGGAATTCTTCATCATAGAGGGTGTCAAGGCTGACGGAAATTGGATCAGTAAGGAATCAAAGGTTATGGGGCTATGGCAAGAAAGGGGAGTTTAGGATTGAGATCAGCCATGCTCTCATTGAATGGTGGGGCAGACCATGGGCAGAAGGGTCTATCTCCACTCCTAAATGTTATTGTCTTATACAAAATTCTGAGTGATTGGAAACCAAGAATAGTGGTCAATGGATATTTTCTGTGCTGGAGGAAAATCTTAAACGTAAGATCAGAAGAAATAAGAAGCTTTTTGGTCCATTGAGTTTGTTGTGTCTTTCAGTGAGATCATGGCTAACCTGATAATCATCAACTCCATTCTCTTGCCTTTTCCCCATAACACTCGTTTCCTTTCGTGATTCAAAATTTGTCAGATATTCTTAATGGGCTAGTATTAACAACCATCCATGATAAAGAACTCCACAGATTCACTACTCTTTGACTGAAGAAGTTCCTTAGTTTCTGATGGAGCTCCCCTATGGTTGGTATTGGAACTCTTACTTCTCCTGTTATATATTAATAACCTGGATCTTGTCATGCACAAGGGCAATTTCAAAGTTTGTGGAATAGTTTGATATAAAACTTGGGAGGATAGTAACCTGTGGGGATCACAGTGTCGGACTTCAAAAATGACAAAAAAAAGTGCATTGATTCAATACAACGAAGTGTGTGGTGCTGTATTTTAGTGGGAAGAATAGGGAATGACAATATAAAAAAGGGCACAGTTCTGAAGGTGAATGGCAGCAGTGGGTCCATGGTTTGTACATGCTCAGGTTGAAGCCATTAATAAAGTATACAGTATCTTTGGCTTCATTATTGGAGGCATAGAATGCTGGAGCAAGTAGACGATGCTGAACTTGGATAAGACGCTTGTTAGACCTGAGCTGGAGTATTGTGTGCAATTCTGGGTGCTACATTACATGAAGGATATGAACACATTGCAGAATGGTTCCAGGCATGAGAACTTCAGTTATAAGCATCGATTAGAGAGATTAAGACTGCTATTCTCGGAGAGGAGAAGACTAAGAGGAGATCTGATTTTCAAAGTCATGGGTGGTCTGGGCAAGAGTTGAAAAAATGTTCCCATTTATAAAAGGATTGAGAACAAGTGAGTACAGATACATAGATGAAGAATTTGTAAAAGAAGTGAATGTGACTGTGAGAAAGATTTTTAGATGAATGATTGAGTCTGGAATGCATGCCTGGAATTGTGCTGGAAGAAATTAAATTGAGGCATTAAAGTGTGCATTAGATGGTTGTATCTATCTAGATAATGTGCAAGTCTATGGGGATTAGGTGGGACAATGGTACTAAGTTGTAACGTTTGTTTGAAAATGCAATTAGCCAAATGGCCTCCATCTACACCAATTCCTCACCCTTCTGTTATTCTATAAAGGATGTGAGTAAACCAGACTTTTTAAAATAACAGCACAGCAGTTTCTGGGTCATCATTACTGCAACTAGTTGTTTCACCTCAAACTTGTTCATTAAATTGAATTTAAACTCACAGTTGCTGTGATGGGATTTGAAACCACAAGTTTTAAGAAAGTTTCAAGCAACAGCGATGGAGATCAGGCACACTGTCTTCAGCTTCCAGTAAACACTTCTGTATAGAATCTAGTCTTCAAGTAAAGAGCCAACATTGCTATTTCATCAATCCTTGTATGCAATTGGCATGTTTGCATCAAAGAGAATAACAAAACAGAGACTTTGCCTGTGCCCTTGGATTGCTACTCCAGTAATGTTGCCATTATACTAGGTTAGTAGTGTTTAGTGGTTTGGGTTGGAAACATTTTTTATTATTAATAACAATGTGCAACATAGCTGATTCAATAATTCAGTGGCTGCCGCTTAATAATCGTTGAAGTAGTAGACAACATTTCCCATCTGAATATACAGTAGTCAGAAATAATTCACATCAAAATCAAAGCAGCCAGCAGCTTAATTGATGCAAACATTGCAAACAAAAGGTGCTTCTTCAGCACCTCATATAGAATGTTTTGCTATCTTGTGATAGTTCTCACACATCAGAGCACCATTTTAATCTACAGCAAATGAACTCTCTTAAGAACTAAAATCTCAATATGCTAATCATTTCAGCTAAAGCAGCTGCAGGGTTTTACACTACTGCGATGTTTACACATTTTGAGACAACTAGCTGAGTATGTTCATCAAGCTGTGTTGCTTTACAAACATTAGGTGGCATATTTTGCAATAAATATTAGTGATCAATATTTAGGAATTTTTAAAAAATGCTTGTTTGAAAAACACTGAAATAAAGAGATATATCTGTGTTTTTAGGTGAACGTAAATGATTATATCAATAAATGGAAAAAAAAGGGGTGTTCTCTACAGTGTCCTAGCCAACATTATTAAAACAGATGATCTGTCTTTTATTATACGGACATCTGTGGTATAACGTTATACTTCATCAGTTGAGTTTGTGAAGGGCTCCATTTCAAAGCAAGTCCTTCCTCAGTTCTTCAGCTTAAATAAGCTGGAATTGTATATTCGCAACTGAATACCAGAAACACAAGCCAGTCAGAACTGCAAGGTTTTTGTTCAGATCTGATAATATGTAATGAATCAGATGCACATCAGTGCAACAGGTAAGGCTGAAGCATTTGCCGCAATGTTCAGCCAGAAGTGCCGAGTGGATGATCCATCCTGGCCCTCTCCAGGATGACATCTCATATACCAGTCTTCAGTCAATTCTATTCACTCCACGTGATATCAAGAATACTGCAAAGGCAACAGGCTCTGACAGTAGTCCTGCAAGATACTGAAGACTTGTGCTCCAGAAATTGCTGCTCCACAAGCCTAGCTGTTCCAGTTCACTTACAAGATTGGCCTCTACCCGATAATGTGGAAAATTGCTCAGGTGTGCCCTGTATGCAAAAATGCAGGATAAATCCAACCCAGCCAATTACTGCCCCAACATTCTACTTTTGACCGTGAGCAATGTGATGGAAGGTTTCATCAACAGTGCTGTCAAGTAGCACCTGCTCTCCAATAACCTCAGTGATTCCCAGTTTGGGTTCCACCAAGGCCACTACATTACTGCCCTCATTATAGCCTTGATTCAAACTTGGACAGAACAG
The DNA here is from genome assembly GCF_030684315.1 of Stegostoma tigrinum. Classification (NCBI taxonomy): domain Eukaryota; kingdom Metazoa; phylum Chordata; class Chondrichthyes; order Orectolobiformes; family Stegostomatidae; genus Stegostoma; species Stegostoma tigrinum. The sequence continues at coordinate 89,938,043 of NC_081357.1, forward strand.
CTGAATTCCAGAGGTGAAGTGAGAATGACAGCCCTTGACATCAAAATTGATTAGGGATAGTCAGCATGGTTTTGTGCAAGAAAACTCGTCTCTCAAACTTGATTGAGTTTTTTTGTGGAAGTTACCAAATAGATTCAAGGCAGAGCAATAGACATTGTTAATTTGGACTTCAGTAAAGCCTTTGAAAAGATTCTACGTGGTGGACTAACCAGTAAACTTTGGTCACATGGGATTCAGAATGAGCTTGCCAATTGGATACATAATTGGCTAAATGGCAACAGACAGATTGGTGGTGGATGGTTGCTTTTCAGACTACAGGGCTGTTGCCAGTGGTGTTCCACAGGGGTCAGTTCTGGATCCTCTTTTGTTTGCCATTTATATAAATAATTTGGATGAGAATGTAGGCATGATTAGTTAGTTTGCAGACAATGCTATAATTAGTGGTACAGTAAGTAGTGAAGAAGATTTTCTAAGATTGCAAAGGGAACTTGATCTATGGGTCACTGAGCTGAGAGATGGCAGATGGAGTTCAATCTAGATAAATACAAGGAATTACATTTTGGTACAATAACAAGATTAGGGCCTTGGGTAGAACTGGGGTGCAGGTACATAATTCTTTGAAGTTTGTGTCACATTTAAACAGGGTGGTTGAAAAGGCATTTAACATGTTTGCCTTTAATCTTTTGAGTATAGGAAATCATATTGAGTTTGTACAGGACATTGAGGCCTCTTCTGGAATACTGTTTCCAGTTCTGGTCGCCCAGTTACGGGAAGGATATTAGTAAGCTGGAAAGGGTTCAGAAGAGATTTGCCAGGATGTTGTTGGGTATGAAAAGTTTGAGTTATAAAGAAAGGCTGGATAGGCTGGAACTTTTTTCACTGGAGTATAGGAGGTTGAGAAGTGACCTTATAGTAGTTTATAAAATAATTGAGGGGTATAGATAGGATTAATGGCCATTGTCTTTTCCCCAGGATGGGGGATTTCAAGACTGGGGGCATATTTTTAAGGTGAGATGAGAGAAATTTTAAAAAAAGATATTGGATCAAATCTTTTGAATAGAGGCTGGTTGGTGTATGAAATGAACTTCCTGAGGAAGTGATGGATGTGGGCACAATTACAATGGTTAAAAGACATTTGGGTAAGTACCCGAATAAGAAAAATTTGAAAGCATATGGGCCAGGAGCCGGCTTGTGGAACTAGTTTAGTTTGGGATTATGTTACGTTTGATTATGTTTGGCATAGACTGGTTGGATCAAAGGGTATGTTTCCATGCTGTATGAAAGTAGAAGATTGCATTCAACTCAACCTGACATAATGAAGAGCTAGCAAAACTGGAAAAAATGTGTACTAAGTGACAAACTCTCAGCTGGTTAGTCATATGTCGCACATAGGCAGATGGTTGTAATTGTGGAGATCAGTGATCTCTGTTCCAGGACATCTTTACTCAGGGCAGTGTCCTAGGCCCCAACCATTATTAGGTGTTACATTAATGGCCTTCCTTCCATCATAAGGCCAGAAGTGGGGACATTTGCCAATTGGTATTGCATGTTAGTGCATTTGGTGGGATGTAACAAAATTAACATGTTTATTAGCGGTAATATGTATATAAAGCAGATATTAATCAGTGCATAATAACAAGCAGTAAGTATATAGTAATCTACTTTAATTTGCATATGTTTCTAATATATCTAATGGATTGGTATATTAGTTTAACCTACATTACGCGTGTGCGCACACGCACACACACACACAACTGCGCACACATATGCACAGGCTCTACATGTTACATGATCTTGGTTAGTGCATTCATAAATGAATAGTAACAACAAGTATCTTTTGCCTTCTGCTCCTTGGTGGAACAATTGTACTCATTACTGAATGATTGTCAACGTCGGTAGCCAGGCTAAACAAGTAAACAAAATCTTGGAAGATGGAATGTGATATGAAAAATGTAAGATAATGAGCTTTGGCAGGAAAAATAGGACTAAATATTATTTAAATGAGAAATGAATAGCAGAGCATAATCAATGGGGCGTATGGCCTACTTTTTCTCTTGCATCTTATGGCCTACTAGTTTTGAATTTGGAGAGAGCAAAAAAGCAACACAATAAACAAGATGATATTTCGAAGGAAGAAGTAGTAAGAGATCTTGGAGTGCAGATCTTGAGGCTGACAGGTCAGGTAAATAGGGGGGTTAAAGAAAGAATTTGAATACATTCTTTCATTGGGTGCCATATTGAATACAAAAGCAGGAATGTAATGTTGGAGCTGTATAAGACACTGGTTTGGCACAACTGAACTGTTCTGGTACAAATAACAGGAAAGATATATTTGGTCTAGAGAGAGTTCAGAATAGATTTACAAGTATATCACCAGGGCTTGAAAAGCACAAGTATGTGAGACAATTGAATAGACTCGGGCTGCTTCCTTAGAACAGAGGAGGGTAAGGGGTGTTTTCATCTCAGTGTTCAAAATAGTGAGGGACCTGGACAGACAGAACTGGGACGACCTATTTTCACATGGTGGAGGAGTTGGGGAGAAATATTTGAGGTGTTTGGGAAAAGGGTTAGAGGGATCATGAGGAAAAGCTTTTTCACCCAAAGCAAGTGGGTGTCTGAAATTTGCTGCCTTGTTTGGTGGTTGATGCAGAAACCCTCAAGTCATTTAAAAGGAACCTGAATCTGCACCCAAAGTGCTGTAACATGCAAGTCTACGGAGCCAATACTGGAAGGTAAGATTTGAATAGGTGGCTGGTTTATTCAGCCAGCACAGGCACAATTCACTGAATGGTCTCTTTCTGTGCTGTTATAATTTTGATCATTCTCTTGCACCTTTATCTGCCAGGGATGCTTCGGAGGACTAATTATAAATCAACATTTAGAACAGTGACCCATACAAAGAATTAACAGCAGGACAACAAAATCTTGGTGAAACAGGTAATTGGAGAAGGAATCAGCGAGTTAAGAAACGGGAATTTATGTAGTAAACTTAAAGATTTTAGAATATAGATAACTGAAGGCACAACTGCTGATAGTGAAAGCTGAACACTTGGTGTGCAAAGGACCAGAATTGGAAAAAGGTGGAGATTTTGGAACTGGAAGGGTTTGTGATTTGCGATGCATGCACTAATGTTTTGGATGAGATGAAGGTTAGAGGATGTGAGTGGGGAGGTTGGCCAACACAGCACTGATGTAGATCGTCTGAAAATTAAAAGGAATATGAAGTTCAAAACAGGCATTTACAAACATTTACACATATGCCAAGACTTAATATCCATATCACCTTTAACTGTATTGTTACATTAAATTCTATTCATATTTAAAATTAAATTTCATTGTTGAACATACAGCCAATGAATATTGATAAAGCAGTGCTAGTTAACATTCTTGGTCTGAATGACATCTTAAAATGTCCTGAATTTTCTCTTCAATCTAAAAAATGTCGTTACTTACAAAGGAATTATAGTGAAATAAAATAATAACCGCAGTAGCTAAAGCACATAAAATCTCAGCATTTTTATGATGCTATGACAGTCCCTATCACTAAGTACTTCTTGTGAGTCCACCTCCTGTTTTACTCACCTTTTCTCTCACATTACTATTTTCTTTTTCGTTTTGTGTCGACACTTAGCATAAACTGGTACACATTGGCAGCATGGATGCAATGTGTCTTTCCAAAAGCTGGCCCAAGCTATGATTGTTATAAATATAGTGTTACTTACAACGATCGTGTATGCAAATGAAAATTATTAACCAACATCAATTGGTTCTATATTTAATCATTAAATGAATTCTTAACTTCATGCAGAAAAGAATGACGGAATGTTCAGATGAATTTGCTATTCCAAGTACATGAGGCAGAAAGGAATGGATGGACTTGCTCATGGAGTTAGATGTGGCAGAGTGAGAGAGGGTTCATGTGGAGTCTGAAAAACAGGCATGGCACAATTGGGCCGAATGGCTAGTTGCTGTGATGTAAGTTCTATACAATGCAGAATTGTGAGAGATTGGAATGGAATGATTCTCTACCTTGCTTGCACCATTGGACGCATGCTATGTTTAGCAAGTCTCAAATGTATGCTACATGCACAAAAATGTTCCATTCATATGTAATTAATAACTGTCATTTCATTCCTAAGTCCCCTTACTCTGGGGCTTTGATTCTTTAAAAGACAAATTTATTTTTTCAACAGTTCCAGATTTTATGTCAGTATTCTGAAGAAGCAAATAGTTTTAATACAATGGTGGGATGATGAGAGAATATATGTTCTTCAAATTAGGCAAAATCTCCTGATTTCTGTTTACTATAGAAAAGCAGAATAGAAAATCTCTCCGGCTCATTGTTATATAGTTCCTTGAGGATCCCTTGTTGGAGCTTGAACTGGTTCCTCTCTGGCTCAGTTCCTTCCCTTGTTCTCCCTAAGGGGAAAGGTCCATGCCCAATGTTAAAAATGTCTGCTTCGAAAACCTCCCATGAGGACTGGAGCCTTGAGGTCGCTCCATGAAAAATTGAATGTGCTGTGAGTGCATTCCCAAGAAGAAGGCTGCAAGCTATTGCTGATGATTGAGGCTCTCTCTGTGATCTCTCAGTGCAACTCCAGGGCATGAATGGATTCTTTCTATTTGCACCATGATTGCTGGCTCATAGTGAAACCTAGAGTAATGCCTCCCTAATCCTCAGGTCCCTGTTTGTCACCTTCCCAAAAATGGCTGAAATTGACAGTCACCCTGCTGGAATCATGGTTGATAATCAGCAGCTCTAACATTGCATTACATAGCAATCTACATTTGCTGTTTGGTTAAAAATATAACATGTATGCATCATGCAGTCCACTGTGCACTTGAAAAACTGGTATAATTAGTTCCATTCCCTTGTTCTTTCCTCATAAATCTAGAACATATAAGTAGATACATAATTCTCTTTTGAAAATTATTTTTGGCCTTCAAATTTAAATTTGTGTTAGAAATAGAATATAGAGCATATATAAAACAGTTATGTTAATTTAGTAAGGATAAATTATCGAAATCTGAATGTCATAATGTTTAGAATACATTTGCCTTTGTAAATCATGCCATACTGCAGAATATTGTCATTGCTTTTGCAATCTCAGTAGCATAAACAGAAAAATCTTGATTTAAATTGCATGCAATTATATTGAATTATTTGAAAGAACTATCTAAATTGACAATAGACATGAATATTTTAATTACATATTGGAATGATGGTAACATACATTTGAATACAGTGATCTCTGGTTTGTAAATGTGGTCCCTTGCAACTGTTAAAGTATAGTAAACCTGCAGGCTAAGTTGGAATTTAATTTTATTAAAGCTATGCTTTTCTTCAAATGTCTCATACTTTATATTGTATTGTTTCTCACAGGCAAGAGCTGGCACCTTGCCATGCTATTGCAATGGTGATTGATTTATTGATTGATTTACTGTTGTCACATGCACCAAGGTACAATGAGTGTTGCTGTTTTGCATGTTATACAATTGGATTGTACCGTACAAAGTGCACCAAGGGAGCAGAACAGAGTGCAGAATATAGTATTACAGATGCAGTGAAGGTGCAGAGAAAGAGAGATCAGAATTAACATTTGAGAGGTCCATTCAAAAGTCTGATAATGGAGAGAAGAAGCTGTCCTCAAATCTATTTGTTTGTGTATTCAAACTTTTATATCTCCTGCCCAATGGAAGAGGATGAACCTGGGTATAAATGAGGCGAGGGAGTCTTTGATATCTTAATTGTTTTCCCAAGTCAGTGGAAAGTATAAATGGAATTCTAATGTTAATGCTTCGCCTCCCCCACTCCCACACCCACTAGAAGAGATTTGTTTCTCACTATCTATTCTAGTGAATCTTTAAACCTCATTAGCAGGTTGACTGGATGAGTGTTAATGTCCTATGCTCAAGGAACAGGGACCCATACAACCATTTCATCATTAAACCGTCAGCTTTTATGTTCTTCAGTTGAATCTCCCTTCTGGTTACCTTTATGGGTATTTTTCTTCTATCACAGCACACAAACATTGTCGATGTGGCCAGAATTTGGGAAAGTGGCAATGAGTCTCCTGAACCAGTCTATACTCCCTCTCTGAGGTGTGGTGCTGTATCTCGTACTCTTAACAGGGTATCCACTTGCATAGATGTAAATGCAGCTTCAACACAAGAAACTTGACGACATCATGGGCAAAGCTGCCCACTTGATTGGAAACACACCCTCAAACGTTCACTCATTCCCCAACTGATGCCCAGTAGCTGCAGTGCATACCAATCATAAGATGCACTGCAGAAACTCCAAAGCCTCTTTTAAACCCACAGTCACTAGAATAAAATGGGAAGCCGACATTTGGAATCATCACAACCTACAAGTTCTCCTCCAAGCCATTTATCACTGCCATTCCTTTAAAGTTGCTATGCTAAATTCCTGGAATTCCCTGCCTAATGACAAAATGTTCTACATAAATCAAGTAGACGGTAGCAATTCGGGAAGGTATCGCTCTCAAGAGCAACTCGGGATGTGCAATAAATCATCACCACAGTCTTACCAGACCATAAGGCTACTCTCTCAGTGGGGAGAGATGACTGGTATGATTTAACCTGGGGGTCGCCACACCTCAGGCAAGGGAGATGTTGAGAAGGAGAGTCCTTCATTTTAACCTGAGTCACTAGGGGCAATTGAACCCATGCTGTTGGCATTACACTACTTCGCAAACCATTCAGCCAACTAAATTAAACCAAATCCCACAGTACTGGCCCAGCCATTCACACTCACATCCCAAAAATGAATAAAACATGTACAACTGGAACATAACTTTTCCCACTGCCTATTTCAGGTACCATCCCATGCCATTCCCCAGAAAATAATACTGTGCTGAATTTCAATATGACTTTGTAATTGAGGAATACTTTATGACCACGTCGCTACTGGTTACAACAAAGAATTATGTTCCATAATTAATAGTCATAATCCCCAAAGAGGTATCTTTTCAAAAAAAAACTTCTGTGGCCAAAATAATGGTGTAATAAAGTTGTCTGAATTTCTCTGGGCTGTTGTAACTCTGCAGCAAACAAGACAAAATATGTTTCAATTCTTTTGCCAATGAATTTGGGCACTAAATAAATCTGCCTTGTCAACTAAAATGAGGAGTCAAATCTGAACTGATCTGAGGTTTCAACCACCTCCTGCTTGAATAATCAAATATTTTCTCTGTCCAGTTCAGATTTTCTGGCTCCCATCTCTATTTGCAATTCAAAACATTTTTTTTACCCTTCAAAATTCAAGTTTAAGTTCTTCCATTTCATTTTCTTTATCCTTTCCTCACGTTTGAGTTTTAGCTTCGTCATTTCTTTCTCTTTCAAATTCAAATATTATTTTTCTACGCTGAATTTTCAGTTCAAGTTTCTCCATTCATAACTGAACTCGAGTTGACTACCTTTTATCTGGATTTTCTTTTTCTTCCTCGAGTTTCACGTGCTGAGCCAGTAGAACAATTATTTCTGCTTTCTTAGCATCTATTTTTTAATCCATTCCTAATTCTCGGACATCACTTTAAAATTAACCTTTGTTAACTATGGCAAGGTACGCATCGATAGGAGCTCTCTTTCAAGTTAGGTGTCCAAAATAGACATAATCATTTTTACTTTTTTATTAGGTACAACAAAGGCCACTGTGATACCTTGTTCATTTAAACTTTACCAAACACCATTGTACTCATCTGAAGCTGTGGATTCAAAATCCAACAAGAGCATCATAAATTATTATGGTTCTCAAAGGTGTAGAGGCCAACAATTTTTAAAAAGAAATTTGAATTCCCAGTGGCCAACATAAGACATGGACCATATGATTTAGAAGGTGTTAACACCTCACAACCTTTGTGACACCTTTCTAATACACTTGCAGGCTACTTAGGAAGCACAGACTCACATTGGGGGTCATGGTGGAGACTAGCATTGAAAAACTGCATCAGGGACACTTTGCAAAAAGGGGCAGGCACCCAGCTTTCATATCAGCCCAGGTTGCATCTCAGGGCCTCCTGCTTACTCTCGTAGCACATGCTCACTTAAGGGCATTAGGGATGCCAGTTGTTCAACAAATATCTGCTGAGTGGGAGTTATTCTGTGAATAGCATATAATAATATGGAACCAGCATCAGGCATGACAAATGTCTTTGGGTGATGCTGATTTTGATAAGATAAAGTAAGAAAACTAGTTAGAAAAATGGGTAAATTGTTTGTCAATTTCTGCTGCAGACGCTAGCAAAAGTTGAGATAACTAAAACCCTGAATCTATTCTTAGCGATGCTAATTGCTTATTTTTTCGTCCTTCACCTCTTAAGCAAAATATCCAAAAGTTTCAACTGTCACGGATAGGCAGTAATTGGCCCTTGATATTTTGAAAATGATGGGGTAGCCGCACTTTTAAAGTTACAAAAGCTCTTACTTAAAATATTGCCGTTATCTTTTATTTTACCTGAAGGCTTACAGTAATTAATCATTTCGCTTTGCTATTCTGACTAGCTCTGAAATAAATACTTTCCTTGACAAAAAACCATAACTACCATCCTGCTCCCACCCCCCAACCTAACCCCACCATGCCACTCAGTCACCTCTCCACACGGACTTACAAGCACTTCAGAAGATTGTAGTGAGACATTCAATCAGTTAATGTGAAAGACACTTTTGTTTATAACAAAGTAATGAAGGAAGTCAAACATGGGACTTGCTTGTGTTCGTAATGAGATATTAATATTGAAGGAAGATTTTGATATTGTGCAGAAATTACAAGAAATGTACCTGCAACACAAGTGCAAAGCAATGGCCATCTCAAACAACTGAGAATCTACCCATTGCCTATTGATTTACAATGGCATACTTGTTACTAAATCCCCTGCTTTCGACATTCTGTGGATTTCAATTAGAAATTGACTGAATGTTATGGCTACAAAAGCAGGTCAAAGTCGAGGAATTTTGTGGTGACCAAGTCACCTCATGATCTCTCAAAATCAGTTCACCATCTACAAGTTAGGCATGTGATTAAATATTCCCCATCTGCTGAGTTGAGTGCAGTTTGTAGAGCACTCAAGAAAATTGACACCATTCAGTCCAGTTGATTGTCACCACATCCACCAACCTCAACATTTAATCCATTCTCTACTGATGCATAGTGACAGCAGTGTGTACCAGCTACAAAATACACTGCAGCAACATCACCTTCCAAATCTGTCACTTCTATCACTTAGAAAGACAACAGATCCATGGGAACACCACCAACTGCATGTTTCCCTCCAAGCCACTCAACATAATGACTTATAACAGTATTGTTTTTTTTTGCTCGGTCAAAATTCTGAAACTCCCTAACCAATAGCATTTTGGATGTACCTATACCATATGCACTGAAGATATTCAAGGACACAGCTCATGATCAGTTTCTCCTGGTCATTTGGGGATCAGCCATAAATGCAGGCTGAACTTGTTATGCCCGACACTCTGTGAATGAACAAGAAAAATGATTTGGTTGAAATTTTGTTTGGCATGACTGTTTTACAGATTAAATGATTTTTTAAAAAAATAAAGTTAAAACCTGCTGCTTAGGATGTCACAGTGTAAATTTAAAAAGCCATTTGTCGAGTTATCTCGATTAAGGAAGGAACAGGCATCAAATCTGATTTCGATGCATTGGAAACCAATTACCTCATGAGAAAAAAGCATCCCCATTAAAGTAATGTCCTTATTATCCATGTCCAATGCAAATGAGAGAATTCTCAGTGCAGCTTAAAGAGTGAGTTTAGTGCATAACATCCCTGGCCAGTGTCCCATTTATGCTCTCTGTATCCTTGAGCATATCCAAAACTTTCCTACCCTATTCAAATTGTGTCCTATTCATCCATCATCCCATTCTTGCTGATCAAAATAGTCTAATGGGGTGGACAATGTTTCATTTTTAGAACTCTTACTCGCTTTCGAGTCCTTTCATGGCACACCATCCCTATCTCCGTAATGTCCTCCAGTTGCAAAATGAGAAGATGGTGGCATTATAGTAATGTCACTAGACTAGAGATCCAAAGTCTCTGACCAATGTTCTAGGCACATCGATTTGAATCAGATGGTGAAATTTTACATTCAATAACATTAGAAATAAAGGTGACTGGCGATTGCTGCAGAAGCCCATTTGGTTCACTAATGTCCTTTAAGGAAGTTAAATCTGCTATTCTTATGCATGTTGGCCTACACGTGACTGCAAACCCATAGCAATGTAATTGACTCTTAACTACCATCTTGCTAATTAGAGATGAGCAATTAATGCCGGCCTAGCCAGTGATGCCCACACGCCATTAACAATATTTTTAAACCCTTGTGCAATTTCTACAGCCTTCTGATGTGGCCTCCAACTTTCTTGAGGAGTTTCATTGTTCACTAGACTTAAAGCTCTAGAATTCACCTTCTGATGCTCTCCAACTCTTTACCATCTTTGAAGATGTTTAAAGCCTATTTCTTGATCAAGCTTTTGGTCAAAATGTTGCTCGATGGCCCTTGTAAATGTAGGTTATATCTACAAGTAGGATTAGCTGAATCAATGTACAACAGTGCATCTATAGTATTAGTAAATGCAGCTCATTATGATGAATAATTTGTTATTATATTATTTTGTCTTCTGTTTTATGCACAATCCCAACATTGCTGTAATGCAACTGCAGTTCTCCATCAGCAACATTTGTACAATCAGAGATAGTTGGAACTGCAGATGCTGGAAAATCTGAGATAACAAGATATAGAGCTGGATGAACGCAGCGGGCCAAGCAGCATCAGAGGAGCAGGAAGGCTGACGTTTTGGGCCTAGATCCTTCTTCAGAATCATGTCTGTCACATGAAGAAAATGCAGAATCTTCCTTCTAACACTTCTGACCTGTTCGTGGGTTTGAACAAAAATCGTAAGAACCATTAATCCACAAACATTTCTGATGTAATAATTTCTTGGAGTGAACAAGAAGTCATGGTTCATCATTTCCTCCCTCAAATTCCCTCACCCCCTGCTCCAAATTCCTCAATTATTTTCACAGGGAAAAATGGAAAATATAATTCATGAGATTTGACAGCATGACAATTTGAACTAAGAATATATAGCATGGAGAAGTATTCCATTTTTCAGCTTTGAAAACCGCGGCACTGATAAACAGATCTATTTATTTTTAAATTGATTTAGTTATCTTTGAAGACGAAGCCATTCAGCAGACAGTACAGTGAGGCTTTGCATGCAGTTTGCTGTGTTATTGAGTGATAGAACCTGAATTTGTACCTATGATTGCTTCTCAGTGAGTATTTCTGAGGAGAGACTGGCTGTTTCTGTGTGGAGAGGATGGGAAAATCAGTGTGCAAGATGCTTTCCCACACAAGTTAATGGCTTCATCTGAAGGCCAATGTGGTTCAGGTACATTAAATGATGAAGAGCAAGCAAGAGGGAATAGGTTTAAAATTAAAGTACAATAAAAATGACTAAAAACAGATTGTGTGACTTTTTTTCAATGCTGCTGTGCTAACTCCTATAATCTGCATGGTGACAGAAATATAGGCTTGTTAAATCTTGTGTTTGAAAGTCTTGAGTTACAGAACTTGTTTTGAGCATAATCAGGAAGTGCAACCAAAATACTTTGAACATTACACTGGTTAGAGTACACATTGTACGTCCATCAAAATTCATTTGCAGAATGACAAATTTCCAAGAAACAGTACTGCTGGCCAGTATAACAGAAAGACAACATTATTCCTTGAGGTGTGTGAGAGTTTTAACCTGATTTGGATTCACTGGTAGGGCTGAGAAAGGAATTTACAGAAACGGTGAGCATTCTAATTTTAGATATCTGAGAGTAATCACATTTAAAAACCTCTCCCACTCCCTTGATGACATGTTCATCCTGGGCCACCTCCAGTGCTACAATGATACCACATGCAGACTGGAGGATCAACACCTCATATTCTGCCTCGGGAGCCTACAGCCCAATGCCTGAATGTAGAATTCACCAGTTTTAAAGTCTCCCCACCGCTGAACTTATCCCACGTCGAAACCTCCCCATCATGCGCGCCTCCTTGACCTGACACAAACTGTCTGTCTTCTTCTCCACCTTTCCTCCCTATCCTTCCCACCGACCCATCGCCACTATTCCTGACCTGCATCTACCTATCACCACCCCACCTACCTCTCCCCAGCCCCACCTGCCCTTCCACCTGCCTCTTTGACCTGACACAACTGGATCCATCTTCTCTCCCACCTGTCTGCCCCACCCATCCCATTGACCAATTCCTACCACTCCCTACTTGCATCCACCCATCATCATGCCACTTACCTTTCCCCAGACCCACTCCTCCTCCTCCTATTTCCCAGCTCCCTTCCCCCTCACCAGTTCTGAAAAAGGTTCCCGACCCAAAACATCAACTTTCCTACTTCTCTGATGCTGCCTGACCTGCATCCAGCAGGTTCCTCCAGCTCCACATTGTGTTGTCTCTGAGTCCAGCATCTGCAGTTCGAAACTGCTATCTGTTTCAAGCCCACCAACTCCTACAGATACCTAGACTACACCTTCTCTCACCCACGTTCCTGCAAGAATGCGATCCCCTATTTCCAATTCCTCTGCATCCGCCAAATGTGCTGCCAAGATGAGGCGTTCCACTCCCAGACATCCTTGTTTTTCAAGGACCGCAATTCCTCCACCCCCCTCAGTGGTCGAAAACACCCTTCACCACATCACTTGCATTTCCCGCACCTCAGCCCTGACACCCCGGCCCTGCAATAAAAACAAAGACAGAATTCGCCTTGTCCTCACTCATCACTCCATTAACCTCTGGATTCAATGTATCATTCTCCATCACTTGCGCCACCCGCAATCTGACCCCACTACAAGGGATATGTTTTCTGCCCCACCCTTATCTGCCTTCTGATGGGACTGCTCTCTGCTCGACTCCCTCGTCCACTCCACACTCCCCACTAGCCCTACCACACCTGGTACCTTATCCTGCAACCACAGAAGGTGCTACACCTGCCCCTACACCACACCCCTCACATCCATCCCAAGACCCCAAAAAAACCTTCCACATTAAATAGATGTTCACCTGCAGATCTGCTAATGGAGTCTATTGTATCCACTGTTCCCGATGTGGCCTGCTCAACATTGGAGAGACCAAGCAGAGGCTGAAAACCACTTTGTGGAGCACCTACGCTTAGTTCGCAAGAAATGACAACATCTTCCAGTCATGAACCATTTCAACTCCCCCTCCCACTCACTGGATGACATATCCATCCTGGGCCGCCTCCAGTTTCACAACGATGCCACCCAGAAGCTGGAGGAACAGCACCTTATATTCTGCCTTGGAAGCCTACAACCTAATGGCCCTAATGTTTCAAAATCTCCCCACCCCCCAACCTCATCCCAAGACCAGCACACCCCTCATTCCTGTCTCCTTGACCTGTCTGTCTTCTTTCCCACCTAGCCGCCTGTCCCTCCTCACATACCAATCCCCACCCTTACTTCCTAGCTACACTCAACCTTTACTAACTTCATCCCCACCTCTTGACCCGTCCGTCTTCTCTCCCATCAATCTGCTCCACTGTACACGTGCTATACAGGGGCCGCACGGTGGCTCAGTGGTTAGCACTGCAGCCTCACAGCACCAGGGGCCCGGGTTCAATTCCAATCTCGGGCAACTGTCTGTGTGGAGTTTGCACATTCTCCCTGTGTTTGCGTGGTTTCCCTCCGGGTGCTCCGGTTTCCTCCCACAGTCCAAAGATGTGCAGTCTCGGTGGATTGGCCATGCTAAATTGCCCGTAGTGTTCAGGGGTGTGTGGGTTATAGAGGGATGGGTCTGGGTGGGATGCTCCATGGGGCAGTGTGGACTTGTTGGGCCAAACGGCCTGTTTCCACACTGTAGGGAATCTAACCTAATCTATCACCGCTCCCCCAACTGCGATTTATTTCAGAGTCCCCTTCCCCTCCCCCATTTCTGAAGAAGGGTTCCCAATTCAAAATGTCAGCTTTATTGCTCCTCTGATGCTGCCTGGCTTGCTGCGTTCCTCGAGCTCCACACCTTGTTATCTCAGACTCCAGCATCAGCATTTCTTGCTACCCTGCAGTTTTTGCTATCTCTGAATAACAATACTGAATCATTTAATCACTTTACAGGCAAACAATGATCAGTTTATTTTTTATTTATACAAAGGGCCCTTAAAAACACATTTACAAATGCCTGAGAGCATAAGAGAATATGCATAATTTAGACAAACTTTCAGACTCCATTGCATTCAATGGAAGTTCACAATTTTGACTGGAGGGTGTGACCTATTTAGGTGAATCCTGACTCAAGCAAATTGAAGCTCAAACCAGTGTAAACCATTGCAAAGAAGGGCAAACACAATAAGTTGTGCCCTTAACTCTTGTTTGATATTCTTCCATCTTTGTCACTGGTTCAGCTGATACTACACAGACTACATGGATAGCACTAGCTGAACCACAAGACCAGAACATTAAAGTAAGGCTTTCCTGTTCTGCGATTATATGCAATGTATCTGACACAAACTGACTTTTCTAAAACATAGTGCCACTCATTTCATTCATTGCCATCCCTTGTCAAATAATAGACAACAGAGAATTAAGAAATTCATGGAATTTCCAAGAAAATTTGATGTAATTGAGCAGCAAATGTTCAATTTATTTCAGCATGTTCATTAATCCTTGTTTTGCAGGTTGCTGAGCCATTCAACAACTTTACTAGCTGCCTAGAAGTAATGGAAATCAATGGATTGGGTCCATTAGTCCTTTTAAATGCTATTGTCAAAAGCAAAATTGACTACTACAGGCAGAAAAAGATGACTGTGCTTTTGAAGCCACAGACTCAGTGTTGGGATCATGGTAATCTTTAATTTAACATGGATCAGAACCAATCCACACTAAACATGATTTAACAAGCAAATGGCATTTCAATTGATTAGGTACACTCCACTTTCAGCAATCTATAGAACAAAGATTCATCTTGTATAACAACAAAGGCCTGCACCACACCGTGGATGCATGACACCACATGCAGTTACAGAGCGGTGTATCTCACCCTTAAGTATATAGGATGCCTCACGTTTTTGTCCGCTTGATTCGGCTATTGATTCATGTTCATGTCAACTGCCTTCCATATGTGATATGGTTAACATATGTATGGTGAACATCAGCAAATCCTTTCTCATTCAGGTCACATTATTCCTAATGACCTAGTTTGCCAGAAGTCCTTTTCTACAAGACAAACCAAAAATATGCATTTGACAGCCTGGTTATCTGATACAAATTAAGTGCCTGAACTATCCACGTTGCTTTTAAAACTCAGCTCATTTTAACTACCTGTACGTTTCTCCACACCACAACCTTCTTGAGTTCTATTTTCCTTTGTACTAAACAGAAAACTGATCTTTTACAGAGATTTGATAAAGGGTCTAGGCCCAAAACATCAGCTTTTGTGCTCCTGAGATGCTGCTTGGCCTGCTGTGTTCATCCAGCTTCACACTTTGTTATCTTAGATTCTCTAGCATCTGCAGTTCTCATTATCTCTATTCACCCTTTTACAGAGCGTTATTAGCTTCTCATCACATGACTGCAGTATATCTATTTCTATCCCTCCTTGTTTTATCCTTGTGCCTGTAAACTCGTGCTGATCACCTTAACACTTCATCTCTTCTGTCTTACAGTTCTCCCCTTTTTGTGTATGGCTGCACAGCTTCGACATATTAAATTTCTCTTGTTAGTACTAGTTCCAAGACAAAAGTCATCACATCACATGCACCAATAATTCATAGTGTCCAAAAACTATTACTGATCCTTTTATAGCTCATGGACAGTCGTAAAATCCCCAGCTTTCGAAGACTTTTATAAAGGATTGCAAATTCACCAAATATTTAAAAGTAATTACAATTTCTCATTACTGTTGCTGTTGCTGGGTCAAATGTTGTCACAATGTATAAAATCCCTTGTTTACAGCAAAATTCACTATGACATTAGAACGTAAATGTACACAACGAATTAGAATGCATTTACAGCATTTTGTCAAACTGGTGTATTATGGTACATGTGCTCCACATGAGCCTTGTCCCATCCCTTTCCAGCATGTTTTATCTGCAAATCCAATCTCCATTGCTTTCATGTGTTTATCTAGCTTCCCCTTAACAGCATTTTTATCATTTGCTTCAACTATTCCACATGGTAACGAATTCCATATTCTAAATGTGATCACAAGGTTTCACCTGAATTCCCTATTGGATTTATTAGTGAGTATCTTGTAGTTATGGCCCATACTTCTGATCTCCCTTGTAAATAGTAAAACCTTGTCTGTCTGTCAAATCGCACCTTTCCACAATTTTAAAGACCTCAATCAAGTCACTGCTCAGCCTTCTCTTATCCTGAAAATAGAGCTTCAGCCTGCTCACTGTTGGGTATATTGTCTCAGTTCTGATATCATCCAATTATAAAAAGAAGTTCTTTCATACATGAAAGATGTGGCCATTTATATCAGCCTTCTTGACTATTCCTGAGGTGTATCTCACAGCATGAATTCACTGTGAAGAATGCTAATTTTGTTTATTCATGGCTGTGGGATTGTATAATGTTATCTTGCTCATAAACTGGAGTTCATAGTAGGAATAAGTAGTTTGTGAAATTTTGGCTTTCCAGTTCATTAAATACCCTTCACATTTCTGTGTCTCAAATATTCATTCTCAAATATATCCTAGGTTTTAATTGCACACTCTTGCCTAAGACTGATGGGGGAGTTGCTTGGTGTGAAGCTGCTGTGAAACTGGAATTTCATCTCTGCATGGATGTTCCTTCCTGCTTTTGTGTGCAAATTAGTCAGTGATTAAAACAGCATGCTTTCAAGAGAAGAAGATTGGTCAACAAATGAGATCCCAAAAAAAGAAGTGAGGAAGCATATAATTTGATAAATTTTCTGTTGCACCCTGAGAGCTTGCATTGTGGTATTTATGGTGGTAATTAAAAAAGACTGAAAAGAAGAGCAATGTTGAAATCCATCCTATCCAGGACTGAAGCGGATCAATTTGACTTTGGCATTCTTGCCAGCTCATTTCAAACCCAGAAAATGAAGCCTCTGCTGTTTCTGCCCATGACTCTACCCCTTCAAATGAGAAAGGCTTAAAAGAGGTATCATTTGCAAGTTCATGCTAGTTGTACTTCCTCATAAATACTTAATATAAAATAACATGCAGTCAAGCATGTTTCTCTCCCTTCTTCAATTTTGTTTTTAATTTTAGTAATTTTTGTTACTAAGCCTTAATGTCTCAGGATAAATTAGTAACGTACCTTGAGTTAAAGAGAGATAAGCAATGGAGCAGAGTACAGTAATAAAGGTATTTGTACATACTCACAACTTTAAAATCAGCATCAGTGTGAATAGATCATAGAATCCCTACAGTGTAGAAGAAGACCATTCAGCCATCAAGTCCACACCGATCCTCCGAAGAGCACACACCCGCTACCTCTGTTACTTTGCATTTCTTATGGTTAATCCACCGAGCTTGAACATCCCTGGACACTATGGGAAATTTAGCATGATCAATTCACCGAGCCTGCACATCTTTGGACTGTGAAGGAAGCCACAGGAACCAGAGGCAACCCGTGCTGTCACAAGAATGTGCAAACTCCACACAGTCAGTCGCCTGAGGGTCGAATCAAATCCAGGTCCCTGGCATTGTGAGGCAGCAGTTGTAACCACTGAGCCATCGTGCTGCTCCATGATGATGATAATGTTACTCATCATAACTAACTGGACTGTAAGGGCTCAACTGTTCAGCAATGGACAGAAAGAACAAAACAACAAAAGGTCCTGCATTAATTTAGCACCGGTTATGAGTTCAGAATGTCTAAATGTGCATTACAACCAGTGAAACTATTAAAATGTAGTCTCTGGACTCAGAAAGGTAAACAAACTGTAGAAGCTGCTGGACAATAGTGTTTTAAGGATAGAAGCACCAGTAACCTATTCCTATTATATGCAAGACCAAAAGCTCAGATATTCCATTAGCCAGATAGTGGATGGATCAGTGCAGACTGTAATTGTGCATCAAAATCACATGTATATCCAGACATAGCTGACTCTGAGGCAATTACCTAGGAAATTAAAATTTATGATGGGCAATTTCTTCGCATCTTAAACACTTAAACACGCTGATAAAGTCATAGAATTTGGAGGGTTTTAACTCTCTTAAGATTAACAGTTATTTTGAAAAAATTAGAGGAGTAAGAATCTAATCTAACTGTTCGATAACTATTAATATGGCCTCCTGACTCACAACAGATTGCTCCCCCTGCAGGCACCAGACATCTACCTCCAGACCAGACTAGACCTGACCCGACTGGATCTGACACCCTCTCATGGGATCCAACCTGACCACAGCCTCCCCGAGCCCCCGACTGTACCGAAGACATCTATATACAGGTTAGTAATTTGAATCTGATCAGCGTTGGAAAAGGGCTTTTGACTCTGGTCAAAACTTCTGGCTAAATGTGCCATCAATCCATAACTCCAGTTACAATATAAATTAAAATGGGGACAAGAATAATGGAGAAAAATTTAAATTTGCCAACTCTAACACCATGGTTTTTATTGCTGGGAAATCCACTGCAGCCATAGTATCAATGGAACTCAAAGTTCGAGACATGGTTGCTCACAAGGGAGGTGGACATTCCAGGTATAGTAACAATCTATAAGAAAGTGATACTTCTATATCTTCTCAGGGCAGAGTGTTGATGAATATTCGAATGGCTCAAAGGGGTGCATCAGCATTTGTTATATGTTAATAAAATTGTTAAAATAGTTCAGACCTAGAAAAAAAAATGATAATTGAATGATATATGTTTTGCTAGAGATGTCAAAGAAATGATGAGATGGTTAAAGAATTATGGCAATTTTGCAGTAATAACTTCTATGTGTGAATTTGATGCACCAACCATTGAACTAATCTAAGCAGTCAATTGAAAGAACTTCAATTTCACAATTTAGTGAACTCAAGAAGGCCAATGACTTAATATTGAAAAGGAAATATATCAGGAGATGCTGAATCATGAAATGAGCAAAATTTCATTGTCAAATATCTCTCTATTTTACACAACTAAGATTACTATGCATTACCACAACGTCAAACTCATTGAAATAGTCCAGCCATCTAAGAACCTTTGTATCTCAAAGATATGTCTATAAAGAATTAGATTCCAAGCAACATTGAATCATGGAGTCTCTTGAGTGAGGAAGCAAGCCATTCAGCCCATTGAGTCCACTATTACACTCCAAATAGCATCCCACCCAGAACCACGATTAACCCTGCATTTCCCATGGCTATTCCACCTTCTGGACACTATGGGTAATTTTACATGGCCAGTCCACCTAACCTGCACATCTTTGGACTGTGGGATGAAACTGAAGCACTTGGAGGAAACCCATGCAAACAAGGGGAGACTGTGCAAACTCCCACAGACAGTCTCCTGAAAGTGGAATCAAACCTGGGTCCCTGGCATTGTGAAGCAACAGTGCTAACCACTGAGTCACCATGCCACCCTGACACATCTTAAAGGAAGAGAGAGAGGGAGATAGCAAGGTTGACAAGTTAAAGGCTAGAACTTGGGGCTAGGTAACGAAAGACACGGCTGCAGAATTGGAGCAATGGGATTGAAGGCACAAGATTTTACAATGCAGATGGCAACCAGCAGTGGCTGTTGTACATCATTCTAAAATTCCAATGTCTTGGTTGGCCAACTGCCCATTTTATTTAGTTTTAGAGGAGTTGTTGCCCCTTTAGTTAGCTCCCACCAAAAGGTCCAGATCCTGTTTCCCCCTTGATCCCTTGATGAGAAGACACTCACAGACCTAAGTCAAAGATGTATGGTTCTTTTCAATGCTCATCAGACTCAGTGCTCTAGATAGTAGAAAAGGGCATAGCTGCCTTCCTTCATTATCATTCTTCTATGTCCCATTGCACATCCTCCAACTCTTGCCTGAGTCAGAAGATCATGCTTTTAAGTCGCACAACAGAGATTTGAGTAAAATACCCAGAATTTTGTGGTCACTGAGAAAGAAATGACTCTAACTGCTCACCAGAGAAAATTGTCAATTGAGCTTTAAGAAGTAAGAATAAATGGGAGTGGGAGGTCTCCCTCAGAAAATTACTCATTCTGGTACTAGTGAAACTAATCAGCGTTTTAGTCTTATGAGTCTACTTTGGTTGTCCTAAGCAGCTTCCTTCAGCAGCCATCCCAGATCCCCAATCTATGCGTTGTTATCTGAAGCTCCAACATGTGGCAAATACTCATGATTACTAGCGAGTTTTGAGAAGATTTGTAGCTCAGGTTGAGGTTCTGGATGTGAGTTTGCTCGCTGAGCTGGAAGGTTAGTTTTCAGACGTTTCATCACCATTCCAGGTAACATCATCGGTGAGCCTCCGACGAAGCGTTGGTGTTATGTCCTGCTTTCTATTTATCTGTTTAGGTTTCCTTGGATAAACCCAAGCTTCGTCGGAGGCTCACTGATGATGTTACCTAGAATGGTGACAAAACATCTGAAAACTAACCTTCCAGCTCAGCAAGCAAACTCACATCCAGAACTCATGATTGCTTGAGTCCCTACGTAGTGGTTCATGACTTCTTCCTAATGCCTGTGTGCCCCAATTGATAAAAAGGAAGTTGTTGTGATTTTCAAGTTTTCCTAGGGTCCAGCCACTTTTAAAAATGAGCTGGTCTCTCGTTAGATATATATATCAGTGAACCAAGATCAAGAGAGTCTTTTTCCCCTGATCAGGGACAATCCGGGACAATCAAGCGCAACCTTAAAATTAGAGCTGAACTATTCAGGGTTGATGCTAGCAATCCTTTCTTAGACTACAGGGTTGAAATCTGGATCTCTTTCTCCACCTCCTACCCCACAACCCCGTCACCCCCAGCGCCCACCCAATAAAAAACAGAGAGATGATTCTGGAGTTGGTGGGGGTATAAATGGGAAATTTCAAATTTCAGGTTGATAGATTTGTATAATGAGTTATAGAACCAATTTGGGTAAATGGTGTTGAGATGAGGAGTGGTACAGTCTCAAGGGGTCGAATAGCCTCCTGTTCCTAAGAAAGCAATATCAACTGCAGCCGACAGTTAAAAGATAAATAAATTGCTTAGCGGGCTGACTGCTTAAGTTAATACTACAGACAGTGGTATTAAGAGCAATGTAAATTATTGTTTTAATGAATGGCAGTACATTAAATCACAGCCTTTGAAAGTGTATTATGTAAGGATAGCATTATGGTATTATTGATCCTATGGATTTCTCAATTAAGACTGAACAAGATTTAAAGAGGATAGAAAATTGTACTGCATTCCAATTCAATCAGACTATCAACCCTATCTATTATAACATATTCAATACTTTGCGAATTAAATTCACTGTGCCCATGCCAAGTGAGATACCCTTAGTCAAATGCAGCCTGACATTATATAGGAACGACATGTTATCCCTCCTTCAGCTGTGTTAAACATTTGGTGGATTACCCTCGACTGTTTCTAGTCCTGCCTATGTCACCAGCTTCATTGCAACACCAGCAATAACTTCTCCTTTGCATGGTCCAATCTGAAGAAACCAGAGCCATCTTCTGATCTCCTTTGCATGTCTCTCCAGACAAACAGCACCAGTGAACATAGGTGGGCGTTTGTATGCAACTTGAATTGATATAGTTCCTTGAATGTAGAAGGGTGCCTCACAATGGTATTGTAAAACAAACTTTCATGCCAAACCACATCAGGACATATTAATGCAATCAAACAAATGGTCAAAAAGATAGGTTTCAATAAGCATCTGGGAGAGAGAGAGATAATAAGGCAAAGACAATTGAGGCTAAAACTGTTGGAGTGATGGAACTGAGGACATTAGAAGTGCAAATGGAAGTTGCATCCAGCACTGTCTCCTTGGCACTATTTTTAATTTACTAACACTTTATTATCTGACTATCCAACTTACTTTAAGATTAACAGGATTTAAGTATTGGAAAAGCTGTGGACTTTATTTGGCTCGCACCAAAAGCCCAACATGCTGATTCTCAGTGCCATAACCTTTTGGTCCCTTCTTCTGAGCTGTCACCTACAGGCTACAGTAAGTAATGTGTAGTTCTTTTCAAAGCTCATCAGACTCAATGCTGTAGATAGTACCAAGAACAAATAGTTTCCTTCCTGCATTACCAACATCCACCATTATCCCATCTCACTTCGTTAACCAATAGCTTGCTAACCTGTGAGTCAGGAGGCTGTGAGTTTAACTCCCATTCCAAAGATTTCAGTACATGGACCAGATTATGTAGTCATCAGGAAAATAATGATGCTCACTGCTGACCACTAAGAAAACACTGAACAAAAAAAATCTAGTGATCTGCGCAGCATAGCTTTCCCTTTACCTATGGTTAGTTTGAATTTAGCACAAGGTCAAGGGGATCTCCAAGTGTTTTGAAGATCAAACAAGGGATGCAATCAATCACATGGAAGACATCTCACAACAGCAAATCAGGAAGTTAAAAACACAGAATCCTTTCATTTTTACCTAAAATTGTATAGGTACCTCGGTGCTGAAATCAATGATTGAGGTGTGTGCATCACATTTAGGCAACCACCGAGATATGTAAAACAAACTTCATGTAAAATATCTTTTATTAAAATGTTTGATTTTATTACAATATGGGTATTTGATAGTCATATGTATGAAATTAGTTTTTTCAGAGATTGACAGCCTTGGTCATTAACTGTCTGTGTGCTGATTCTTGACATTAATGACATTGAAAGCTGATAATTTTGCTACCATTACGACAGTAAAATCCTGTCCATCTTTATACTGAATATCAAATACACCATTGAGGGAGCATTGCAAATGAAATGTTCAACCAAGGTTCTGTTTCCTGTTCAAGGAAACATCAAAGACTCCCAAGATAACAAAGTGTGGAGCTGGATGAATACAGCAGGCCAAGCAGCATCTTCGGAGCACAAAAGCTGACGTTTTGAGCCTAGACCCACTCCTAAGTGTTCATCCAGCTCCACACTTTATTATCTCGGATTCTCCAACATCTTCAGTTCCTATTATCTCTGATAAAAGACTCCCAATCCCTCTTTCAGAAATATAACACAATTTTTCCAGATCTGACGAGCACTTAACTCTAAACCAACACACTGATTGCAGAACTGAGCTTTGTAAATTTAATGTTATGAATATTAGTTCTGGTGTTAAAATGGCATCCAAACCATACACATACACCTCTGGTGCAGTCTGTGCACTCTAGTGAGGGTATTAGGAAGAGCATTAGTTGTATGTGCCGAAGGTATGCTGAGTAAGCCTATCATGATGTTGTCAGTGTGCATCCTTCATTTGGCATCAGCACTTCTATTTTCAACCTCACCTCTCCAGCTAACATCATCTTTTTCACACACAATTATCATGTGTTCTCCCACTAGTGTCATTCAAATAAATCATCAGCAATTTTGCAAGTTAGTTTGTTTGATTACTTTCTATTGGCTCTAGATAACTCTGGAAATGTTGGAGGAGAGTTTTGAGTTAGTGTAGTCTTGAGGAACCGGTTTTGCACGTGGGGTAGGAATTAGTTGTGACTGCAATGAATGGCTGTGGGACTACTCATTGCTCCCAATGATGGTAGCTACAGCTGCAGTCCACTTGGTCTGCATCATGAGAGGGAGTTGAAGAAAAGGCAGCAACTAATGAGTCAAGCTGCTCACAGACAGAGACTAAGAAGGAAAGAAGTCCTCTCACTAGGAGGCTGTAGCCACCTTGATTTGTCCTTGAATATTTTTCGTACCTTCAACTAAGCCAGGAGCAGAGGATTAGGTGTTTGTAATCTTCCACAGTGGGGCCCACAAGAGTGCTGCTGCTTTTTATGCTATGAGCAGGTTCAAGCTGTCACTACTAATGGCCATAGAAAGACCCTTTGATTTAAACTGATTCTGTCAGACACACTGACACCACAATACAACCAGTATGATTCTTCATCCTGGGCTTGGAATGTTAAGTCTGTTTCTCTCTCCACAGAGGCAACCGGACCTGCTAACTTTCTCCAGCACTTCCTGTTGCTTTAGTTTCATAGCTCTGGCATCTCTGCTTTTAGTTGATAAGCTCCTGTGATCTTATACAATAATGAAGTGGCTAAAACCAGAAGGAAACTATTCCGCCCATCAATCTGTGCCAGCTCTCTGGAAGAGCAGTTTATTTGTAAAAAAAAGACTGAAGCACAATCCACTTTTGGATATGGTTCCTGTGGTTAATTTTCACGCAGTGTTACAGTGCCCCCTGCAGCTGTATTTAACAACAAGCTCAATCTGCAACTATTATACCAGTATGCAGATGACACTGTTGATACTTACTCTATGATGTTTACCAGACTACTGTTTCTGTGGATGCAATCTGTATACAATCCACTTTGACGTCGCATTAGCAACTTGCTGTTGCTGTATAAATACATTTATCACCTATTTCATACATTTGTTACAGTCAATGATTGTAACAGTTCAAGTGATCACTCTGATAACCTGTCAGGATTTCATTTTGAAGAAGTGATGTCCTCATCATTCAAATTGGTCATGAAAAATGTAAATATTAATTTATTTTATAAATACATCAATTTTCTGTCACAAAGAGAACATCAAAACAGAAAACATCAAAACATTCTATTCTGATTTGTATGCCACGAATAAGCAAACACAAGAAGAGATAACTTTGCCACTCAAGTGACCAATTAGGGGAGGGGAGGCAATGGATTAGTGGTATTGTCAGATTTCTAACCCAGAAACTCAGCTAAAGTTCTCGGGACCCAGATTTGAATCCCACCACTGCAGCTGCAGGAATTTGAATTTAATAAAATATCTAGAATTTAGAGTCAATCATGGAATCATTGTTCATTGTGGGGAAAACCATTAATTTGCTTCAGGGAAGGAAATCTACTGTCCTCATCTGGTCTGACCTACAAGTGACTTCAAAGCCACAGTGATGTGATTGATTCTTAACTGCCCTCTGAAATGGTCTAGCAAGTCCCTTAGTTGTATCAATCCTGACAAAGTCTCACAGCAAAATGAAACTGGATGGACCATTTGGCATCGACCTAGGCACTGGAAATGACAATGCCAGCAGAACTGCACTCTGAGACATTCTGCAACCTCATGACCTGGCATATCCCCCAGGTAACAATTACCATCAAGCCAAGGGATCAACCTTGGTTCAATGGACCTTGGTTCCCGGAGCACCACTGGAGATAACTGAAAATGAAGTGTCAACCTAGCCAAACCATTAAACGGGATTACTTGCATGACAAATGGTTTTAGCAGCAAGTGACAGACAAAACTAAGTGACCCCATAGGCAACAGATTAGATCTAAGCTCTGCAGTCCTGCCACATCAGTAATGAATCATGGTGAACAATTAAACAACTCACTGGAAAAGGAGGGTCCACAAATATCCCTGTTCTCAATTACAGAAGAGCCCAGCATATCATTAAGGTTAGGTAGATTGACCATGCTAAATTCCCCGTATCACCCAGGGATGTGAAGGTTACATGCATTAATGATGGGAATTACAGAGATAGAGAAGGAGATAGGTCTGGGTGGGATGCTCATGTCAGTGTGGACTAGATGGGACAATGGCCTGTTCCCAACTGTAGGGATTCTATGATTCTATAAAAGATAAAGCTGAAGCATTCACAGTAATCTTCAGTCATAAACTCCAATTGGATGTCATGTAATAAAAAACAGGACAAATCCAACCCAGCCAGTTGCCACACCATCAATCTACCCTCAATCATCAATATTCTTGATCATCAGTAAAGCAATGGAAGGTGTTTTCAATAGTGCTGTCAAACAGCACCTGTTTACCAACAACGCGTTCATCAATGCCCATTTGGGTTCTGCCAAGGCCACTCAGCTCCTGACCTTGTTACAACTTTGGTTCAAACATGGACAAAAGAGCAGAATTCCGGAAGCGAGGTGACTGTATCATCAAAGCTGCATTTGATCAAGTATGGCATCAAGGAATCACAGAAAAAGCACGAATAAATGGGTATCAGGGTACACTCTTCAGTGGCTGAAGTCATACCTGATACATAAGGTGGTTGTGGGTGTTGGATGTCACTTATCTCAGCTCAAGGATATTTCTGCAGGGGTTCCTCAGGTTAGTACCTTGGCCCTAATATCCTAAACTGCTTCATTAATGAACGTCCCCCCTGCATCTGTGGTCAAAAGTGAGGATATCACCAATGATTACTCAAATTTCAGCACCATTCATGACTCCTCAGACACTAAAGCAGTCTGTGTTCAAATGCAACAAGATCTAGACAATATCCTGTCTTGGGCTGAAAAGTAGCAAGTAACATTGGCACCACCCAAACACCAGGCAATGACCATCTGACTCGACATATAAAAACAGTGGCTACCAGAGCAGGTCAGAGGCTGGGAATATTCTGGTGAGTCTACAAAATCTGTCCACCATCATAACTCACGAGTGTGATGGAATACTGTCTACTCTTCTTGGTCAAACCAAACTCTTCACAGGCATTTGCCACTATAAGTGTTCTTTGCTGTGTCAGTTTTTTGTTTGGTTTTCACCAATGAATAAGGTGCATTGTCTGACAATTTTCAGAAGGAGATAGACATGTTATTTTTAAGTTGTCATTCTACAAGTGAACATGTTCTGAAGTTCAAGACAAAGAATGAAGATGCTGGAATCCAAAGTAGACAAACAGAAGGCTGGAGGAACACAGCAAGCCAGACAACATCTGGGGGAAAGGAGAAGTCAATGTTTCAGGTATTAGCATTCTTCAGGACTGGAAATTCACAGGAAGCTCACTGGCTGGCAAAACGTTTGCCCATTCAATTTTCCTTCGGTATGCTTAATTGAGTTTCCACCTTTTCTCAAGATAGCTATGAAGAGATAGCATTTCAATGGTTAGGCCTTTATTTAATTACAATCATGTATGAATTGTTCCTCATTTAAGTCACATTTACATTTTCTTTACATATTTTCCTGATAGGCACCATTCAGCGTATGCTGTTTTCTGTGTACTTGTTACTGCAGTAATTGACGTGCATACTGAATTGCCTTGGCCACCATTGGCCATTCCCAGGTTGTTTATAAGACCGTAAAACTTTTTTTTTCTGATGAAGGGTCTAGGCCCGAAACATCAACTTTTGTGCTCCTAAAATGCTGCTTAGCCTGCTGTGTTCATCCAGCCCTACACTTTGTTAACTTTTAGACATAGGAGCTTTTCAGCACATTGACTCCCTCCACAATTCAATTATAGCTTAAATGTCTCTCCACCCCATTATTCTGCCCTCTCCGCTCCCTTAATCCCATTACCAATCAAGAACCCATCTGTATCTTAAACACATTCAATGACTTGACCTCCACGGCCATCTTCTGCAATAAGCTTCACACATTAATCACCCTCTGGCATGAAAAAAGTCCTCTTCATCTCAGTTCTAAATGGTTATCCCTTCACTCTGAGGTTCTGCTCTTCGGCCCTACTTTCTCCCACTCATGGAAACATCTTTCACATGTCCATTCTATCCAGCCCTCTCGGTATTCTGTAATATTCAATCAGACCTGCCTTCATCCTTCTAAACTCCATCAAATACAGACCCTGAGTCCTCATATAACAGACCTGTGCCTCATATAACAAGCCCTTCATCCCCAGGATCATTCTTCTAAACTTCTTCTGGACTCCCTTCAATGCCAGTACATCCCTCCTTAGAGCTGGGGCCAATATTTGCTCACAATATTGCAAATATGGTTTGACAAGTGCCTTGTTCTGCCTCATCTCTGTCCTTGTATTCCAACCCTCTTAAAATGAATGCTAAAAATGCATTTTTCTTCCTAGCTGCCAGCTAAATCTGCATGTCAACCTTAAGAGACTGCTGAACTAGGACTCCCAAGTCTGTTTGTACTCCAGATTTCTGAAGCTTTTCCCCATTTAAAAAAAAGTGTACAGCTCTATTCTTCCTACTAAAGTGCATAACCTCACACTTTCCCACATTATATTTCATTTATTACTTCTTGGCCCACTGCCCTAGTGCCTCCAAGTCCTTCTGCAGCTTCCCTGCTTTCTCAAACTACCTTTACTTTTGTATACATCCAGAAGTGTTAGTTATAGTTCAGTTGGTCACCTTCTTGAGTTCCACACTGAAAACTGAGCATAAAATCTATTCTGATATTCTCAGTTTAGCAGTGAGGGAATGCTACACTGTTGAAGGTACTGTCTTGCAGATGAGATATTAAACTGAGGCACCATCTGCCCACTTGTGTGAATGTAAATGATCCCTTGGTGTTGTTCTGAAGAAGAGCAGCAGAGTTCTCCCAGTATTGTGACCCATATCTATGCCTAACAGATCAACAATAAAACAGATTTCTTCGTCATCATAAGTCCTGGTTGTGGCAGCTTGTTGTGTATTAATTAGCTGCTCCTTTCCTATTTCGCAAGCTTCAAAACAACTCCGAACTCATTTGTTTGTGTCTGTGTGTGTGTGAGAGAGAGAGAAAGACAGAGAGAGAGCCAACTGGTGGTGAGTTTAACTTTAGGATCATCATGCCTCATGCAAGGGGTAAGGTTGAGAAGACCTAGCCTTCATGGTGATCTTAAACAGCACAGGAATTAAACTTGTGATGTTGACATCAGTCTGCATTGAAAGTCAGCTGTCTAGTCAACAGAGCTAACCGAAAGTTTGTCTTATTACTGAATTGGAGCCGAGTTTACATAGTCAAGTCTCCAAACTGCAGCTCATCTAATTCAGAGATGAGAATGCTACCACTGTGTTATGGCAGATACATAAAAGTTTGATGTTTGTGGACAAACTTTACAGTCTAATGCATTCCTATACTTATGGGGAGCAATGTCACAGGAACAGTACTAATTATACAATAGAATTCCATGGCCCTAAGGATGATTCCATGGTACATTTTTGAATCTTTGGTGCTTTCCATTCTCAATGTTCTCATAATAAATCCAGCGGGTTAACTAAATATGATCTCTTATAAGTTCTAAATATGATAGTCTACACACCTCCTTATGTTCTACTAGCTTTAACAAAAAAGTTTTAAAGACCCTCTTTGTAACTGGTTTTGTGTTTGCAGATATATCTCTAGACATTCATTCTAATGTTAGAGATATGAAGCCATTTTCCCACCCCCAAAAAAATTCTTCTGCGACTAATATATTTGCATAAGCTTTGGTCTAAAGAGTATCATTTTCAGTCCTTTGCATTCAGGAAAATTCTACACCGTAATTGATTTTCCATTCTTCTCTGAATGACATTTGTGAGATGTTTTAAAATTCTTTAACGGAATGTGGGTATCACTGGCAAGTTGGAATATGTAACCTCTCACTAATTGTCCTTGAATTGAGTGGTTTTCTTGTCCATTTCAAAGAATGGTCAAAAATCAATTACATTGCTTTGGATCTGCAGTTACATGAATGCCAAACTGGGTAGGGATGGCAGATTTCCTTCTCTCAAGAACGTTACTGAACCAGCCGGGCTTATAAGAACAATTAAAGATAGTTACCATGTTCACCATCGCTGAAACGAGCTGACACCAGATTTATTCATTGAAATTGAATTGCTATGGTGGGATTTGAATCCATGCCCCCTAAACATTAGCCTGGGCCTCTGAAGTTTATATCCCTCTCCTAAATACCATTTACTAACTTTGTCTTTTCCACTCTCTAAAGTCTAGAAGTAGCCTTAATTATTTCATTGGGTCTTTATGTATATCCCCTTGATTTTCAATTTTTTTGTTGCAGACCGCAAGAACATTTTTCTGTTCATATTTTTTTTTAACTTGCTATGCCTTACTTTATAAGTGAGCAGTTTTGAGAGAAAGGATTAGAAGGATATACTGATTGAGTTGGAAGGACGGAATGGAAGGAGGCTCATTTAAGATATGAACAACAGCATGTACCAGTTAGTCCAGACAGCATGTTTCAGCACAGTAATCTCCATAAGAACTGCAACTACAGCTTTCAAAGTAGATGACCCAGGTGAGAGTAAACAGCTCAACAATGACCATTCATATTGTATCTCTGGTATTCCATAAAACTTCAGTCAGTGTCGCTAGAGGAGCTTGAGAGAAGACTTTGCAGAATTACTTTTGAAAAGGTGTTTGCTTATACCCAAAATGATGCTTCATGCCCTGATTGCACAAAACTTGTTGCATCTTTTTGCTTTGTGAATTTTCCTTCCATTGAAACTGAAGAGCATTACACCTGACAAATGGACAATTTTGACCACCTAGTGTTGGCATTCATTAGTCCCATTCTAGATGTTTCAAGAACAAAAGTGATACAATGAAAGAAAGGTCATCAACCTGAAATGTTAGCTCTGTTTCTTCGCATAGATGGTGCCTGATCTGTTGCATCAGCCAACTTTGCATTCACCCTGTTACAAAGAAAAGCTGTCTGCCCCGTGTTAATAAAAAGTTTACCAAAGCTCTGATCTGATTCAACATCCTGATGGCAAAGCCAGGGCAAGAGTTTGTGCTTCCATACCTTGTGACATCGACAATTTGGTTTTGGCTGTTTAAACTTGAAGAGCAGTTTTGTATTTCAGGTCTGTTGATCAGCTCACATGCTTTTGAGACGTTGACAAAGATTGTGTGAGGCTCATCTTTTGTTGCTTAAGTTGTCCTTAGTTTTAATATTGAGGATCAGAGCTCAAACTCCATCAATCAGGTATTGTTGATAACTCCAACATTAGTAAGGAGAGGTAATTTGCAGTCAACTCTGCAATCTGGTAAATAATATTCTGGCTTATACTGGTATCAGCAACAATATTGGTACAATTTTTAGGATCTCACAATTCTTCTATCTAAACAGTGTTAGTATGTTCTATCAAAATTTGTAGATGTGTGGATTTTTATCCGAACCTGAGTTTTTTGATGCTTTGTACAATCCTTTTTCTTCACTTCCTATATGGCAAAAAGACATTCATGTTTTAGACTTTGCTTACAGTAGCACTTTGGTGATTTATGAGTGAGGTTAGATGTCAAATTTAATATATTAACAAAGAATCCTTGTCATAATGGCAGTAGTTTGGTATTTCAGTAAAAGGTACAAAACCAAGGTGAAGGTAAGGTGCAGATAATCACTGATCTAAGTGAATGACAAAGCAGGTTAAAGAAATTGATTGACTGTCACCTGTAACTGTGGCTTTGTGTATTTTGTCTTCTTGACTGAGACAGAATCAATACATCACAATCTATAATTGTCCATCATTCAATGTCCTTCAGACATTATGGAAATTTTGTGGTTTCCAACTGATTTTGACTTTCTTTTCCTTTATTCTATGTGGTAATATTTCAGTTACATAGGGTCCTCAAAAGCAAACAAATATTCAAAAGATCTTTTATGTGATTAGTACAGCAGGTTAAAATAAATGGATGCCAAATCAAAGAAGGCAACCTGAGATTGGGTAGCAAAAGCTTAGTCAAAGTGATGTATTTTATGGGCGGTTTTAAATGACATGAGGGTTATTGCAAGGTAGAGGCGATTTCTCCTGGAAAGTAAGGTTTATTGGACTGGTTGTAATTAATGGAGTGATAGGAAATAATTTTATAAGCTGGAATTCACTGCCTGAAAGGAAGGTGGCAACAGTTTCAAAAGGAAATTGAGTAAATACTTAAATTTTGCAGGACAGGGGAGTGGGACAAATTGGATAAGTCCTTCAAAAAGTTAGCACAAACTCAGTGAGCCAAATGGTCTCCTCCTCTGTGCATCATTTTGTGAGATGTGCAAAAGGTTGAATCAAAGAAGGAATATGTAGATATGGGCAGTTGCTGCGATTACAAAGAGAAAACTAGATAAACCCGAGAAAGGATTTCAAGACAAGGATCCGAATTTCATAACAACAGCTGTTCAGAGACTGAGAGTCAACATTGGAACTTTCCAGACAAGTGTGGTAAATGGATGCAAGTTCCTGATACAGGCAGAAGAGATTTGGAAGACTGATTATTACAAAGGGTAAATGATGAAAAGTAGGTTAGAGAAGTGTGAAATCGCTTCTCTCCCACACTTGAGTTGCATTCTTCACCAATTAGTTCTGACCATCAGCTTGTGTAGTGAATTTAGCTCTGAAGATGCTGTAGCAAAGCACAGCATTACTGTATTACTTTAACAATATGAATGGGTAGACTCTTTTAAGGCCCTTCTTAAAGTGCACTTCTTTCACCAAGATTTTGTCACTCTTGCAAACATTTCACAACACATTGCCTGACTGAATTTGCTAAATATATCTTTTGAGAATGTTAATTGCCTCCATTATTTACCTTGCAAATCTTGTCATGTGTTTTTTCAGAGATAAAATTGGGGTTAAAATATTTCATCAGCTACAGTCAATCATTGAGCAACCAAATCTGCAGTTTCAATTTACAAGCTATGTGATAATTTCCATATGGCAATTTGACCGTTCACCATGTGATACACATTTAACGCAGAAATGACATAGTCACTGCATAAAATATGATATTTATTTTACTTCACAGTATAAAATCCTTACATTGCACCTAACATATGATGTTTAACAGATCTAGCTGAAATAGCTCTCTGCTATTTCAGCACAAACATTGACTTATGTATTTTAAATCAGTCAAATCAACTGTCTGTGTGAATTCAGTATGTGCTGCACATCAGGATGCCTGTAATATTTGCTGAAGTTTAGATTTTTCAATTTACCTTTCATTTTGTCATCTGGAAAATGTAATTGTGTGTAAGACTTTGAAGGATGTGCCTACTGTTTGCCTGTGTGCATTGCAGCCATTATTTCTTCATCTAATGAAGGCATTGTCTGATTTCTGGAATCTAGGGAGAGATAAATTTGATTTGTGATTGCCTGTTGTTCTTCAATCACAGAGGACATGAAGAGGCCATTAGATTTTTCTTCAACTTTTCTTTATTCCCAATGAAGTGTGCCCATGACAACTCACAATTCAAGACTTACTGTGTTCAAGACATAACGCCTGAAAGACCCTAAATGTTTTATTTACATGGGCAAATGATAGACAAAGCAGTTGGATGAAAGTATGGAATGGCTGCCTGGTGTGGAGGGCCCACTAGCTATGAAGAGAGTTTGAGTAGATTAGGATTATTTACATTAGAAAGACAGAGGTTGAGGGGGGAACTGATTGAGGTCTACAAAATCATGGGAGGTATAGACAGGGTGGATAGCAAGAAGCTTTTTACCAGAGTTGGGGACTCAATTACTAGGGGTCATGATTTCAAAGTGAGAGAGGAAAAGTTTAAGGGAGATATGCATGGAAAGTTCTTTATGCAGAGGGTGGTGGGTGCCTGGAACACGTTTCCAGTGGAGGTGGTAGAGATAGGCACAATAGTGTCATTTAAGATGTATCTAGACAGATACATGAATGGGCAGGGAGCAGAGGGATACAGATCCTTGGAAAATAGGTGACAGGTTTAGATAGAGGATTTAGATTTGCGCAGGTTTAGAGGGCCGAAGGGCCTGTTCATGTGCTGTAATTTTCTTTGTTCTTTGTTACAAGTCAATGCCATGCAACTGGCTGAAATTTAGGGATGGAAGAGTGGGACTAGCTGGATTAGTCTTCAAAGGAACAAAAACAAAGTTGCTGGGAAAGTTCAGCAAGTCTGCGAGCATCTGTGAAGAAAAAAATCAGAGTTAATGTTTCGGGTCCAGTAACCCTTCCTCAGAACCCGAAAGAACTCATAACTTCGAAAGAGCTTCACAGGCTTGATGGGCAAAACTACCTTCCTTTGGGCAATGCTATTTCATAGTTCTGCTATAAGTCTACATCGAGTACACTAGAGCATTTTTGTCATACTCAACTATTACAAAATATTTTGGACTGCATTGACACAGCTGGCCTCAAATACTCTTAAAATTTATTCATTTTTGAGGTGTTTTGCAATACATTGTTTTTTCCATATTAGTTTGCAAGATGAGGGTGACACTTTTAGGCAGTATTTATTGCCCGTCCCCGATTGCCCAGAGGGCAGTTAAGAGGCAACCATATTGCTATCAGTCTAGAGTCACATGTAGGACAGACTAGAGAAGCGTGGCAGTTTCCTTCCCCAAAGAATATTAGTGAACCAGATGGGCTTTTCCGATAATCAGCAACAGATTTGCAGTTATCACTTGATAATGAATGTTCATTTAACATCTCATTAAGCAGAATGAACTACCCTTCCCCAGCTCAGTATTTCCTGTCATGTTATGTAGCACAGTGAAATGTGTTGGGAGATGTCGTATCCTTAAAAGAAAAGGACAAATCAAACTTGTTCATGACAAACAAAATTGTCATCAATCGTGCCAACAAGCTGCTCACATACACTAATGTTCAATAATAGTTTCAATGAAGAGGAGTGAGGTCCTATATTTATAAATCCAATTGTTCAATTCTAACAAGTTTGTGCTTTTGAGTGGGAGATGATGGCATGGTGGTGACGTCAAAGCACTGACAATCCAAAGCACTGATAATGCTCTCGAGACATGTGTTCAGTTCACACCACAGCAGCTGATAGAATTTAAACACAGTGAATAAATTTGAAATTTAAATCTATTTTCAGCACTGGTGAACATGAAACCAATGTTGCTCATCATAAAATAGGTGTTCTGGTGTATAAGTTACAGATTAACAAATAATAAAAAAAGCTTATGGGATGCTAAACTTTAGTATAAGACAAATTTAGTACAGTAGTAAGGATGTTACCCTTCAGTTGTACAGGGCATTGGTGAGACCCTATCTCAAATATTATGTGCAGTTTTGGCTTCCTTATTTAAGAAAGGATGTAAGTACATTAGACTCAGTTCAGAAGTTCATTACTAGACTGATATTTGGCATAAATATCTTATGTTGAAAGGCTGATCAGGCTGGGCCTGTTTACCCTGGAGTTTGGAAGAATAAAGAGTGGCTTGATTGAAGAATACAACATTCTAAATGGTCTTAAGCTGGTGGATGTGAAAATGAAAATTTCTCTTGTGGGTCATTCCGGAGCTAGTGGACAACTTCCAAATTAGGGTTTGCCCTTTTTGAACAGAGATTAAGAGACTTGGAGGATTATGTGATTTTGGAATGTTGTACCTCAGTATTTGGTGGACATGGGGATCATTGAACATTTTTAAGATAGAGGTAAATAAATTCTTGTTAGACAAGGGAATTGAAGATTATCAAGGATAGATGAAAATGTAGAACGCAAAACACAATCAGATCAACCATGATCTTATTGAATCCAAAGTAGGCTGAATGGATTGAGTGGCTTACTGCTTATCCATTTTATATGAGGAAACCATTTGGGTCACTGATGTTTTTTGTAAAAGTAATTTGTTGTCCTTATTTGGCCTGAACAACATGTGACTCCAGATTCAGAGCAATGTGGGTAACTCTTAAATGCCCTCTTAAATGATCTTGCAAACCATTCAGTTGTATCACACTGCGTCAAAGTTTAAGAAAAGTTAAAGAATTGGACTGACCACTTGCCATCAACTCAGGCACAGGAAACAACAATGGCAAACACGGCCCTGTCAACCTTTCAAGGTCCTCTTACTGACATCCAAGGGTTTTATATCAGTTTAAGAGCTGTCTCCCAGACTAGTCAAGCTACAGGCTCACATAGTCATATTCATGGAATATTTCCTTACAATTATTGCCCCAGTCAATACCATTAACATCCCTAGGTATGTCTATCTCATTGACAGGACAGACCCAGCAGAGGTGGCATCAAAGTGGTATACAATACTCTGGGAGTCCTCAACATTATTTCCAGATCCCATGAAGTCTCAAAGCATCAGGTCAAACATTAACGAGAAAACGTCCAGCTATTTACGCCGACCCCCTCCCCACCCCCAGAAACATCAATTTTGACTGACGAATCAGCACTCTTCCATGTTTATTTGTAACTGGATGAAATAGACGGTGGCAAAAACACAGGCTATACTCTGGGAGGGGCAATTTAGCATCTATTATCAAGACCGAAAAAAAACTTTTCACGAAGAATCAACGTGGACAGAAAAAACTGCAGATGACGAAGCCGGATGATTAACTGTAACTCTGAACCGAAAAGTGCACTAGCTATGAAGAAAGATGATAAACAGACAAAGAGCCGGAGGCAAAAGGACAAGAATGGTAAACCTGGTCATCACGTTTATGCCTTGTATTTTTCTGAGAAAAAAATGTATACAGACGGGCTCTTTTTTATTCCCTCTCTCTGTTGCTTTTGCTGATGTGTGCAGTGGTTTGTTTGAAGCAATATTGAGATATTTGGAGGAAACTTGAAATGTTTACTTATCTTTGATCTGGGAATGGGGTTTCTAAATATTGGCTCCATTTCAATTAAATCGGACATTTCAAAAATTGCAACGACCCTGTCTGAAAACCGCCAACAGTCGCCGGCTGGATTCCGGCAGTCTCCGTATTGACAATGAGAAACAGCATGCACAGTTTTAAGTTTCAGATACTGCAATATCTCCCGGTACATCAGAGGCGGGGTGTGGTTTCTGCATCCTGGTCCAGCGCTGTATTGAAGCAAACAAACGCGGGGGAGTTCCGCGAAAAATTAAAAGCAGAGAGGAACTAACTCTCCTTTGACTGTTGCGGTCTTTTGCTATGACC
The DNA here is from genome assembly GCF_030684315.1 of Stegostoma tigrinum. Classification (NCBI taxonomy): domain Eukaryota; kingdom Metazoa; phylum Chordata; class Chondrichthyes; order Orectolobiformes; family Stegostomatidae; genus Stegostoma; species Stegostoma tigrinum. Next base: position 89,974,723 of record NC_081357.1, read on the forward strand.
CAGATTTGCTCGCGCAGTAATCCACTGTTCTGTGAATATTATAGAGTATTATGTCAAGCAGTTACTGCGGTCATGTAATTGTGTTATTGTAAGTGGCTGATCCAATTTTAAGGGAAGAAAATACTGTCCATGCTGTTGTTCTTCAAAAATAATTCACTGGATAACATTTATGTTGTAATAAGTATAAAAAGAAAGAGATCATTTACATTTTTATTCGTGCCTTTAGCAGTCTCAGGATGCCTCAAAACATTTTCACAGACAGTACAATATTATAGGTCGTGCTCCTGCAGGGGCATACAGTATCCAAACTGTACACTGGTCCTACAAACAGCAAGAAGATCAAGCGACCACCTAATTCATTTTGCTAGTGTAGGCTAAAATTTTGATAAGATATTGAATGAGTGCCCGTAGTCCTTCTTAAACAGTGCTGTGAAATCTTTTATGCCTACCATGAATGGACCTCAGTTGAATGTTTTGCAGAAAAATATATCCAGGCTGTGTCCCTCAATATTGCACTGAGATATTAACCTAGACTGTAAAAACCTCTTTAATAGCTTTAACGTAATGGTAGGTCTGAAGGTCATTCACAGAAGCATTGTAAAACAAGCCTTGAAAGGAGATATAAAAGCTGGAAATCGCAGCTTTTTGAGAAATGTCTTTAAAGAAGAAAAAGGTAGGGACAGAGATGTGAAAGGAGGGAATTCTAGGGCTTGGAGTCTAATCATAGGACGTGACCAGCAATGGTAGAAAAGTTGCATTTAGGGATGCACAACACCTCTGATTTACAGGAATGATGATATTGTGGAGGGTTGTGGTGCTGCAGAAGATCACACCTATGCAGGTGCAAGACTACAGAGGAATTTGAAAACAAGGACGAAGATTTTAAAGTCAAGACTGGGGCCCAGCAATGACAGGGGAACAGGGCTTAGCACAACCTAAGGAATAGGGGTTTCAGCTCTGAGAGAATTGTTGTTATCTGAAAGAGCAGAATACATTTGGTTATGGAAAGAAGGCAAGGGAATGGTACTAAGTTCAGATAGGATGGACCAAATGGCCCCTTTCTGCACTGTAATGACTTTTGTAATTCTGGACACTGACAAGAGATTGAAACCTGACCCTAGCTAACACATAACCTGAAGCACTGCAGGTTGAGGGTGACCTTATAAAATCATGAGGGGCATGGATAGGGTGAATAGACAAGGCCTTTTTTGCAAGGCAGGGGAATCCAGAACTAGATTGCATAGATTTAAGTTGAGAATGGAAAGATTTAAAAGGAACCTAAGGGGCAGTCTTTTCCTGCAAAGGATGGTGCGTGTATGGAATGAACTGCCAGGCGAAGTGGTAGAGGCTGGTACAATTACAACATGTGAAAGGCATCTGGATGGGTAGCAAATGGGGTGAGATTAATGTAGGATATCTGGTTAGCATGGATGAGTTGGGCTGAAGGGTCTGTTTCCATGCTGTACATCTCTATGACTCTAGGACCAACTTGACAGCTCCGCTATCAACCCAATCCTGAAGGATATATCTGCAGGTTGGATTTGTGATAGATATTGCGGGAACCAACAACAGAAAAATCAACTCATCATCAGCCACCTACAAATCTATGTGTCCACGAGACTATATTGGAGTCAAAACTGTGCTGTTCCTGAGAAGATGAAGCCTTGTCTTCACAATGAAGATAACTTCCATGTTGTTGTGTGACACCACCACTATGTTAACTGGGATAGACAGTGAAAGTACAACAATATAACCAGACCAAGATGGCATATGTGGCTTGAAGGCAGGCCTTAGAGGTTTTGTTCCTATGCATCTTCTGCCCTTGTCCTTCAAGATGGTCATGATCATGGGTTTGGAAGGTACTGTTGAAAGAGCCTATGTGAGTTTCCACAGTTTATTTTGTGGATGGTACACACTGCTGCCCCATCTGTTGGTGGTGAAGTGAGTGAACGTTGAAGATGATGGTTGGAGTGCCATTTAAGTGAACTGCTTTGCCCTGGATAATGTCAAGTTTACTGAGTGTTGTTGAAGCCACAATTACTCAGGCAACTGAATAGCACTCCGTCACACTCTTAACTTGTGTCTTGTAGAGGGTGGACAAGGTTTGAGACGTCAGGAGGTGATTTACTCACTGCAGAATTCCTAGTCTCTGACCTGCTCTTGTTACCATTATGTTTATCAGACCGGTCCAAGAAAATGTCGATATTGTTGATCGGAAACTTAATTGGAACAATCACGTCAACACCGTGGCTAATTGGGTGGTGCACAAATTCAGTATTCTCTAGAGGGTCATATTCCTATTCCATCAAAGTATCTCCATTATTTGCAAGAATGTTAGATCCTATGGGATTCAGGATGAACGTGCAAATTGAATACAAGCTTCACAGCTTGAGATAGAGAGTGGTAATGAAGGGTTGTTTTTTTTTACCAGAGGCCTGTGAACAGTGGTGTTCTGTATGGATTGATGCTGGGTCTACTTTTCTTTGTTATTTATATAAATGAGTTAGATGAAAATATAGAAGGCATGTTTAGTACGTTTACACATGATACCAAAGTTGGTGGCATAGTGGACAGTGAAGACAGTTATCTAAGATTACAAAGAGATCTTGATCAGTTGGTCTGTGGGCTAAGAAGTGGCAGATGGAATTTAATTTGGATAAATGCGTGGTATTGCATTTTGGTGAAACAAACAAGGGTAGAACTTATACAATTAATGGTAGGGCCCGAGGCAGTATTGCAGAACAGACAGACCTAGAGGTTCAAGGAGATAATTCTTTGAAATTTGCATCACATGTAGACAGCGTGGTTAAGAAAGCGTTTAACATGTATGCTCTCATTGTTCAGATCTTTGAGTGTAGGAGTTGGGACGTCATGCCTAGGTTGTACAGGACATTGGTGAGGCTTCTTCTGGAGTACTGTGTGCAGTCCTGGTCCCCCTGTTATAGGAAGGATATTACTAAGCTGGAGAGGGTTCAGAAAAGATTTAACAAGATGTTGTTGGGAATGGAGAATTTAAGTTACAAGGGGAGCCTAAATAGGCCGGGACATTTTTCATTGGAGTGTAAGAGGTTGAGGTGTGAGGTTATTGAGACTTATAAAATCATGAGGGATATAGATAAGGTGAATGGCAGGTGTATTTTCCATAGGATGGACGATTTCAAGACTAGGGTCAGATTTTTAGGGTGAGAGGAGAAAGTTGTAAAAAAGACATGAGGAGCATTTTTTTTTGCACGGACTGGTTTGTGTGTGAAATGAACTTCCAGAGGAATGTGGATGCAGTTACAACATTTAAAATACATTTGGATAATTACATGAATAGGAAATGTTTGGAAGGATATGGGCAGGTGGGACAAGTTTAGTTTTAGTTATGGTCAGCATGCACTGGTTGGATCAAAGGTTCTGTGCTGTATGAATCTATGACTCTATAAGGAAGAAATCAGGACAGTTGCCAGGTAATCACTACTTAGATAGCGTACAACTGCAACAGTTCAAGAAAATGCAACCTGTTTTGTGCTACTAGACTTGAAAACTCAACTCCTCCACTGCAGCAGTGTAATGCTGTGGCGGGAATCATCTCCATGACACACCATAGCATTTTGATAAGCAGCCACATGACATGTATTCCTCAGATGCTCACAAATGTCAAAATCAGCAACACCTGGTTCCATTCCAAGTTATACACATTTTTAACATGGACACACATCTTTATTGTTGCTGGGGCAGTTCCCTACCTAACAACATGGACTACATCAATTTGAGGGCAAGTTAGCAGCAGCAGTGTAATTTTACAAATAAAGTCAAATGTCAAGAACAAAAAAGGAAAAACGAGGACAATAAATGCTGTACTCCTGAGAATTTCACAATGTTTTGAAATTGAATATTACTCAAGATATTTATAGTCACCATTGTTTGATCAAGTCAAGAGTGTTACGAAGTACTTCCCATTTACCTAGATGAGTGCAGCTCCAACAACTGTGAAGAAACTTGACAACATGCAGGACCAAACAAGCCAATTTGATTGGCGCTGCATCCATAAACATTGACTCCCTTCACTGTAGAAATTCACCACGTCTTCTTAAACAACACCTTCCAAATCCATCTAGAAGGACAAGGGCAGCAGGTACATGGAACACCGCCCTAGAAATTGCTCTCCAAGCCACTCACCATCCTGACTTAAACTGTCATTGTTCTTTCAGTGTCATAGGGTCAAAATCCTAGAACTCCCCTCTCCAAGGTGTTGTGGATCTACTTACAACACATGGACTGCAGATGTTCAAGAAGGCAGCTTATCACCACCTGCAACAAGGGCAACTAGGGATGGGTGATAAATGCTAGGCCAGCAAGCAACGCACATATTCCATGAATGAATAAAAAAAATTCAGGGCTTGCAAAACTGCTTGTTTGCTAAGCTGGTATGGTCAATATGGCATTAAAACCTTACCACGCCAAAAATAATGGACTGTTCTCCAGGCCCTCCACTCTCCTTTCAAAAATGACACCCTCATTAACTTATTTTCCTTTTGCTAGAAAAAAGCAATGTCATGGCACAAGCTGCTTCACAAGGATGAATACAAGAATCAAGGTTATGCTATAGTCTCCCTGACCACAGCTCCCTTTGATCACGATAGCTCCACTGGTAATGTGTAATTGCAAAAGTAAGCCTGAATGTTTCATCAAACATCAATATGATCGATAAACTAAATCTACCGAAAACTCAAAACCTCATGGTCATTGGTCAGTGGCATATGATCTTTTGCCTATCAGCTAGCCACATTATTGTATGGGAACAAATTACGCATCATCCTGAACTGGTCAAATTTTATTGGTCTTCATTCACCATTGTGTCAATATCCAGGACTTAACTAATACCTATGTAGAAGGGTCATTAATGTAGAATCAATACAGTCCAGAAGGAGGTCTTCTGCCTATCGAGTCCATGATAGCTCTGTGGGCAATCCAGCCTGTTCCACTTCACAACCTATTCCTGTAACCTTATGGGACTATTTCCGTAAGTAGTAGCTTCTGCAATAAACCAGTTTTTCCAAACATCAAATGTTTGTGAGGAGTGGGGAAGAAGAAGTAGGAGCAGAGGGTAGGAGGAAGATGTTGGAGAATTGAGGGGAAGACCTGACTGGTTATTTCTTGTGAATACTCGACAGTAATAATGACAGAATTGTACCAGGTACTGGCCGACAGTTTCTTTGCCCCATCTTCTCCTGAACTAGGAAATGCTGTTGCTAATTCGGCTGTAAATTAGTTCACAAGAGATTTTCAAGCAAAAGGAGTCCAAGTACCTCATTTGTGCAACACATGGAGAGCACAAGCAATTTCCATAGTTCAACTCACCACCACCTATTCAAGGGCAGCTAGAGATAAACAATAAATGTCAGCTTAGCTGTAAATGACCATGTCTTGAAAATGAATAGTAGGTAAATAAATCAGAAATGTAGAGAAACTATTACAAAGACAAATTATGCAGAAAAGAAAGGCCTTAATTCATTATGTATAAAGATAGTTTGCAGAGATTTAAGGGAATTCCTATCTTGGACCATATTGTTCATCTCTCAGTTTTTTTGGCTTATAAATTTTTTGCGTATGTGTGAATTTGAGCATAAATTAAGTTTGCTAATTGATCTAATTGGCAGCCACTATTCATAGCTAGGAAAGTTATTAAGGTTGCCCAAATTTCATTTAATTTAAAAGAAAAAATATGCAGATTATAAAGTCAATCATAGCAATTACAGTTCATTATAACTGTGTTGCAGCTGTCACAATGAATACAGTCTGAAATTACATTAAATTTGCACCTTTCTTAATTTCATTATGTACCCTTCATATCATTACCCTTCAGCTTGGCTTTACAAGTAGAAGTATGGAGCACAAGAGCTGGATGGTTTCATTAAACCTTGACAAATCATTAGCAAAGCCTCAGCAAGAAACATTGTGACCAATTCTGAGTGCCACACTTCAGGAAACATGTTGAAGATGTGTCAAGCAAGCAGAGGCGATTCACTAGATTTGTAATAGAGCTGTGAGGTTTCAGTCACGTAGAAAGACTGGAGAAGCTGGAATTATTCTTACTGCAGAGAGGGTTAAGGGGGAGCGTTTTCAAAATTAAGTAGCTTTTGCTTAGAGTTGATGTAGTGAAAACCACTCTGCTGAAAGATCAGTAATTGGGGTGGGGTGACAGCTAATTGGCAAAAATGGCACAAGATGCGACTTTTTTTTAAAAATGCAGTTTATTTATATGGTCTGAGATACACAGCTGAAATGGCAGTGGAAACAAACTTGGTAACTTTCAAAGGGAAATTGGAAGAGGAATACAGTTCATGGTTGAAAAGAGCAGGCTAGTAGTACTAATTGGTCGCCCTTTTGGAATACTAGCACAGACATGCACTGTAATGTTCTGGGTGAAATATCTTGTTGTTTAACTTGGAAGGGGAAGCGAAAACAATTCTATGCACCCTATTAGTTCACTTTATTAAATATATAAAAACTCAAGAGAAACTTACCAAATTTAAATCCCACGCAGAATATAATTCTCTCAGGAAAGTGATACATAATTTCATGTGGATTTTGCTACTTTGGTATAATTGCTGACACTTGTCCCCAATCTGGGTTCTTGCAGAATTCCTGATGTCAGCACTGTACCTGCAGGTTCAATGGTGATACTGTCGACAGACGCTATGAGGAATACAGACTCTCCACTGTTTCAGTATTGTCCATATCTGCTTTTCTACTGAAGTCCATCCAGCTTCCACATCTCCAGATCTGCAACTACCAAGAAGATGTTTGTCAGAATGGGGCTACTTGTCATGACATCTGGTCGACCAGCGGTGCTGCATCTTTGCAGTGTGACTTCCCTCTATATTTTGCTGGTGATTTCTGCGAGAAAGGTAACTTCCTGTGACAAAGAGCTGTTCTGTAGTCTCACTGAGAATCATATTCTCAATAGGAAGGTTTCTCCCATTTCTTCTTGCTCTGCTGATTCTTATTGACTGTGCATAAAATGATTTCCATGATGCCTTAGTGACCGAGAGATTGAGAACCACAACTGGTGCAATTCCACCACAAATCCAGCAACTTTATTATGAAAACACTTTCTTCTAGTCAAAGGTAAGATTGCTAAGCATATGATGTCACATTTTTGTATCTGAATACAAGAACCATTCCCAAGTGCTCCATTGTCTTGACCAGAAAATAAATTATGTTTCTTTCACAGCTGGTGCAAGCACATCAAAATTTAACAAAAACCCAAGTGATACATGACCTGTCAGCCTATATTTGTGCTTGTAAAGAAAATATCTTGTGTTTATATGATACCTTCCACAACCTCGATTTGAGCCAAAGCACCTCAAAACTGGTCATATACTCCTGAGTTGGAGTCACTGTTGTGTAACAACAAATATAACAAAAAATATAATGGGTGCACAGCAACGTCCTGCACATCGCAATATAACAATGACCAAATAACTGCTTTTAGGGATTTTGGTTGAGAGATAAATATTTCCTCAGAGACTGAGAAGATCTTCCAAATTCTTCTTCTAAACAATGCTTCGAGATCTTTCACTGCCATTTGAAAAAGTAAACAGCATTTTTGTCTAATTTGTCACCCAAAAGACAATTGAACATTCCCTTCTGACTCCAAGGACTGAAAATAACCTATTGAGCTTAGCTGACACTGAGCAGATTGAAAAACTATTGAGTAAATAATTGCTGTAGTCGGTCCGCCTCCCCCTCTCTCCCTATTTATTCCAGAACCCTCACCCCATCCCCCTCTCTGATGAAGGGTCTAGGCCCGAAATGTCAGCTTTTGTGCTCCTGAGATGCTGCTTGGCCTGCTGTGTTCATCCAGCTTCACACTTTATTACCATGTCATCACATTGCTAGCTGCAACTACTATTATAACATTTTAGATTGTATTGATTAAACATAGTCGAAACACTTATAGCTTTCCTAAAAACGTAAAATTAAAACACACTACGTGCCATTTTCATCAAGGTGGCATTATGTAAAATTGGATGACAACCTCTCTCCACCACATGCTTCCTCTCTATTTGCCTTTCTATTCTCTTCTGTCTGATAGCATGTTCATTTTTGCAGTAGATCGAAACAAATCTTAAGACATTCATACCATGCTTTGTTGATAGTCATTTGACGTACTGAAACAACTTCTTGGCATGAAGTACTTGCATTTGAGTGTGTCAGAAATTCACAAACATCAGAGGAAAAAGAATTACCTGGGCATTGACACAGCAGAGTTTAGATTCCATAGACTAGAATTAAATTTTCAGTGGGGGGCTAAGGGAGCATTGCACTGTGACAGATGAGATGTCAAACTGAAGTCAAGCCCTCAGTTGGATCCAAACATTTTCCACACACCATCTTGTAAATCTGAGGAGTTGTCTCTGCAATGTCTTGGCCAAAATCCATAACTGAACCAGCAATCCTAACAAAGAATAGAAGATCAGGTCATTGTGGGTTCTTGTAGTGCATGCATTATTTGCCACTTTTCGTACATTACATAAATGATCATCCTTCAAAAATACTTCATCTTGGGAAAATCCAGTGGTCCTGAAAGATGTCGTTTAAATTTGTTTTTTTTCCCTTCTAAACCAGCTCCTGATACAGTTAATCAAGGTTCCATTGGAGTGAATATCCATTCTAAATTAATTAAGGGTGTGAGGTCAAAAGTAAGAGCTTGAGAATTTTGGAGCTTCCTTGTTCTTCTATTATGTAAAGGAACCTAAATGTCCTTCTCAATAAGTCACTGGATGCTAACATGTGAGTGCAACAAACTTTTAAGAAGGCTGATAGAATGTGAGCCTTGCAAGAGTATTTTATACAGGAGCAGTGAAGGTTGCTTCAGTTTTGTAAGAGCTTGGTTAGACCACACCTAGAGTACTGTGTGTAGTTTTGATCTCCTTATCTTGGGAAAGCTATCACAGCCGTAGACGGAGTGTGGTAAAAGTTCAGCAGACTTGTTCCAGGGATGACAAAACTGTCTTCTGAAGAGATTGGGAAAACTGAGCCTGTATTCTGTACAATTTCAAAGAATGAGAGATAATCTCGATGAAACTCACCACACTTAAAGAGATAGACAGAGTAGATGCAAGCAAGATATTTCCTCTAGAACCAGACAGCAAAATTTAAATTAAGTGGAGTGCTGCTTAGGTCTGAGATAAGGAAAATATTTTTCACTTCGGGTCTTGAAGCTTTGGAATTATCTACTGTAGAAGGCTGTGGAAGCTCAATCTTTGAGAAAGTTTAAGATTGAGATCGACAGATTTCTGATTATTACCGATATAAGGGTGGAGTGAGTAAAAAGCATAAAACTATGTTCGATCAGCAGTGATAAAATTGATTGGTGAGACAGGTTTGCTGGACTGACTAGCCTGTCCTGTTTCTATATGATTCCTTTATAAATGCTATAGAGCTTCAAAGTCTAGTGTAAAAGAAAGAAATAAAGAATTTACAGTGAAGCCCAAGCCAATTAGGACTACTTAAATGTACTTTGGCTGTTTTCTATAATTCAAGCTGCCATCATATTAATGACTGATAAAGAATGTGCAGTTGCGAGTCCATTGGAAAATTAGTCAAATTTCTGAAGCTGACATAACTTGCCTATCAGAACGTAAGGCTTCGCCATAAGACGAGGCCATTTTCCCTTCAAGCCGCCTATACCATTCAATATGATCATGTCTGATCTGGTTGTGGCCTCAGCTTCACTCCCCTGTCTGCAGCCCCACTCCTCCACAAACTATTGACCATTTTGTCTATCAAAAATATCTCTCGCACAATCATGAATCAATTCAAATCCTAGCCTCTACTGTTCTCTCAAGAAGATAATTTCACAAATTAATCTGAGAGAAACAAATTCTCCTCATCTCCATCTTAAAAGGGACACCTGTTATTCCTACAATGTGTCTCTTTCATTCCAGGCTTCCTGACAGAGGAAGACATCCATTTGGTTCCAATCTGCCAAACCTGCTTAGGATTTTACATCTTTTGATTAGCTCCACTCCCATCCTTCTAAATTCCATTCATTAAAGGGCCAACCTGGCCAACTTTCCTTCATAAAAGGAGCCCTTCATCCTAGGAAGGAGTAGAATGAACATTCTACAAATTGCTTTGCATGTCATTGTAAGCAGGGTGGCTGTTTTCAGCCCCTTCATTTTCTGAGGTATAGGAATTGATTTCTGCAGTGTTGAACTGGCGATTAGGAATTCACCAAAGACAAACATAGACATTGCTGGAAAAACTCAATAGGTCTGGCAGCATCTGTGGAGAGAAATCAGAGTTAACATTTTGGGTCGAGTGACCCTTGTTCTAAGGAAGGTTAACTTTGATTACCAGCTTTTCTAACAATTTCAATTTTAGTCTTTTTTTTACAGCATCCGCCATCCTTTCAGGTTCATTTATGAATTCACCAAAGGTCCTTAGACAGCACCTTCCAAATCCAATTTAGCTTCGATCCAGAAGGACAAGGTCAGCAGACACATGGGATTGCCATTGCCTGAAAATTCCCCTCTAGCCACTTACCGTCCTGACTTGGAAATACATCACCATTTCTTCAGTGTGCTGGGATACCCTTTTTAACAATATTGCAGGTCTATTTGCAAAACATGGACCACATAAATTCAAGAAGGCAGTTCATTGCCACCTTCTGGAGAGCAACTAAGGTTGGTCAATAAAAGCTGGCTCGACCAAAGAGGCCTGCTCCCCATATGTAACAATTTAAAACTCTTTTAGTGTCAGGCTTGTGTCGTCCATTGGTTCTTGCTGAACCATCGGTGCCAATCATCCATATGAATAATGTTTTCTGGGCTCGCTTCAATCTCTGCTTTCTTCGTTCTTGACTCTTTAAGAGTTATGTATCCCATTTGTCTTTTCCTGCTCCTATCAGGTCCAGGGCGTTCAGGCACGTGAGGTGGGTTTTCCTGTCAAATATCGGGAATCGGTTACAGGACTAATCCTCCTTTGCCCGTCCTCCCACCCTACCTTCTGCAATAAGAAACAATTTTGTCCTATCTACCATAAGTTCTGAAGAAGGGTTGCTGGGCCCCAAAGAGTAACTCTGATTTCTCTCCACAGATGATGCCAGATCTACTCAGATTTTCTCGTAATTTCAGTTTTTGTTTCTGATTACTGGCATCTGACTAATCCCACTGTCATGATTCAGAAGTGCAGGAAGGCAGAGTGGAGAGGTGACATGTTCCAACAAACTCAAAACCTGGCATTCTGAGATAATCAGCAGGCTTACCTTCTGCATTTACTTATCTTCATCCAGATATAGACAAGTAAATCTTCTTCTAACTTCCTCTAAAAGAAAAAGAAGTGTATTTTAACAGAGTATGTCAAGGTTAAACTATCTCTGCTACTCTAGCTACAGATCTTGCTTGCTGCTCAGGCTTAACACCTCCTGTTTTTCAATCTTACTGTCAAAGAGAAGCTTCTTTGATCAGAGCAACTTGTGGATTAGATGTTCTTACCTGTATCCTTTGACAAATGTTGAATTTCTGTCAGTATCATTGAACCATTAAAACTTGATCTTGCCTGAGCAGACTAGACACCAGGTCTTCATTTTACTATCAGTTTGCATATCGCTATCTTCAATTTCTCAAAATGTCCACCTTGGCCAAGTGACTGCCATTCTCGTATCAGCATGACAATGTTGTAAACTTCATGCCAGAGATCTGAGTACTAAACCTCAAGCCGCCATGTCTATGCAGTGTTGAGCAAGTACTACATAATTGGTGATGATGTCTTTTTATTGGGATGTTAACCCAAAATGCCAGCTAATCTCTCAGATGAACATAAATTGTCCCACTACACTATTCGGAGAAGAGCAGAGAAGATCTCCCTGATGATCTTGTCATATATTTAATGCTGTTTTGGGGGTCTACTTTATGACATGTTGTTTGTTGTGTATCCAACATTGCTGCAGTGACTATATTTCAAAATGAATTTTGTTGTCAACAAAGTGCTTTGAGTGGTAATGATAGTGGATTATCAGTTTTCAACCTCCATTATCCAAATTTTAATAACTCAGATTTTCCTGGTCTATAATGGTTTTAATTAGGAAGAAACATAGACTTAAACTGGCTACATCAGCCGTCTGGCTGCAAGTTGAGGGAAGTTCAGGAAACCAATGTGTAATAAACAAAATTATCTGAACTGAAACTACCATTTTAGCTGAAAACATTGAAACCAGTTAACAGAGTCAATCATCAAGAAATGCACATGTTCTGTTTTAACTTATACATTTATGAGAAGTGGTACATATTGCAAATGAAAGATTACCTGCAACTATCTAGATTGAAAAGTCACTGGAGCTGGACTCAGGAATACATAAATGAATTATATTTATTTCAGGGCAGAATGGTGGCTCAGTGATTAGTACTATTGCCTTTCAGCACCACAGATATGGGTTCAATTCTAGCCTCAGCTGACTGCCTGTGTGGAATTTGCACGACTTCCATTTGTCTGCATGGGTTTACACGAGGTGATCCACTTTTCTCCTGCAATCTTAAAATGCTTAAGTCAGTGAGAGTAGCAATGCTAACTCACCCTGTAGTATCTTGGGAAGTGCAGGCTAGGTGGATTAGGCATGGTAAATGCATGGATAACATGGCTTCTGGGCCTGGGTGGAATGCCGTGTGGTGGGTTGGTGCAGATACGTGGGCCGAAAGGCCTCTTTCTGCACTAATTCTGTGATTTTTCCTGCTGCCTGATAGAGCAGCAGACAGAAAGAGAAAGAAAATGGATTAGTCACAGCAAGGATTGAAAGACTGACTATTTCCTGTTTCATTCTCACCATCTCAAAAACCAACAATAAAACAAGTTGTAGGAATATCCTTTCACCAGGAATTCAGAGATTCTACAGATGGTCTTACGTTTAACTATAATATCACAATGTACTGTGCTGTGCTGTGCTATGTTGTATGTTCTATGTCTCTAAAACGATTTCTGCAAAGTAGGAAGTTATCTTTCTGCCATACCAATCTGTCTTTTTTTAAACTTTATACTTCTGTTTTTATGTGCTTGTCTGATGTTACAGTTTATTATTTTTCTTGGGATTAATAAGTAACAAAATCCTTCTTTCTCTCACTTATGAGATCCATGCAATTGCCTCCTTAATTTTGACTAGTACTACTACAGTACCTGTTTGCGTAAAAGAATTTTAGAAGCCGTTATGGCAACCGACCAAAAGGGTTAGAAAGATTAGAAGTTGATTCACTCCTCCTCATCTGGTTGTAACAGGACATCCTGTAACAAAAGAAATAGATGCCACCTTTTATGTTCCAAGACGTTTTACACAAAGATGTGAAAATGCGATGTCTTTATCCTACTGCGTATTATTCCAACTGGCTTTAATTTTCAAATGGCTCTACGTATTGTAAAGGCTACAAGGAATTGTAATAATGTATGTCAGTGATATGATAATGAGCCTGATGATGTAATCTTGAGCTGAACAGTCATATGATGTTGAGACTCTAAGAAGTGAAGAATAGAAGAGCTCTTCTAGAGCATTGGAATTCAGTGATCATTATTTTGTATAATAGTGTGCACAGAAAAGTCTTTCTGGGAGTCAAATGCTCTTCATTAAGGCAGAGACAGAAATACGGCAAACTCAGTTTGGAGCAGTTGAATTCCGAGGAAGGGTCACTGGACCCGAAACGTTAACTCTGAGTTTTTCTTCACAGATGCTGCCAGACCTGTTGAGTTTTTCCAGCAACTTCAGTTTTTGTTTCAGATTGGAGCAGTCTAGCCTAAAAGGGCAGCCAATAAAATGCAGGAGCAACACCACACCCAGACCAGTCAACCAGAGGATAGAACAATATAGGAATGTATTCATGGTCTGAGCGAAACTTCAAGCATTTCAAACCAGAAGTGTCTGTGCACAGAAGCCTTCAGAGTGTCACCACTGTTAACACCCCCTGTTTTGATCAGCTTTGACAACCTGATTAGCTGACTGCCAACATTCAGTTCAATAGCTGTGTCCCAAATTGAGTGTTCAGCCTTTAAACAAAAACTCTATTTTGACTGTATTTTCGGAGGGTCCAGGGGAACATTATCTGCAAATCTGTACGGAACCCTGGGACAACTGGTATGAAACAATTCCTTTGAGATCTTCATCGTCAACAGCATCGGCATGATTGAGTCTGGGTTGATCATGTTAAAAGACAACACCTAGATAAAGGAAGGAGTCTGTTTCACTCATGAGAGCTTTAGATTACGGTTTATGAACATGCAAGCTATGGGAGGCCACTCTGAACATCATTTACCTGTCTTTGTGGGAAAACCCTAATACCCTGAGCAACCAATTTAGATTAATCTTGTTGAACCAAAGACAAATAGGATTCCATCAATTCTTGCAGAGCTTTGTGAATAATTTTACATATTAACTGTTCAGACTTAAGGGGCAGAATTAGGCAGGGAGCTGACTCTGTCCTTGTTTCCAAAAAGGTTTCTTTCGCAGTTCTGAAGCCAGCAACTTAATCAGCAGGATGAAAACAATATTGATCTCATCCCTAAGTGACTTATCAGTTCCACAGCAATTCTAATTGGGGCTTTGTGGTAAAGTAGTGAAATAATTGTCTTGATTTTCTGAAGAAATTAATGTGCTTCAAAAGTACTGAAGTAGTCATTTCTGGTGCACTTATTATGCAGCAATCCTTCACAAAGCACAAACAACTTCTGATATGGTCAGGAACAGGAGAAAACATTAATTAAATATCTATTTGTTTATAATGTACGGCTTATGGAAGTCAAAGATATTGGCAAAGAGGTTTGGCTCTTATCTTTGAGGTTTGCTACATAGGTTTTGACATCTTTTGACTTGGTTGTAAACTTTGATTTAGTTGCTACCAACATACACCTGTTTACTTATGAGAGTACAGAATGGACATTGAAGAGAGAGAAACAAAGAGATGTTGTTCTGAAATAGAGATAATGGGAACTGCAGATGCTGGAGAATCCAAGATAATAAAATGTGAGGCTAGATGAACACAGCAGGCCAAGCAGCATCTCAGGAGCACAAAAGCTGACGTTTCGGGCCTAGACCCTTCATCAGAGAGGGGGATGGGGTGAGGGTTCTGGAATAAATAGGGAGAGGGGAGAGGAAGACCGAAGATGGATTACAAGAGAGTTGCAATGGGAGAGAGGTTCCCTGAGGTTGGTCCGGAGGGAGGAGGGTAACTTCTTCAGGTTAGGCATCCCTGGAAGAGGCTTTGCAGTGAGGTTAAAATTGTATCAGAGATAATGGGAACTGCAGATGCTGGAGAATCCAAGATAATAAAATGTGAGGCTGGATGAACACAGCAGGCCAAGCAGCATCTCAGGAGCACAAAAGCTGACGTTTCGGGCCTAGACCCTTCATCAGAGAGGGGGATGGGGTGAGGGTTCTGGAATAAATAGGGAGAGAGGGGGAGGTGGACCGAAGATGGATTACAAGAGAGTTGCAATGGGAGAGAGTTTCCCTGAGGTTGGTCCGGAGGGAGGAGGGTAACTTCTTCAGGTTAGGCATCCCTGGAAGAGGCTTCGCAGTGAGGTTAAAATTGTATCAGAGATAATGGGAACTGCAGATGCTGGAGAATCCAAGATAATAAAATGTGAGGCTAGATGAACACAGCAGGCCAAGCAGCATCTCAGGAGCACAAAAGCTGACGTTTCGGGCCTAGACCCTTCATCAGAGAGGGGGATGGGGTGAGGGTTCTGGAATAAATAGGGAGAGGGGAGAGGAAGACCGAAGATGGATTACAAGAGAGTTGCAATGGGAGAGAGATTCCCTGAGGTTGGTCCGGAGGGAGGAGGGTAACTTCTTCAGGTTAGGCATCCCTGGAAGAGGCTTTGCAGTGAGGTTAAAATTGTATCAGAGATAATGGGAACTGCAGATGCTGGAGAATCCAAGATAATAAAATGTGAGGCTGGATGAACACAGCAGGCCAAGCAGCATCTCAGGAGCACAAAAGCTGACGTTTCGGGCCTAGACCCTTCATCAGAGAGGGGGATGGGGTGAGGGTTCTGGAATAAATAGGGAGAGAGGGGGAGGTGGACCGAAGATGGATTACAAGAGAGTTGCAATGGGAGAGAGTTTCCCTGAGGTTGGTCCGGAGGGAGGAGGGTAACTTCTTCAGGTTAGGCATCCCTGGAAGAGGCTTCGCAGTGAGGTTAAAATTGTATCAGAGATAATGGGAACTGCAGATGCTGGAGAATCCAAGATAATAAAATGTGAGGCTAGATGAACACAGCAGGCCAAGCAGCATCTCAGGAGCACAAAAGCTGACGTTTCGGGCCTAGACCCTTCATCAGAGAGGGGGATGGGGTGAGGGTTCTGGAATAAATAGGGAGAGGGGAGAGGCGGACCGAAGATGGATTACAAGAGAGTTTCAATGGGAGAGAGATTCCCTGAGGTTGGTCCGGAGGGAGGAGGGTAACTTCTTCAGGTTAGGCATCCCTGAAGAGGCTTCGCAGTGAGGTTAAAATTGTATCAGGGATAATGGGAACTGCAGATGCTGGAGAATCCAAGATAATAAAATGTGAGGCTGGATGAACACAGCAGGCCAAGCAGCATCTCAGGAGCACAAAAGCTGACGTTTCGGGCCTAGACCCTTCATCAGAGAGGGGGATGGGGTGAGGGTTCTGGAATAAATAGGGAGAGGGGAGAGGAAGACCGAAGATGGATTACAAGAGAGTTGCAATGGGAGAGAGATTCCCTGAGGTTGGTCCGGAGGGAGGAGGGTAACTTCTTCAGGTTAGGCATCCCTGGAAGAGGCTTTGCAGTGAGGTTAAAATTGTATCAGAGATAATGGGAACTGCAGATGCTGGAGAATCCAAGATAATAAAATGTGAGGCTGGATGAACACAGCAGGCCAAGCAGCATCTCAGGAGCACAAAAGCTGACGTTTCGGGCCTAGACCCTTCATCAGAGAGGGGGATGGGGTGAGGGTTCTGGAATAAATAGGGAGAGAGGGGGAGGTGGACCGAAGATGGATTACAAGAGAGTTGCAATGGGAGAGAGTTTCCCTGAGGTTGGTCCGGAGGGAGGAGGGTAACTTCTTCAGGTTAGGCATCCCTGGAAGAGGCTTCGCAGTGAGGTTAAAATTGTATCAGAGATAATGGGAACTGCAGATGCTGGAGAATCCAAGATAATAAAATGTGAGGCTAGATGAACACAGCAGGCCAAGCAGCATCTCAGGAGCACAAAAGCTGACGTTTCGGGCCTAGACCCTTCATCAGAGAGGGGGATGGGGTGAGGGTTCTGGAATAAATAGGGAGAGGGGAGAGGCGGACCGAAGATGGATTACAAGAGAGTTTCAATGGGAGAGAGATTCCCTGAGGTTGGTCCGGAGGGAGGAGGCTAACTTCTTCAGGTTAGGCATCCCTGAAGAGGCTTCGCAGTGAGGTTAAAATTGTATCAGGGATAATGGGAACTGCAGATGCTGGAGAATCCAAGATAATAAAATGTGAGGCTGGATGAACACAGCAGGCCAAGCAGCATCTCAGGAGCACAAAAGCTGACGTTTCGGGCCTAGACCCTTCATCAGAGAGGGGGATGGGGTGAGGGTTCTGCAATAAATAGGGAGAGGGGGGAGGCGGACCGAAGATGGATTACAAGAGAGTTTCAATGGGAGAGAGATTCCCTGAGGTTGGTCCGGAGGGAGGAGGGTAACTTCTTCAGGTTAGGCATCCCTGGAAGAGGCTTCGCAGTGAGGTTAAAATTGTATCAGGGATAATGGGAACTGCAGATTCTGGAGAATCCAAGATAATAAAATGTGAGGCTGGATGAACACAGCAGGCCAAGCAGCATCTCAGGAGCACAAAAGCTGACGTTTCGGGCCTAGACCCTTCATCAGAGAGGGGATGGAGTGAGGGTTCTGGAATAAATAGGGAGAGAGGGGGAGGCGGACCAAAGATGGATTACAAGAGAGTTGCAATGGGAGAGAGATTCCCTGAGGTTGGTCCGGAGGGAGGAGGGTAACTTCTTCAGGTTAGGGATGTTGTTCTGAACTCCATTTTGTTATTTATACATTTGTAATAAGACCTTTTGGGTGCAGATATTATTTTGTATGATTCATAGTGCAAGCGGCGATGGCCTGGTGGCATTATCGTTGGACTGTTAATCCAGAGTACCAGATAATGTTCTGGGGACCTAGGTTTGAATCCCACCATAGCAGATAGCAGTTGGTGGAATTTGAATTCAATAACTATCTGGAATTAAAAATATAATGATGGCCATGAATTGATTGTCAGGAAAACCCATCTGGCTCACTGATGTCCTTTAGGGAAGGAAACTGCCATCCTTAACCGGTCTGGCCTATATGTGACTCCAGTCCCACAGTAATATGGTTGACTCTTAACTGCTCTCTGGGCAATTAGAGATGGGCAAAAAAGCTGCCTAACAAGTGGCACCCTCATTCCGTTAATGCAAAAAGAAAAACAAATTTGGGTCATACAGTCTTATAGGACATGAGTAAGCCGTTTTGTCCATTTTTCCCATGCTAGCTGTATCATAGACTCACTCAATTTGCTGGAAGTTTGTTTCTCCTTGCTATGATAGTCGACTTTTCTTCCTTCTTAATTGGATATCATATTCTATTTTGAAGGTTTCTATTGAATCTGCTTCCATTTGCTTTCAGACAGAAGAATGGAAATCATAATATCTCTTTCCTGCTTAACTCCCACTTTGGTGACTTCACAGTCATGTAATGTTGTAAAGGTGCGCCATTCACTTATTGGAGCCTTTCTTATGGTGTGTGGTGGTAGACATATAGCACTGACTTTCCAAAAGTGACCTTTAGATTTTAGGGGTTGGTGTATGCTAAAATGATTCCCCAACTGCGTAGGATACCGCTTGTTTGATGGGAATGAGTGTTACTAACAAGGACTCCACTTGTTGCAGTTCCCAGATGCTCTTGAACTGAATGACTTGCTAGGCCATTTCAGAGAGCAATTAGAAGTTGACCACATTACTGTAGGCCAGACCAGATACGGATGGCAGATTTCTATCCTTCAAAGACATTACTGAACAAATCAAATTTTACAACTGTCAATTATGGTTTTATGGTTCTGGAAGATTGAGATCTATAGCACAGAAAAAGGCCTGACAGCCAAACAAAAATAGCCGCCTAACTATTCTAATTCAATTTTCCACAACTTGTCCCATAACCTTGGTTAGCATTACTAAGGCTAGTTTTCAATTCCAGTCTTTAACTGACTTTTAGTTCCACCGGTTGCCATGGTGAGATTCAAGCCTGTATTCATAGTGCACTCATTCAAGTTGCTGAATGTCATGTACAGTGACATTACCACTATGCTACTGGTTTCCCAATACCAATGAAATCTCATGAATGCAAGTTAGGCAAATGTGATGGGATGCCTCTAAACAGGCAAATGATGCCGGTGTGAGTCAAAATTCGAAAAGTTCCCTGGTGGCAAACTGGTCTTCATTTTTTTTTAAATTGGCTATGGCTTTATTTTAGCTTTTAATTTTAATTGGCATTATTAGCCAAAGGCTGAGGGGCCAACAATCTGTTTGCTTATATTAAGGTTTAACTTGAATTAGGAAGCTGGACAATTTTGCACTGACCCTAGCTGTTTGAAATGTAATTGAGCTTCAACAGAAGTCATGCAACATTGAGAATAGTCTGCATATTATTATTTTGGAAAGATTTCTTCCTTCTAAATAAACAGTGATAATTCCTTCTAAATAAACAGTGATAATCTCTCCATCTTCGGTCCGCCTCCCCCTCTCTCCCTATTTATTCCAGAACCCTCACCCCATCCCCCAATCTGATGAAGGGTCTAGGCCCGAAACATCAGCTTTTGTGCTCCTGAGATGCTGCTGGGCCGGCTGTGTTCATCCAGCGTCACATTTTATTATCTTGGATTCTCCAGCATCTGCAGTTCCCATTATCAGTGATAATTAGTTTGATTGATAATTATGCTGAAGAGCTTTTAACTTGCATTTAGTCAATTTTATATGATAGATAATTCACAATTCATAATTGACATTATCCAGAAGAAAGTGAAGAATTAGACTTTTCAAATTATTCAGAGCAAATTTTTTTCCTTGAAGTGTTTAACGTTGGCATACTTGCAGGAGGCAGTGGCCGTTTTAGGAAAGAAGACTCTGACATAATCCAACACTTCTTTCTCATAGCTCAAATGGCACTGCCAGGCACCCTGAGAACTTGAGGTTCAAAAATTTGTGATCGGTAAATAACCTGTTCTTTGCTCTTTGAGTTCCATCATCATCATCAGCACCATCACTGTGAAGAAGCTTCCTTCTTCTGGCTTATGCTATTTGTGTTTTTTTTCTGGTTTCCTTTTGAATAAGCTGCTTCTTGGATCTGCAACTGTGCGTCCCCACTCACTGTGAAGAAAGTACCTGGACTCCAATATTCAGAGTTGCTCTTCGTTTGCATCACTTCCAGGAGAAATTCCGCATAATAAGAAAGATCAAGTACTGAGGGAATTCCTCTGAGCTTTATTACATAGTCTGCAAGACAAAGAACCCAGAGCCTTGTACTGCTCTGCCTGTATGTTTGTGTTAACATTTCTTCACACAATTAAGTTGATCCTTGGTAATGAGCATTCCCATTTGACCACTCTCAGCTTGCCCGTTACAGCAACAGAAGAGTTTGGGGACTGCATGTTCAGTTATACACAAATGATCAGAAGGATTTAACATGGCTTGAAGAAAGCAAACAGGCTTCCAGATATATTCCATCCTCATTATAACCCATACCTCAGGAGTCAAACATTTTGCATGTCATAATGAGGCTTTTGAGGCAGCAAATTTACTGCAAGCATGTGTAAAATTAAATGTAGAATTAAATGTAAAACCTTTTGCTGAGCAACATTAGACAGAGACAACTTTGAAAACCAAATTCCTTGTACTGAAGCCTAGACAGAATGTCATTGGCAAATATCCACAGTTTACTTATTGTCAAAACAGTTAAAGCTAGGGCCACTTTATAAGTTTCATGCTATATTTGATGGTAAAATCAGTACCTTTCTTCTGAGACCTAGATTGGACCATGATAGAAATGCTCTATTTTTCCCTTGCTCATTAATACATTCCGTAAAAACATTGACAGCCTCAACTAACCGTCGAGTGTGCATTTCTGCAGAATCAAACTCACTTCAGTTTTGTCTCAATTTTTATTTTTACTTGTAATGCTCAATTAAAATAGAAAATGACAGAATGAACATGGCCATGTCCCCCATAGTTTCAAAGTTGGAGCGCGTTGTTGGTTTAGAGGGGACTTGGATTTTATTTCTGACCACATTTCATTTGCTTTGCAATATTTGGTAATACTACAGCCAGACCCACAAACACTGATATTTGAGGCCTTTTTGAGATTGTAACTGTGAAGTTTAGTGCAGAAGATTTTGTATTGGTCATTGTTCAATCACCATATCCCTGACTATGTTACAAGGCTAAAATTTAGATAAAATTCTTAGGCTTACTCGGTAGCAGCCTAAGAACTGTGCAAGGCCTCTTACTTAAACTCATGAGGAGCTTGAGGCCTCTGAGAAATTTTTCAGGGAGCCTCTGAGAAATTAGGATGCCCAATTAAAGACTGTTTTGCTCAGGTTTTTGCAGCCAAGTATGCGGCTGCCCTGAACGGGATAAATTTTACTTGCTCATTTAAAATATGTGCATGCAGTGAGGAAGAGAAACAGTGCTCTATTTATGTAGTCTTCAGATCAGTGTGGCCAGTGATCAGCGTTTAACTCCCTGATCATAACACTGATCTGAAAGTGAGAATGGCAAACCCCAAAACTCAAGAGTTGCAGTGGCCAAACTGTGCAACACCAAAGGTGCAACAGTTGTCTAGAGGATCACCTAAGTTATTGATGTTCTGCTTATTTCAAAGTAGCCTCAGCTTCCTTTTTGAGGTGAGGTGGGTGAATGTATACACACATATAAACTAAAAGCAGGAGCAAAACATTCAGCCCTTTGAACCTGCTCTACCATTCAATTTGATCATGATTGATCACCCAACTCAGCACCTTGTTACAAAAACAGAAATTGCTGGAACAGCTCAGTGGATCTGGCAGCATTGTGGGAAAAATTAGACTTAACATTTTGGGTCATAGAGTCAGAGGTGTACAGAATGGAAACAGATCCTTCGTTCTGACTCATCCATGCTGACCAGATATCCTAAATAAATCTCGTCCATTTGCCAGCATTTGGCCCATATTCCTCAAAACCTTTCCTATCCATGTACCCATTCATGTGCCTTTTAAAGGTCATAATTGTACCAGCCTCTACACGCACCACCCTCTGCCAGAAAATGTTGCCCCTTAGGTCCCTTTAAATTTTTCCCCTCTCACTGGTGCCTTCTAGTTTTGGAATTCCCCCACCCTGGGGAGAAAAAAAGACCTTGACTATTCACCCTATCCATGCCCTTCGTCATTTTATAAACCTCAATAAGGCCGCGCCTCAGCTCCAGCACTCCAGGGAAACTAGCTCCTGCCTATTCAGCCTCTGCCTATAGCTCAAACCCTCCAAACTTGGCAATATCCTTGTAAATCTTGTCTGAAACCTTTCAAGTTTCAGCTTACTTCATATAGCAGGGAGACCAGAATCCCAAAAGTGGCCTACTCAATGTCCTGTTCAGCCACAACATGACCTCCCAACTCCTATACTCAATGTACTGACCAGTAAAGGCAAGCACACCAAGCACCTTCTTCACTGTCCTGTCTTCATGTGACTCTACTTTCAAGGAACTTTGAGCCTACACTCCAGGATCTCTTTGTTCAGCAACACTCCCCAGGACTTTACCATTAAGTATATAAATCCTGCCCTGATTTACATTTCCAAAATTAAACTCTATCTGCCATTCCTTGGCCCATTGACCCATCTGATCAAGATCCTGTCATACTCTAAGATAACCCTTCTTCACTGTCCACTATACGTCCAATTTTGGTGTTATTTGCAAACTTATTGGCAATACTGCCCATGTTCACATCCAAATCATTTATGTAAATGATGAAGAGTAGTGGGCCCAATACAGATCCCTATGGCACCCCACTAGTCTCAGGCCTCCAATCTGAAAGGTAAGCTTCCATTATCACCCTCTGTCTTCTACCTTTGAGCCAGTTCTGTATCCAAAAGGCTAATTCTCCCTGTATCCCATGTGATTTAGCCATATTAACCAGTCTACCACAACGAATCTTGTTGAATACCTTACTGAAGTCAGTATAGATGACATCCACCACTTTGCCTTCATCAATCCCCTTCATTACTTCTTAAAAAAAAAAGTGTTAGTGAGATACAATTTCCCATGCACAAACCCATGCTGACAATCCCGAATCAGTTCTTGCCTTTCCAAATACATATAAATCCTGTCCCACAGGAGTCCCTCCAACACACTGTCCACCACAGATGTCAGGTTCGCTGGTCTATAGTTTCCAGGCTTTTCTTTACCATCTTTCTCAGTAGTGGTACCACATTAGCCAACCTCCAGTCTTCCAGGACCTCACCTATCGCTATCGATGATACAAATATCTCGGCAAAGGGCCCAGCAATCACTTCTCTAGCTTCCCAAACGGTTCTAGGTCTGAGGGATTTATCCACCTTTACGCAATTTAAGACATCTAGCACCTCCTCCTCTGTAATATAGACATTTTTCAAGATGTCACTATTTCTCCAGCAAGCTTCATGTAATCTGTCATTGAAATGTGCTTCCTATGCCATACTGCTCTTTATATCAAAAATTGGCCAAAGCAACTTTCTGCCATAGAAAGTAGAAACGGCCATCAGCTCCTGACTTCATCACAGCCTTGGTTCAAACATGGTCAAAAGATCTGAATTCCAAAGTTACGGTAAGAGTAACTGCCCTCAAGACAACATTTGACCTCCTGTGGTATCAAGAAACCCTAGCAAAACTATATTCAATGAGAAGCAGGGGAGAAACTCTACTCTAATTCAAGTCATACCTGCCACATAAGGATATAGTTGCGGTTGTCGGACACCAGTCATTTCGGCTGCAGGACATCTCTACGGAGTTCTTTAGTGCAATGTTTTATGTCCAAACATCTTCAAGCTGCTTCATTAGTGACCTTGGCTCTATCATAAGGTCAGAATGGGGTGTTCACTGATGATTGCACAATGTTCAGTACTATTTGCCATTATGACCTGGACAGTATCCAGGCTTGGGCTGAAAAGTGGCAAATAAAATGTCAGGCATTGACCATCTCCACTAAAAGACAATCTAATAATCACCATTTGATGTTTGAATTGGTTTTACAGTTACTGAATCTTGTACTTGGGGTCCATGTCAGTTTTTTGGCTGATTAGAGGAATGAATTATTTTAAGACGTTTACTATGTTACCTGCCATAGCACTGCTATAGTACTGGAAGTTGTTGGCAATTCCCAGACTTTTAAGCAAAAAAAAAATCAAGGCTGACACTTCAATTCTGAATGGTTGGAGTGCTGCACTATCAGAGATGAAGCATTCTAAGGACAAATTAACCGAAAAAAGAGCTATGTCACTATTTTTAGGAATAACAGGGGAATTATCCCCGTTGTCCAGGCTAATGTTCATCTTTGCTAAAATAAATGATCAGGTCATTACCACATGGTAGTAAGAGCTTGCTCTGCACAATTTGGCTGTCATGTTTCCTGCATTACAACAGAAACCGCACTTCATGAGTACTTTGTTGGCTATAAATGCCCTGCAATGTCCAGTAGTGATGAAAACATCTATATAACTACAAGCCTTTCTTTCTTTTATAGTGCCAGCATCCTGCGAGAATTCACTGTTTGTATTCAGATATTCGATAATTGAATTATTAAAAGGTTGACAATGCCACAACACCACTGGGTATGTTCACCAATCATGTGCTGAGACCAGGAAGCTGTGCCCCACACTAACCACTGTCCCTCTACATACTTCCCTTGGACGGCCTTTGAGGTAAAGTTGCAAAGGCGGTCCTTTGGAGGTATATTTGTGAAAGAGGTCAGCACTTTGAGGAGTTGACATCAGGGAACATTGGAAAGGAACATAATACATGACATACACTAACTCCTTTCTGAACAGAGCCCATCGTCTTTTGAATCAGCTTTGTGAAAAGACCGGCCATATGTGAAGTATGTGCACAGGTCTTCTTAAAAGAATAAAGAAGTAGTGGAGAGAATGCAGGAAAGATTTACAAGATTAACACCAGAATTGAAAAGTTGCTGCTATCAGAAAACCCTCACTGGAAGAGAAAGGTTCCTGAGAGGTTTTCAAAATGAAGTAGCAATTCAGTTATTTGGGAAATAAAAATATGTTTTTACTTGCCATGAAACTGAGAACTAAAGCAGTCACAACTAAATCCAGTTAGAGATTCTAGAGAAACAAGAGTAGTTATTGGAGGTGAAACTTGCAGCCACAAGGAGTGTTCTTTTTTTTAAATTCATTCACGGAATATGGGCATCACTGGCCTTTGAGGTAAAGTTGCAAAGGTGGTCCTTTGGAGGTATATTTGTGAAAGAGGTCAGCACTTTGAGGAGTTGACAGTTATTGTCTATCTATAATTGCCCGGAGGGCCATTACGAGTCAACGACATTGCTATTGATCTAGAGTCACATACAGGCCAGATAGTTTCCTTCCCTAAAGGATAATGGTGAACAAAATGTTTTTTTCAACAATTGACAATGGTTTCATGATTATTGTTAGATCTCACTGTGTCAAGTTGTTAGATCTCATAGTTTTCAATGAGAGTCTGAGTACTGTGGTAGGTTCAGGCAGTCTTTATTGCAATACATATTTCGGTTACTGGTTCAGATCTTTATAACAAAAAGGTGCACAAAAAGTTTGTAAGTAGCTTATTTTATACAGCTCAAACTCATAATGCACACACCCCACCCCCCTCATTGTGTACAATTGGTCAGCATAGCTGAGCCATCCAACTCTGATTGGAACTTAGACACCTCATTCTATATCAGCAATTTGCCTCAGCAATTTACTTGTTATTGTGTTCTGATTGTGTTGTTCTGGCATGCAAAAGTTTATCTGTTGATAGTAACTTTAATTTGATTAACCCAATGGAGGTTCTGCCACCCTCAGCAATTTCAACGTACAATCACTTGCATATTCCCAGTCAGTTATTAATGAACTATTACTTGCAGATTTTTATTGAATTCAAATTCACTGTCTGTCAAAGCAAGATTCGAACCTGACTCCCGAAAACATTACCTGGGTTTCTAGATTAACAGTCTAACAATAATTTCACTAGGCTACCACCTCCCTCAGTTGGGACAAATAGTTCAGGTACATTTAAGAATAACATATTACATGTGTAGTGGATCAAGACACAGAAGGGAATGCTGATCAGGGTGGAGGAATTGAAGTGAGGGGAGACTCTTGTGGACCAAAATACCAGCTTCCATGTTGTAAATTCTATGTCTACATAATTGTCACTTGCTTGGACGGAACTTGACAATTGCTGAAAAGAGACATTGCTCGAGCATTCAGCAACCTTTTCTCCCATAGTATACATTATTATGATCATTAGAAACTTGGCATTCTTGCATTTATCCTGTTGAGTTTAAACTAAAATGTTTCAGCAATATGCCTCTCTTTTCAGCAGTATGCATAATGTTCCAAAGGGTACGGTGTTGTACCCTTCCATCACAATGGATTTCATTGAAAGTACATAGTATTGGTATTTTGTTAAAGAATATCAACATTTATTAGGCTCAAGGCAGAACTATTCAGGAAAATATTTCAAGCACATTTTGGTCTTCTTGAGAACCGGCTTTCCTATTGCAGTTTTCACTGTGAAATATTATCCATCGAACTTTGTAACAATGGTAGAGCTATATAATTTTGAATTTCCCACCATCGTCCATATTATCTTCAAGTAATCGTATAGTCACAATCGTGCTTGTGTTTGAAACTCTCACAAACAACAGTACGATTCTACTCCAAATTGGAAACGATCCAGAATGAAACTGTCATAGACTTATTGAGTTGTACAGCACAGAAACAGACCCTTCGGTCCAATGCTGACCAGATATTCTAGTCCCATTTACCAGTATTTGGCCTACCTGTAAACATTTCCTAATCATGAATCTATCCAGATGTCTTTCAAATGTCATAATTGTACCTGCTTCCACCACTTCCTCTAGCAGCTTGTTACATACACGCATCCACCCTCTGTGTGAAAAAAATTGCCCTTCAGGTCCTTTTTACATTTTACCTCGCACCTTAAGCTTATGCCCACTAGTTTTGGACTCCCTAGGAAAAAGAACTGAGTGATTCACCCTGTCCATGCCCCTCATGATTTTATAAATCTCAGCCTCCGACAGTCCAGGAAAAATAGTCCCAGCCTATTCAGCCTCTACCTATATCTCAAACCCTCCAATCCTAGCAACATTCTCATAAGTCTTTTCCCCATCCTTTCAAGTTTAACAAGATTTTCCAATAGCAGTGAGACCAGAATTGAACACAGTATTCTAAAAGTGGCCTAACCAAAGTGCTGTGCAACCGCAACATGACATTCTAACTCTATACTCAGTGCAATGACCAATGTATTTCAAGCCTTTGTGAAAGCTACCTAGGTTTATAATGAAAGTGTTTCATTTTTTAAATGTTGTGGACTTTCAAATCAACTGATTCTCACTTTGTATTTTTGTTCTTTTATTTATGGGACATATTGTCACTGGTGAGGCCAACAGTTCTTGACAATCCCAAATTGTTCTTGAACTGAATGTCTTGCTAGTCCATTTCAGAAGGCAGTCCAAGAGTCAACCACATTCTTCTGGGTCTGGAGTCACATGTAGATTGGACCAAGCATGGTCACTGGTGAAATTTGCTTTATATGTTTTCCACTACCAACTATAAGATTTGAACCTGCATCCAACAGCAAAGTGAGCTGAGTATCAACAGACATTACCATTATCTCACCATGCCATAAGGTAATGTGCATTTGTATAATATTTTTGAAGTATCAAGCCCACAGGATAGAAATATTCAATGTTTGTGTTTCAAAGATACTAGTGTCTGCCAGGATGCAATTCCTCAATAGCATATATCTTAGTTAGGTTTGTATTATTTAACTGTGAGTTTAAACACACTGTAGATTTGGACCATTGAAATGCACTTGTGTTGGTCAGTCCAGCTGTAAATCAGCTGTAACAACAACAAGCATGATAGCACAGTGCTGAAATTCCAATCAATGCTTCTGATGGCATCATGAGGCATGACAGAAGATCTATCTCAAGTTCTACAAATAACAGAGGTAAGATTTAAGCTCACACCCTTATACCGCACAGCATCATTTCAAACATTTCATGAGTTTTGCCATTTCCCTATTGCTCACCCTATGAAGATCACAGATTACTAGAACATTTTGCTCCACCTCAGATGATCTTAAAAATCTTGAATATAATTTATCTGTAATGACTAGTATGTGCAGAGCAAAGTCGCACACATGACAGTTCGATATGGCACCATATACATCAAGAGACTTTATTGGGAAGCTGCAGAGACAAAGTCAAGGTATTGGAGAGATCCTACAAAGCTCTTGACAGCCTCTCTACCCAAGTCTATAGATGACCCTGCAGATTATACTTCAGACTCATCAGCCATAGAGGGACCCATCAAAACAGAGAAAGATAAAAGTCCTCCTCAATCCCTAGGGACTGCCTGAGAAGAAAACAGTTCAAGAGACCAACATTCAGCACAAAAGGAGACCATGCAGCCCATGAAACTGTGAAAATTTGAAGAGTTAACTGATTAGTCCTGCTTTTTCTCCACAATTCTACAAATATTTCCTTTTCAAGTATTTATTCAATTCTAGTTTGAAAGTTAACACTTGAATCTGTTTCCCTCGCCCTTTAAAATATTTCATTCCACATCATTGCAAATTGCTGCAAAGGGCAAGTTCTCAACTCACTTCTAATTCTTTTATTAATTCTCTTATACACCATTATAAAGATTTGTCTGGGTATACAGGATAAAATTTTGAAAGGATACCCAGGTGAAATTAGTGCCCAATAATCCTGGGGAATCAGAAGAGGTGGTAGCAGCTGTGAAGATCTCAGGACTGTTAAATAAGAGTGAGCTCTACATATAAGTGCCAACATTCTTTGAATCTGCAATATATCAATCATATTTGCCTGATATTTGGGGACAACTTTGGTTCTCCTGAGCATTTACATGATTTGTCAATGTGTTTTAACTTCTCCATTACTGATGTCTAAAGTTTATTTGTAGTTTTGTTTCCTGTGCCTGAAGATTTTGAAAGATGAATGAAGAAAGAGATTTAGAGTGATCTTTGATAGGCAGATTGTATGTAGGGACCTCTGGGCCCACTTCCTAGAGAAACACTTCACATAAGTGTTCATATAGTAAGATAGCCAATGCCTTCATTGGCAAGGACAACAAACTCGCCAATACTAAGATATGTGAATGGATGTATAGAGGTGTTTGGTTCGCTCAGTTGCCTGGATGGCCTTCATTGATAATCGACAATAGACAATAGGTACTGGAGTAGGCCATTAGGCCCTTCGAGCCAGCACCACCATTCATTACGATCATGCCTATCATCCACAATCAGTATCCTGTTCCTGCCTTATCCCCGTAACCCTTGACTCCACTATCTTTAAGAGCTCTATCTATATCTTTCTTGAAAGTATCCAGAGAGTTGGCCTCCACTGCCTTCTGGGGCAGAGCATTCCATATATCCACCACTCTCTGGGTGAAGATGTTTTTCCTCAACTCTGTTTGAAATGGCCTACCCCTTATTTTTAAACTGTGTCCTCTGGTTCTGGACTCACCCATCAGTGGAAACATGCTTCCTGCCTCCAGAGTGTCCAATCTCTTAATAATCTTATACGCCTCAATCAGATCCCCTCTCATCCTTCTAAACTCAAGTGTATACAAGCTCAGCCACTCCAATCTTTCAACATATGATAGTCCCGCCATTCCAGGAATTGACCTCGTGAACCTAATAATACCAACATCGTGAGCTCATTTCTGTACTAGTTGAGGTTGCTATAAGGATCCCGCTTTCTCAAACTTATTCCACACTTGCAACATGGTGTCTGTCAGGTTAAATCACCACCAGCCACCTGTCTCTACTGAGAGAGCAGTTTTACACAGCTCTGATACTATGGCAACTTTACTAAATGAAAAAATGTACAACTACAATGGTAAGTTTGCCCACACAAAGGCACATGAGACTTTTCTTCACAGGTACGGCATGACTGGTGGAATATTGAGCCAATTTGTGCATTGTAGGGATACCGGCAATGCTGCTTGGGAGGGAGTTCCAGAATTTTAAGCCAGGGACAATGCATGAACGATGATATAGATCTAAGTCAGAATGGTGTGCGCCTTAAAAGTTTTTAGGTAGTGACATTCCATGCATCTGTTGCCCTTGTCCTTCTAGGTAGTGGTGTTAGCCTAATTAGTTCCCTCAAATCTGTGCCATCCCACAGCCATTGGGAGTGTCCATGCACACCAGTTGGCATGCAAATACATTGACTTCTCCAGAACTCATAGGTTTGTGCATCAGCAGGAAAAATTAGAGGAGCGGAACATGCAGGTACAGACTGCCACAGTGCCTGAAGGAGCCTTGAATTCAACAGGACTCTGTGCAATCAACAGTGAGCATCTCTATCTCTAACTTGCCATTAGATGGAAGTTCATTGATGAAGCAGATGATGATGGTTGTCCCTGCAGTGACATTCACAGACAGAGATGATTGGCCTCCAAAAACCACAGCCATGTTCCTTTGTGCGTGTTCTGATTCCAAACAATATTGCCATGTATAGATGAATATGTGGCTGATGGATTGAGAGGGCAAGGTTGAGTAGTTCTCATATTTATCCATGAAGTTGAATTCTACCTTACAATCTGTGCAAATTTGATCAAAATTGTTGTTTAATGTGTTCATGTCTACCATGGGACTCAGTGGGTGGCATTCATAGTTCAGAGTCAAGAAATTGTGGGCTTTAAAAGCCTACTCCAGACACTCATACAGAAAATCCAATCTGAAGGATGCTCTTGCTCTTGAGGGAGAGCAGCGAAGGTTTACCAGGCTGATTCCAGGATGGCAGGTCAGACGTATGAGGAGAGATTGACTAGGTTGGGATTGGTTTTGCGGAGTTAAGATGAATGGGGTGGTGTCCCATAGAGACTTATAAAATGATAACATGACTGGACACAGTAAGTTCAGGGACAATGTTCCTGATGGTAAGTATGTCCAGAGCCAGAGGGTAACAGTATGAGGATTTGAGGGAGACAATTTAGGACGGAGGTGAGGAGACGTTTCTTCACCAAACAGTGGTGAGCCTGTGGAATTAGTTAACACAGGAAGTAGTTGATGCCAAAATATTGAGTGTATTCAAGAGGTGACTAGATATAGCACTTGGGGCAAATGGGATTAAAGGTTGTGGAGAGAAAGCAAGATTAGGCTGTTGAGTTGGAAGATCAGCCATGATCATGAAGAATAGCGGGGCACCCTCAAAGAGCTGAATGGCCTCCTCCTGTTGCTATCTTCTTTGTTTCTATGACACTCCCAGTGTGGTTTTTGGGAACCAGGGATTGAGGTGAATGCTGCGGTGCAAGCTGATATTTGTCCGATGCGATGTTAAATCAAAGCCCCATCTACTCTCTTACATGAACAGAGAAGTCATGGCATTATTTTGAAGGGGAGTTCACCCAGAGTTCCTGTTGATATCCCAACTAACATCATTAAAAATTAGCAGATTATTATGTGTTCTTTATTAATTTGCTGTTTGCTGTATACAGATCTGCAGCCATCTTTCCTTATTGACTACACTTCAGAAAGTGCTTAATCATCTGTAAATTGCTTTAGAACTTTCTGAAATTATGAACAGATCGTTATCAATGCATGTTGTTTCCACTTTCTTTTAATTCCAAATCAGAGCCTTCAAGAACCTGAGTTTCATATCCTTAACGGTAGCCAGAGAGATGTATAAGATGATCAGGAAGGCATACAGAATGCTTTTCTTTAATCGCTAAAGCATGTGAGAGCAGGAAGGCTATGCTGAAGCTGCATAAGACACTGGTTAAGCCAGAGCTGTAGTACTGTGCATGTCTCTGTTCATTGCACCATCTGAAAAGTGTGCTTACATAAGAATGACTGGTGACCAGGTTTGCAAAGAAGATGATTTGAGGGTGGCATGGTGGCTCAGTGGTTAGCACTGCAGCTTCACAGCACCAGGGACCTGGGTTCAATTCCAGCCTCAGACGACTGTGTGGGGTTTGCACATTCTCCCCATGTCTATGTGGGTTTCCTCCAAGTGCTCTGGTTTCTTCCCATAGTCCAAAGATATGCAGGCTAGGTGGATTGGCCATGCTAAATTGCCCATAGTGTTCAGGGTTATAGGGGGATGGGATGTTCCTGTGGACTTGTTGGACCAAAGGGCCTGTTTCTGCACTGTAGGGATTCTAATATGACTAGTGTTATGACCTGAAGACAGGTAGATGCATCAAATTGGCGTCCCTACCTATACTGACAACATTGTAAACTTAAAACCTCAAAGGCCCTAAAAATTGATCCAAATGATTCCAGACTTTTTGAATAAGTAACAGACTTTGTGATTAATTGATACTAGACGCTAGGTTTACAGCTCAAACAAAAGACTTAGCAATTTACAAACAATACCATAACCTTCTTAGATCATAAAATCCATACAGCGCAGGTAGAGGCCATCCAACCTATTGTGTCTACACCAGCCCTCCAAAGAACCTGGCCTCATAAACAATTAACAACTTGTTTTTTCCCTATTTTTAATTCAGGCTGCTGCTCACAGCCCAATGCTCAGCTGTCAGCTCACAGTTCATAGCTCCAAACCAAAAATGATAAAATGAATAAAGTGAAAATGAAAAATCAATAAGAGTTCTAACATTAGACTGCTGTATTTTACTTATGAGGAATTATTCTTTGGAACAAAGAAAGCTGAAGTCAGTCTCAACTGAAAGTTTAATAATTAGGTTGATAGCAAACCTGTATTCCCTGTATTTGAGGAGACAAATGGATTTTGACTCAGAAATAGGAGGTTTATAAAGGATTCAAATGCCTAAAAGAGTAATGGAAGCAGAAACTTTTTTAACATTAACATAATATTTTGACATCCACTAAAAGTGCTGCAAAAAGCAGGGTAATGGGCTAAGTGCTGGAAAGGGTGATAAGGCTGGATCGGTTATTTGTCAACCAGTCTGAACACAATGAGCTAAATGGAAGCTTCTGTGATGAACGTTTCTATGATTCCATGATAATCTGAGTTAGCTAGGAGCACACTGATGGTCATATGACGAATAAAGTGAACTTGTTGAAGAAATGATGCACTAAGTAACTCAGTTGAGGAGCGTATTGATTCTGGCTTCCTGGAATGCTTCATTAGCAATGTACCTTGCAGCCTTCATAAACCTATTGCAGTCTAGGGATGGATCATTCATTGTTAAAACTGACAGACTAATCCCATCAGACCCAGTTGAACACTAAGGTTGTGCGTGCCTCTAATCTCCCAGTTGTATCCTCACACTGCATCCTTGCAGAGAATATTGTAGGAGTCCAAAATACCTTATTGATTGGGCTCTAAAAGTTGTAAATTTGATTGATGAGATGAGCTTGATTAAAATAATGACTGCTAGAAGGGGCTAGACTACTTCTTCCCTCTTGGTAACAATCATTTAACCCCACAACATGTAAATGAGATAACAGAGGCACAAGGTCAGGGGAGCTGAAGGTCAGTAGAAATGGCAGAAGCGCAAAGAAAAGCTAAACTTTTGTGCCAGACTACAACAGAAGGGTTATTTCAATATGAGGATATTTCAGTTTTCACTTTTCCCTTCATTTTTTTATTTACACAGCAATACTTAGCATTTACAGTTACTCAACACAACTGGCCTAAGGCTGCAATTGTATTCCTACATTGGTTTCCTACCACCTTCTCTCTATCCAATATCGAGGCCTTCCTTCACATCCCAATGCCACACACAGTTCCCTAACAAGATAGTAAGCAAGCAAACCACATCAGTTAATCACTTCTTTTTATCCTGCTGTTCTAAGTTGACAACCTGGTGCTGCATCACAGGATTAACTTACCTCGAGGAGAGCTGTATTCAAAAAGCACAAGAAAGAGCTTGCATAGATTCACCACATTGTTTCCCGGAATAACAGGTTTATCATATCAGGCAAGATTGGGTTGACTGGGTCTGTACTCACTTGAATTTAGAAGAATGAAAGGGAAGCTCATTGACACATCTAAACTTCTGATAGTGCTGGGGAGAAAAGTTGGATGTAGGGACGACGTTTCTTCTGGCTGGGGGTCCAAACAAGGGGTTGCAGTACACAGAGTAGACAATGTACACCGAGATGAAGAGAAATTCTTTCATTCAGAGGGTAGTGAACCTGTGAAATTGTCTGCCACAGAAGGCTGTGAAGGCCAAGTCACTGAATAAATTTCAGAAATAAATAGGTGGATTTTTAATGGCCCAATGTATCAAGGCATATGGGGAAAGAGTGGGAGTGTGGTATTGAACAGAATCTGCCATGATCATGTTGAATGTTCGGCTCAATAGCCGACTCCTGCTCCTATTTTCTATGTTTCAGCATTTTATATATCAACTATTCTGAACTCAAATTTGCCCAAAGTGATTAACAGTCAATGAAATTCTTTGGAAATGGAGCCGTGAAATTGCTCAAATGAAACAGCAATGTAGGAAATACAGTAGTCAATCTGTGCACAGAATTATTGATTGATGGATACATTTTACCAGAAGATTTCCCTTACTTTTTGTCAAAATGGCATCTTTCACATCTACCTGAGGGAAAGAAGATGAGGCTTCCGTTTTAAGCAACATTCAGCACCTCTGACAGGATAGCACTCCCCCAGTACAGTACTAGAGTGTCGGCCTTTTGTTATAGAAGTGAAAGTGCAAGCCACTGAATTACTGACGCAACACTAAACTGAAACGGCCCAGGTTAGCCAACTGCAGATTAATGTTCCTGCTTTGAAATAACATTGCCTCAGCAACCAAACTGTAGAGCAGCTATAGCATTTGGGCCACTTAAAAATGGAGATTAGCAAAAAATTCTTCACACAAGAAATTGTTAATCTTTGTAATTTTCCGAGCCAAGAAACAATGGATGTTTTTGCTTCTATTTTTCATGAGCAATATTTGGCCAAAGTCATGGCATTTTCTATTGGCAGCTGAATTGGAACAGAGAGCAAGCTATCCTACATGAAAAGGAAACCAAGAATAATCAAGTCATATGTAGGATATCTCACAGGAGAGACTCAGACACAACTCTGAAATCAGACACCTGGTGGGTGACGGTGATGCAATGCACATCCACAGTGAACAACTCCACAATAACGGGAAAGATTGTTTTCACATAAGGCACCCTGGCTGCAGGAAAAATATCAGGCAGGATGTATCTGGAGACAAAAGCCATGGGTCATCCAATTGTGGCTGCTGTTATACAACATTAGAGTGTTCAGTGGGACAGAGAGAGGGGCTACCCGTGAAATACTGATGCTGGTCAAAATGGACAGAAACTACACAGACAGAGGATGCCTAAGGGCTTTCGGGATCAATGCTGTGCTGAAAGAGCTAGACTGAGGACCAACTCCTCCATCCACTCATCAACAGTGGTTGCATAATCCTACACATACAAAAGATTTTCAAAGAACAAGTATAGATCTAACATGGCATGACACAGTTTGTTTCCATCTTAGGCAGCACATGTTCTGCCTGCATGTTGCCTGTCATGAAAAGGAAATTAAAGATCTAGAAGTAGACCTGTGGACCTAGGGATGGAATATCATCAAAGAAGGTGTATCACAGTCTTTTGCTGCTGGTGAACAAAGATAATTCAGAGCAAAGCAAGATTCTCCAATAAGTATGGAGCACTGTTGATCGGAAGCGATGTACAGCATGTCCATTCACCAATGTCAATTACGGTGTCATTTGCCACACAGCTGACCTTTGACTTTCATTGAAATACCTCCTATCCCTTGTATTATCTGAGGTTTGTAGAAGTGGGAGACCAATCCCTCCCAATGGCTGTAAAAGCCACTGTTGCTCTGAATGTCATTGTCACTGGCACCTACCAGGGAACAACGGATGAACTGTGTGAGACCTCTCACTCATGCTCGCACAAATACATCAGGACAGTGTCCAATGTCATCTGTGCAAGGACACACTGGTTCAAACATTTCCCTCAATTACAAGGTCAGATGGCGACCTGGACAGTAGAATTTAGGAACATAGCTGGGATTCCTAGATCCAGGGTGCCATTAACTGCACATTTGACATTGAAAGGGCATGTTGCAATCCTACAGATTCCATCAACAAGAAGGGGTCCCATGCCATTAATGTTTAGGGGACATGCAATCACTGTTACTGAAGATATGTGTCCATTACCCTGGCAACTACCATGATTCCTAAATCCTGCTGCATTCTCATGCTGAGTTTGAGGGTCCAAGATCTTATAAAGGATGATTACTGGGGACCAGGCCTACCCATTGCACAAAATTCCCTGACGAATGCAGAGGGCAAAGATAATGCTGGCCAAGACTGTGGAGGGGCAGACAATAGGCCTGCTGAGGATCCAGCTCTGAAGCTTGGCCTGGTCTTTAGAAGCCCTCCAATATAGTCTGGACAGAGTGTGCTGCCCCATCCTGGCATGCTGCACTTTGTATAATTGGAGCAGACAATAAGGTCATGTGCTGAGTGCTGAGAAACTGGGGGAACGGGAGCAGTCTTCCAAGCTGTCTTTGTCCAGCTGTGTCAGGCAATACAAGCTCCATTGCCAACCAGTTCATGCAGATAAGAGCAGTGTGTAGCCGGCCATCATGGACTGTAAAATAGTTGTCAGTCATAATGAGAAAAGCTCTTTTGCATTATCAGAGTGAACTCAAAACTCCACTAGTTTTATTTGTGATCCCTTTTCCTTGTTGTAAATAAAAGCTCACATTTCAAATTGTCCAATTTGTTGCCTATTCCTCTACTGAACAATGATAGGCATGGGTCTCCTGTTCACATGAAGGCCAGAGTAGTGTTGACTTAAACTGATGCATGTAAGGGTAGGAAAACACTGAGGCCCAATGGTCAAAATGATTAGGATGGGGTTGCCTTGCTGGATAAGTCCCATGGACAGCATTGGCTTTGTGGCTGCAGGGAGGAGCAATGCTGGATTGCCAATGTTTGTCCTGGTACATAGCAACCCATCAAAGATTTTTTTTAAATTAATTCACAAGATGTAGGGTATTGCCCGGGGGCAGGTAAAAGTCAGTCACATTCATGTAGTTCTGGAGTCGCATGTAGGATGTGATAAGGACAGTAGTTTCTTTCTTGTAAGGACATAAGTGAATCAGAGATAGCAAGAACTGCAGATGCTGGAGTCGGAGATAACACAGTGTGGAGCTGGAGGAACACAGCAGGCCAGGCAGCATCAGAGGAGCAGGAAACATCAATTTTCCTGCTCCTCTGATGCTGCATGGCCTGCTGTGTTCCGCCAGCTCCACACCGTTTTATCTATGAGTGAACCAAATGTGTTTTTCCCCAACAATTAATTCCTAGCCATTATTAGACTCTCGATTCCAGATTTTTATTGAATTCAAATTTCAC
Organism: Stegostoma tigrinum; assembly: GCF_030684315.1. Taxonomy (NCBI): domain Eukaryota; kingdom Metazoa; phylum Chordata; class Chondrichthyes; order Orectolobiformes; family Stegostomatidae; genus Stegostoma; species Stegostoma tigrinum. The sequence goes on from NC_081357.1 coordinate 90,012,341, forward strand.
CATCTGTAATAGGAGGATTAAAACATGGGTCCCCAGGACATTCCCTATCTTGGAATTAATGGATTTGCAATAACACCCCTAGTAGATTGCACAGGCTCAAGGGATGGCCCCCTTTCAGTTCAGTATTGAGTTGTTCTGAGAAGAACACATGATAAGACAGGGCTGGAGTAAAATGTGGTAGATGGCATAGAAATGAAGTAGGTAGTTTATGAGGTAAGTTTGATAGGAAAACTTGCTAGGGCTCACAGTGTACATCCCTTCAAAAACTCACTGCAGCTTGAACTTAGCCAAAAAAAAGTAAGATTCAGCCTTTCGTTACTGATGGTGTGTAAAAATACACTCACCCGATCTTTACCAAATTTGGAAACAAGGCCTCACATGATGCAGTGTTGAATAAACCCTTGGCAACATGTTACCCATTGAGATGCCTGGTATAGACCAGTGTCATGATTCAAAGGCTTTGGTAAAAGTTAGGACTTATCCATTGCCAAAGGCCTACCTGTGTTCTGCAGTAGAGAATACTCGTGAGTTTAACCTTTTGATGCCAGATCACAGGTGGTACCATTTCAACTGACCTATCACTTGCTGTTTTCTGTAGCCTGGACTGTGTGACATCTCAGCATTGTCCTGCTACAGACTTCCTGGCTCACACTAACCATCTGGCTGATGGACTCCAGATTCGTTCTCCATTTGCAGCAGTGACTAAGCCTGAGATAATGTGGCTGCTTCAGATGCTTCCCTTTAAGATTCACCTTGTCCTGCTGACTGCTTCCACTTGTTGGGAAATCTGCAAAGTTTTATAGCATGAGGCTTCTGTTATAACGGCCACCATGTAATGACATTATAACTGAGGTTGTAGGGAGAAGTGTCCCTACATCTGTCCATCTGCTGGTAAACAGGAATCTTTATTTACTATTTACATTGTAGGTGAGGAAAAGAAAACACTCTTAAATTGTTGCTCGTTTGGTCCCAGTTTCAAGTGAGTCTCAACATCAACAGACCTCACTGATAACATCAAGTATTCATTAATATTATGGGATGCAGTTGTCATCATACAAAAAGTGAGGGAGAGGCTGGAGAGGTGGAGGAATTGAATTTGAGGACTTGGGGCCTAAGCCAATAAAGATGTAGTTTCCCTTGGTCAGCAATTAAAATAGAGAATGCACAAGAAACAATATGGTGAAGTAGATGGATATCTTGGAAGGCTGTGGGTCTAGAGGAGATTACAGTGATAGGAAAGGGTGTAAGTGCTAAAGTATTCAAAAACAAGGATGAGAATTTTCAAATCAAGATGTAGATTGAATGGATGCTAATATGGGTCAGCAAGCACAGGGGTGTCAGAGGAATGGGGACTTTTTGCGAATTAAGACTTGGGCAGAGAGTTTTTGGAATTTAGTGTGAATAATAAGAGACCAACCTGGAGTGTGTTGGAACAATTGAATCTAAAGTTAACCATAGCAGATTGGATGAGACAGGAATAATGCCAGGTGATATTATAGAGGTAGAAGGAAGAGTTCTTAGTGATAGGCACAAATTTCAGTCTGGATACTTGTGTTGGGATCAAACGTCAACAAATTTGCAAAAAGACTTATCAGGAAGCAGGATGGAGCCGTAACTTGGCAACAGAGTCTGGAGTGGGGACATAAAGCATTTGGCTTCTGACTCATCAATATCTGAACATTTCTGTTCATCCAGTGACAAATGCTGAATCATTTAGCAAGAGTGGAGGGGAGGTCAAGAGAGTTGATACTGAGGAAGAGCTGGGTGCTACATCAACATATTAATGCTGTACTTTTGAATGGTGTCATTGAGGGACAATTTGTGCATGAAAAATGAGAGGAAATCAAGGATCAGTCCTTGGGAAATCTACATGGCAGAAGTATGGTTTAAAGAGCAGAGAGGGAAATTTATCAGCCAGTATGCTGAAATTTCCTTGTGTTTTATCTGAGACACACAAAGGGAAAATACCACACTATAACTAAAAAGCCAAAACTACTCATATATTTGTACATCAAAACATCTGGTGTTGCAAGAGTACTGATTACTGAATGCCTTGGAAAGCCTTCACAGCATAGGTGAGTTTGGATTCAGAAAAAAATGAATTGCTACATTGTGTTATTTTAAATAATAATGAAGAGAGCAGAAGGATAACTTGATAACTTGCACCTCCACAACTGGGGCATGAATTCTGACGGGAGTGGAACAACAAAAATCTCCTTTGTCTTCGTCTCCCATAATGGGCTTTAACTATAATGGTTAGTTCTTGAGATTATTAATAAAATTCGGACATAATGGAATTAAACAAACCCATTCACACACAAAGCAGTACACCAGACACAGTTGTAATGTCCTCTATGTCAAATTGTTACATTGCAAGATTGGTGACTTTCAATTCTCCGAAACTCACCTTGTGGCTGATGGCAGTTTAACCATGGGTCACCTCAAACCATAGACAAAATCATGGTCTTGGTGCTGCTCCTGGCCTAGGCCACCAACCCCTGACAGAAGTACAGCAGGCCCTGGATCACCTTTGTTTGATTCATCTCATTTTCTGTCTTGTACTACACAGTGATCTTGGTGTTGCTATTTGCTCTGCTGTTAAATCACCTTACATATTTTATTAAATATCAGAGTTAAGTTTTCTCTTCCATGGGATGTAGATGTTGTTGGCCAGACATTTAGCCTTCTGGAGCCAATTCACAGAGCAGTAAAAACAGCAGATTTCCTTCCACAAATGGCATTACTGAACCAAAAGGGTTTTCACAAAAATAAGGCTAACATTTAATTCCAGATTTCAATTGAATCTTCTGGATGGCGGGATTTGAATACACGGCCCCAGAGCATTAGCCTAGTTCTCTGGATTACTAGGCCAGTAACATTACCTGACACCATACTATTGCCTCCCCTTATTCTGATGCAGATGTAATGTATTGATCCACCTCATATTATTCTGTTGTTCGTTTGGAACAGTTTCAATAACTCTTAAAAATTATTAACTACAAAACCCTCTAACCTTGTTTTGACACATTTGTAGTTATAAATCACTCCCTTACATGATCATTTTTTTTTTCCATGTTACCTCCTCTTTTGCTCAGATCATATGATGTGGTGTCATGTCCTTCTATAACATCATGGATTGTTGCGGTTAACCATTTATGCTGCTGAGAGTGTCCTGCTCCTACTCTTCCTTTGCTCTCAACACCCGACCAACAGCCCCACAGCACCTTCCCCTGCATCACCAAAGGTGTTACACTTGGTCATTTATCTCCTCCCCCCCCTCACTATCCAAGATCCCAAACATAACTTCCAGGTGAAGCAGTGCTTTACCTGCACTTCGCACAATCTAGTCTACTGCATTTATTGCTCACAATATGGTCTCATCTACATTGGGGAAACAAAGCAGAGACTGGGTGACTGCTTTGCAGAACATTCACGTTTTGCTTGCAAAAACTATCCTAAGAATCCAGTTACCTGCCACTTCAACACATCACTCTGTTCCCTGACTAGCATCTCTTTCTCAGACTTGCTGCGGGGCTCCTGCAAAGCTGAGCATAAACTGGAAGAACAATAATTCATTTTTTGCCTGGTGGCCCTGCAGCCTTCTGGACTCAATATCAAGTTCAATGTCTCTTAGGGCTTGAACTCTCCTATGTCATAGATCCCACCTCACACACCAGGCCTTGTTATCACATAGTCTGCTCTTACACACAACCCATTGTTAGCCACTAACAGTCTCCTATAACAGCAATTCACCCTCCTAGGCAGATCGTTATCCACTCCTTTGCCTGTCCAACTGTTCTTCTCTCTCTTTGGACTCTATCACCACTTATTGTTTACTCCTGACTCCCTCCCCAAGCTTATCTTCTACATAAAATCAGCATTTTCCTAGGTACCATCAGTTCTGAGGAAGGGACCTAAACTGCCAACTCTGATTTCTGTTCACAGATGCTGCCAGACCTGCTGAGCTTTTCCAGAAATTTATGTTTTTGCTTCTGATTTAGCATCTACAGTTCTTTCAGTTTTTATTTAGAATTGACTAATTAGCAGGAAGCAGAGGGTAGTGAGCCATAGATGCCTTTCCAACTTGCGGGCTGTTTTGGCAGTGCCACTGGTTCAGTAATGAGCCTTGCAATGATTTACACAGAAATGTAGGGGGCATGATTGGTAAATCCCCAGGTGATACAATAATCACCCGTGTGATTGTGAGGAAGGTTTCCAGCAGCCGGTCAAGTTTTCAAAATAGTGATAGGTGTAACTGACTCTTGAGAATGTCTGGCGTAAGGTATTTGGTGAGGCCTAAAAAGGCAAGGGAGTACTTAACAAACAGTACATTGCTAAAGGAATAAAATGACCTTGAACTGATTTCCAACAGAAGCAAAATCGATCCATAAGGTATGTAAGAAGATAGATGGGATGCATTCCTTTGTTGGTCTGGAATATAACAGCAAGTAGATTCTATGTAAAACACAAGCCAGTCCTCAGAGAGAATACTGTGTATTATTTTTGTCAATGTTGTAGAAAGGATGTGATCCCATTCAATCGGTGACAAAGAAGCCTCCTTCCATAATCTTTCTTTATAAAAACACGTTAACACAAACAGGGAATGCTAATATTTGGGAAAGCTTAAAAAATTCGGGCTGTTTTCTTTGGAACAGTGAAGACTGAGGAGAGATATAGTTTTGGAGTATGAAAATATGAAGGGGCATCTTAGAAGGAAAAAGAAGGACCTACTTTCATTAGCAGAAAGGTCAATAACCGGGATTTGAAGTAACTGGTGGAGGATCTGGGTTGGGGGAGCAGTTGGGGAATATTTTTAACCCAGGGGCATTACTGGGGCTCTGGTAAACATAGTCCAAAACGACATGGATGTAGAAAGCCTCATTACATTTAAAATACACTTAGTTGTATGTTTGAAGTGCTCTAGAATGGTCAAAGTATCCTCCTTGTGTCATACATTTCCTGTGTTCCCATGTTATCAGAAGTTAGGTGATAGAGGTTTTTCTCACCACAAGCATTCAATCTTGCTCACAGTTACTATTTTTTTTGTATCTCAGCATATTATTTAATAAATGCAGACTCTACCTTCATTATTGCCACAACAAAAGCCTAGATTCATCTTAGTAGAAGATCGACGTCTTCATTCAGCCTCTTTATAATCTTTCTGGTATTCCTTAACATGAATCGCAATCGTCCCCTGTCAAGCACAAGAAAATAATTCACTGCCTCGATCATTAATTCCAAAATCGTAGGCACAATGCAACTAAAAAAAAAATTCTCTGCTTTTCTATTTGAGTGATTTTATTGGGAGTCTACTGTGCTGAATTATTCATAGGTAAAAAGGCCTTTAATATGGACACAGACAGACTAGGTGTGTGAATACATTTGTGCATGAGAGTACATGTACGTGTGTGTGAGTACATGTGTGTGCGTGCATACCTGTATTTATGTGTACATTTCCGTATGTACATGAATGTGTGTGTGTGTACATGTGCATACATGCACGCACATGTGGCCTCTACTCTGTTGTCTCCCTTGATCCGGGGAATCTTGGGACCAAGTCCCACAACAGAGACTTGAGCAAAAAATCTAGACTAGCCCTCCAGTGCAGTTCAGAGGGAGTGCAGCAGTCTCACAAATGCCATCATTCTAATGAGATTTTAAAGCAAAATCTTGTCTGTCCGCTGGGATGAATGCAAACTATCAGAGACACCTTTCAAAGAAGAGGAAGAGAGTTCTCCTTGATGTTCTGGCCAATATTTATCCCTCACAAAGCATATGATCTAATCAAGATTGTGGGAACCTGCTGTGTGCAAAACAGTCTGCCTTAGTTCCTACACTATAATAGTTATTGCACTTCAAAAAGTACTGCATTAGCTATGAAATGTTTTGGAAGCCCTGATTATTACAAGCTTCATCACAGTTGGCACAAGAACAATGCATCACATGCAATGAGTTAGATAATCAAATGGAGGTTAAAAAAGATTGTGAAGGAATTGGAGGTGAGCTGTATTACAGATAATATACAATGCAATAATTGCCGTTAAAGTAAGTGGAGTACTGCATTCACAGATTCTAGGCTTCTTTTTCTGCAATGGGATGATTTAACTGATGAGGACCTTTTCCAAGCTGCATTCAGTTTGCAGCTACAGCTCATTAAATGATATAAACATTCATGACTGTTCCAGTTACCAGACTACTGCAGTCCTGGAACTATTGATTTTGTGACTGAGATTGTGAGCCCAAGATGTAATCTTCACCTGGAAAATTGGACAAGGAGGGAAAACCTGTTGCTTTTATGCTTCGGTTTTAATTATTGTGATGCTCTATTTTTCTCTCAAACTGTTGGAGCCTATGTTTAATGAGCTATTTCTCTCATTCCAGATATCACACTGCTTTTCCAATCGTTCAATGGAAATGCTTATAGAGAACTTCTGTCACTCACCAGAATATTAAGAAGGGATACCAGCCTGAGTACTGGTACAGAAGTAGACACAGATATAGAAGTGACACTCTACCTAATTGTAAAAACAGCTTCTTCTCCTGGAACACTTCTGTACAGCGAGTATTAACAATGTTTGAGTGTGGAATCCTATGCATTTAGCTGGCCAGGTTGTGAATAATTGGATATGCTGATGGGGTTCAATGATGAAGGATGGGAGAAATCATTGGCATAGACTATTTGTGCTTATATCTGTGCTCTACCAGCTCAGTACCATTGGTGACATCGTTAGGCTGCTGTAACCTCCATCAGCTCTCTTGCTTCACACACCTTCACTTCTTTCAGACCACCCACTGGCCACTGTGTACTCAGCCAACTAGGCACAAAGCTCTTAATTCCCTCCCTGAACATCTACACATTTGATCCTCCTAGATGATGTTATGTAAGCCAACCCATTTGACCAAGCTTTTGCTTACTGCCCTAATACAATATTTCAGATATAACACAGCGTGGAGCTGGAGGAACAAAGCAGGTCAGGCAGCATCAGAGGAGCAGGAAAATTGACATTTTGGGTCAGGGCCCTTCTCCAGAAAAATTCTGCCTGGCCTGCGGTTTCAGCTCCACATTGTGTTGTCTGTGACTCCACCATCTGAAGTTGTTGCTAAGTCTGGGTGAGTTATAACCATATCTTGTAGCTTAGTTTTAAATGGTGTATGATAACAATCAGCCACAGAATATCTTTCTAGGCTTAATATTTGATATAAATGAGAGTTTTATGGTTTAGATCACTGGTAAACCTACTGAGGAAACATAACCAACAGTAATTGATCTCTCTAGACTTTGTTGCTGTGTTTTGTCCCTGCTAACTTGGGATTATGAAATGTTTGATGGCAATATATGGAGATCAGTTAGCCAGGACATCAAAAATGAAGAAACAGAGCTGGATAATTTATCTGGAGTCCTCTGTTTAAGGATCTGTGAAGTAACTGAAGAGTATTTCTGAAGAGTCATGCTATTGAAGCTCTTCATCTTGTATCCAACAGGACAGGCATAAAAATACTAAATCTCACATGGGAACAGTCATTTGTAATACATGGGAAACTGAGTTCTGATTGGTTGTCAAATGAATGAGAATTGTTCAAGATATTATTATGCGCAATGCATTAGTGTACAATGCAAATAAGTCAGTACAACCTGTCTTTAAGAAATTAATTTGGGCAGTTTAAATCCACGGTAAGGCAGTTAGTACGTATTGAATTATAGAAGTATACCTGATGGTCCAAATGTTCAATTCATTAACAGTGACTCATTAACTCCATCCTGGGCCTCCTCCAGTGTCATTTGACACCACCCACAAACTGGAAGAACAGCACCTCATATTCCACATTGGGCACATAGAGCCCAATGGCCTAAATGTGGATTTTACCAGTTTCAAAAGTTCCCCACCCCTGGCTTCATTCCATGACCAACCTCCCTCTCATCCCCACCTCCTTGACCTGACACAACCTGAACATCTTCTCTTCCACCTATCCACCCCTCCCACCTCAGTGAACAATCCCCACCACTTTCTAACCGCACTCACCTATCACCATCCCTCCTATCTTCCCCAACCCCACTCCTCCTCTCTCTATTTCTGACCTCCCCTTCTCCTTCCCCATTTCTGAAGAAGGGTCCTGGCCCGAAGTTCCTCTGATGCTGGCTGACCTGCTGTGTGCCTCCAGTTCCATACTGTGTTATGTTTGGCCAGCATCTGTAGTTTTTACTATCCCTTGCTTTGTTATCTTTCTTTTATTTGATTCTAAGTTGATGTAAATGTCACCTATGTATGGCAATGGTACACACTTTTCACTGCATTTCATATTGAATATATGTGACAATAAAAGATATTCTATTCTAGCAAAACACAGAACACATTAAGACTTTCCTAATCATTAAGTCTCCATCTGACCAATTGAAATTTCAATGCAGTAGGCATTGTGTCATTTTATTCTCATTTCAGTTGACACAACAAATTTTGGGTCACTGCCTACAGTATTGCAGTTTGTCACGTAACTAATAATCCAGAAACCAAGGCTATTTCATTGGCATCATAGGATGTTATCCCATACTGCAGAATTTTCAACTCATTCAGTAAATTTGGAATATAAAGCTAAAATTTATGAAAATAACAATTATCTTCCATCATTCCAAAATCCCATCCGGTGAACTAACTTCCATTAGCCAAGGAAATCTGCCTTACGAAGTCTGGTATACATGTAACTCTAAACCCTGCAGATTATAGCTGATTCTTAGATGGCGTGGAAGCCAATTAATTCAAGGACAAATAGAGTTGGATCTCAAATGCTGACTTAGCAGTGACATACATACCACACGAAAGAATAAAGAAAAGAACAACACCAAAAAAAAATCAGATTAGTTGGTCATTTAGCTTGTAGCTACTTCTGGATCTTACTGTCTCCAAATAATTTGTCCAGTTTTCTAAACTGCAATAATGGCAAAACTTCAAAGCATAATTCCTTGGAACAAAGCCCTTTGGACCATCCATGGGTAAAGCCATCTTAGATTTGAAATGATAGATGAGAACTAAATATTGACCATGACCCTAGGAAGAACTCACTTGCTATTCTTCAAATAACTTGAAGGAAACTGTTATGTCCAGTGGGTCAGCAAGTGAGACTTCAAAGTAATGATTCATTCACTTATCAGTGAATCTTGTAGTATAAGGAGTTAATATCTTTTGAGTCAATGGTTACAGGTGTCAGATCACATGGAGTTGGGACCTGAGGGAGGATTCTATCAGAGTCCTTCTGACCATGTCTCCATAACTAAATATTCATTAGTTTACAGTAGCATGATTTCTAGCCCTTGACTTAGCATCTAGAACTTGATAATAAACAAGTTACACAGCATCACTCTCTGCTATGGGCTTGAATTATGTGTCCAAGTCTCTGGAATGGACCTTGATTGCGCCACCTTCTGACTGTAAGGTAAGAGCACAACTGTTGAGTGGTTATCTTACCTGGCATCTTATGTCTTCATCCTCTTTTTGATATGGTTCGAATTTGTGGAACTACTTCAGGACAGTGGGGGTTTTTGGTCCTAATTTTGAAAATAGTAAATGCATTCAGGCCTATGCAGGAAAATTAATGAATATTTGAATTTACAAATGCAATTGCTTCCTTTTAGGGTTAAATCCCTCCCTTCTCTGATGATACAGTGCTGAATTGGTGGCTTGTGTCAGTTTCAGCAACGGCTGCCTTTCAGCACACACTTCACAGAAGGTTTGAACTTGTCATCTGAATGAGAACTTGGCCCAGATCTCCCGATAGGTTGATAACCAATTGCTGAAGCACGCACTGAACGTTGGGAATATGGCAAAGTCCTAATACAGTTGGCTTTGTAGGCCTTGACTGGGAGGTTGGTACTTTGATAGGTAATTGCTTGCTGTCTAGAAATCTTCAAAAAAATGTCCCAAGTATGAATTAGAGTTGGAGACTTTGGAGATTTTCAACTGACATAATAGAGGGACTGCAAAAATTTAAAGGAATTAAATCTTGCTTTAACACCTAGCTCAGCATAAAACTGCCACTCCCATCATCCAAAATCATTCTTAGCCTGTCTCCGTGTTTAGATTTTTGATCCATCTCTCTCTCCCCCAACTTCATTAATACTGAAATACCCCATCCCCATTCTGTCCAGATCTAAGACAACTTGCTCCATTCCTCTCAGCTCAGGGCCTCATCACCTTGCCCTCAGACTCAACCACGCTCCCACCTCCCAGACTTGATCTGACTCCCCACTGACTGTAACATACCTATATGCCTATTCTACTACCCTACCTAGTTGACTCACGCCTCTCATCCCTTTAAACACTAAACTCACTTGTGTTCAGTCATTAATAGACTTAAAAGCTATTTAAATGTCCTACATCTCTGAGTGTACTAATGAAAATACCAGAATTTGTCAGTGCTGTAAAAAACGGAATGTGACTTATCCTCCCTGACTGTCTTACATAATATGGTTGCAGCTGAATTTAAGGCAAGTGGCATTTTGCTGAGGGTTCTATTATTGGAAGATGGGCCCAGAAATGCAAAGGACAGATGCAAGGTGAAACGGTGACTTCAGAAGCAGCTTTCTGATGGTGAGTGTTATTTTTGGTAGATCTGGTTGATGAAGTACAGATTGTCCAGATAATCCTACTGAGGCAGGCACTTTCTTGGTATTGATCACAAAATGTAGCCTGCGTACCTTGTCATTTTAAGGGGCAAATGGTGAACTTGCAGTTCCCTGGTGGCTTTCACCTCTTCATGATATCTAAAGTACTTTATTGTCAATAATGTACTTTTACAGTTTAGTAATATAGGGAAGTGCCAAACTATTTTAGCACAACAGATTCCCAGCAAAATGAAGTTGATCAGATCTTCTATTTGGGAAGAACTCTCCTGCTCACCTTTTGAAATCATGGGATTTTTTATGGTGACACAGCATGCAGATTTAGCTTAACATTGCAGAATTCTATCAGGGATGACAGCCTGATTTTTTGGCCCTCAGCTTTACAGAGTGGAATGATGATGACCCCACAACCTCCTGACTCATAAGTGAGTACGTGACCCATTGAGTCATAGGCGACACTTGAATCCCAACACAGTGATTTACACACTGTGCACAGAGTAAAGAGAGTTAATTTGTCTTGTCCTATCCCATCAGCAGTAATTACATTAGCACAAATGAAAGGAAACATGTAAACATGTTTTCAGCGCTTTTATTTTGAGACAAGAAACTCAGCTGGGTAATTTTAAAATGAAGTCTAAATTTCCAGAGGTTAGGTAGATTGGCAATGATAAATTGCTTCTGGTGTCCAGGGACGTGCAGGCCAGGTGGATTAGCCATGTAAAATGCAGGTTTACAAGGATAGGGTAGGGGTGTAGATCTGGTCAGGATTCTCTTCCAAGGGCCCATGTGGACTCATTGGGCTAAATGGCTTGCTTCTACACTGTAAGGATTCTATGAAGTGTTTGCCGAGAGCTGGAACAGCAATACCAAAGAAGTGTTTGCCTTGTAGAGTAGAAATGTACAAAATAGCTTTTGTAGTAAGTGTGCAAGCATTTACAGTCAATGAACATCAATAAAATGCCTTCTCCAGGCATCAGATAGATCAGCTCTTTGCTGCAGATGCATCAGGTTATTTTTGATATTCAATCATCTCTTCCCTCTTTCCCTTTGGATGCTCTAATAGTGTCAAATAATGTCAGTGCATTTAACCTTCTCTTGCCTCAGTCTCTGTATATCCCTAATGCCCTAATGAGATGAGATTCACAGGATGATCCAGCACATAAAGAAGCATTCAACCTACCTTGCCTGTATATGATGGAAAGTTAGGTCATGTGGAAAGTCACTGGTATGATGATCTTAGCTTGGAAGTGTGGCAACTGATCAGTGAATTATTGAAAGTTAGCATCAGTAAGAATTTCTACCTGCTGTCCAAATGGTGCTGGATATTGTGTACTGAGTAGGAATGGAATTGGATTTTCCAGTGATAGTTGCTTTGGTTGAATGGTCTGCCACACGGTAGTATGCCGTGCACCTTTAAGAGATCTGCTCATGATTGTATTGTAGCATGTGACCTAAAAGGTATAACGGTCTCAGGCTCCATTGTAAGTGAAGCTACCTGAAGCATGACACACTGATAGAAGTGTGCTATTATTAATAACTAAATTGTTTAGAATTATCTAAGGTGCTTAAGTGTCTGTTAATCTAATAACTATCTTTGAATCTTTTAGCACTATGGTATCAACATCTAGTTCTTGTGTTATGGGAATTAATATAAATGTTACCCCATCAGGCATGAATATCCTTCTTGAGGCAAAAGCCCACATCAAAAATCAATACAGTGCAATTTAATTGTTGTCTTTCCCTTCCACGACCTTTGGATTCCAAAGTGCTTTACAGCCAACGAGGTACTTTTCTAAGTGTGATCACTGTGACCAATTTGCAAGAAACAAACCCCCAAGAATGTCAATGTGATGATGAGCAGTGTCATTTTATTTATTGATGTTCATTGACTGCAAATGTGTGCAAACTTACTGCAGAAGCTATTTGGTACATTTCTGTTTTACAAGGCAACACACTTTTTTGGTCTTGCCATTCCATCTCTCAGCAAATGCCTCAAAGAATCCTTACAGTGTGGAAGCAAGCCATTCAGCCCAATGAGTCCACACCAACCCCAGAAGAGCATTCCAACCCTGCCCTCAAACCTATTGTCATCACCCGACATCTCCCATGGCTAATCCACCTAGCCTGCCCCTCCCTGGACACTATGGGCAACTTAGCATGGCCTTTCCACCTAAACTATACTTTTTGCATTGTGGGAGGAAATTGGAGCATGCAGCAGAAACCCACGCAGACACAGGAAGAATGTGCAGACCCCATACTGACAATCGCCTGAGGTTGGAATCAAACCTGAATCCCTGGCACTGTGAGGCAGTAGTGGTAGCTACTGAGCTACTATGCTACCATTTATTCTTCCTTTACCTTCTGAGTTGCTTGTTATACCTTTCAGTAATGTATGAACAAAGGAACCTAGATCCCTTTGGAAATCAATACTTCCCAATCTCTCACCATTTAAGATGTACTCAGTAACTACAAAGTGGAAAACCTCATTCTTGTCCACGTTATATGCTATCTGCCCTGCTCTTGTCCATGCTTAGATTGTCCAAATCCCCTATAAGATTCTTTGCATCGTCTTCACAACTTCCATTCCTATCAAGTTTTATATCATTGCAAACTTGGTAACATTCAGAATTATTGAGAGCTTGTGAACAGCTGGTGCCCATTTGGTCCATTTGGCACTGATCCCATTTGATGCACCACTGGTCACATCTGCCAACTTGAGAATGAACTGTTTATTCCTCACTTATAGTTGTTTTTTTCTCTGTTAATCAAACCTCAGTCTGTGTTAGTTAATTGCCTCCTTCCTCTTGTTTCATTTTAAACTAACCTCACATGTGGGACCTTATCAAAAGTCTAAAATTCCAACTCTGCTCTATCCACATGTTCTCTTTTATGTCACAATAACATCCTCCAAAACAACAACTCCAACAGCTTTATCAAACATGATATACCCTTCATAAATTCATGTTGACAAATTATTTTCTAAGTGTCCAGTCATCCATTATTTATACAAGGAAAATTCTAAAATCTATTGCTCTACATTTCTAAGACCTACAGGCATGTCGTTCCCAAACATCGTCTAAACTGTCAAGCAGACATTTAGCGCTTCAACTATTCATTCTGTATAATTCATGGAGTCCATTGCCCTCCTCTTCAGTCAAGCTGTGAAAGAAACCTTTGATTCTACAGCATCCTTTTAAACAGTAGAGTTGATGAGAATGAAGTAAATTGATGCTTCTCATCATTTTTTTATTCTGCAAAATAAAGCATTAACTGCTGGGCTGTATATGAACCTGTCAGAAATTTCTTCCCATGAGCAAAATACAGGACATGGATTAAACTTTGTGCCTGCTTCATTAGTGTTAATACACAGAGACAATATTTCAAGATGTGTCAATGCACAGGTAAGTTAGCTGCAATAACATAATTCTTTGGAACGGTAATAAATCATGATGTCACTTTCTGCTGGGGCAAAAGGATTTGCGTTTGTATAGCTTCTTTCTCAATCCCAGCATATCCTAAAGCACTTTGCAGCCAAGTGGAGCCGAAATTGAACTGTAGCAAATGGATGCAGTAAGGTGCTGCAATTTGATAATGATTAGGTATTCTAAGCATTGCGAGAGCTCTGCGTATTTATCCAATATTCTTCAAAGTATGTGACAGGATCTTTCACATCCACCTGACAGTGTAATAATATGTCCATTTAATTTCTCAAATGAGAAATAACATCTCTGACAATATAGCATTCCCTCACTACTGAATTAGTGTCAGCCTAGAATTCTGAGCTGAAGTCCTGAAATTAATTTTGATCTGAAACTTTTTATTCAGTGGTGTGAATGTTGCTAAGTCTACTGTGTCTAGAAGTAGATAAAGTACAAAGTACATAAAACAAAGAATGTGTGTGCTGGAGATCTAAAACAAACATAAATAAACAGGGCTGGAGAAACTTAGCAGGTCAGCAGCAGCTGAGGAGACAAAACACAGTTAATGTTTGGAGTGACCTTTGTTCTGAAGAAGGGTCACTGGATTCAACATTAACCCTGTTTTCTCTAAAAAGATGCTGCTAGACATGTTCATTCTCTCCAGCAGTTTCTGTTTCTGTATACTTTACTACATATGCTGGTGTTGTTTGCAGATTTAGCTACTATCTCTCCAATCACCCCGTCAATTGTGAAAAGTTGGCAGCTCAGCACAGATCCAATCAGACCCCATCAGTCATAGCCTGCGAATTTGAAAAGGATCTATTTGTGCATAACTTTATTCCAACCAGCTAATATTCTATCTACATCATCGTGTTACAATTTCACAAGATCCTACTTCTTACAAAATCCTTTCTATATGAAAATTTGTCAAATGCCTTCTGGAAATCCAACTAAATCTGCAGGCTCCCCTTTATCTGCAAGTTACTGTTTTGAAAAATTCCAAGAAGTTGATTCAACACAATTTTTTTTCACAGAGCCAATGCTGACTGTACTCTCAGAGATTTAGAAAACCTCAATGTACAGCAGTAACTCCTCCATTAATAATCATTTCTAACATTTTTCCACGATGCATAAATCTAACTGGCTGATAGTTTTCTGCCTTACCTCCTTTCTTCAAAACAAATTTTGGGAAATTAACACGAATGGATCGATTGCCTCAGTAAGATCCTGGGATAAAGCCCATTAGTGTCTGGAGATCACAAGACCATCAATTTACTCAGTTCCACTTCCCTAGTGATTACAATTTCACCATGTTCATCTCTTCTTTCACCCTCTGTTATAAGTATAAATATGACATTTTTCATTCTTCTTGCTGTGGAATACTTTCTGTCCCAAAATCCATTTTTTCTCATGTCAACTACATTCTTGTAAAACCTAAACAGAAATACTTGTTAGTAATTGTAACTTGACTCATGCTACTTTATCCTTCTTATTTTAAGCTTGTCTCTGAGCTGTCTAATCAGTGGCATCTGCCCCCTCAATGCACATAAAGGGTCAACTGGCACAATTGAAAAGTATAATGAGGTTTCTGTGATGACCTGACCAATATTTATCCTTTAAGCAACATTACCAAAGCCGAATACTTGATAACAATCACATTGCTGTTGTGGAAGCTTACTATGTGCAAATTGGCTACTGTGTTTCCTAAATGTCTTTATTTACTTTGGATGTTGCTGCTATGTGAACAGCCTATTCCAAGTTACCCATGAGAAAATGATTGTGAACAGCTTTCTGTCAGTGTTGTCATTGGATATAGCTAGACCCACACTATCAACTGGGAGGGAGTTCCAGAATTTTGGACCCAGTGACCCTGAAGAAATGACAATATTTCCAACTCAGGATGAAGAGTGACTTGGGTGGAAACTTTCAGGTGAAGATGTTCCCATATATCTGCTGACCTTGTGGCTAGTCATCATGAATACGTGCGTTTCTGTCTAAATAGGTTTAGTCAATTTCTTTGTTGAATCTTGTAGATGGTACACATGCTGCTGCTGTGTGTCAATGGTGGAAGGAGTGAATGTTTAAAATTGTGGTGCCAGTAAAGTGAACTTCTCATGCCCTGGGTGATGTTAAGCTTCTTGGGTGTTGTTGGAGCCGCAATCATCCAGGCAAGTGGGGAGTATTCCACAACAATCTTGACTGTGCCTTGTTGATAGTGGGCAGAGTTTGGGAAGTCACAATGTGAGTTACTCATTGAAGGATTCCTAGCTTCTGACTTGCTCTTATGGCAATTTTATTTAGCTGAATGGTACTTTGAGCTTCTGGTAAAAGGTAACTCCCAACACGTTGATAATGTCAAAAATGATGGTTAGATTATCTCTTATTGGAGACATATTGGCTCATTGTCTGGAATTTTGTGTGATGTTAATGCTGCTTGCCTCTTGTCAGCACAAACCTGAATATTTTCCAGGTATTGCTACATTTGGACCTGGACTAGTTCAGTAGATAAGGAGTCAGGATTCATGAATGGTGCTGAACATTGTGCAATCATCAGTGAACAACCTCATTTTGATCTTATGATGGAAGGAAGGTCATTGAAGTAACTGAAGATGGTTGGATTTAGAAACTAAATAAGGCACAGTGGTAGTGTCCCAATCTCTGATTCAGGAGACCTGGATTTAAGTTCCACCTGCTGTAGGGGTATGTAACACCATCTCTGAACAGGTGGATTAGAAAATATCTACTCTGATGAATTCTTGCAGTGATGTCCTATTACTGAGATGACTGACCTCCAACAGCCACAACCACTTTCCGAGTGCCAGGTAGGACTCAAACCAATAAAGAATATTCCCACTACTTCCCATTGACTCCAGTTTTGCTTGGGCTCCTTTAATGCCACACTCAGTCAATGCAGCCTTGACGTCAAGGCACTAAGTCTCACTGACCCCTGAAGTTCAGCTCTTTTTTCCATGTTCGCAGCAAAGTTGTGATGAGGTCAGGAACCAAGGTGCCCTGGCAAAGTCCCAAATGAGCATCAGTGAGCAGATCCTTCTAAAGCAAGTGCTTCTTAATAATATCATTCTTATTAATCTGTTACATCACTTGAGTGATGATCAAAATGAACTGATGGGGTAATAATTGACTGAGCTAGATTTAGAATCATACAGTTCAGCGGGGGTCCTTTGTCCCATCTAGTCCGTACCACCAAAAGTATACTATTACTTATACTGGTCCCACTTTCCCCCACTAAGCTCAAAGCCTGGAATGTTATGATACTTCAAGTGCTCATCCAAGGCAGCGCATTCCAGACCTCTGCCATTCTCTGGATAATAAAGATTTTGCTCAAAATCCCTCTAACTGTCATGCTTTTCATTTTTGAAGGTATGCTCTTTTGTTATTGACCTTTCAGCTAAGGGAAACAGCTGCTTTCCCTTCTCCCTGTCTATGCCCCTCATAATTTTTTACATCACTATATGTTGCACCTCAACCTTGTCTACTCCAAACACAACAACCCAAGCCTATCCAGCCTATCTTCACAGCTGAAATGCTCCATTGCAAGCAACATTCTGGTGAAATTCCTTTGCATTCCCTCCAGTGGAATCACATCTTTCCTGTAGTGCAGTGACTAGAATTACATATAATACTCCAGCT
Organism: Stegostoma tigrinum; assembly: GCF_030684315.1. Lineage (NCBI taxonomy): Eukaryota > Metazoa > Chordata > Chondrichthyes > Orectolobiformes > Stegostomatidae > Stegostoma > Stegostoma tigrinum. Next base: position 90,030,023 of record NC_081357.1, read on the forward strand.
GTGGCCTAACCAAAGTTTTAACATGACCACCCCGGTTGTATAATTTATGCCCCAGCTGAGAGAGGCAAACATCCCATTGGCCGCTTTACCTAACCTATTGACCTGTCCCATCTATGGCTGAGCACCCCAAGACCTTTATGTTCCCCTAAGTTTTCCAGTACTTTGCCATTCATTGACTACTCCCTTGACTTGTTATTTCCGCCTGCTCTTTGTTAACATTGCATATCCGTACGATTTCTCACATTGTCCAGTCGATGCCATACTAGAACAGCTTGGCTGAGGCAATATCTGGAGAATGAGAGCTCAGTAGTTTTGCCATTATTATGTATACCTATAGCCTCTTCCCTAACCCCAGAGCAAGGAGCAGAGCAAGAGTGGGCCTAGCTGAGAGCTGAGTCGCGGCTGGAGCGGGAGCAGTGCGAGCGTGGGCTGGACAGTTGGGATGCATCCTGGAGGCGGGTCTGGGGCAGAGACAAGGCCTTGTGTTATGAAGCTTGGTAGGCACAGACTCAGCAGAAAAGGAATATAACTTGAATACTTTAAAGACACTTTTTATTCTTATTCTGGACTTTTAAACTCTGTATTTCCTGCTAGTCTTTTTTTGCTTCCACTATTTGAATTCTGTGACAACACATAAACTATCTGTACCCAGGTGCCCTGTACATAAGATGGCGACAAGAGGCGACCTTACAAACTTTTCACTGCGCTCATTCAAGTGCACATGACAATAAAAGCTATTCTATTCTAATAATGGCAATAACACTTCATTCCAAAATAAGATCAAACAAAAATGTAGGTTTTACCTTTTGTTGAGCTTTCACTTAGGTCTTAGAGTTGTGGGGAAAAGAAAACTTCTTGGGCCGATATCCAAGCAGTATTTTGATCTTAGCTTTCAAAATACTTACGTTCTGTAGAAACTATCTGGTTGAATGTCCAATGAGGAAAAGATTAGATTCCCTACAGTGTGGAAATAGATCCTTCAGCCCAACAAGTCCACACTGCCACTTGAAGCATCCCACCCAGACCCATCCCCCTATAACCCCCACACCCCTGAACACTACGGACAACCTGCTCAGTTGTAATGGTCTGCAGATTTCTAACCAAGCTCTCTCCTGGTTTGGAAGCCCCACAAACTAAAATATTCTGTTGAGATAATTTTTAATTACTCTTCTGAGAGACAGTAAGCTTGATTCTGAACTGACTTTAAAAAAAAGTTCTTGCTCAAATTAAGGTTCCTCTAAACTGAAAAAAAAGCTAATGGCATTGCATATTGGCCCTACTTGTCTTAAACAGAGCCATATAATTAACTATTGAATAAAGCCACAGGGTTCTGCTGTTATCTGCTTTCTGACAAAGTGTTTGAATTAATCACTATTCTAGAACTCACTGATTTTGTTTATTTTCAAAAGTAAACCCTTCACATGAATAACCAATTCCTATCTGCTTCTACTTCAGAGTCAAATTTAAGAAAATATAATAACATGTCATTATCTCTTTCATTCTCCCTTGCCTTCATTTGTTTGAAAGGTGTAATAACCTTTTTGAAATTTAGATTGGATCTTCACATCGGTGCCCACATGTGAGACCAACAAATGGGATTGGTCGCCTGTTGAAGAAAACACCCAGGCTTCTAGCTCCAAGATGAAAATGATGTGGTTTCTATAATGTTAGGCTAACTCATAATGTTACTTCTAGGTGGGGCTGGGGGCTGTGGCTGTGACAGTAGAAGTCTTCAGCTTGACTATTTTCTTACACTTCCTCTTTCAGATGTTGATCTGACCTTGTTCTGATTTAGTTCCAAAACTCCTGACAGCTAATTCAGTCCCAGAGAGTTTCACGATATAAAACTTGACCAGCACTTCAGACAGAATCTTTTTAAAATTTTTATTTTTGTTACCAAGGTTTCATTGCCTCACTGGCACCTTTTAACTCCTTCTTTCTCGAGCTAACCTCTCCACTGTTTGATTTCTTCCTTTTCTTGAGGATCTCTCAGCTGTTAATCAAACAGACTATTGTCTTTGATAACTGTCTTCACATTGAATCTTCTCACAAAATATTTTCCATGGTTTTGAATTCCCCTTGCTGCCTAGCAAATTTGCTTCAGCAGCAGTCTCCCTGCTGTGTTATCCAGAAACTTCCACTGGAGAAACTTTATTCATGATTTTCAGAAGAATAGTTTTTCTTGCTGTTAAGAAAAGAGGTATTAAAAATTTTATATTGCACTTTTCTTGTCATGCCAAGACATCCCAAAGCACTTTTCAGTCAAGTGTGATCACTGCTTTTGGAAAATGTGGCAGTTAATTTGTCCATCAATCTGCGACAAGTAGCCATGTCAGAGGGCTTTCCGTTAGGTAATGTTTACTTGTGTCTAACCAAAATGGAGAAGGTTCAATTGTGAAGGCACCACATGCATCAAACATATCATTAGGGACATGCAGAGATAAAACTTAGGCATTAGATGGAGCACTTAAACTTTCAAGCAACTCATCTACCTGATCCTTTCGGCACCACTTGCCCATTAATAGCAGAGTCTGCATTTTGTATGTAGTCCTCTCTGAGCACACTAAAGGAGTGGAAGCAGGCCATCCCAAACATGAGGGACTGCCTAAGGGGGAGGAGAGGAGAAGGATCTTTTTGCCTTGAGGGATAAATACTGGCTCAAATATTCAAGATAATGTTGTATGCTCTGCTTGAAAACAGAGCCATTGGATCTTTTATACCCACAGGAAAATTAAGACAGACAGAGAAATGGTTTAATCTTTGATCTGAAATTCATCCCCTCTGGCAGCAAAAGGTTCAATCAGAACTGGATATGCAGACTGGGCCTCAATGTGGAGTCTTATTTGAAAGATGTCACTTCGGGCAATGCTGCAGTCTTTAGTATTTCACTAAAGTGTAAGCATAGACCTTGTTCTTGGGTCTTAGAAATGTGGCTTAAAACCATAACTTTCTGATTCAGGCAAATGTGCTACCAACTGAGCCAAAGTGGAAAGGGCCAATCAAACGTTGCAAATCTCATAATGACAGTTGCAAGTAGAGGCACTAGATATCACTGACACAAGCATTTTAAAAATATCGTGTCCAATACGGTTGTTGTTTATCCAGAACCATTAAAAATGAAATAATTCCAATTTAGCAATAACAAATATGGTTGCTGTCCTATAATTTGTATGATTTAAAAATTCTGTCCATAGTCTAATCAGAGAAACCCGGTTGCCGAGGTACTAGGGAAACTTTGATATATAATGAGTATATGTATAGCCTGACAGCAGCTTTCACTGACGAGCAATAGTCAGCTCAGTGCTTATTACAAAATGTCATCTGTTGAGTTCCCATCTCTTACACCTACTACATTGTAGCAAAAATGGGATTTTTCTGCTGTCAGTTACAAGTCTCCACTTAGAACCAAAACAAGCAGTAACTCTAGTTGAAATTCCTTGTGGTAACTATTGGAACCTTCAATAACACTGGGAAGTACTCTTGCCTTGGATTTGCCTGGTTGTGAGTTCAAGGCCCACTCCATGGACCTGAGAGAACAAATCTAGGCTAACTCCCCAGTGTAATACTAAGGGAGGGCAGCATTGTCTGATATCACATCTTTGAAACAAGATTTTCAATGAAGGCCCTATGTGTTCTTTCAAGAGGAGAGAAGTCTCTTGTGCTTCAGTTTTGAAGGAGATCTGGAGAGCTTGCATCGAAATCCTGGTAAATATTTATTACTCATGTAGATATCGTAAAACAGATTCCCTATGTAACACTTGAACTGTTGTGAGAATTCAGACTTGAACAGAACAAATAATGATAATGGCAAAGGTGTAGGATTATAAAATTTTCTAACTTTTTTGAACTATAAGTGAAAGCCGCAAGAATATATCTAGCTGGACTATAGATATAGATCATGCTGAACTCTTCATTGGAAAACAAACTTGAAAATTGACTTTGTATTGAATTGGCTTTATATTTAATAAATACCCCACTGAAGCTGAATCTTCCCAATTTTGTTTGTGCTTTACTTTTTAAATTAGAGAGCAACAGTCTTCTTTCATCCAGCTCTCTGTCTTACTTTAAAGAACAAAGATTTATACATCCAAAAACAAAGTTGCTGAAAAAGCTTAGCAGGTCTGGCAGCATCTGTGGAGGAGAAAACAGAGTTAATGTTTCTGGTCCAGTGACCCTTCCTCAGATCTGAGTAAGGGTCACTGGACCCGAAACATTAACTCTGTTTTCTCCTCCACAGATGCTGCCAGACCTGCTGAGCTTTTCCAGCAACTTTGTTTTTATTCCTGATCTACAGCATCCACAGTTCTTTTGGTTTTGATTTACACATCTAGTTGTCTGGATAATTCCCACAAAACTGAATTTCTCCACAATCCTCAGCCTTGCAATATAATCTCTATAATATACAGAAAGGCTGCTGAGATCTCCCTCACAGGCCATCTGTCTTCAGTTCAATTATAGAGAATAGAAATTTCACCTCCAGTTTTACACTCAACCAGAACACTCAAAAAATAAATGTTTCCTGAATGTACGCAATACCCTCTTACACTGCTTAGTCGAACACTTCTTTTCACCTGCTCACATTTGGAAACTTGCAGAAGGAAGGATGCAACTTCTGGTGCATGCAGTAAGGGTCAGATGAAAGGTATACATTTCTTATACACCTCTTTCCACATGTGTTTAGAGCCCATGGTGCTTGGTTAGTCTCTGTTTGGTCAAGGCTGAATGGTCAAAAGTTGTAATCTTGCCCTCAATGAGCAGAGTTGCTATGAATTGCTTCAAAATGCCTTTTTTAACAGTTACACATATATCCAAACATCCCACATTGATTGTGTGAAATTGCACATCAACAAAGTCCTCACTTCCCTGACAATGATGACAAACCCATTACATCATAAGATGTTTCAAGGTCTCCTGAGATAGATTCTTCCTGGCGGTGTTTTGATGATCACAATTATTTGTTCTATTGACTCATTTCCTGACCTCCAATAGTTACAGATTCATGACCAACTTATTACTTATATTATTCTTAAGAATGGATTTCTGTTAAACTGCTTACTTGCACAGGTGAATTAACCTAGTTCACTCCCGCACATCCCAGATGTCCAAGTTCTTCAAGGACCGCAATTTTCCCCCCACAGTGATCGAGAACGCCCTTGACCGCGTCTCCCGTATTTCCCGCAACACATCCCTCACACCCCGCACCCGCCACAACCGCCCAAAGAGGATCCCCCTCGTCCTCACACACCACCCTACCAACCTCCGGATACAACGCATCATCCTCCGACACTTCCGCCATTTACAATCCGACCCCACCACCCAAGACACTTTTCCATCCCATCCCCTGTCTGCTTTCCGGAGAGACCACTCTCTCCGGGACTCCCTTGTTTGCTCCACACTGCCCTCCAACCCCACCACATCCGGCACCTTCCCCTGCAAACGCAGGAAATGCTACACTTGCCCCCACACCTCCTCCCTCACCCCTATCCCACGCCCCAAGATGACATTCCACATTAAGCAGAGGTTCACCTGCACATCTGCCAATGTGGTATACTGCATCCACTGTACCTGGTGTGGCTTCCTGTACATTGGGGAAACCAAGCAGAGGCTTGGAGACCGCTTTGCAGAACACCTCCGCTCAGTTCGCAACAAACAACTGCACCTCCCAGTCGCAAACCATTTCCACTCCCCCTCGCATTCTTTAGATGACATGTCCATCATGGGCCTCCTGCAGTGCCACAATGATGCCACCCGAAGGTTGCAGGAACAGCAATTCATATTCCGCCTGGGAACCCTGCAGCCTAATGGTATCAATGTGGACTTCACCAGTTTCAAAATCTCCCCTTCCCCAACTGCATCCCTAAACCAGCCCAATTTGTCCCCTCCCCCACTGCACCATACAACCAGCCCAGCTCTTCCCCCCCACCCACTGCATCCCAAAACCAGTCCAACCTGTCTCTGCCTCCCTAACCGGTTCTTCCTCTCACCCATCCCTTCCTCCCACCCCAAGCCGCACCCCCATCTACCTACTAATCTCATCCCACCTCCTTGACCTGTCCGTCTTCCCTGGACTGACCTATCCCCTCCCTACCTCCCCACCTATGCTCTCTCCACCTATCTTCTTTACTCTCCATCTTCGGTCAATGGATACAGTATACCACATTGGCAGATGTGCAGGTGAACCTCTGCTTAATATGGAAAGTCATCTTGGGGCCTGGGATAGGGGTGAGGGAGGAGGTGTGGGGGCAAGTGTAGCATTTCCTGCGGTTGCAGGAGAAGGTGCCGGGTGTGGTGGGGTTGGAGGGCAGTGTGGAGCGAACAAGGGAGTCACGGAGAGAGTGGTCTCTACGGAAAGCAGACAAGGGTGAGGATGGAAAAATGTCTTGGGTGTTGGGGTCGGATTGTAGATGGCGGAAGTGTCGGAGGATGATGCGTTGTATCCGGAGGTTGGTGGGGTGGTGTGTGAGAACGAGGGGGATCCTCTTTGGGCGGTTGTGGCGTGGGCGGGGTGTGAGGGATGTGTTGCGGGAAATGCGGGAGACACGGTCAAGGGCGTTCTCGACCACTGTGGGGGGAAAGTTGCCGTCCTTGAAGAACTTGGACATCTGGGATGTGCGGGAGTGGAATGCCTCATCGTGGGAGCAGATGCGGCGGAGGCAGAGGAATTGGGAATAGGGGATGGAATTTTTGCAGGAGGGTGGGTGGGAGGAGGTGTATTCTAGGTAGCTGTGGGAGTTGGTGGGCTTGAAATGGACATTAGTTACAAGCTGGTTGCCTGAGATGGAGACTGAGAGGTCCAGGAAGGTGAGGGATGTGCTGGAGATGGCCCAGGTGAACTGAAGGTTGGGGTGGAAGGTGTTGGTGAAGTGGATGAACTGTTCGAGCACCTCTGGGGAGCAAGAGGCGGCGCCGATACAGTCATCAATGTTACAGAGGAAGAGGTGGGGTTTGGGGCCTGTGTAGGTGCGGAAGAGGGACTGTTCCACGTAACCTACAAAGAGGCAGGCATAGCTGGGGCCCATGCTGGGGCCCATGCGGGTGCCCATGGCCATCCCCTTTGTCTGTAGGAAGTGGGAGGAATCGAAAGAGAAGTTGTTGAGGGTGAGGACGAGTTTGGCTAGGCGGATGAGGGTGTCGGAGGGGGACTGGTCGGGCCTGCGGGACAGGAAGAAGCGGAGGGCCTTGAGGCCATCTGCATGCGGAATACAGGTGTATAGGGACTGGACGTCCATGGTGAAAATGAGGTGTTAGGGGCCAGGGAATTGGAAGTCCTGGAGGAGGTGGAGGGCGTGGGTGGTTCCACATTCGCATCACTCTATTGGTGCAGACATTTCTTCAGAATTCCTGACTGGATTTGTTAACGCCTCCAGTTATGCTTCTCTCGCATGTGAAGAATGTGGCTCAAGTCTAATATTTTTGGGGCTGTGCTAAGTTGTGTTTAGGTTTTATTTCGGGGTTCTCATCAAAAGGCCTAGTGAAATCTCCTACACTATCTTACCAAACTTGTCTCATTAAAAAGCTACCTACTGCACTTTTCTGCAATCCTTCATATTCAGTATCAGGTCACTTTTGCTATACATTGATATCTGAACAGCATTCCACGCTGGAGCTGGGGGGGAATAAAAGATCTATGAATGCTGGAAATCAGAAACAAAAATGGAAATTGCTGGAAAATCTCAGAAGGTGTGCCAACATCTGAGGAGAGAAATCAGACTTAATATTTAGGGTCCAATGACCCTTCTTTAGGACTCCACTCTGATGTCTGCCAAAAGACCAGCAATTCTGCCATCTGGTCTATTTTTGAAAGGCCATTTTGCATTTGGACAGGTTTTGGTAATCTGACACTACCCCTGACTGGCAAAATCATGGCACAAAATCACAACGTAAAGTTGGCGTGATGGTCGTCTGCATCAATATCTCATCAATTGGAAATGGCCACCAATATGTCTTCTAGCACCCAATGCAATTGAGCTCTGTCATGAGCAAGGAGAATTTGCCCCTCTACAATGTCTTCATTCTCTTCCTCAGATGACTGTTCCCATTCCTCTAGTTCCTCAGCATCCATCACATTGCCTTTCTGCCTACTCCAATTGTGCAGAGCAAGATGGTTCAGTAATCTCTGTCCAAACTACACAGGACTATGTTACAACATCCACATCAAATAGCAACTTGCCACTGCCTCACCACTCAACAGAAGCATCAAAGATGATGCAAGATACCTCCAACGTCGAGGCTAGTTTCAATAGATTATCTAATTTCACCACAAATCTGACCATATCCCATGCTGCTCAGACTCCTGTGAGCTTCCATCCAGTAATTTTATTTGATATCCAGTGTGTTAGGTTTAGGAACACAGGAAGTAGGAGCAGGAATAAACAATTCAGCATTTCAAGCCCACTCCACCAATTAAGGTGATCGCGGCTAATCTTATCGAGGTCTTAACTCCACTTTCCTCCCTGCTCCCCATAACCTTTAATGTGCTTTTCAAAGAAACATCTATTTATTTTATGAATCTGTGGCTGGATTCTGCCTCCACTGCACTCTGAGGCAGTGAGTTCTGCAAATTCACAATTCTCTGAAAGAAGTAATCTCTCCTCATCTCATTTTAAACCTACCTCACCTCACTCTCTGTATCAATAACCTCTTGTTTGAGACTGTCCCACAAAGGAGGAACATCTGTTCAATGATCTCTTTAGCATTTTCTATATATCAAGCAGACTCCACCCCCAATTCTTCTGAATTCCAGGAAATACAAGTCCAAGTTGTTCAACCACTCCACGTACAACAGCCCATTCCTCCCTGGAATCTACTGGCGAACATCCTCTGAACTGCCTCCGGTGCCACCCTTACTCAAGTGAGGAGATCAGAAGATTGGTGGGTGGCAAATGTCATTCCCTTGTTCAAGAAAGGGAATAGGGATAATCCTGGAAATTACAGACCGGTCAGTCTTTCTTCTGTGGTGGGCAAATTATTGGAGAGGATTCTGAGAGATAGTATTTATGATCATTTGGAAAAGCACAGTTTGATTAGAATTAGCCAGCATAGCTTTGTAATAGGCAGGTCATGCCTCACAAGTCTTATTGAATTTTTTGAGATTGTGACAAAACGCATCAATGAAGGTAGAGCAGTGGATGTGGCGTATATGGATTTTAGCAAGGTATTTAATAAGGTTCCACATGGTAGGCTCATTCAGAAAGTAAGGAGACATGGGATTCAGGGAAATTTGGCTGTCTGGATACAGAATTGGCTGTCCAATAGAAGACAGAGGGTAGTAGTGGATGGAAAGTATTCACCCTGGAACTCAGTAACCAGTAGTGTTCTGCAGGGATCTGTTCTGGGACCTCCGCTCCTTGTGATCTCTGTAAATGACTTAGATGAGGAAGTGAAGAGAGGGTTAGTAAGTTTGCCAATGACACGAAGGTTGGTGGAGTTGTGGACAGCGTGGTGGGCTGTTGAAGGTTGCAATGGGACATTGAAAGGATCTAGAGCTGGGCAAAGAAGTGACTGATGGTATTCAACCCAGAAAAGTGCAAAGTGATTCATTTTGGAAGGTTGAATTTGAATGCTGAATACAGGGTTAATGGCAAGATTCTCAGCAGTGTAGAGGAATAGAGGGATCATGGGGTCCACGTCCAAACGTTCCTCAAATTTGAAACCCAAGTTGATAGGGTTGTTAAGAAGGCATATGGTGTGTTGACTTTCATTGGCAGGGGAATTGAGTTTAAGCGCCGTGAGGTTATGCTGCAGCTCTAAATACCTCTAGTTAGGCCACACTTGGAATATTGTGTTCAGTTCTGGTCACCTCTTTATAGGAAAGATGTGGAAGCTTTAGTGAGGCTGCAAAGGAGATTTACCTGGATGCTGCCTGGACAGGAGGGCAGGTCTTATGAGGAAAGGTTGAGGGAGCTAGGGCTTTTTTCATTGGCATGAAGAAGGATGACAGGTGACTTGATAGAGGTGTACAAGATGATGAGAGGTCCAGATAGAGTGGATAGGCAGAGACTTTTTCCCAGGGCGGAAATGACTTTTACAAGGAGGCATAATTTTAAGGTGATCGGATTAAGATATAGGGGAGATGTCAGAGGTAGATTCTTCACACAGAGAATGGTGGGTGTGTGGAATGCGCTGCCAGCAGTGGTAGTGGAGTCAGATACTTTAGAGATTTTTAAGTGACTCTTGGATAGCCACGTAGAGGATAGTAAAATGTAGGGTATGCAGGATAGATTGATCTTAGTAGGATAATAGGTTGGCACAACATCGTGGGCTGAAGGGCCTGTACTATACTGCACTGTTCTATGTTCTATGTTCAAAACTGAATACTTTTCCAGGTGTGGCCACATTAATGCCTTGTATAATTGTAAAAGCATTTCTTCCATTTTATGATCCAGTCCATTTGCAATAAATGCTAGGATTCCATCTGCCTTTCTTATTTAGTGTTGTATCTGCATATCTACTTTCTGCAATTCAAACACAAAGATGCACAGATCCCTCTCCACTGATGCACTTTGAATCTGCTCCCATTTAAATAATAATTTACCCTTTATTTTCTGGCCAAAATGAATAACCTCACATTTATCCACATTAAACTCCATCTGCCAGGTTCTAGTCCATTCTCCTAACCTGTAAATATTTATCTGTAAGCTCTTCATCTCACTATCACTGCATGTATTTTGTTATCATCTGTAAACTTAACTATGTTACACTCTGCCCCTGCTTGCAGATCATTTATGTAAACTGTGCATAGTTGAAATCCAAGACCTGAACCCTGCAGCACCCCACTAGTTACAGATCATTATCCAGATGAAGACCCATTCATCCCAACCTTCCGCTTTCTGTCAGTCAGCCAATCCTCTATCCAAGCCAATGCTCTATCCATAACCGTCTGGGACCTAAACTTCTGGATCAATCTTTTATGCAGCCCGTTGACAAATGCATTCTGGAAATCTAGATATGCCACATCTATTGGATCCACATTATCCACCTTGTTAGTTATATCCTCAAAGAATTCTAGCAAGTTTGTCAAGCTCAACTTGCCCTTCATGAAGCCTTGCTGACATTGGTGAATTGAGCTTTGTTTTTCCAAGTGTTCAGTTATCTCCTTCTTTATGATTGACTTTCCCACTACAGAGGTGAAATGCCTGTCTCCGTTGTTTGAATAAGGTTGTCACATTAGTATCAAAAATAGAAGTTGCTGGAAAAGCTGAGCAGGTCTGGCAGCATCTGTGAAGAAAAGATCAGAGTTTATGTCTCGGGTCCAGTGACCCTTCCTCAGAGTTCTTTTGGTTTTTATTTTGTCACTATTGGTATGTTTCTAATCCACTTTTCAGAAGTACCATTCCAAAATCAAGGAAATTTTGGAAAATCTAACTAATGCATCCAAAGTGTCTGCTGCCACCTCCTTTAATATGCTAGAGTGCAGGCCATCAGGCTCCAGGATCTTATCTGTCTTTCGAGTTATAATCACAGAGCAGTGCAGCATGGAAACAGACTTTTTGGTCCAAATTGTCCATGCTGACCAGATATCTTAACTAAATCTAGTCCCATTTGCCAGCATTTGGCCCATATCCTTCAAAACCCTTCCTATTCATATATCCATCCAGATGTATTTTAAATGTTGTAATTGTACCGGCTTCTACCACATCCTCTGGCAGCTCATTCCATACAGCAACACCCTCTGCATGAAAAAGTTGTTCCTTTTAAATCTTGTCCCTCTCACCTCAAACTTATGCCTTCTAGTTTCTAACACTGCTATCCTGGGGAAAAAGACCTTGGCTAGTCATCCTATCTATGCCCCTCATGATTTTATAAACTTCTATAAAGTCACTCCTCAGCCTCTGACGCTCCAGGAAAAATAGCCCCAGCCTATTTAGCCTCTCCCTATAGTTCAAACCCTCTGACTCTGGAAACATCCTTGTAAATCTTTTCTGAACCCTTTCACATTCCACAAAATCCTTCCTGTACCAGGGAGACCAAAATTGAATGCAGTATTCCAAAAGTAGCCTAACCCATGTCCTGTGTAGCCACAATATGACCTCCCAACTCCTATACTCAATGCACTGACCAATAAAGGTAAGCATACCAAATACCTTCTTCACTATCCTTTCAAGAAATTATGAACCTGTACTCCAAGGTCTCTTTTTTCAACAACACTCCCCAGGACTTTACATTACGTGTGTAAGTCCTGGCCTGTTTCGCCTTTCCAAAATGCAGCACCTCACATTTATAAAAATTAAACTCGATCTGCCTCTCTCTGGCCCACTAGCCCATCTGCTCAAGGTCCCCTAGTACTCTGAGGTACCTTTCTTGGTAGTCCACTATACCACTAATTTTGGTGTCATCTGAAACGTTACTCACAATACCTCCAATGTAATCCCATCAGTTTACTCAATGCCTTCTTCCCTAGTTAATTTCACCATGTTCCTCTGTAGTAACTGCAGTTTTTGGAAAAAAAATTATCTTCTACTGTTAAAGCAGAGACAAAATATTGGTTTAGTGTCTCTGAGTTTCCCATTGTTACCTCACCAATTTTGTCATCTAAAGGGCCAACATTGACTTTTGCTATTTCCTTTGTTGTTATATACTTGAGAGAATCTTTGGTAACAATGCTAACACAGTGTGGAGCTGGAGGAACACAGCAGACCAGGCAGCGTCAGAGGAGCAGGAAAGCTGATGTTTTGGGTCAGGACCCCTCTTCAGAAATGGGGGGCGGGGAAAAGGAGCTCTGAAACAAATAGAGACAGGGGAGGTGGGGCTGGGGAAGGTAGGTGGGATGGTGATAGTGAGTGCAGGTATGGAATGGTGGGGATTGGTGTGTTATCTCTGGCTCCAGCATCGGCAGTTCTTACTATCTCTGGTATCAATGCTTGTGTGTTCTGCTTGTTTCCTTTCATAGTTCATCTTAGCTCTTTTGATTTCATTTCCAGTAACCCTTTACTGATGTTTAATGTTCTTCCAATTCTCTAAAGTCCAACTAACTTTTGCAGTATGATATGACCTCGTTTTTGCCTTCACACTATCCTTGACTTGCTTGTTAAACCACAGATGATTCTTTATCTTTTTACAATTCCTCATCCACTCATAAATATATTGCGATTGAGAGGTATTTAGCATCTCTGTAAGCATTTGCCATTGTTCTTCAACTGTCCTGCCTTTAATATTTTTACCCAGTCCACTTAGGCTAACTCCTTCCTTGGCGTGTTTAATTACCTTTGACCTACACTAAAACTCTCATACACCATTTTGAGCATTTTTAGATCACTGAAATCTGGCAGCAGATATATTCATTACTGCTAGAACCTGTGCACACTCCAAGTGTAATAACAATAAAAGATTAAGACTAAGGACTGACAATGGAATTGTATAAGTCGGCACTCTATCAGCCAGCATGGAGATAAATAGACCACATGGTCTCCTTCAGGGGTATGAATTTGTACTGTATGAGATAATAGGACAATCAGGCAATTTGCTTAATTTGGATGAAAAATCACATAGGTTTTCATACTACATTCCTAGACTACTATCAGAATGAGAAGAATCCCAACGTGCTTCACAGTAGCATTAGAAAATAGAATGTAACACATGCCGCAGAAGACCAGATGATCAAAATCTTGGTAAAGAGGAAAATTATAAGAATCTCTTCAGAATTAAATAGAGAAGTATAGGCAGGAAATACTAAAATTTAATGTGTAGGCAGCTAAAAGACAATTTCTAATGGTGGGAACACTGAAAATTGGAAATGCATAATTGTCCAGAATTGTAAGTGTAAGGATATTTGGCGATTGAATGTCTGGAGGGTATTGTATAAGATAATAGTTTTATAGAAGTTAATGTTCATGTTATATTTTCTCCAACAGTTTGCACAGTCTGAGTGGTGACTATGCAGCAGCATTCAGAAAGAGCAATGTACCTGTACCAGCTCCCTGCAGCCCTCGTAATTACGTTTGACCAAAATGGTTTATTTATTGCTATCATGTAATAGATCCTCTTGTTCTCTTAGAAACGATACTCTGCTGTAGTATAAATTCTACTACAAATTACTCAATAGTCCTAAGATAAATGACAGCTGTTTGCAGCAAACTGCTGAAAAAAAATCAAGCAAATTTGCTGTGTTAAACAGCATAAAGGCAAGTTTTGCTTTCCAATGAAAAACTTCATTTCAAAGCAAGTAAGAAGCGTTAGCAAAGGTGTGGTCTAGGAGAAGAGTAAAAAGCCATCCACACTTCAAAAATACAGAGATTAAAGTGAAGAAGGTTCTGTAAAGAGAAATCGAAGGCTCCATATGGTAAACTGAGATCTCCAGTGGAATCGAAAGTTTATGAAAAATGGTGCAAAGACCAAAATGGGAAGGCAGGAACCTCAGCTGTCACATGAGCATTGCCACCATCAGCAATAGGTTCCATAAGGTACAACTGCAAAGAACAGTCCAAGGGTCAAAATAAGTTTAGATCAGGGCTACAGAAGGGGAAAGGCCAAGAATTCATTGAAGTTGAAATCAAGAAGATTTAAAGATATAGTTTTGGCAGGAAGATTTATTAAATTCATAGCCAGAGATCATTATTTCTAATATTATGCAAAATAACGTTTATGCTTTAATGCAACAAACACCATGTTCACACTTCCTAGGAAGAAATGGTAAAATTCTCCCTTGGATTTAGAAGTTGCACAAATGCCAAGAAATGGATAGCCACAAGAAAGTAGAAAAACCCAGTAAGCAATAGAGTGATACAGTACTGCAAGAAAGCAAATTTAAACAGCTGGAGAACAGTAAATTCTGATAGAACAGCCAAGTGATGCACTTTAAAGCTATATTGAAGAATTCAGTGCAGTATTAGAGGACTACACAGTTAGAAATGCTGACAAGTAGGGGAAATACTATAATATTGTTGTGGTACAATGTCCAGCCAGCTCTACTGTCATTCAATGTAAAACTATTTATCAGTACAAGAATAAATGCTCAAAGAATACCAGTATTAAGGTAATGTTTAAATGGTGCAAATTTAAAATGGCCATCGGTGAAAAAAGTGAAGAGCACTTTGAAAAAAATGAGAAAATATATTATTCTTCCTACCAGGTTCTAGGTCAAAGAAGGACTATACATCTTACGTGCTTAGATTTCCTAAAGGACACTTCTTAAGGTACAGCATATAAGACCGAGGCTGAGCAAGTGAATGCAGTATTATGTATAATGGGTCCAATTACCAGACGCAATAGCAACATTCAATAGCAGTATTAAAGAAGCATCTGGACGAGTACAAGAATAGTAAGAGAATAGAGGGATATGGTCCTGTAAGTGAAGATAGTTTCAGTATGGAGGGCAAAATGTGTCAGCACAGACTGAGAGGGCTGAAGGGCCTATTCCCTCGCTGCATTGTTCTTTGTTCTGTTCTTTGTTTTTTTTGGTCAGGTTGTGACTATGTTATTAACTGCCAAAGAGCATAGTCATTTTTGAAGATGCCCTCAAACCTTTTGATGATTTCAATTTAATATAGCTATAATGGTTACAGAATGTTAAAGGAAAAGGAAGCACAAGGCAATTGTTAAAACCAGAATGCAAAATTAAAAATCCAGGCAATGTTAGCCGATGAGCTAGTAGTGAGCACTTGGGTGATGGGTGGCTAGGAATTGGTGAGAGTTTGGCTACGGGCAGCAGAGTTTTTGATGAGCTCAATTTACCTTAATTCCTGATACATGCCACTGACCTATGGAGCTTAAACCTGAGAGCACATTCCAGTAATACATGAATTTTATATCAGCTGAATTGTTTAAAGACATTTTTTTTCCGAGCATCCAACTCATGTGCAGGTCATGGATGGACATTTGAGTTAATAGACCATATGCCCATATTGCCCATCATTTGAAATAGACTGAGTTCTTCCCAGTAGTGATCTGCAATTTTACACTGCCTCAGGAAGTCATTTATGTCACAATTACAATATGAATGACTTGTGGAATTGTGGTGAATTAATTGGCCTTTCCGCATTTTTCATTTAATGAGATTCCAATTTCACTGCTGTAGCATTAAACTGATGTACTCCGATTAACACTGATGCTGAGTACTACCTTGTTTTGTTTACTTCAACCATTTTGCAGTTTGGTTGTTCTGGGACTTTGTCACTGCTGGACCTTCCAGCATCACGCATGTGATCAAATGCCACCTGCCTCGAAAAATTAGTCACTCTTCATTTATTTTCATACTCTGAGCTCTCAGGCCTGCTGTTGAACTGTTATATTGCCATTTATTTATGGCAGTGGAAGCAAAACTTCCCCCTGTATTAGGGACTCATTTGTTTTCCCATGTGATGCAGGATGAAGCATAAGCTGCGTGGCACAGACAACTGTGAATGTTAATGATCATAAACTGTTGTGCTCAGAGGAATATTACGTAGACTATACAGACAGTTCAGCTCAGCCAAGATCTTTCACATAAGTAATAACCTCAGTCACAAGCATTCTCATAAGCTTTTAATCTACTTGTTCCCCCTATTCATTTCAATCATCCAACCAATCTATACTCTGCTTCAATCACTAAACTTTAGTCCCACACTTCATAGCCTCACAAGCCTCTATATTAACAAAATGTTTCCACATTACTATAAGTGATATTTCCACCCTACTGTTAGCCACAGTTAATTATGTAGTACCCTCTTTCCTTAATTGGAAGGTTGTGAGTCCAAAGACCCATAATAGAGATGTCAATGCAAAAACATAAGCCAATATTCCATAGTAGCATTGAGGAAGGCTGCATTGTCAAAGTTACCATCAGTTAGATGACAGGTTAAATCAACACCCCCTCTGCCTTCCCAATATATAAAATGTGCCAGCTCACTAATTTGAAGAAGATCTAGGGAAGTTATCCCCAATGTCCTTGCTAACATATATTCCTCCATCAACATCACAAGCAATAGATTATCTGGTCACTATCACACTGCTATTTGTGGGAACTTGCTGTAAGCAAATTGCTGCCAGGTTTTCCACATTAAAACAGTGACTACCTTCAAAAATACTTAACTGACCACAACAAATGCCCCGAAACCAGGCAACTGCAATTTCAATAAAAGTCTTTCTTTCAGCCACCATGCTACAAAACAGGTGACAGTAAATTTGTTCTAAGCCCACTTTGAGATCTAAATTTCATTAGAGCAATAGATGTGTTCCTAAGAAATAGATCAGGAAGTCACAATTGGACCTCGATCCTCATTGTCACTGGCCTCTGGCAGCATGCATGACTCCAGAGCTCCTGCTTCAGTTTCATTTACATGTTGCTACAATGTTTGCCGGTTTTAATTTGTCTGGATTGCTGCATATGACAGTTACTACCTGAAAGGGCTAACTGACATCAAAAAGTAAGCTCTGCCCATCTCCTGGGAGGAGATAACTAGAATTGACAGTGCCTCCACACCTTCACCAGAGAGTGTATGGTTTTTTTGGTGATAGCTATGTGTACTTACTCCAAGTTGAATTTGGTGGGTACATGAGACTACAGTATATCTGAACTATTATTAGCTGTTAAGTGATATGTAATAAATCTATTTACTGTTAACAAGATTGAGCTGCCTTCTGCTGAGTCAATTGTGGATGTCCTTTCCCAAATGGTATCAGTAACTTGATTGATACCACCCGGAAAGATTTATGACAGGGAATCTACCTAAGATATCCCAGATTACATCCACAATGGCCACAGTGAGATCCACTGTTTCTTGGAACAAGACTGCTAAAGGCCTGTTTGTCAGTGAACAGCTGTTAGTTTCATTACTAGAAATTACATTAATTTTCATTGACTTTGTTGGATTCTTAGGCTTACAAATGACCAACTGAAAGCCCAGCTCATGAGTTATAATTGGAAAAACTTCATTCCTTAAGGACGCATGTTGTTATATTTTAGCTTCACATTTTCATGCTTGTTGAAGCCCTTTAGTTTTAGCGATTTGGTCTACAAGCACATTGGTCAGGGAAAGTCCAGTTGGTCCACCACGCCTATCCAACGATCATGATGGTAACTGCATCATGACAAAACACTCCCTACAGACTCCAAACAAGTGGCCATGAAAGTTTTTCTAACAATCTAGCAGGCTGTACCTTGACTGGATTTTAGTCCTTAGTTTTATGGTTAACAGGACAGATAAATGGGAACACCACCATCTACAAGTTCCCCTTCAAGCCACTCACCATCCTGACTTGGAAATATATCATCATCCCTTCGCTGTTGCTGGGTCAATGTCCTGAAATTCCCTTCCTAATGGCATTGTAGGTCAATCCGCAGCACATGGATGACAGCAGTTCATCACCAGCCTCTCGGACAAATAAGGATGGGCAATAAATGCTGGCCAGCCTGCAGCACCCATGTCCCTCATCTCTCAAATGAACTGTTTTAAAAAATTCCTCCTCAACAATCCTATGTGGATTTTCAGGATGCTGTACACCTGCTGGAAGAGGTTTGGCGGGTGTGTTGTTGAGAGAAATGGTGCCATCTTATCTCTTGATGTCTTGTGTTGCAACAAGCCTGCATAATGCAGGCAACTGAGGAAGTATGTTTTACTAGTCCTGCCAGCCCTGTTCCACACTGCCTCAAGCTTCTAAACCATCTGTATATTTTGCTGTTGCCAATAATGATTCTATTTGTCTTCAAACAAAATGTAAAAATTTGTTTCAAGTACATTAGGTAGACATGGAACCCCTATTCCAATTTGCCTGGGACTTGCTTATGTACACTATACTCTTCAGTACCTTAATACTCAGCCTATTAGAAGTTCAGCCTGACCCTCTCCATCATAAGCTCCGCATAATTGCTCTAATAGCATAATGTTAAACCATTAAACCGGCATTAAAAATGCTGTATTGTTTGAAATATTCCAGTCCTGTTTGTTCAGCTAATGGGGTAAATTAATTTCAAACTAATAGCTAAAATTAGGTCATTAGCAAGAAACAGAAGTTGCGAAAGTACACAGAAAGCCATACAAATGTTACTAGCTGATAACAAGGAGGACATTCCATTGTTGGAGTTTACAGTTTGTTCAGACGATAAGGGCATAAATTTAAGAATTACAAAACTTTGAAACTACTTTCTTCAAAAAATGTTGCAACAATATGACTACCCTGATCAAATTGCAATTGTCCACTCTGTTAGCCATCTTCTCTTTTGTTCTCTTTCAAACTAATATTCAGGCAGGTGATTGATGCAGTGGGACGGATGGAGAAAATTATTTCCAGGTAAACACTGTAGCTAACACAGATAACTTAAAAATCTCCCTTTCCTCTCTAAAGTGTGTGTGTTTTTTTTTGTTGGAAACCTGTTTTGGCCTTTCTAATCAGACAATTGGTGTCTATCTGGGTCTTGAGATACAATCTCATCAAGAATGTCAGTGCTGGGGCAAGGATAATGGTTCTGTTCCATTTTCTTCAGCCAGCAAGCTGTTAGGGTAGCTTTCTGCATAAAATTTCTGAAAAATTCAATAAATTATAGCAGATTGGACAAGATTGTTAGACAGCACTTCCATGCAGGAAGACTTTAATTATGGCCTAAAGATGGAGAGGAAAGAGTTGTCTTGGGAAGGAATTCTAGAGCTTGGAATCCAGGCAGTTAAAGGCACAGCTGACAATGATAGAGCATTGGAAATCAGGAATACATGCGCAACAATATGGAGTATTTAGGATATGGGAGAGTATGGAATTTAGGACCAAGGTGAGGAAAATTTCTTCACTCAAAGAGTCGTGAACCAATGATATCTCTATTGTAGAAGGCAGTGGAAGTGAAGTCACTGAATATATTCAAGAAAGATTTTTTAAATTTAAAAGGCATCAAATGGTATGGGAAGAAAGTTGGAATATGGCACGTGGACACAGGATTGGCCATGATTATTTTAAATGGCTCAAAAGGCTAAAATGGGCCTGGTCCTAGTTCATATGTTTCTATGAAGCCAGAACTGAACTCTTGAAGGGATCATGGAGGCTTATAGGGTTGGTGAAGGTTGAAGAAGACAGAGGGTCTTGAAGCTGTGGAAGGGTTAAAAACAAGATGAGTAAAGAACAAATAACAGTACAGCACAGGAACAAGCCCTTCAGCCCACCAAGAGTACACTGATACATGATGCCTATCTAAACTATTTTTTTGTCTCTATGTGATCTGTATACCTCTATTTCCTACCCATTCATATATATGTCATCAAGATGTCTCCTAAACATTGCAACCGTATCCCGCTCCACAGCCTCCACTGGCAGCACATTCCAGGCATTTACTACCCTCTGTGCAAAACATAGCTTGTCTCTCACATTTCCTTTCAACTTAACACCTTTTAACTTAAACCTACGTCTCTTCATAATTACTGTTTCTACTTTGGGGAGGAAAGTCTCTGACTATCTATTCTAACCATGCAACTCATAATTTTGTAAACTTCTGCCAAGTCTCCCTTCATCCTTCGACATTCTAATGAAAACAAAGTTTGTCCAATTTCTGCTCATAGTTAATACCCTCCAAAACAGGCTATACCCTGGCTCACCATTTCTGTAACCTGTCCAAAGCCACCACATCCTTCTGGTAGTGTGATAACCAAACTGTACACAATATTTCAATTTTTGGTCTAGCTGAAGTTCTATACCGCTGCAACATGACTTGCCACATTCTATAGGTTTGAAATGATTGATGAAGCCAAGGATGTTGTGTGATTCTTTGATCATCTTATCCACTTGTGTTGCTGCTTTCAGGAAACAATGGAACTGTATACCTCAATTTCTCTGTGTGTTGATGCTACTAAAGGTTCTGCCAATTTACTGCATACTTCTGCTGCCCCCTCCCCGCTCCATCTCCTGCCGTATTAGATCTCCCATAATGCATCACCTCACATTTGTCCAGATTAAACTCCATCTGCTATTTCTCTGTCCAAGTCTCCACCTTATCTATGACCTGCTGTATCATTTGGCAATCTTCATCATCCGCAATTTCCCCAATCTTTGTACTTCTGGCAACCTAATAATCAGGCCATCTACATTCTCCTCCAACTCTTTGAATTATATATATTACAAACAACAGGGATGCCAGCATTGATCCATGCAGAACACCACTGGTCACACATCTCCAGTCAGAAAAACACGCTGCTATCACTAGTTTCTGTCTTCTCAACCAGTTCTCTATCCATCTGATCAGTTCAGAGCAGATCCCATGTGACTTCACCTTTTGAGTCAGCCTGCCATGAGACACCTTGTCAAAGGTCTTAATAAAGTCCACATAACAAAATCTATGGCTCTGCCTTCATCAATCACCTTTCATCACTATGTCAAAAATTTTACTCAATTTTGTGAGACCCAATCTTCCTTGCACAAGGCCATGCTGTCTATTGTTAATAAATGCACATTTTCACTAATGTGACTAAATCCTGTCATTTAAAATCTTCTCCAATAATTTCTCTACCTCTGACATATTGCCCTTCAAAAATAAAAAAAACAACATTGGCTATTTTCTAGTCCTCTTGGAACTCTCCTCTGACTAAAGACAATACAAAGATTTGTACAAGACCCCAGCAATTTCCTCACCAGCCTTCCTTAGCATTCTGGGATAGGTCTTTTAAAAAAAAACACGCAATACCACCTCCTTTTTATATTGACATGTCCCAGAATACCAACATACCCCTCCTGAGACTCACCATCCTAAGTTTGCAGATGATGCAAAGATAGGTCGAGGGACAGGTAGTATTGAGGAGATGGCAAGGCTGCAGAAGGACTTGGACAGGTTAGGAGAATGGGCAAAGAAGTGGCAGATGGAGTACAATGTGGGAAAGGTCATGCATTTTGGTAAGGAGAATAAAAGCACGGATTATTTTCTAAATGGGGAGAAAATTCAGAAATCTGAAGTGCAAAGAGACTTGGGAGTTCTAGTCCAGGATTTTCTCAAGGTAAGCTTGCAGATTGAGTCAGTAGTCAGGAAGGCAAATGCAATGTTGACACTGATTTTGAGAGAGGTTGAATATAAAAGCAGGGATGTATTACTGAGGCTTTATAAGGCTCTGATCAGGCCACATTGGGAGTATTGCGTGCAGTTTTGAGCCCCATATTTCAGGAAGGAATTACTGGCCCTGGAGCAGGTTCAGAGGAGGTTCACAAGAATGGTCCCAGGAATGGAAAGCTTAACATATGAGGAACATGTGAGGACTCTGGGACTGTACTCATTGGATTTTAGATGGATGAGGGGGCATCTAAATGAAACTCCCAGAATACTGAATGGCTGGGACAGAGAGGATATTGGGAAGATGCTTCCATTGGTAGGACAGCCTTATAGTAAAGGGAAGACCTTTTAGAACAGAGATAAGGAGAAACTATTTTAGGCCAGAGAGTGGTGAATCTATGGAATTCACTGTGACTGAAGGCTGTAGAGGCCAGGCCATTGGGTACATTTAAGACTGAGGTAGATAAGTTCTTGATTATCAAAGGGATCAAGGGTTATGGGGAGAAAGGAGGAGAATGGAGTTGAGGAACTTATCAGCCATGATTGAATGGTAGAGCAGACTTGGTGGGCCGAATGACCTAATTTCTGCTCCAATGTCTTATGGTCTTGTGTCGTATGGTCATTCACCATGTTCTTTTCTTTATGAATACTAATGCAAAATAATTATTAAAGCTCTCACCCATTTCCTCCAACTCCAGGCAAAAATTCCTGCCTTTGTCCTTGGGTCAATCTACCTTTTCTGTAGCTGTCCTCTTGCACCTTATATATTTATAAAATGCCTTGGGATTTTCCTTAATTGTGTTTGCCAAAGACATTCCATGGGCCCTTTTGGCCCTCCTAACTCCTTATCTGAGTCCATTACTGCCATCTTTATATTCTTCAAGGGCTTTGTCTGTCTTCAGTTTCTTAAGCCTGACATACGCTTCCTTTTTCTTTTTGACTAACTCTCGATTTCTCTTGTCAGCCAAGGTTCCCGAATCTTGCCATCCTAATCTTTCATTTTCATAGGAACATTCTGGCCCTGAGCTCTAATTAACTGGCCTTTTAAAGTTCTCACATACCATATTTGGATTTACGATCAAATAGTTGTCCCTAGTCTACATTGCCCAGATCCTGCCTTATATTATGGTAGTTAGCCTTTCTCCAATTTAGTACTTTCATCTGAAGACTGCTCTTATCTTTGTCCACAAGCAACTTAAAAACTTACAGAATTGTGCTCAGTGTTCCCAGAATGTTCCCGTACTGAAAATTTGATCACCTAACCAAGCTTATTCTCTAATGCCAGGTCTAGCAATGGTGCCTTCCCCAGTTGGACAATTTACATATTGTTTCAAAAATCTATCCTGGACACACTTCATAGAATCATAGAATAAGTCCAGTGTGGAAGCAGGCTATTTGGCCCATCGAGTCCACACTAGCCCTCTGAACAGCATCCTGCCTAGACCTCACAGATGAGGATGACTCTCTTCCACTCCCAGGGTGAGTCAATAGGTAGCTGTACAGATCGATGAGTCTTCTGCAGGCTCTGTTACATTTCGGGCAGAAAGTGGTTGCAGGAATGGGTGAAAGGGTGTTGGTGTGGCAATGCGCTGCTTACGCTGTTTTCGCCTAGCTTCTGCTTTTACCCCGAGGCAAGTCTCAAGATGCTCGACACCTTTCCTGTCAAGCAGGAAGGCAACACACCATCCTGAAATCTCACTTGTGGCTGCGGAAATGTCTATCTCTGCTCTATATGTACTACTTGCCTATGTTCAAACCTCCCTCCTGTATAAAAGTGCCATTTGTGGTGGCACTGATCTGGCTTCTGCTGCTGCTTTCCCTTAAGAGGCCACATTGCCTGCAACAGTATCCAAAATGTTTTTCAGTTTGATTGGGAATGACCGGAAGTCTCCTGCGCTGCCTGCCCATGTTTATTTGTCTTCCTAGTGTTAACCTAACCTCTGTCTGTGCAGCCCTTACTAGTAGTGTCACCAACTTGCTACATGTGCTGTCCACAACATTCTCAGCCTCATAGATGCTCCATAGTGAGCCCATCCACAGCTTCAGGCACTCTATGCAGCAAATCAGGAGCTGCAGCTGACCACATTTCCTGCATACATAGTCACATTGGATAATGTCAGTCCCTAAAGGACCTAATTTCTCACATAGTACAGGAGGAGATAATGGGAACTGCAGATTCTGGAGAATCCGAGATTACAAAGTGTGGAGCTGGATGAACACAGCAGGCCAAGCAGCATCTTAGGACCACAAAAGTTGACATAGGCCTAGACCCTGCATCAGAAAAGGGGGTGGGAGAGAGGGTTCTAAAATAAATAGGGAGAGAGAGGGAGGTGGATCGAAGAAGAATAGAGGTGAAGATAGATGGAGAGAAGACAGACAAGTTAAAGAGGTGGGGATGGAGCCAGTAGAGGTTAGTGCAGGTGGGGAGGTAGGGAGGGGATAGGTCAGTCCGGGGAGGACGGACAGGTCAAGGGGGCGGGATGAGGTTAGTAGGTAGGAGATGGGGGTGTGGCTTGTGGCGGAGGAGGGGATAGGTGAGAGGAAGAACAGGTTAGGGAGACGGGCACGAGCTAGGCTGGTTTTGGGATGCAGTAGGGGGAGGGAAGATTTTGAAGCTTGTGAAATCCACATTGATATCATTGGACTGCAGGGTTCCCAAGTGGAATATGAGTTGCTGTTCCTGCAACCTTCAGGTGCCATCATTGTGGCACTGCAGGAGGCCCAGGATGGACATGTCATCTAAGGAATGAGAGGGGGAGTTGAAATGGTTCGCGACTGGGAGGTGCAGTTGTTTATTGCAAACCGAACGTAGGTGTTCTGCAAAGTGCCATCTGCAATCTGACCCCACCACCAAAGACATGAAGCTTTTGTGCTCCTGAGATGCTGCTGGGCCTGCTGTGTTCATCCAGACTCACATTTTATTATACTGTATCCACTGTACTCATTGTGGCCTCCTCAACATTGGGGAAACCAAGCAGAGGCTTGGGGACTGCTGGCAGAACACCTACGCTTGGTTCGCAATAACCAACTGCACCTCCCAGTTACGAACCATTTCAACTCCCCCTCCCATTCCTTAGACAATATGTCCATCCCGGGCCTCCTGCAATGCCACAATGACGCCACCCAAAGGTTGCAGGAACAGCAACTCATATTCCACTTGGGAACCCTGCAGCCCAATGGTATCAATGTGGATTTCACAAGCTTCAAAATCTCCCCTCCCTCCACTGCCTCCCAAAACCCGCCTAGCTTGTCCCTGCCTATCTAACCTGTTCTTCCTCTCACCTATCCCCTCCTTCCACCTCAAGCCGTACCCCCATCTCCTACCTACTAATCTCATCCCGCCCCCTTGACCCGTCCGTCCTCCCCGGACTGACCTATCCCCCTACCTCCCCACCTGCACACACCTCTACTGGCTCCATCCCCGCCTCTTTAAATTGCCTGTCTCCTCTCCATCTATCTTCTCCTCTATCCATCTTCGATCCGCCTCCCTCCCACTATTAATTTCAGAACCCTCTCCCCCTCCCCCTTTTCTGATGAAGAGTCTAGGCCTGAAATGTCAGCTTTTGTGGTCCTAAGATGCTGCTTGGCCTGCTGTGTTCATCCAACTCCACACTTTGTTATCTAGTACAGGAGGAGCATTTCACAGAGCCAAGTTCTCATATCATTGTAAACCTTATCAGCTACAGTCAATAAACCAGGAACTAATCAAACATCCTTACCCACGAGACACTAAAATCAGGTCACTCACTACCATTCTCTATTCAAAGCAGACTACAACTACAAAAAATAAGTACTTTATCTCTCTCTCCAGACACTAATCACTCAGTCTGCAAACCTGGTTCCTGAGCAACAAAGTCTATGTCAATTCTGGATTTGTGACATCATTTCCAGAGCTTCACCCCTAGATTCAGCTCCACGTTCACTCTGACTGACCTTGCTGCTCAGTTATTTTTCTTACTGCCACTGTACACCTCCAGGTTCACTGTCTATCACTTTGTTGCTGTTGCTATAACCTGCTTGGACTAACCTCCAAGTTTAAATTAAATCTTTCTCAAACTGATATGCACTTTGTCTCCAGATGGAGACCTCATCACCTGACGAGATGATGCTCATGTTATTCCTCATAACGTAAGAAACAAGGCAGAGGGTACCATGGTATTGAAGATCCCCAAGACATTTATTAAAGCCCACAAATTATATCACAGGCACTTCAGTGTTGTGGCAAGCAATAAATTATTTGGTTGCAGTGTTGAATGCTCTCATCAATGTGTCATGCATCAAACAGCCTGATTGAGATGAAGTCTGAGATCTTTGTACCCTCAAATCATGTGCCATGATTCAGCAATGATACAACATACATTTGTTGTTATGTAATACATGCATGACTGTTCAAAATATATTGATACTTTCGGTGAGAGACATAACACCACAGCACCAAACATTGGTGTAGGTCAGCAAGTACAAATTGGATGGATGAGGATAAGAGTATTAAATAAAAACAGTTAAACACAGAACTGACAGCGCTGTACAAACAGACATTCCATTTACAGATGTACAGGACAAATATAGCACCTTTCCGAATTACAATGTTTAAACCATTTTTCCCTCTGGACATGCAGCGAAACATTATTTTGTTTTATATTCATTCACAGGATAAGTATTAAGCCAGCATGTATTGCCTATAATTGCACAGAGTAATACAGAAGGCAATTAAGAGTCAATCTCTTTGCTGTGGATTTGAATTACATGTGGGCCAGACCAAATATAGGATAGTAGTTTCTTTCCAAGTGAAGGACATTGCTGAACAATTTGGCTTTTTCCAACAATCAACAATGAATTCATGGCCATCTATAAGTTCTTAATTTCAGATTTTTATTGAATCCAAATTCCACTATTGACGTGGAATGAAAAGCGTTCTCGGCAGGCCCATTGGGGAAACGGTGACATTGAGGTAATATCATGGAGCTCGTAATGTAAAGACCTGAGCTAATATCCTTGGGATACAGGTTCAAAACCCGTAGTAGCAATTGATTGCCTAGTGCCTAGTGGTATTATTGCTGGACTGTTAATCCAGAGACCCAGATAACATTCTGGGGACCCGGATTTGAATCCCACTACGGCAGATGGTAGGATTTGAATTCACTAAAAAAAAAATCTGGAATTTAAGAATCTCATGACAACTGTGAATCCATTGTCAATTATCAGAAAATCTCATCTGCCCTTTAGGAAGGGAAACTGCCATCCTTACCTGGTCTGGCCTGCATGTGACTCCAGACCCACAGTAATGTGGTTGACTCTTAACTGCCCTCTTGACAATCAGGGATGGGCAATAAATACTGTCAAACCAGCGACGCCTTCATCCTATTAATAAATAAAGAAAAAAATGTAAATAACGCATTAAAAATGGAATTGAAAGCTAGCTTCATTAATGGTCACCTGATCAACTATCATCAATGGTTGAAAGATCCATGTGGTTCACAACTGCCATTTAGAGGTGGAAATATGCCATCCTTACCCAATCTGCCCAAGATATGATTCCAGTTCCACAACGCCAGAGACCCAGGTTTAATTCCAGCCTTGGGCGAATGTCTGTGTGGAGTTCGCACATTCTCCTTGTGTCTGTTGGGCTTCCACCAGCAGCTCCCATTTCCTGCCACAGTCCAAAGATATGTAGGTCAGGTGGATGAGCCACGGGAAATACAGGGTTACAGGGATAGGGTAGGAGAGTGTGTCTGGGTGAGATACCCTTCGAAGGGTTGATGTGAACTCAATAAGCTGAATGGCCTGCTTCCACACTGTAGGGCTACTAATAAAAAAATGCAGCTGAGCTTTTCCAGCAACTTTGTTTTTGTTCCTAATAAAATTATGTGCTTGACTGTGAACTGCCTTATGAGATGATCTTGCTAGTCACTCAGTTCAAGGCAGTTAGAGACAGGCAACAAATAAAGGTCATGACAGTGATATTTATATCCTATGAATTAATTTGAAGAGCTCATGCTTTGCTCTCTCATTTTTCTCTGGTGTTAACCAGTTCAAATTGATCATTCGATTGCATGAGTGTATGAGATTCTGCTTACAAATGGGAAATAATCCTGTTGAGATCTAGTGGTTCAGTGGGTAGCTGTCTTGCCTCTGTTTGCAGTTTGTGTGTTCAAATTCCACTCACAACACCCAAATGCAATGATATAGCCTTATTCTTCTGTGTAGTGCTAAAGGAGTCGCTCAATTCAAAGCCAATTAGAGATACTCAATAAATGTTGAGTTTGTCTGTGATAACTATTTTGCACGGAGACTCAGTGCAATCTCTAGGAGAAAAAATTGTCTCTCCTGTATTAAGGTAAAGTGTTGCAAAGAAGGAACCAACAGTAAAATGAGCCCAGACAATCAATCCATTGGCAAAATTAAGACCCATTGAATACCAAGTAGCAGCCGATAGTAAAAATTCTCACCAATCAAGAATAAAGCAGCCCGTGTGAACAACACCTTATCCATCACCATTAACAATGACTCCATCCACCACTGGTGCACAGTAGCAGCAGTGTGTACCACCTATAAATTGCACTGTTGCAAGTCTCCATGCCTCCTCCTTTTATACCCATAACCTCTACTGCCTAGAAGGACAAAGGCAGCACCATCTTCAAGCTTCTCCGTCCAGACGTACATCACCCTGACTCAGAAATATGTCATCATTCCTTCCTTGTCACTGATCTAATGCCTTCGAGTAATCTGCTTGACAGCACTCTGAGTCCATTCACAACGCACTACAGCATTTTGAAACATTCATTCACATTGGGCACTGCTGGCCGGACTAGCATTTATTGCATATCACTGATTGCCCTTGTAGTGGTGATGAAATGCCTTTGTGAATCACTATAGTCCATTAAAGAAAGTAAATCACCTCCACCTTCTCAACAGCAATTAAAGATGGGTAATAAATGCAGGAGAAAATTACTGCAAATGCTGGAAACTGTACTGAAAACAAAAAATGCTGGAAATTACGAGGGTCAGGCAGCATCCATGGAGAGAAAGCAAGCTAACATTTTGAGTCTAGATGCCTGTTCACCAGAGCTAACTTGAAGTGACACACTGACTTCCACAACCTGCGAATAAATAAAAGAACAAATCTCAATGCAGCTACCAGTGAATATCTGGAATGATTGTTCAGATGTGCCAGTGCGAGCTCTGCAGTGCAGACTGAACTTTAATTTACAGTTGGTTTGGGTATCATCTAGCCTCTGAGCACCTGGTGCAGAAACCACAAAGGTCAAGGTGAAAAAAAGTATTCTTTTGTCACTGAAATTCTTCAAGTGAATCAGCAAACCACTTAAAAATTGATAAGCTCCAAAGCTCTCTACAATTATGTAGTGGCTGGTAGTGTGGTGACTCACTGTATTGCTTACATAATCTTTCAGCTTTGAAAATTAAACATCCCATTCTCTTAACAGCATTTGCTGCTCCTTCTAAAAGCAATGGTTCATGTTTTGGGCAGACTTAACCTGAATACCGCATCAAATCAAGAACATCACAAGATTTAACGTAAGAGAAGATTAAATCAAGTTTTCAGTAGTTATATAAATGCACACGTTATTGTTAAATTGATGGGATCCAAGCAAAAATATGATACAATGTTCTGTTCCTTTCTCCAATAGCTGCTAAGAATGCTAGACAGCATTATAACATCAACCTTGAAAGGTTTGTGTGATATTTGCCTTCAACAGGGTGCTAGACAAATACCAGGAATGAGTGACTACAGTTAACTGGAGAAATTGGGATTATTCTCCAGAAAGCAGTTGAGGTTCAGATGACATTTTGAAATGGACACCTTTGTTAACCCTAATTTTTTCTGCCCTTATGAATAGCAACAGATGCAGCGATTGGCTTTTTACCTTCATCTGGATGTTCATACCCAACAAGGCAATTCTTATATTAGCTCCCATAGCATAAGAGCCAGATATGACTTCTATGGTGCTTAGAGTTTCAATAGACTTTTATCACAGATAGCATTATATACATATATTATAATCACAGGCACTGCTATGTTTGGACAAGTACTGAGCAATTGGGATACAAACTATAACTCGCTTCCCTCGGTTATGTCATGCCACACGTGGTGGCCCTGATAAGATGGTGACTGAGATTTTTATACCATCAAGTCAAGCACCATAGTATGGTAATGATAACGTGAATATGCTTCTTACAGATAGATTGCATATTAGCTGAAACATAACCCATTATACATTTGAATGTTATGTTTTATGTAATAAATCAGGAAGAACTGCTTCCATTAGAAAGTTAGCACCAGAGGCAATAGATTTAATACAACTGGCGTAAGAACCAGAAGACTGGGCGGCATAGCGGCACAGTGGTTAGTAGCAGGGACATGGGTTTGATTCCAGCCTTGGATAACTGTCCATGTGGAAGCTGCCATGCCACCGTGGCTTTCTGCTGGGTGTTCTGGTCCCACAGTCCAAAGGTGTGCAGGTTAGGTGATTTGGCTATGGTAAATGCAGAGTGTAGGAGAATAGGATGGGAAGGGACAGTGGTGGTTCTGAGTTGGATACTTGGTCAACATGGACAGGTTGGACCGAAGGGTATGTTTGTGCACTGTATGACTCTATTACTCTAAGTAATGCTAAAGAGGGAAATAATGCAACACTAAAAGGAAAATGTAGGAGGCTGGGATTAATTGAAGCGGTCAGTCAAATAGCAGGCACAAGGATGATGGGCCAAATGGCTTCTTTCTGTGCTGTGTGGTTCTGTTGATTTAACACAATCTTTCCTTAATTTAGCAAATTCAATTAAAACTGGCAGACAGCTGCCAGTAGCACAGGCACTGGAGGGGGTATTCCCTCTTTTGTGAATACTAAATTAAAAGGATCAATCGTGAACATAGACCTTGCTGATAATTGTTTGGTAGCAACAACTTGAGAACTCAACTTGGATTCCATTCAACTGCCAGTCAGTGGTCTCTCGTCATTAAGTACAAAATGTTCCCACTTACATTGATGTTCTTGCAAATATCCTGATGAATGCAAGATGAAAAGATTTCACAAAATGTCTCTGTTTCCTTTAGCAACAAAAATTAATAACCTATTAGCTGAGTTTTGCTTGAACAGTGACTCTGTGTGCTTGAAAACATTGATAACATGTAGATAATTTGAGGTAAATTATTGGGAGAAAATCGTTCCAACATTGGTGTCTTGTCAAATTCTGTTTCCATCATTTAAAAAAATCTAAAAATAAGATTTAGGTCCCTATTATCCCGCCTTGCAGCTTTGATTCTTGTGAAACAAATGAAGGAGATATTTTAATGCTAAAAATTGGAAGTGCATGGCAGTTCTGTAACATCTGTGGAGGCAAACAAAGTTAACTTTTTAAGTAACGGCATTTTCACCAGTGTTGTCTGATTAACGGTTCATAAAATATGCTTCAAATTTGATTGGAAATATCATCTGGGGGATATTGTGTCGTTATATTTAGCATGACTCAGAACAATCAGAAAATATCTTCCCTGGATACCTCTTGGTCTTTCAAAAGGTTCATTTTCAACAGAATTATTGCAAGTTTGGCGAAGGCTCAGTTGACTTCTATAATGGATATGATCAATTCTGTCGATGATGATACCCTACACTTAAGAAGATGGTCGTGGTTGTGGGAAGTTAATCATCTCAGCTCCAGGTCATCTCTGCAGGAGTTCCTCAGGGTAGTGTCCTCGGCCCAACCGTTTTCATCTGCTTCATCAATGACCTTCCCACCATCATAAGGTCAGAGGTGGGGATGTTTGCCGATTAATGCACAATGTTCAGTGCCATTCATAACTCCTCAGATACTGAAGCAGTCCATGTTCACATACAACAAGATCTAGACAATATCCAGGCTTGGGCTGATGTGTGGCAAGTGTCACCATCCTGACTTGGAAATATATCACCATTCCTTCACTGTCACTGAGTCAAAATCCTGGAATTCCCTCCCTAATAGGATTGTGGGTCAACCCACAGCAGGTGGAATGCAGCGGTTCAAGAAGGCAGCTCACCATCACCTTCTCAGGGCAAGTAGGGATGGGCAATAAATGCTGGCCAGAGAGTAATGCCCACATCCCACAAAATGATTAGAGAACAAAAAAATCTGCCTTAGACAGAAATTCTTCACCAAATCATTCACAATCCATTCATAGCTCAAACCATGAACACAAACCACAACAGCCTGAATTTCTGCACGAGGAATAAAATCACCAGACATAGGAAAGTTGGTCTAAAACAAATTGGTACCACTGCAGTATGTTCAAATGTCACTAAATCCTGGCACATATTTTGAACTGCTTGCAAGGATGCAAACATTTCCGCTCTCCTTTCAATATTGTTCGTAGCACTATTCATAAAATTGTTTAGGGGAGGAATACCAAAATTAGACATGAAAAAGTGCCAGGTACCACAAAGCTGTCACACTGTTGCTGTGACATACAATCTGATTTAAATGGATAAGATCCTGAATGGCTTGTTGAGGTGAAAAGAATGTTTACTCACATGAAGTTCCAAAGTTAGGTGTTGACTTTTAAAGACAGATGAGTGTTTTTCTCTCGAAGGGTTCTGCAACTTTAAACTCTCTGGCTGAGAAAGTAGTGGAGGGGAAATCATTGAACATTCTTAAAACTGACATAGATTGATTTCTGTGCCAAACAAGGCCCAAAATAAAAACTGGGCAGAACAGGTATAGGTTGAATGGCCTACCTCTGCTCATTCAGCAATGTGGAACAGATCAGCTATGATCTTGGTTGAATGGCAGACCAGGCTGAAGAGACCAAAGAGCCTACTTCTGCTCCTAATTTATATGTTTATATGTTCACATGCCCCTTTATTTCCGATAGGAATAGTGAGCTGTTGTCAAAGCTAACCCATTAAAGATTCATTAGCTAGACACTTAAAACAGTCAAGAGGTGTGAGAGCTCTGATTAAACTGACTGAAACTGAGACAAAATTAAATTTGTATGATTATATCAAATTAAGGAAATTAAAATTTGTTCAGCAAATCAGTGGTGGCATAGATTTTCTTTCTAATAGGGCATATTCTGTGACATATTACAATATATAATTAATATAAGTAGACTTGTCAAAACATTTCATTGGTATAGGCCTTCTTGATTATTACAAGAAAGGAAGAAGAAAAAGTAAACTGCTTTGACCGTGTGAAACTGTAATTTGGGACCATTTGTCTTTTAGCTATGCCAGAATCAGTAACACTATTTTGTACTGCAGTATTATTCTGAAATGTTCCTGCACTGCCATCTTGTGTCTGTTGGCTAGCAAAATACATTCTACCTCATTATAAATGAATTAGCTGGTCCATTTGAACAAGCACAAAATACAATTCGTTTAACAGCACGTAAAACCGTGCATAAACAATTGAAATCTACTTTCTCAAAGTGATTCTTTTTCTGGTAACAACAAGATGCAAATAGTTAAGATTGTCTAAATATATGTTGGGAAATGAATGAATTTTAAGCCCCTCAAACATTCGAGCTTGCAACATGCTCATTCTTAGCTCAACATGTGGTTCGATGAAGATTTGACAGGATAAACAGAATCTATTTCCACTGATGGGGAGGAGTTCGGAACAACAAGGCTTTGCCTTCAAGTTAGGGAGCAAGACTGTTCAGGACTTATATTCAGGAAACATTCTTCTCATAAAGGGGCATGGAAATTAAAAGATAAATGGTGCTGGAGAAACACAGCAGTCCTGGCAGCATCTGAGAGAAACCGAGTTAACGTTTCAAGTTTGGTATGACTCCTTTTCGGAAGTGAAATGTAAAGGATTTTATTCAGTTGCAGAGTGCAGGTAGGGAGGGTTGGGTTGCAAATAGCACCAGAGGGAAGACCAGGGAAAGGATGAATTTCAGGTCTCCTGCACCTGCTATATTTTGATGTTATTTTCATGTGAATCTCACAACATACTTTCTCCCTCACCAAAATTGTTAAGATTATATCAATAGACATTAACGAAAGCCAGTTTGATAGATTTTTGTTGCATAAGAGTGTGCAGGGTGAAGAAGTGGAGTTCAGATACAGAACAGCCATGATCTACTTGAATGGTAGAAGAGACTTGATGGGTTGAATAGTATTTTTTCCCATTCTTATTGTCTTTGAATGTATTTCTGATTTGGTGATGTCTGAATTTGAATGGATCACCTATAAGAAATCGGAAATGTATGTTCCCAGAAATAATTATGGTGTATGATATATTCAACTATTCAAATTTCTGTACTGCTTTTAGATAGCATCGATAATACTGAAAATATAACTCAAGTGTTATATTCATTGCAATTTCTCTGTCTAAAGTTAAGAATCTCATGCATTTTTTCTGGCATTTCGTCAAAAATGAACACAGAGACTAAGCCAAGGTCAGACACTCTGTAGCCAATGACAATTTGTTGGATGACCAATCTTGTGAATCTATTTAAGACATATTACTATTGTTAAAACTGCTATATAAATACATGCTGCTTTGAAGAATTGATTATAAAGGAAAAAGTGACATTTGTTTTCGGAGAAATAACTTGCGACATAATCTAAAGAGCTAAGAATCATTCACCAAAATCAGAATCAGAGACAACTGGATTGTGTACACAAGAATTAAGTTTCTAATTCAGGGTCAGTAACTAATCAACATACACATGCTCTCTGAAGCTAAGATGCTAAGGGTAAGCATCAGACATGAACATATCCTCATTACTTAAGAAAGCAAGCACACAGTGAAAGACTTGCAAAAGGCAGTGGGAAGCAGATGGTTTTATTGAAGCTGAACCAAAAAGTCTACGTGCAACACTCAAGATAAGAATAAGATGGAAGTTTAATTAATTATCTCTCTAAAAATATGTGTGTGAGTGTGCGTGTGCGTGTGTGTGTGCATGCGCGTGTGTGTGTGTGCGTGTAGCATGTACAACAAGTGCTAATATGAATCCGGCACAACCACACTATATATCACCATCATTAATACCTTGAGAACTTAGTTTTTGTGCATTGAATCTGTTGAGTTGTCTGTACAAACCAACCAGAACATCCTACCTCATTGATTAAGCAATTAAGTCTTTGCAGTTTTCTTTTCTCTTTTCAAATAATTATAGCTTGCTAGTCATCTCATGCAAAAGCATTTTTCCTGAATTTCAGTATTCAGCCCAACCCAAATCTACCCAGAACAACAAAACCGAAATCTGTGCAATCACGATTCAGGACTAAGCATTCATGAGGTCTCCATGATAGGGCACCTTAAGGGGCATGTGCAGAACAATAAAAAAATCATGGCATGCTGAACAATGTAAAAATTCAGATGGAATCTTCAACCTGAAAAAAAAGTATGATCATCCCACTTCTAAACCCTTCAAACAACATTCACTCTTCCCTGTTCACACCCACCCCAAATCCTAGCACCAGCCAGATTTGTTAATGATACAAAAATAGATGGGAGAACATGTTGCAATGAGGTCATAAGGAATGTGCAAGGGGATATAGATAGTTGAATGAGTAAGCAAAAACTTGGCAGATGGAGTTTAAAAGGTAAAATAAGGTCATCCGCTTGGTAGGAAGAAACAAAAGTTAAGCAATTATTTAAGTGGAGAGAGACACCCAAATCAGTGTGGCAGAGAGGGACTTGGGTGTTCTGTATGAAGCACAGTTATCATGAAAATACAGCAAGTAATTAAAAAAGCAAATGGAACTTTGCTAGGAATTTGTAGTTTTAAAATAGGGAAGTCTTGTTATAAATGTATAAGGTGTTGTTGAGCCTTCACCTAGAGTTCTGTGTTTATTTCTGGTCCCTATATTTAAGTACAGATATCCTAATGCTGGAGGCAATTCAAAACAGAGTTGAGGTCGGGGGACACAGTCACATAATAAGGGAGTATTAGATGTGAAGGAATTTCATCCAGATGATAGGAATTGCTTAAAATTCCCTACCCCAGAGAGTTGTGATGGTGAGGGCACTGAAAATATTTGAAGAGGCAACAAATGGATTTTTGAAATATTGGGGAGTTGAAAATGATGCAGGCACAAAACAGAAGTTGAGGCCTGGGGCAGGTCAGATATGATCTTGTTCAATAGCAAGACAGGCTTGAAGAGCCAAATCGCTTACTCCTGCACCTATTTCTTGAGTTCTTATTAGATCAAAATTGATGTGACAAGTAAACAGGTCATTAGACAAAGTACCAAGTCTGTTTTCCTATTCCAATTCATTCTTGAAAATCCAGTAAACCTTTTTAGAGGATCAATCAATTTCCAAATAATTTCTTACTGACATTAATGGAGCAAAGAAACAGTAAGATTTGACGCCTGTGCATGTAATGTTCCCTCGGGCTGCATGTTTGTATATGGGTGCTCAGTAACCTGGAAGACACAAGACAAACACAAGTTATCTGCCTTTAAGATGAAAAATAATTTCAGTGTAACGTGCTTAGAAATGAAAATAGCACACAGAACAAATAAGAGGGAACATAACATCGAAGTCCATGAGGAATGCATCGATTTATTCTGGATTTATAGCACAGAAACAGGGCAGTTTGAGCCAGTTGGTTTATGCGCTAGATGAATATCCTCCCTCCAGCCTTAATACCTTAGGCCAATCTCTTCTAATGCTCTTATAATGTTTCCCTGCAAACATCTATTCTATGAAACAGTTAACAAATTTTGAAATAATCTGTATTTCAATCAGATTTGTAAAAAAAATCAATTCAGCCAGCTGAAAGCTGATCCATAGTAAAATCATTCCAGTAATTTCACACTAATCTACAAGCTGATCTACAATCAGAAGCATTAGATTGAGTTGGAATGACAAGTTCCTCGTCTCTCTAACAGTTATCGATTATCACCACTTCTAAAACCTCAGAATCATTTTGCCATCAGCTTTACTGTGTTCCATTTTCCTCCAAAAGGTTTGTGTCAGCAAAAATAGCATATTTTGATCCTTCCCTGTTGCTGGGTCAAAATCCTGAGACCCTTCAGAACAACATGGAATGTCCCTACACCCCAGGGTCTGCAGTAGCTCAAGAAGGCAGCTGACTACCTCTTTGCTGAGGCCAGTTGTGAATGGGCAACAAATATTGTGGTGCTACTTGCAAGGTTGACATCATCTTGCTGTCCCTGGCTTTCCTTGAAATTATGCTGGTGAGGAACCATTTCCTTGAACCACTGTTGTCCTTGTGGAATAGGCATTTTAGGACTGATCAAAAAGGTCTTCATTTCATGAAGGTATCACTGACAGGTGAAATATACTCCTGCCTATGGTACTGAAGGAATCATTGAATGACAAGTTGGTTTCAGCAACAGAGTAATTTCAGAGTCATCATGATAGATAGAATGAAAGAATTGGGCTGTCCAGTTGGCACTTTTGGGTTAGGACTCATGTCTGATACCAATGCATACTTTTAAATAGGAACCTGGTAAAAATCAGAAACCTAAACTTGATGCCCGTCCGGCATTTTTAAAGGACTCCCAAGTCAACTAGGCAAAAGCCTAAGCCCACCTCTTGGACCACAATGTTCAAATTGCATCTGCACCTATTCATGACTAACAATTGAAACGCTGTCCTAAAAGGAGGCTTTTAATATCTGGGATTTAAGATTAACCATATTTCTATCTAAGTTTACAAGATGCAATTCCAAGACAGTCCCTTACAAAAGAGACTGGGAAATGGACAACAAATATTAGCATTTACACAAAAGTACAATTAGTTCCTCCTGTCATTTGTAATCCATTTGAGGGTCCACCAATCCAACTGCATCTCATGCTAATAGGATTGATTCTTTTCTCCGTCTTATATTTCTTTGGCTTCCTCTTAAATGTTATTCACCTCAGAAAGAGCTCATTCTATGTTCTAACCGAGGTATTGTGTCCAAGAAGTGTCATCTTGCTGGTTTTTCCTGCTAATTCAACTTGTTTATGGAATTTTGATGAAAAGTATATTTTAAAAGATAGGAATACATAATGTACTTCCCAGCTTAACCTTATAGCAAAGGGGTTTAATGTAAACCCTGCATATTGCTGCAACCCATTCAGTGTGAGTTTTGCTCAGAATGGTATGCATGAGCAAAGTCTGGTTTGAGACCCTTTTGTAACAGACAGTGTGTCCAACTGTTAAAAGCACAATTTACCAAGGCTTCTTCAATAGGATCTTCCAAACCCACGACCTCTACTGCTTAGAAGGAGGAGGGCAGTAGATGCATGGGAAAACCATCATTTGCAAATTTCACTCCAACTCCCACACCATCCTGACTTGGAGCCACATGACTATTCGTTTTATTGTCTATGTCCAAGGATTTCAGCAGTTTAAAAAAGGCCATTCACTATTCTACAGAGCATTAGTGATGGCCAGTAAATGTTGGCTTAGCTAGCAATGCCCACATCCCATGATTTTTTCATTTAGAAAACAGGATAAAACATATAGCTTAGAGTCATATTGAAGCAGTAACCAAAATAACAAGCAGCACTGTAGGTTATAAACAAGTGAAACAATTTTTTTTTTTACCTATTTACTCTTTAGCTGTCAGTCTTTGCTCAGACGGGGAGCACTTGTATCTACATTGACAGGTCAGAAGTCTTTGATCACAAGTTTGTTCCATTGTAATATAGAGGAAATGCTGCATCATTAGGGATTTCATTTCTGATGAGACATTAAACTGAGACTGCTGTCTGCTATTTCAGTTGGACACAAATGATCCCAGGGTGCTATAAAACCAGATTATCTGGTCAACGGCTTATTACTGTTTGTAGGAGCTTGCTGTGAGGAAATTATCTTCAATGTACCTACATTATAACTGTGACTTGGCTAGTAAACCTGTTTGGGATTTCTTGAGGTGATGAAAGGTGCTGTGTAAATGCAAGGTTTTTTTAAATTAAAATATTGCTATATAACACTGTCATTTCTAATATTCTATTAATTGTGTATTTTGCTTAATTGATTTATACATAGCAAAACTATATAACTTTTCACCAGAGATTTAATTTTGAAAACATCACAATATAGGTATGTTTTAAATTAAATGCAAGTCAGCTAAGGGATGATGTTTTGAACTGCTTTTGTAGCTAGCATCCACTTTGATTTTTTTTTGCCAATCTATTTTCTCATTTGCTCTCTGAAACCAAGCCATTTGCTGAAGCACCTTAATGTTTCCCTCTGGGTGAAAACTACCTATGAATAGTTCTCAAGAGGATTCAATTTAAAAAAAATTTTGCTTCTGATTCTCTCTCTGTCTTTATCTTTGTAGCCTCCTCCACCATACTTCTTATCTTCTGAGAAAAAAGCATTACCCCAGTTTTGGCCTCCTATGCATTTTCAATTTGCTTCACTCTTCCACTAAATGCCAAGTCTTTGGTGACCTGAGGCCAAACCTCTGGAATTTCTGTGTTAAGTTTCTTCACCTCTTCACCTCTGACTCAATCCTCTTTAAGATATTTGGTAAAATCCAACCCTTTGGCCAAAATTATGATGACCTGTCCTAATATTTCCAAATGGGGATCATCGTCAAAATTTACTTGGTCAAGCTTTTGAAAAGCATTCAAACATTATACTTGTGTTAAAGTCAGTACATACATGCAAGCCATACAGACAAGGGGAATCGTATGCCATTTGGAGCCTTGATCTTAATTCTGCTGTTAACCCTTTAGTTTTCTTTTAAAAGAGGGATGCAGTGACCCTGCTGACACTAGGGCCTGGTCTGACAATTTCACAATGCTTTAAGTGAAGTAGGGATATGCTGGAAGAGGAGAGACTCTTCAAGCTCTGTGAGCACTGATTTTTTTTTTCATTTTTGGAATCTGAGAGTGTTAGCATGGAAAGAACTTGATGCTTCCAAGCATCGAAATGGTCTTAAAATCACAGGCATTGGGCATACTAGGCACGCAGTCTCAGAGTTTACCAGATGGGTTTGTGGGATCTCAGACCAGCTTGGGTGTTACAGAGTCCAAAGTCTGGCCATTTTGGTGTGATCAAGTGGGGCTGGGCTTTCATAGATGTGGGAGTATTGGAAGATAAGTTGAAGCAAAAATTGCATGTGGGGGAAGGATCGAGGCAATGTGACCAAACTACCCTTGGCCTCTCCTAAGCATATGTCCCCACCCTAACATTAGCTTCCTTTTTGATTTATCAATGACGCATTTTACATTAACAAGCATCGGACTGCTAATTCTGTATTGTCGATTTCCTACCTGAATGCACCATTAGTGAGTTTACATAAATGTATACAACATGTGATATCAAGCTCCAAATATACATTGGAGGAGATCTTTTTATTTTAATTGTAATTTCAATCTTACTGTAATTGGCATAGCAGACAATAAGGAGAATTGTATTAGTTCTGATTCATCATGTATTTAATTTCCAATGAATTGGGAAAGCAAGTCATGATTCTCTTCAATCACCACTTAATAAAACATCTTGGCTTTATTATATATGTGAAGAGACCATTGGGGATCTTCATGGTGGAAGCTCTATAATTGAGCAATCTATAACCATAAAGTAAGAGTTGTCACAATATCTTAAGTACTTCCATGAAGTAAAAAGAGACAAACAGTTGATGAAGCATTTTATCTTGCACTCATCAGGACAGAATTACAAGAATACCAAATCACAAAGGAAGTTTTATACTACATGAGAGAAGTTTGCTGATTGGTTAGGGTGTGTTGCAAACCAATCAACACGTAGTGTAAATTGTTGCTGTGTTAAAATTTGTGCACCTGTCCTGCTGAGTGCAAGGAAACAAATAAAAAATTGTCGTTTTTATTCAAGCAACACTCACGTCTCTACTTCCCAGTGGTTGCATGAAGATAACACATTGAAACTGAAATCTTTACTTTGTTTCAGAGTCATTTGGAAGGAAACTAAAAGAAGCATTTGTAAATCTTCCCATCATACAGGAAGATCCACTTATTCCGCTGCCTGCTGGGAAAGCCGGCACTCGGGGCTTTCTTATTGAAAAAATATAGTCAGCAATCCTCTTTCAAGTCAGTGTGGAAAGAATAACACTCCTTATTGCAAATGCAAATTCTGAATGGCACAACATTTCTTCCCCACCACATTCCCACTTCCTTGGATGTAGCATTTTTAACTTCCTGAGATGACACATGTGGAATTCCTCCTCTCTATGCCCTTGGTGTCAAAATACCGTATCCACAGATGGTATCTCACCTAGTGCCAATTAACATTGAACACGGTGTGCAGCAAGCAAATATTTCAAACACATGAAAATCAGAAAGCAAGCCAAAACATTCAACATCCCTTGTTTAATAAAAATGCACCTGGCTTTGCACTGTACTGGGGAGCACAGGGCCCTTGTTGTTGGGTTAATAACAAGATAATATTGATGCAGGAGAAAGCTGTGGAATGTTGTGTCACTTGGGGTTTTTAGAGCACCAGCTATCTTGCAACTAGTTAAGCAGCAAATTGTGACATGGGCAAACTCAACTATTGGTTTTTCTGGTCAATGGAAGATGTTCAATTTAGCTTAAGCTGCAATAATGTGGATTTCACCAGAACAAGAGAAGGCCATGCAGCCCCTTAGAAGATCAAAACTAAGCTGCATCTGAACTTTGTCCACTTGCCTCAGTTCCTTAATCATTAACGACATTGCCCAGCCAAAGATTTCCACTTTTGAAATTTTCAATTGACCCCACATCCCAGCCTCAAAAGTATTCTGAGGTGCGAGTTTTTGACTTACACTGCCATTTGTGTGAGGAAGTGCATCCTGACATCCACACCTGAACTGTGCAACTCTAATTTTAAGGCGGAGGTGGAGGAATTGGGAATAGGGGATGGAATTTTTGCAGGAGGGTGGGTGGGAGGAGGTGTATTCTAGGTAGCTGTGGGAGTCGGTGGGCTTGAAATGGACATCAGTTACAAGCTGGTTGCCTGAGATGGAGACTGAGAGGTCCAGGAAGGTGAGGGATGTGCTGGGGATGGCCCAAGTGAACTGAAGGTTGGGGTGGAAGGTGTTGGTGAAGTGGATGAACCGCCTCCGCCGCATCTGCTCCCACGATAAGACATTCCACTCCCGCACATCCCAGATGTCCAAGTTCTTTAAGGACCGCAACTTTCCCCCCACGGTGATCGAGAACGCCCTTGACCGCGTCTCCCGCATTTCCCGCGACACATCCCTCACACCCCGCCCACGCCACAACCGCCCCAAGAGGATCCCCCTCGTTCTCACACACCACCCTACCAACCTCCGGATACAACGCATTATCCTCCGACACTTCCGCCATTTACAATCCGACCCCACCACCCAAGACATTTTTCCATCCCCTCCCCTGTCTGCTTTCCGGAGAGACCACTCTCTCCGTGACTCCCTTGTTCGCTCCATACTGCCCTCCAACCCCACCACACCCGGCACCTTGCCCTGCAACCGCAGGAAATGCTACACTTGTCCCCACACCTCCTCCCTCACCCCCATCCCAGGCCCCAAGATGACATTCCACATTAAGCAGAGGTTCACCTGCACATCTGCCAATGTGGTATACTGCATCCACTGTACCCGGTGTGGCTTCCTCTCCATTGGGGAAACCAAGCGGAGGCTTGGGGACCGCTTTGCAGAACACCTCCGCTCAGTTCGCAACAAACAACTGCACCTCCCAGTCGCAAACCATTTCCACTCCCCCTCCCATTCTCTTGATGACATGTCCATCATGGGCCTCCTGCACTGCCACAATGATGCCACCCGAAGGTTGCAGGAACAGCAACTCATATTCCGCCTGGGAACCCTGCAGCCATATGGTATCAATGTGGACTTCACCAGTTTCAAAATCTCCCCTTCCCCCACTGCATCCCTCAACCAGCCCAGTTCATCCCCTCCCCCCACTGCACCACACAACCAGCCCAGCTCTTCCCCCCCACCCACTGCATCCCAAAACCAGTCCAACCTGTCTCTGCCTCCCTAACCGGTTCTTCCTCTCACCCATCCCTTCCTCCCACCCCAAGCCGCACCCCCAGCTACCTACTAACCTCATCCCACCTCCTTGACCTGTCCGTCTTCCCTGGACTGACCTATCCCCTCCCTACCTCCCCACCTACACTCTCTCCACCTATCTTCTTTACTCTGCATCTTCGGTCCGCCTCCCCCTCTCTCCCTATTTATTCCAGTTCCCTCCCCCCATCCCCCTCTCTGATGAAGGGTCTAGGCCCAAAATGTCAGCTTTTGTGCTCCTGAGATGCTGCTTGGCCTGCTGTGTTCATCCAGCCTCACATTTTATTATCTTGGAATCTCCAGCATCTGCAGTTCCCATTATCTCTAATGGTCAGTTTACATTGGTTTCAATCATTCTACTGATGTCTCTTATAGTTTGAGTGAAATCAGTGA
This sequence comes from Stegostoma tigrinum, assembly GCF_030684315.1. Taxonomy (NCBI): domain Eukaryota; kingdom Metazoa; phylum Chordata; class Chondrichthyes; order Orectolobiformes; family Stegostomatidae; genus Stegostoma; species Stegostoma tigrinum. The sequence continues at coordinate 90,073,282 of NC_081357.1, forward strand.
GTTCTGCTGACTTTCAAAGGGAGCAGTTGTATCTGTATCTCCAGAAGATCGGGGGAATTATGCCTGATCAAATCTACAATGGCGCCCTCTGCTACTAATCACTGGCTAGGCCCAAGACAAGGAATATTTGATGATATCAAACAACATCAAACCACCTTTACCCAGTACCACATACTGGTGGCAGCTGCAAATACCAAAGCTAGAACAGGTGTGTTGAAAGCAAATTATGCTTAACTACTTTTATTTTATTTTTGCTAAGGTCCACAGTGAAGGTTCATGAGGGTAATACATTTGATGTGATATACATATACTTCAAAAGGATGATTTGTAAGTGGCAGCACAGGTAAGGTTGATGAGTTCTCTGGAACAGATGGATGAGATCCTGGGTTCTTAATAGAAATGGCTCTAGAGATAATTGATGGTTTGGTTGAAATCTTTAAAAATTCCATCAATTCTGTAAAGTTCCCAGCAGGTTAGAAATCGTCAAATGCCAGAGGAGGGACAGAAAGCAGGAATCTATATTTCAATAAGCTTGAGGCCTATCAATGGGAACACACTATAATCTACACTTAAAGTGATGACTAACAGAACATTTAGAAAATCATTGCACGCACAGGTAGAGTCTACATAGCATTCTGAAATGGAAATATTTTTGAGAAATTGATTTGATTTGTTTGAGGATATAATAGACAGGATAAATAACAGAAACCCAGTCCATGTAGTAGTGTATTTTGATTTCCAGAAGTTTTTTTATACATTGCCACATAAAAGATTATTGCACAAGTTAGAATACAGTGCTGGGAGCGATGTATTAGCATGAGTAGAGGATTGGCTATTTACCAGTAAACAGTTAGGATAAGTGAATAATTTTCAGGTTGTCAAACTGTAACGACTGGACTGACACATGGGTCAACGCTGGGACTTCAGATATTTATGATGTACATCAATGACTTGAATGAAGGGAATGACTGTATTGTAGCATGTTTGCTGCCAGTACAAAGCTAGATAGGAAATCGAGGAGACAGAGATCCTAAATGGAATTAAATGAGTGGGCAAAAAAAAATTGGCAATATCAATATACCAAGGAAAAATATGAAGCTGTCAACTTTAGCAGGAAAAATAGAAAAACAAAATTTTATTTAGATGGAAAAAGATTGCAAAATGCTGAAGATCAGCAGGATCTGGCTGTCCAGGGCATTGTTGAGACTCCATCTACAGCATGATATACTGTTTGAATTTTTTACCTAAAGAGAGAGGCATACTTGTGTTTGAAGCGGTTCCAAGAAGGTTCACTACACTGATCTCCAGGAATAACAAAGGTTTGAGAAACATTTGAGTAACTTAGGTCTGTATTCTTAGCAGTCTAAAAGAATGAAAGGTGATATCATTGAATCATACAAGATTCCGAAGGAGGCCTGTGGGTAGATGCTGAGAGGATATTTCTCTCATTGGGGAATCGAGAACTAGTATCAGAATCTTGTTTTGGAGATTAAGTATGGTGTTGGGCCTAAAAATTTGGGGATTGGGTTATCGTGAGTGATTACATTGTAGTCAACTCATTGCATATGCACATGCAAATAGAATACCAAATATGTGGGCAGGATTAAAAGTTCCTTCTGAGCCCCAACATCCAGGTACGATACTTCAATGGCACCCAGAAAGCATTTCACCCTCTGCAATCCAGAGGCATCACTCAACACTGTCAGTAGCCTCCACTCACCTCTAAGTTGCCCACAGCTAGACAGAAAGTGATTCCATCAACAATGCCTCCCCAGTGGTTCTGCTAAAGGATTGACCTGGTTTGGCACCTGAAGGGAGAACATGCAATTGGTAATTTGTCAGTGTAAATGAAGTATTTGCTCTTCAAGGTGGCAAAGATCATAAGTGTGGAATATGTTGATGAAATGGCTTTGATGATTTTCTGCATCTTTGCATCTTGTAGATGGTACACACTGCTGCTCCCGTGCATTGATGGTAGTGGGAGAAGATGTTTGTGGATGTCTGCCAATCAAGAAGGCTGCTTTGTCCTGGATGATATTGAGCTCCTCAAGTGTTGTTGGAGCTATAGTCACCCAGGCATGTGGGCAGCATTCCATCAGATTCCTGACTTATGCCTTAACAGGCTTCAGGGAGTCAGGAGGTGAGTTACTGCTTACAGACTTTCCAGTCTCTCCCTACTGTTTATATGACTGGTCCAATTCACTTTCGGATCAATGGGAAACTCCAGGATGTTAGTGGTGATGGAACCAGTGATGGTTAGGCCGTTGAATGTCAATAGGAGATGGTTAGATTCTCTCCTCTCAGAGATGGTCATTACCTGAACTTCTATGGTACATTGTCTTGCCATTTATCAGCCAAAGACTGAATCTTGCTCAAGACCCAATGAATGGAAGCACAGAATGCTTCATGTTCTGAGGAATTGTGAATAATGCTAAACATTATGCAGTTATCAGTGAACATCCCTACTTCTGACCTTATAATGGAAAGAAGGACATTGATGAAGCAGCTGAAAATGCTTTGGTCTGTACACTATCCATGCAGTACAAGAACTAGGGGTTGTTCGGCACAGTGGTGATAACCCTATCGCTGGATCTGAAGACTTGAGTTCAAATCTCACCTGTTCCAGAGGTGTATTTTAACATTCCTGAACAATTTCATTTAAAAACAAACAAAGGAACTACTACAAAGATAATCTGGATCTGAGATGATCAACTTCTAACAACCTCAATCACTTTCTTTTGTGCCAGCTATGTTTCCAAGCAGTGAAGAGTTTATCCCTGATTTCCAAGAACTCCAGTTTTTCAGGACCTCAAAGGTAGCTTTCCCATGATTACTACTAGTGCTACTTGCTAGTCAGAATAGAAATAGCAGGTTATATTGGATGAACATGCAGTTGGAAAGATGGTGCAAGAGGGAGGGTTTCAGATTCCTGGGACATTGGGACCAGTTCTTGGGGAGGTGGGGCCTGTAAAAACTGAATGGGGTAAATATTGGCATGACTGTGGCTGATGTTCTAAGGCAAGTATTTGTGAGTGTGATTGTGGGGGGTTTCAATTTGAATGGCCATAATCTAAACAGGGTAACAATCAAAAGAGAAACAAGGACAGTAATAAAGGAAAGAACAGTAAAATGAAAAAAGGGTAATCTAGGGTATCAGTCAAATAGGGCCAAAGTCCAAGAAAAGTTAGGATGGTTAAAAATGTCAAAAAGGCAAGCATAAAGGCTTTGTATCTGAATGCATGAATCAACAATCTGATGTAGACAATCTGAAACAGCAAATCAAAGATAATAGATAGAGATAACAGGGATGTGATTACAAGGAGATCAGAACTGGGAACTTGACATTCAGGGATAGACAGAAGGGAAGGAAAGGTAGTAGGGTAGCACTGTTAATAAGAGATTAAATGAGGACCGTTGAGAGAGATGACCTGGGCTCAGATGATGTAGAGTCCATTTGGATGGTGGTAGTAACAGCAAGGAAAAGAAGATATTGGAAGCGGTGGTGTATGGACCCCAAAACACTAGGAAAGGATATAAATAAACCAATAACAGCAGCATGAAAAAGGAAAAGAGCAATAAATATGGGTGACTATAATCTTTACAGAGATTGGCTCAATATATTTGGAAAGGATCACTACTACAATGAATTCATTGAGCATACTAGGGACGTTTCCATGGAACCAACAGGGAACAGGATCTCTTGGATTAGGTAATGGGTAATGAGGTAGGTTTAATAAATGACCTCAGAGTAAAAGATCCTGTCGGAAGTAGCCATCACAGATAATGATAGAATTTGTGTTCTGATTGGGTGTAACAAACATGGATCAGAAACAACTGTGCTTGAGTTAAATGAATGAAATAAGGATTGAGTTAGCTAAAGTGAACTAGCCAGATAGATTACTAGGAAAGACAGTCAGCAACCTGAAGCAGAAATCTGAAGCAGTAATTTGCGACTCTCCACAAAAATACATCCCACAAAGGAGGAAAAATTCTCAGACAGTAATAAACTAACCATGGCTGACCACTGATGTTAAGGAGAGTATGAAGTTGAAAGAAAAAGTATATAAGAAGGCAAAGGTCAGTGATAGCCCTGAAAACTGGGATGAATTCAGAATCAAGCAAAGGAGGATTAAAAGGATAACAAAGAGACAAAACGTAAACTGAGGACAAGCTAACAAAGAATATAAAAATTCACAATAATAACTTCTTTAAATATATAAAAAGGAAGACAGGTTAAAGTGAACATGGTGTTCTTAGAAACTGAATCTGGTGAGATAGTTTTTGGAAACAAGGAAATGGCAGAGGAGTAAACAGATATTTTGCATCAGTCTAATGAAAGATATTTTGGACATAATAATTAAGAATACCAGCAGTAGTGGGGAATAGTTCAAATAAAATATTGTTACAATCACTGGAGAAGTAGTATCTAACAAACCAATAGGGCTAAAGGCAAATCGTTTCTTAGCCTTGTTTGCTTACCTCTTAGAATTCTAAAAGAGGTAGCTACAGACATACTGGCTGCATTGGTTGTAATTCTACAAAAATCCTTGGATTCTGAAGAAGTACCAGAGGATTAGAAAACTGCTAATGTGACACCCCTATTTGAAAGGGAGGGAGCCCAAATGCAGCTAACTATAGACCGATTAACCTAACATCTGTTGCCAGAAAAGTATTCAAATTAATTATTAAGGGGGTAATGGAATATTTAGAAAATCAAGCAGAGTCAAAATGACTTCCTGAAAGGGAAATCGTGTTAGACCAATTTATTTGCATTTTTGAGGTAGTCTCAACCATTGTGGATAGAGGGGAACCAGTAGATGTGCTGTATTTAGACTTCCAGAAGGATGTTTGTCAGTAGATATTACGCCATGATGGTGGAGCTAATACATTGTCATGGATAATGAATTGGCTAATGGGCAGAAAACAGCAAGTGGGGATAAAGGATTCTTTTTTTCTGTTTGCCAATCTATAACGAATGGGGCTTTGCAGGGATCACTTCTGGTGAAACCATACCTGGAGTAGTGTGAGAACCTTTTGTTGCCTTATTTAAGGAAAGATATCATTTCATTGGAAACAGGTCAAAGAAAGTTCATTAGCTTGACTTTAGTATGGAGGGATTGTCTTATGATCAAAGGCTAAACATGTTTGGACTCTTTTCAATGGCATTTCGAAGAATGAGAGGTGATCTCACTGAAACATATAGGATTCCTAAGGGGCTTGATAGGGTAAATGCTAAGAGGATGCTTTCCCTCATGGGAAAGTCTAGGAACAGAGGGCATAGTCTCAGAATAAAAGGGCACCAATTTAAGACTGAGATGAGAAGGAATTTCACCTCTGAGGGCTCTAAGTCTTTGGAATTCCTTCCCCATAGCTTTGGGAGCAGAGTCCTTGTGTACATTTAATACTGAGCTAGATAGATTCTTGATCAGTAGAGGAATCAAGAATTACAAAGAAAACACAAGAAAGTGGACATGAGGAATATCAGATCAGCCATGATCCCAATTAAATGACGTAGCAAGCTCAAAGGAAAAGGAGCTTACTTCTGTTGTTATTTCATATTAGAGATAGGACCCAGAGGCCAATCAACGGCAGCCTTGATGTCAAGATCAGATGCTAAAATTTCATTACAGAACCAAGATTCAGTGTCAGTGAGTAGGTTGTTGCTAAATAACAGCTGATTGATCCTATTACCAACAATATTTTCCACCATTTTGCTGGTGATCAAGAATACATTGATAGGCAGTTATTTGTCCAGATCATATTTGCCCTACTTTTGTTTAGGACATTCCTGAACAATTTTTCACAGAATTAAGTATATATCAGTGTTCTAACTGTACTGAAATATGCTGACTAAGGACAACGTGAGTTCCGGAGCAGGATTAATCAGTAATACACTTAAGATATTGTTGGTTCCCTTTGTCATTCCTGTATCCAAAGCTTTAAAGCTATGTCTTGATATTATGAAGAGTGAATTGAAATTGCTACACAGTTGTTATGCTGGGGGCATCAGGAGGAGGGCAAGATGGGTCAGCAATCGGCACCTCTGGCTGAAGGTTGTTGTAAACATTTCAGCCTTGTCCTTTCACGCTGATGTGGATGGGGATATTTGTGGAGTCTCCTCCTCCTCATAGCACCTTAACTGTCCTGAACCATTCTCAACTAGATGTTACAGAGATTTGATTGGAATTATTCATTCTGGGATTACATATCTTTACAACGTATAGCTGTTTAACAGGGATAAAATGATGATTTGTAGCTTCACTACAGTTTCAGGTACGGCTAGTGAAGCTTCAGGCTTGCTTCTTTCACATTTCATTGAACCAGGGTCACTCCCCTGACTTGATGGTAATGACACATTGAGGGATATGCTGGGCAATGATTGAATACATTCTGATTGAATACAGTTCTGCCACCACCACAGTCATCCACATTGCTTCATGTATGTCCAGTAATGAGCTGCTTGATCTGATCTTCATTCTGAATGAAATGCTTCAGTGATATCAGCAAACCAGAATGTGAAGTACAGATGCACAGAACCATATTTTTGATGTTTATTACCGCTAACCACACACCCCTCCTTGTCAACCTTTGTGCAGTACATCACCACTTATACTAGTCTCCCAAATAGATGGTATCTATCTCCATCTATGGACTACTCACATCCTCATCAATATATCTGACACTGCTGCCCACTTTCATCCCTCAGTTAATACTCACTGAGGAGGCGGCACTGGAGATTGGTGGAATCTGTGTACATGGACATAGAAGACTGGTCTGTTCAGCACCCAGTGACAAAATTAAGCAGAATAGTTTTCAAAGCTTTTCATCTTGCACTCATTGGGACAGCTGCAAGAATACCAAATTTCAATAAAGAACAACAATTTGTATTGCATTGATTTGTGGAGGGTTGTCATGGAGAATACATGAGGGAATTATCATCCCTCATGCTTTTCTTGAATTCAAAAATTTACAATGCAGTAAGTTGGTTCTACTTATGCAGAACATTTTTCTTCCTATGAACATATTTAGATTCTAGGCAGGGTTAAGTAAACCAATCACATTGTAAATCTGACTAATCTAAAATAGATTGTTAGTATAATTTGTAGCACACCTGAGACTGTTCTGCAAGTGATATCCAATAACGTAATGTTCGGCACTGTTAGACCTGGCCTGATACCGGGAGATGCTAGGCCTTGGTAAGGGCTCTGATGGACTTGCAAAGGAGGAATTCTTTCCCAGTTCTGCTAGAAACCTGAGGAGTGAGACCTGTTGAGTTACAAATTTGATTCTGAATTCTGCCAGCCATAGGAAAAATTGCTGTAGTTCAGGAATAGGCCATTAAATGGGCAATAATTGTTGACTAACTGGTGGGTTGTTTGACAGATTGTTACCTGGGTGGGCAAGTGGAAAGATGACCATGGAATTGCAGTTAAATTTGTGATGAACTGCCCTCAAATAACAGTAACATTTTACCTATGGTATCAGGCTGCACAGAGGTTGGAATTGGATTAGAAATACTAAAATTGTGAAACTAAATCAAGTCACCTGCTGTATACTGATGGTAATCAGTGTAAATATCTGCAAATTTGCAACTTTCAACATAATCTGTACCTTTCTCAATTTTCACTAATTAATTTGGATTTTTTTGAATACATGATTAGTTTGTAGTAGCTGGCAAATATGGAAGTAAAAACAAAGTGTAATGCTTTCAGAAGTGGTATTACTTCCAGATAAAATGAGCAGTAGCTGAACCACTGAATGATAGAAAGGAAAAGAGGCAAAAGGTTTGTGTGGTGTGGTATTAAAGCCAGACTGATTTCTCTGCAACTGTAACCAGGAGGGATCAGCTGCAAATTTGGACTCCTGTGAAAATTCATTTAAGGAAGTCAGACAGCAAAGCCTGCAGCAAAGGCCCCAAGGATACTTATTTCTTTCTGTGATCTGTAGTTTCCACAAGGCAGCCTCAGAATATTTTCAGCACACGGCCTTTAACATTTTCAATCTAATGAGTTCATGTAAACTGTTATTAGGAGAGACGGTCAGACTTTGATGTTCACGAGGACACCGCTTCCCTGCGATTAACAGTTCATGATCAATCATGCATATGTATTGGATATGGGACCTATAGCTGAAGTATTATTCCTGGTAGTTCTGGCTGTTCCTCCTGCATGAACATGAGACGAGGGTGGTTAATGTTAATCAATTCATAAAAACAGAAGTAAGTTGCATGTAATCAACAGTTATTTCAGTCTGTTAGCTTACATGTGGCCTTATGATATAAATCGGTTTGTGTGTGTGTGTGTTTGTGCAAATATGCCAGCGCCCTCCTGGAACTTGCACATCCCTCTCCTAGCCCCACCATCGACACAAATAATTGGAGTGGTCAACACTGAAGGTTAAAACTTTGAAAACAGCTTCTGCATCAGAAGAAAAAAGTTGGCTGCATAGTCATTCCTTCTTATGAATATTTGCCGTATCATGCGCCTTTCACCACTGCATTTGTCACCAAAGGAGTAATGAATTAATCATTTGCACAAAGCAATTTAGGAGCATTCTATTGTGTGTTAGAAGACACCCAAATGCACTAAGAATTCTACTAACAAGCAAATATAGATTATCAGTCAGACTCTCAGTATGGTTCACTTACCCTGGATAGAAGCTACATATATTTATAGACAGGGACTTGTCCTTCTTTCTTTCCTCTGACACCATGGGGCTTGCTCAGAGGTTAGTCTTGGTCCTGCACAATGAGCAGTTGAGCAGTGAGAAAATAGTAGCCAAGAAGCCATTCAAATCTACTGAAGCGCTTTTCCATTATTTATTGCGCAATGTTTTTTTTAAATTTTGTTTTGTTTTAGCAAGATAAGCTAAGTTACTTTTAAGACTGAAAATGACTGGAAGGGAAAGAACATTGAAACTGTAAACATGATATCTGCCTGATCATTCTTAAAAACACAGGCTCTGTTGTTTTCCTACTGGGATATCTTTTGTCTATCTTAGTTTGTATAGTGGAAATAAAATGAAAAAGAATGACATATACCTCTGCCATTGCAGGCCAACTTTACAATAAATCATGTGGGCTGCTTTCAACTGTTCACTAGCCATGAGACTGAGGGAATGAGCTGTAAGTGCATGTCTTCTTTTCTAAGGCAGCCAAGTTTCTTCGGAAGCATTTTACTTGAGGTTCCCTTTAACCTTACTCTTTCACTTTCAAAAGTATAATGGAGGAAAACCAAAAGCATTGAACATTCAAGATTTGGCAACAAAATCACACAAAAGCTGTTTGTCTTTTTTCTATTGATCTTCAAAACATTGGGCACTTCATAATTTGAACTCTGTTTGGATAATACTTTTGTTTCAGATTAGCTGAACAATGAAGGGTAGAAGAAATAATTGTGCATGAAAAAATGTGGGCATGTGTAGGAGGGATATCCCAGTTATTATAATGACAAACAGACAGTCATATTCAAATTGTGCAAAAATATTTACAACAAAAAGCATCAAAATAAAAAGGTGTTTAAAATTTTAAAGTTTCATAGTTAAATCTGCATTAGCACTAGACCTCTAAGAATTCATGCAGAAGTTTTACAATTCAATATCCAAATTGCTCATTTGAAAAATCAAATTTAAAATTTAATACCCATCCGCTGGTTGTCTCTTTTGTTAAAATGGATAATGGAGGATGTATAAAGTTTCAAAATTGTGTCAATTCTTTACAATTCAAAACATTAGCAGGTTCATTTATTTAGTTATTGATTCATCCATTCAAGATAAGCACTGTTTCCAACAAGAGAGAAACTAGCCATCTCCTCTTGATGTTCAATAGCTTAACAATTTTTTTTCAGTTTCATCACTGTCAACCTGCTGGGGTTACATTTGCTAAAAGCCAAACAATCAAATCATACAATGTTTGCTCATATATGTTAAAGTCGAAGAATTCTGTGGTGAATAACTTACCTCTTCCCCACCCAAAGCTTCTCCTTCTCTGCAGGGCACAAGTCAAGAGTGTGCCAGTTGCCTGAATAAATACAACCCCAGCTAGACACACGAAACTTGTCACCATTCAGAAAAAAGCAACCTCCCTAATTATCACCCAAATTGTTACCTTCAACGTACACTGTCCCCATCAGTAAAACACAATAGCTGCATTGTGTACTATCCACAAAATGCACTGCAGCAACGTGCCAACACCCTCCAAAGCGTCTTTCAAACCTGAGATCCCTACCATCTGGAACAACAAATGTTACAGATATGTAGGAACATCAATTGCAAATTTACCTCCAAGTTGCTCACCATTCTGACTTGGAAATGTATTGTTGTTTCTTCACTTGTTGTTTCAACATCCTGGGATGCCCTTCCTAACAGCACTGTGGGTGTCACTGCACCCCAATGACTGTGCCAGTACAAAAAGTCAGCTCATTGTGACCATGACATGGGCAGTTAGAGATGGACAATAAATGTTTGCCTCTGAAGAACAAGAACAAAAATCATCATAATTATTACTAAACTATTCATTTTGTGCAGATTATTGGAGGCACAAAAACATCACACAAGGGTTTTCATATGAATAGATTAACCAAAACATTACCAGAGAAGTGAATCTTTGTTAAAATTGTTACTAATTCTGTAAACATTGCTTGAATTTTCTCTTTAACATTTGCAGAATACATCAAAATGATTTCATCAATCAGTATTTCATCTCAATAATTATTCAAGAAAGGAATATCAATGTAACTTAGCTGTCGGTTCTGGTTTCTTTTAGTTTGTGTTGATTTTAATGTTTTCTTTACATATAAGATCATAATCTTGAAACTAGGCTGTTCCATTAGTGATTTACTTTCAAGTATCCACAGCTTGGAGCATTTGACTGTTAGAGTCAGAATTCACAGCTAGGGTGAAATATAATAAGCAAGTGAGCAGGACTAATTGGATAGATCTTCCAAACAGCCACGATGTGCTGAGTAGCATCCTGCTGAGTTGTATTCCATGATTCAACCTCAGACTGCGTGTTTGTTTAGCAATGCCATTTATAGACAGCAGCGCAAATATTTGGGAACTTACTGACCTTTTAAACTCTGAAAAGCACAGTCATGCCAGTTTTACCCTCCAGTCATGCCAGTTCATCAAAGGAAGAGGTTACACTTCTGCAGCATGTCAATATATCCACAAGATGTCCTAAAGAGTTGTCTCTTGAATTAATTCTTTTCAAAATGCTGTTACTGAGATAAACAAGGTAAATGCCAGTGGCTTAAAGCAGTTGTACTTCAGAAGTAATGGACAATTGGTCAAATTGTGTTAACTTTCCTTTGTGATGAAGTATACATTTCTTGCACAGAATGTTATTGATTAAAAGTAAGTGACTGACTACTGTTCTTCCCCACATGCATGTAAAGCACCTCAGGCTACAATCATTTCAAATGTTTAATGCAGCACATCAATCGTTTTAAGAGCATGGCGACTGCTGAGGGATTGTATAATTAGGCACTGATTGCTGTTCCAAAATCTCCAGAAAGAATAGCAATATTGCAGCAGAAGATTTGACATGAGTTACCAACTTGAAAAAAAAAGAAGCCTTGGAGACAGATTTTGCAATTGACCCATTAATTTCAAGCCCTGTTTTGTTGTGATGCCGTATTGGATCTGGGGCCGCCCAGCTGGTCCAGGAGTTTATTCATAAAGGAGACAATAAGTGTTTTCTCTGTAGTTCTTAATCATGTTCCAATAATGCCATTACGACAAGCACAGTATTTTTCGTGTAGTTAGCATGGATGAAATAACTTACGGGTTCAATGGAATTCACAATAGGTTTTCCAGTCATGAAATGCTGAGACGGTGTTGAAAGGCTCCACAAAATTCTGTTCTAAAGAAGGAGCAATGGACACAAACCTTTCTGTCCACAGATGCTTCTGGGCCTGCTTGAGTTTTGCCAGTAGCTTTGTTTTTTTTATTTCTGATTTCCAGCATCCACAGTTCGTTTGGGTTTTTCTCCACAAAATTCGAGTGGCACTTTGATTTCACCTACAGACGATGCACTATCTTAGCATTTGTTACTTCAGCCTGAAATTTGCTGCCAAGAACACAGAATTGTTACCTTGCTGCACTTCAGAAAAAGTCCATTTGGCCTGCCTTAATTCTCCAAATGAATGTCTTACTTAATGCTTCTCACTGCCTTCTCCCCCAACTCTGCACAGAGATTATTTTGTTATTAAGCAATGTTTCCTAATCAATCTGTTCAGAGATGCAATTATACACTTCGGGAGCGAATGGGATTTAATTCCAGGTCTCTTGATTCAGGGTAGGGATACTACCACTACACCATAAGAGGACTCACACCAATTGATCCTTTTCACATAATTGTCTGATTCCCTATTGAGTTGCTTCAGTTGAACCAGTCTCCACCACACTCTCAAGAATAATATTCCAGGTCCCCTTGGTGAGTAACGGCGAACAATGGTGAGTTTTGTGGCATTTGCAAGTTACTTATGTATAAATCATCACATCGTGACCAACTCTCAATCCCAAAAGTTATAGGACACAAAGCAATTTGAGCTAAAGATCCAGGTTAAATACCTGAATATCTGTTCCGAACTAGTAACCAACATTCCCTGAATTCAATCTGAAACTTATACCATAAATCTAAACAAGGGTGGTTATTATAAAGGTTGGCTGATGTAGATTGGGATTGAAAGATTTGACAGTAGATAGGCATTGGGAAATATTTAAAGAATTAATGCTTCATTTTCAAAAATGCATTCTTTAAGGCAGTGATGCCCAAACAGGAGAAGGAAGAAAGCCATGACTGTAAACATGTCAAAAAAGTGAAAACTTAATGATTGGTAGAATTTTAAAATTTAGCAAAAGGGCATTGATAGAGAATAAACATAATATGAAAACAGCATAACATGGAACAGAAAAATGAATTGTAAAAGCTTCTGTAAGTATCTAAAAAGGAAAACATTAACAAATATCAATGTAGATTGATTACAGACAAGTCAGACCTTTCTAATTTACTCATGGGATGTGGGCATCTCTGGCTGACCAAAATTTATCGCCATCATTTAGATGCCATTGAGAAGGTAGTGATGAGCTGTCTTTTTGAACTCCTACAGACCATGTACTGTAAGTAGAGGCACCATATCCTTTGGGGGAGAATTCAATGAATTTGACACAGCAAGAGTAAAGAACCATAATATATTTCCAAACCAGCATAGCGAGTGCTTTGGAGGGGAACTTGCCAATGGTAGTGTTCCCATGTATCTGCTGGACTTGTCCTTCTACATGGAAATGGTCATGAGTTTAGAATGTGCTGTTGAAGAATTTTTAGTGAATTTCTACAGTGCATATTACAGATAACACACACTGCTGCTACTGAACGTTAGTAGCCGATGCTTGTGGATATGGTGCTAGTCAAGGTGGGTGGGGGGGCTACTTCGTCCTGGATGGTGTCAAGCTTTCTGAGTTTTGTTGGAGCTGCACCTATCCAGGTAAATGGAGACCATTCATCACACTCCTGACTTGTACATGGTGGACAGGCTTTGCGGAGTGAGGAGGTGAATTACTTGATGTATTAGTCCTAGCCTCTGACCTGTTTTTGTAGTCACTGTGTTTATGTGGTGAGTCTATTTGAATTTGTGAGCAATTGTACCCCCAGGATGTTGATAAGGGAGAATTCAGCAATGGTAATACCATTAAATGTCAAGGGGTAGTAGTGGGATTATCTTTTATTAGAGATGATCACTGCCTGGCATTGTGTACTGTGAATATTAATTGCCACATATAAGCCCAAACCAGAATATTGTCCAAATCTAATTAAACTTGAACATTTACTGCTTCAGTATTTAAGGAGTAATAAATGGTCCTGAACATAATGAAATCATTGGTGAACATCCTTATTTCTTAGCTTATGATGGAGGGAAGGTTATTGATAAAGCAGCAGAAGATGGTTACGACTAGGACGCTAGGAACTCTTGCTAGAGATTTTCTGGAGCTGAGATGACTAAGCTCCAACAACCACAGCCATCTTCCAATACATCAGGTATGACTACAACCGTGGAGAGTTTTTCCCGATACCCATTGATTTCAGTTGTGCTCGGGCTTCTTGATGCCACACTCAATCAAATGTGGCCTTGATGTCAAGAGCTGTCACTCTATGGTGGCCCGTACAGTTTCATTTCTTCACTGAGACTTTGTAACATTGATGCAACTAAATGGTTTGCTCGGTCATTACAAAGGACGCTTGAGAATTAACCACATTGCTATAGATCTGGAGTCACGTGTAGGCCACCACTGGAATTCAGCTCATTTGTCCATATTTGAACCAAGGCTGTAATGAGTTCAGGAGCTGCGTGGTCTTGGCAAAACCCAAAATAGGCATCACTGAGCAGGTTAATACTGAATCGGTGCTGCTTAGCAGCATTGTTGATGATACTTCCACACTTCCCTGATAATAGACAGTAGAATGATGTTTGGCTATTGGTTGCTTTGGATTTGTCCTGCTTTTTGTGTACAGAACATACCTAGGCAATTTTCCACATCTCCGGTTAAACATCAATGTTGTAACTATACCGGAAAAGCTTGGCTCAGGGAGTGGCAAGTTTTGAAGCACAAGTCTTCCGTACTATTGCTGGATTGTTTTCAGGGCTCACAGTCTTTGCAGTGCCCCATGCCTTCAATTTTTTCTTGGTATCACATGCAGTGCATAAAACTGCCTGAAGACTGGTGTCTGTGTTAATGGGGGCTACTGGCTGGGGCCGATTTGCATCATTCAGTCAGCACTTCTAACTGAAGATTGCTGAAAATGGTTCAGCTTTATCTTTTAGACGGTAGTATTTAGTTTTTAGGCAGTTCATTGTATTGTGGGAGTCCTGGGAAAATTCATTCATGACATTCTGGTTGGAGTTGTCTAACTTGTATAACGAAGGACTAGACAGCATCTCATTTTTAGGTATGTTTGGTGCTTCCCCTGACATGCCCTCCTGCACTCTCCATTGAACCAGGGTTGGTCGCCAGCCTGTCAGTAATGGTTGAATGAGGGATATACTGGGCCAAGAATTTGTAGATTGAGCTGGAATACAGTCTTGCTGCTGTTGGTGGCCCATAGCACCTCATGGATGCCCAGTCTTAAATTGCTAGATCCTTTTGAATCTATCCCATTTAGTATGGTCTTAGTGCCACACACATGATGGAGGGCATTCTGAACATGAAGATGGGACTCCACAAGAACTATGCAGTGGCCACTCTTCCCAATACTGTTACAGACAGATTTATCTACAGCCAGCAGCTTGATAAGAATGAGATGAAATATGTTTTTCCCTCTTGTTGGTTCCCTGACCTGCTGCCGCAGACCTAGTCTGGCAGTTATGTCCTTTAGGACTTGACCAGCCCATCAACAATGCTACTGCCAGGGCACTCTTGGTAGTGGACATTGAAATCTCCTGCCCAGAGTATATATTGTTCCATTGCCACCATCTGTGCTTCCTCCAAGTGTTGTTCAACACAGAGGAGTACTGATTCATCAGCTGAGTGAGTATGGTATGTCGTAATCAGCAGGAGGTGTGCCCACGTTTAACCTCAAGCCATGAGAATTCGTGGGGTGCAAAGTCAACGTTAAGGACTCCCAGGCCCAATCCCTCCCAACCATATACCACATTACCATCACCTCTGCTGGGTCTATCTTACCAAACAGGTTCTGCCATTAGTTTCTCCTGTGCCTTGCTCAATGTATGGCGGCCCGTCCAGTTTCATTTCTTCATGGAGACTTTGTCGCATTGATACAACTGAATGGTTTGCTCAGCCATGGGTCTGCGGTCACACGTGGGCCAGACCAGGTGAGTTTGGGAGATTTCCTTCCCTGAAGAACATCAGTGAACTATTTTTAGTAAGACATAGAGAAATGACAAAGAAGCAAAGTAAGTTCAGTCAGCAAGATAGAGAGAGAACATGGTTAATGTTTTGTCTTGCTGTCAGACCTGCTGTGTTTGTCCAACACACACTGTTTTAATTTCAGAATTTCTGGCATCCACAATTCTTTTGTGTTCAAGCTGAATAACGCCTTTGCCTCTATCTTCACCAAAGAGGATGCAAGAATTCTCCCTGAAGTAATTACGATTCAATGGTCTAATAAAACTGTGGAACTGAAAGAAAAACGATTTTAATTTTAAAAATCTTTCAAAATGCTGTTAATTCTGCAGCAATATCTGTAAATTAGAATGTTGCAAATGTGGCCTCACAGTTTAATAAAGTCACATTTAAGAAAAAAAATAGGGAGCTACAGAGCTGCTAACCTGTCATCAAAAGAATTGAAAATACTGGAATCCATTACAAAGGATGTTATTACTGAATATTTAGAAAATAATTGTCTGATCAGGCAGAATCAACAAGGACATAAGAAGAGGAAATCATGTTTGACAAAAGTTAGCAGCTGTGACCAATGCTAAAATAACCAGTGCCTGGCCCCCAGTTGTTCATAATATATGTCAATGATTTGAATGTGAGGGCCAATTATAATATTTCCAACTAGGTTTGTAGATGATACAAAATTTAATGGGAATGAGATTGTGACGGGGAGGATAATGAAGCAGAGAAGCTTCATCCCTGGGGATCTGGGCAGTGAGTAGGCAAGAGTACGTTGTGGATAACAATGAGTTTATCCACTTCTGCTGGAGGAAAGTAGACGCAGAGTATTTCTTAAATAATGACAGACTGAAAAATTTTGCTGATCAATGAAACCGGAGTGTCCTTGTTTATAAGTCCCTGAAAATTAATATGCAGGAGCAGCAAGTGATTTGGAAGGCAAACATTATGATTGCCTTTCTTGCAATAGAATTTGAATACAAGGGCAAATATCTTGCTTCAGTTGGACAGAACACTGGTGAGACCACACCTGGAGAATTCTGTGGTTCTGATCCCCTTTGCAAGGAGGATATACCTGCCATAGAGGAGCAGAGGAGGTTCCTCAGACTGATTTCTTAGATAGTGGGACTGTCCAATGAGGAAACATTGAGAAGACTGGGACTGTATTCTCTGGAAATTACAAGAATCGGAGGCAATTTCATAGAAACTTACAAACATTTTAAAGGGATAGATAAAGTAGGTGCTAAAAAGAATATTCTCTCTGGTTGTGGGACCCAGAACCAACGGTCATAGTGCTGGAGCAACAGGCAAGCCATTTAAGACTGAGATGAGGAAGAACCTCACTCAGACAATGGCGAAGAGACTTGTAGAAGCTCAGCCATTGAGGAAGTTTGAAATGGATATTAATCGATTTCTGGTTGCTAATGACATTGAAGGATATGGGTTATAGCACAGTAACATGGTATTGAAGTAAATGATCAAGAATGATGGAGCAGGTTTGGGGGTGCTGAATAGTCCCCTCTCATTTGTATACTCCAGTCCAACATGTTGTTAACTGTATACCTTCAATTCACCACCCCCCACATGCCTAACCACCACCACCACCACCTAACTTTGCTCACATCACCACAGCAATTTCTGGGCCTTTATTACCAATTATCACAGTTTTAAGAGAAGGAAATGTTAACCACACCTATCTTTCCCATTCAGTTGCTGGAGTCTTTAAGCTCTTATTCCTCCCTCTGTTACAGCTTAAAGCTGGGATTTCCCCAAATTGTTAGATTGCATGTGAGACAACCTATTCTACCAAACTTGCCTTTGCCAAGGATGTGTTTATGGGATGTTACCAAATTGGAACAGTTAATCAGTAGTAGTTATATATCTTATTTAGCTAAGCATTTCAGTAGAGTTACAATTAAGCCAATTATTTTCTTTGATTTTTTATTTTGTCTATATTTTAATTGCAGTGTATGAATAAAGTATGTTTTATCTCAATGATAATGGGAACTGCAGATGCTGGAGAATCCAAGATAACAAAGTGTGGAGCTGGATGAACACAGCAGGCCAAGCAGCATCTCAGGAGCACAAAAGCTGACGTTTCGGGCCTAGACCCTTCATCAGAGAGGGGGATGGGGAGAGGGAACTGGAATAAATAGGGAGAGAGGGGGAGGCAGACCGAACTCGGAGAGAAAACAAGATAGGTAGAGAGGAGAGTATAGGTGAGGAGGTGGGGAGGGGATAGGTCAGTCCAGGGAAGATGGACAGGTCAAGGAGGTGGGATGAGGTGGTAGGTAGGAAATGGAGGTGTGGCTTGAGGTGGGAGGAAGGGATGGGTGCGAGGAAGAACAGGTTAGGGAAGCAGAGACAGGTTGGGCTGGTTTTGGGATGCAGTGGGGGGAGGGGACGAGCTGGGCTGGTTTGTGATGCAGTGAGGGGAGGGGAAGAACTGGGCTGGTTTTGGGATGCAGTGGGGGAAGGGGAGATTTTGAAGCTTGTGAAGTCCACATTGATACCATTGGGCTGCCGGGTTCCCAAGCGGAATATGAGTTGCTATTCTTGCAACCTTCGGGTGGCATCATTGTGCTCCTGAGATGCTGCTTGGCCTGCTGTGTTCATCCAGCTCCACACTTTGTTATGTTTTATCTCAAGACTGGTAGTTTGGCCAATTTAATTACAAGCTGAACACAATGCCTTACACATCTTTAAAATAATAAAAAGTTATGGTCTAGACTATCTTCCTGATATATTTTGAGGGGGTTTGGTCAAGTAATGGTACCCTGCTCTTATATCCGCTTCTCCCCCACTGTTAGTGCCTCATACCTATCTGCATGTAATCATTCATCCAATGGAAATCCTCCTGGCACAGGGACTTTTTCCTCAGGGCAGGGGAGTCTGCAGCTGCTTTTGGGACATTTGAAGGGTATTAATACCCTCCAAAAATTTCCCCTGCCACCAGAGCAGACAATAAATGAAGTGAGAGGAACAAGTTCATAAATGTCTCAAGCTTTGTCACTGGAGAAGCATAATATGGCAACTATCACCAAGCTGAAGGAGGTCGTAGGAAGGGTAACCCAAAGATTGCTTATCAGGGTTAAGTTTTAAAGAGCACCTATTAGCATGATAGTGGGTAAGAAAGCTGCAAGGAGAGAGAGAGAAGTGGAAACTTACAGAGAAGAAATTCTGGAATCTAAGGCCTAAATCGTCAACGATACAAGTGCCAAAGATGGAATGATGAAAATTGCAAATCTACAAGAGGCTGGAATCGAAGCATGCAGAGACCTCTGAGGGTTGTAGAGCTAGAGGACGTTATGGAGATGGAGAAGAAGTGAAGCTTTAAAGGATGCTGGGATGAGAATTGTATTACATTCAACAGCTGTGAAAATATGAACTAATGTCAGTCAGGGAAGTGACTGGAATCAGTATGAAAAAATAAACAGGCAGCAGAATTCAGAAAGAGCTCAAGGTCACGGAAATAATCAGAGCAATTTTTCCCTTTTGTTTTGCTAAGCTGTCTAACTGGAGGCTGGCATTTGTGTTATATCCTCTGTAAAGCTCCAATTCTGATACATAACATGAAACTCGAAAAGATGCTGAGATTGCACATTTTAACCAGGCAAGCTATTTTATCATTTAGTGATGTGAATGAGCAGTATGTAGTATTTTTGATGAAAAAGCAATACATTTGAGATTTCCAAATCAGGTACTTTTTTTTGAAGGGATCTAAGGGAAATAGTCGAATAGCTATTCCTTGACTGCAGGAGCCACAGCTGAGAGGAGATGTCGAGCCAATTATTGGAAGAGAACTATTTTAGGCCGTTGAAATTACTGGATCACAGAAGATGCTAGGTTATTGTCAGCACCTTTCCCATATTCATTTCATGCCTGGGCATCACTAACATAGTCAGCATTTATTGTCTACCATCTGTTTCTGTTCAGAACGTAATGTCAGTGAGCTGCCTTCTTTAACTACTTCCATCCATTTGGTGTAGGAATCTACAATGCTGTTATGGAGGAAGCTCCCGGATTTTGATTCAGTCACGCTAAAGGAACAGCAATACATTTCCAGGTTAGGATGGTGTGTGATTTGATGGGGAACATGCATTACTGCTGCCCCTATTCGTCGAGTTGGGAGTGCTCTTGGGTTTGGAAGGTGCTACCTAAAAGCCTTGGTGAGTTGTTGCATTACATCAGGTAGATGGTATCTGATGCATCTGGGGGGAGGGGGCATTGTGAATGTTTATGATGGTGTACGGGGTGCCACTTAAGTCAGTTGCTTTGTCCTGGATTGTGTCCAAATGTTTGAGTGTCATTGGAGCTGTACTCATCCAAGTAAGGAGTATTTTGTCACACTCCTGACTTGTGTCTTGTAGATGGTGCACAGTCCGTGGGGAATCAGGAGGTGAGTTACTCATCATAGAACTGTGCAATTTATGGATCATTAAACATGAAACAAGCTGCAATATAATGGTTCTGTGGTGTTCAAGACTGATGAGCGATCCCATACAATAATCAACCAAGTACCAAACAGAGCTTAAAAATCACAAAGCAGTGAAAGTACACAAGTCAGGCAGTATCTATGAAAAAAGAAACAGTTAACATTTCAAGCCTGAATTTTCATCAGAGTCCATTTGGGATAGATACATTGTAAACTCTTGTTGGGTGTGAATCCTAATAGTCTGCAATCCCAGGTGCTTGGTTTTCATGGTTTCACCCTTGCAGACATGGCCTCCATGAGAGGGATCGTCCCTGCTGTACATGTATGGAATGCCAAATTTCCCCTTCACTGTACAATGAGATTTTGTCCATTGCCAACACTGTCGGCAACAGGCTTTAAGCCCATTACTGGCACGAGCTTCGTGCTTGCCATATTGCAAGCTTCAAAGGCCTTGTATCAACCTATCAACCAGGTACTGCACAACTGAGTTTCGAGGCTGAAGAAAAAGGGCTAACAAAGAGTTGGGACCAAAGATAATCTTAAATAAGAAGTTATAATTATTACTGATTTCGATGAAAGGTGGGTTCTGCACTTGAAACTCGGCTCAGGTTTCGAATTAAACTCAAATTTTACATAGTGAAATGGCAGCTCCAGGAACAGAGAGGAGAAAGTTTTGTTTTGTTTTTAGCAGCCAGCAAAATCAACAGCCTCAGCCTTTGACATGTTTATCTGAAAGAATTTGAGACCTGAACAAACAACTTCAGGAACATTGGCGAGAGCAGGATGGCCCGTCAAATCGATCCTACCCCATGATAACCGAAATTCATAACCAAATCATTCTTTTTTTAAAAAAAATCCAACTCCAATTACTCCCAGCTCTTTCTCTTTCCCTTCTGGACAAAGTAGTCTCCTGAAATGGGTTAAGGCAAGAAAAATCCAGAGCTCAATATGAAAAATAACCACTCTGGAAAACTCTCCTCTCTGCTCTCAGCCAAACAAACAACCCAAAAAATTGCACACTGAATGCATTATCTGTAAAAAACCATTGATTACTGGATAACATAGTCTCTGGTCCAGTTGGGAACTGGTCCCACTACTTCTAGCAGCCATATTGATTACCCCAGCCATCTTTCCTCCCCCGCCTCTGACCCCTTGGTGGGCTCATGACTAACGATACCACTGAGGCTTCCCAGAGAATAGATGAAGCTCAAACTGAGAGCTCCTGGCCTTCATTGATTTACTTAAATTGTGACCTGTCATAAACTTCGTCAGAAACAGTGAATTTGTCTGTTGTGCGCAATTTTGTTAAAATCATACTTGTCCCTCCATTAGCCGACTTCAACCTTACTGGTGCACCTTCTCACCACATCACTTTGCTGTACTTGGGCTCATTTCATGAGCATACGTGTCTGTACGATTGATGAGGGAAAAAACAAACTATCCACAACACAGTTCTTCATTGAATTTGACTACGAATATATTTAAATCAGTAGACAGCACCAATCACAAAAACAACCACATCATGATATTCTCACCTTTAACTGTGTGGTGCAGAATACTTCTAAGATTCAAGAATAGTTTCAACAAGAAAGCTAATTAAGTAGCAAAGAACTAGTGGATCAATATTTTCTCTACAGCTTATCAACATGCAGCAGCTTCGGTATTCTGGGAGAGCTTGCACCATGATAGACTTTTCTCCCACGTGAGTTCTCTTTCATTGATGATGTGTTGGTTGCAGCAATGTGTCGCTCCATAAATCATTAATCTCTATTGTCTGAATTTGACATTGGGTTCACATGATGTCAGGAAGTCGTTGCTCGCACGAGAGGATTGGGACATAAGGCTAAAATTTATTGCCAGAATAGAGTTCTGTGTAACAGCATAATAAAATGTGAGGCTGGATGAACACAGCAGGCCAAGCAGCATCTCAGGAGCACAAAAGCTGACGTTTCGGGCCTAGACCCTTCATCAGAGAGGGGGATGGGGGGAGGGAACTGGAATAAATAGGGAGAGAGGGGGAGGCGGACCGAAGATGGAGAGTAAAGAAGATAGGTGGAGAGGGTGTAGGTGGGGAGGTAGGGAGGGGATAGGTCAGTCCAGGGAAGACGGACAGGTCAAGGAGGTGGGATGAGGTTAGTAGGTAGCTGGGGGTGCGGCTTGGGGTGGGAGGAAGGGATGGGTGAGAGGAAGAACCGGTTAGGGAGGCAGAGACAGGTTGGACTGGTTTTGGGATGCAGTGGGTGGGGGGGAAGAGCTGGGCTGGTTGTGTGGTGCAGTGGGGGGAGGGGATGAACTGGGCTGGTTGAGGGATGCAGTGGGGGAAGGGGAGATTTTGAAACTGGTGAAGTCCACATTGATACCATATGGCTGCAGGGTTCCCAGGCGGAATATGAGTTGCTGTTCCTGCAACCTTCGGGTGGCATCATTGTGGCAGTGCAGGAGGCCCATGATGGACATGTCATCAAGAGAATGGGAGGGGGAGTGGAAATGGTTTGCGACTGGGAGGTGCAGTTGTTTGTTGTGAACTGAGCGGAGGTGTTCTGCAAAGCGGTCCCCAAGCCTCCGCTTGGTTTCCCCAATGTAGAGAAAGCCGCACCGGGTACAGTGGATGCAGTATACCACATTGGCAGATGTACAGGTGAACCTCTGCTTAATGTGGAATGTCATCTTGGGGCCTGGGATGGGGGTGAGGGAGGAGGTGTGGGGACAAGTGTAGCATTTCCTGCGGTTGCAGGGGAAGGTGCCGGGTGTGGTGGGGTTGGAGGGCAGTGTGGAGCGAACAAGGGAGTCACGGAGAGAGTGGTCTCTCCGGAAAGCAGACAGGGGTGGGGATGGAAAAATGTCTTGGGTGGTGGGGTCGGATTGTAAATGGCGGAAGTGTCGGAGGATAATGCGTTGTATCCGGAGGTTGGTAGGGTGGTGTGTGAGAACGAGGGGGATCCTCTTGGGGCGGTTGTGGCGTGGGCGGGGTGTGAGGGATGTGTCGCGGGAAATGCGGGAGACGCGGTCAAGGGCGTTCTCAATCACCGTGGGGGGGAAGTTGCGGTCCTTAAAGAACTTGGACATCTGGGATGTGCGGGAGTGGAATGTCTTATCGTGGGAGCAGATGCGGCGGAGGCAGAGGAATTGGGAATAGGGGATGGAATTTTTGCAGGAGGGTGGGTGGGAGGAGGTGTATTCTAGGTAGCTGTGGGAGTCGGTGGGCTTGTAATGGACATCAGTTACAAGCTGGTTGCCTGAGATGGAGACTGAGAGGTCCAGGAAGGTGAGGGATGTGCTGGAGATGGCCCAGGTGAACTGAAGGTTGGGGTGGAAGGTGTTGGTGAAGTGGATGAACTGTTCGAGCTCCTCTGGGGAGCAAGAGGCGGCGCCGATACAGTCATCAATGTACCGGAGGAAGAGGTGGGGTTTGGGGCCTGTGTAGGTGCGGAAGATGGACTGTTCCACGTAACCTACAAAGAGGCAGGCATAGCTGGGGCCCATGCGGGTGCCCATGGCCACCCCCTTAGTCTGTAGGAAGTGGGAATAGTCAAAAGAGAAGTTGTTGAGTGTGAGGACGAGTTCCGCTAGGCGGATGAGAGTGTCGGTGGAGGGGGCCTGGTCGGGCCTGCGGGACAGGAAGAAGCGGAGGGCCTTGAGGCCATCTCCATGCGGAATGCAGGTGTACAGGGACTGGACGTCCATGGTGAATATGAGGTGTTGGGGGCCAGGGAATTGGAAGTCCTGGAGGAGGTGGAGGGCGTGGGTGGTGTCACGGACATAGGTGGGGAGTTCCTGGACCAAAGGGGAGAAAATGGAGTCCAGATAGGTGGAGATGAGTTCGGTGGGGCAGGAGCAGGCTGAGACGATGGGTCGACCAGGGCAGGCAGGTTTGTGGATTTTGGGAAGGAGATAGAAACGGGCCGTGCGGGGTTGGGGAACAATGAGGTTGGAGGCTGTGGGTGGGAGGTCCCCTGAGGTGATGAGGTCATGAATGGTGTTGGAGATGATGGTTTGGTGCTCGGGTGTGGGGTCATGATCGAGGAGGCGGTAGGAGGTGGTGTCGGAGAGTTGGCATCTGGCCTCGGCGATGTAGAGGTCAGTACGCCATACTACCACTGCACCACCCTTGTCTGCGGGTTTGATGGTGAGGTTGGGGTTGGAGCGGAGGGAGCGGAGGGCTGCCCGTTCTGCGGGGGAGAGGTTGGAGTGGGTGAGAGGGGTGGAGAGGTTGAGGCGGTTAATGTCTCGACGGCAGTTGGAGATGAAGAGGTCGAGGGAGGGTAGGAGGCCTGGGGGTGGTGTCCAGGAGGAGGACTTGTGTTGGAAGCGGGTGAAGGGGTCAGTGGAAGGAGGGACAGCAGTCTGTTTCCTTGCTTCTTCCCTCAAGATGTGTATACGTGAGAGAGCGCGAGTTAAGAGCCCGAGAGTGTGTTGAGCGTTCTTCTTGACAGTTCTCTATTGATTCTGGGGGCCACGTTTTAGTTTGCAGAAACTCCTCTTACATTCTCACTCCCCTTTATGTCGTCACGACAATACTTTCTTTATTTGTGTAGCGGTATTTGGGAGCACTCAGAAGCTGAATTAGAAGAACCTTACAATATCCTTAATAAACACCACCATGTCTTTAAACATAAAACCATGAATTTTCCGGACACTACAAAATTTAAATTAGGACAACTGGGTATAAATTAGAAAGAAAGGTCTTTTACAAAATAATTGACGCACACTTTTGCGGGGAAAAGGCATCGCTCGAGATAATTCTTCAACAGGCTAGTGAGGTCGCAGCTAATGTGCTTTTTATGACACATGAACAAGTTGGCTCGTCTCCTTTGCAACCTCTGTCTCTTCTTTGCTATGTCGCCCCCTTGCAGACTCCATCCTTCCTTTGCAGCTCCTTCTGCCCTCACCAAGTTCTACTCCCCCGACCTCACACTCCCCAGTGGACCTGCTTCGCTCTCCTCACAGGCTCCCGGACATAATGAGTTTAACGAGTATTTCTGTGTTTGTTCTTTAAAAAATAAAAAAAATCACAGGACTAGATCTCAATAGATGCAAAGTGGCTGAAAAGCCTGTCTGTGGGCGTGCAGAAAGACTGCTGGAAGCTACCTGCAACGTTGTCAATGGAATATATATAGAAAAAACTGGAAGTGGAATAATGTAAAATCAGCTGTGACTTTTTTCTTCATTTTCTGCTTGTTTGGCTTTTTGAACCAAGATTCTGTCAGATGCCATAAAATGCTAATTTCTGAGCCTCATTGCCCTTTTGTGTACCAGACCAAGAATTATGAAAATTGAAACGTTTGTTCCTGTTCCTCGTTAATATGGCTACAGCCTGAGCTCAGTCCTTTTGGAATAATAAGTTCTCTGTTGCAGATGAATGGCTATCAATAGTGTGTGACACAGAGCCAGATATCCTATATCTGCACAGTCCACTGCAGAGGAACTAAAAGGAAATGAATTCTTGAGTAACCATAATTATCTATGCAATTTCACACATGCTGTGTATGCATCTCTATATATGAGCAGCAAATAGATATACACAACATACACATTTAGAGAGAAATACTGGAAAAGAATGGATTATGGGAGCCATCAAAGATAATAATGACAAGTTATATGTCGTATATTGTAAACATGAACACATATAGAGATACATACTGTGTTTATGCTATAGCGGTGCATATATTTAGCAATAAGCAATCAAAAAAGCATAAATACAAATACACCTGGAGAATTCTAGTCTCCTTACAATCTTCATTTCTGTTGGAAGTTGGCTTCCTCAGGCTGTTTCCTGTGCAACCTCTCCTTCTGTCTCCAGATGCAAATTCCGGATATTGAAGGTGCTATATAAATGTGCGTGGTTATTGATATCTGATCAGCAAATAGTGCAGATTGAACAATTCTGAGGCCAAAAGCAGTCAAGAGAGGAGTCTTAGAACATGAAAACTGTTTTAATTTTGGATGCTCCTTTTGCTTCTTTCTTGCTTGGAATAAAAGCAAATATTGCTTTTTCTACCGGGGAGTGTGAAGCTTAGTGATCTTAACAAAGATCATTGTGTTATCTTGGATTCTCCAGCATCTGCAGTTCCCATTATCATTGTGAGACTGTATCCTGTATTACTAAAAGATATACAATAGCAACATCTGGTGGTGAGCAGCTAGTACTGTAGTTACAGCTTAGACCATCAACTGTCATGGTTGAGATTTCAGCACATAATTGTCACACTAAATATCCTCACAGGGCATTCTGCTTGGAATGAAATGATGCAGGTTATTTTCTGCTCTCATATTAGGTCGACAATAATTCCAAAAAGCCCTATTTAATGGCATGTCAAATATGTGAATCCATGCCAATGTTAGCTCAAGACTGCAAGGAAAAGAAACTTGAATAAGTCATTTGTATGTGCATTATCTTGTTGGAGCAGGATGCTACATTGAAAACCTGTAGTGAATGAAACTTTTCCTGCATGAATCAGCTGTTACCTGTTGCTGCAAGTATGAGCTGGTAATGGTATTGAAGACAACAAGGTACCCGAGAGTTTGGTGAATGAATGGACCAACAGTCTAGCTCCTCACACAACCAGTTTTAAGAATTGGGAAAGAAACATCAATATTAATTTTTAAATGTGAAAGGATCATTTATATGACTTGCAAAAATCAATAATTGAATCATACAATCTCTTCAGAGGGGCATCAGAGCATTTGGCCCATCGAGTCAACACTGACCTTCCAAACAGCATCCCACTCAGTCCTGCCCCCCTAACCTATCCCTGTAACCTTGCATTTTCCATGGATAATCATCTTAACCTGCACATCTTTGAACTGTGAGAGAAAATCAGAGCACCTGGAGGAAACCTGTGCAAACATGGGCAGAATGTGAAAATTCCACACAGACAGTCGCTTGAAGCTGGAATCGAACCCAGGTATACCAGTGAGGCTGAAGGCAAGGAGTGATTTGTGCAACACACTGAAGACCAGTGTAAATTGTCCACATTGGTTCTGGAGATTCACTCAAAATAGAGGGCCTCACCACCCCTGAACTCACTGGCAGATTAATGCATTAATAATGTTGGCAGAATCTCATATCATCGTGAATGATGTGGGCAATGTTGAGAAAGGTAGCAGAACTGCACAAGAAGTCCAGCGAGGCCCATTTCAATGTCCAGAGCAACTTACTGCATTTTTAATTAATTTCCTAATTCTTAGATGAGATCCTCACCAGGCAGCAGTGAGTTGCTTATTAACAGGGATTGCTGTATGTAAACAACCTTATTAACTGAAAATCTCACCTCAATATGCAGTTTTCTATCAACCATCTGCTGCAAGCACTTGAGGCACTGAGAATTCTCAACAATTAAAGTCACTGCAGGTACTTGGTGACTTCAATATATTTAATACTTTGCTAGGCACAGGTAAAGTGTCAGATGACTGGAGGATAGCTAATGCGGTTCTTTTGCTCAAGAAGGGTAGTAGGGATAAGCCAGGTAATTACAGACCGGTTAGACTAACATTGATAGTAAGGAAATTTTTGGAAAAAACTCTGAAGGATAGAATTGATCACACTTGGAAAGAATTGGTCAGGGATAGTATGGATTTGTTAGAGGGAAATCCTCTCTAATTAATTTAATTGAGTTTTTTTTGAATAAGTAACTAAATATATTGATGTGGATGATGCAATTGATGTGGTTTGCACGGGCTTCAGTAAGGCCTTTGACGAGGTCCCATATGAAAGGCTGGTCCAAAAGGTATCAGCCCATGGGGTCTAGGGCAAGTTGGCAACTGGATCCAAAACTGGCTCACAGACAGAAGACAAAATGGTATCGTTCAGGGTTGATTTTGTAGTTGGAAGCCCACAACCAGCAGTGTACTGCAGGGATCAGTGTTGGGATCCTTGCTGTTTGTTATGTACATTAATGACATGGTTGTGAATATAGAATATATAATTAGTAATTTTACAGATGACATGAAAACTGGTGGTGTTTTGATAGTGAGGAGGATAGCCTCAGGCTACAGTCTGATGTTGATCAGATGGTAAATCCCAATAAGTGCAAAATGATGCATTTTGTTGGGTCTGATAAGGGAATGTTATACACAATTAATGGTAGGTCACCAGGGAGTACTGACGAACATAGAGGCCTTGGTGTTCAAGTCCATAGATCACTGAAGGTGTCAGCACAGGTAGATAGTGTGGTGAAAAAAGCATATGAGATGCTTGCTTTCATTAGCCAGGGTGTAGAGAATAGCAATAATGAAGTCTTGTTACAACTTTATAAAATGTAGCTTAGGCCACAGATGGAATACTGTTTGCAGTTCTGGTTGCCACACCATCAGAAGGATGTGATTGCACTTGAGAGGGTGTAAAGAAGATTCCCCAGAATGTTGTCTGGGGTGAAAAATTTTGAAGAAAAACTGGGGAGACTGTGTTTGTTTTCCTTGGTGCACTGGAGGCTGAGGGAGGACCATAAAACAGTGAGAGCTAAAGACACAATAGATTGTGACAATCAGTTCCTCAATGCATGTGCCTTAAGTTTAAGGGAGGGGCAAGTGGTTTAGCGGAGATCTGAGGAAAGTTATTTTCAACTAAAATTTGGTAGATATGTAGAAGATGCTGTCTGAGAGGGTGTGAGAGCAGGTACTCTTACAATATTTAAGAAGCAACTGGACGACTACTTAAAATGCTAAGGCATACCAGTTATAAACTAAGTGCAGACAATGGGATTAGTGTAGTTTGGTGTTTGTTGGTCAGCATAGACACAGTGGGCCAAGAGCCTGTTTCTATGCTGTATGACTATGACTGCAGCTCATCGCTTGCTACAAACAGCCTTCATGTTAGTCACCACGCAACAGCATCTCAAAGCATGATCTATGGGCTCCAGTCACACATGACCCTTGTCCATGGACATTAGCATCTGATATTCAATATCCCCAATGGTTCTTGGGCACACACACACACACACACACACACACACACACACACACACACACCATTCCACTTGCAGGATGCTAGAGAGTCAAGAGCTACACTTCAGGTGCAGCAGCAACCAGCATTGAGAGGCTGCACGGGGACATATTTAGTGTGCAGGAGCAGAGTGGACAAGGCTGCATTCATGAAACTGATGATGTAACAAAGAGTCTCATAAAAGACAGATCTTTCTATCTGTTAAATGTAACGTGCCAAAAATAGAGCCAAAATTATCAATGTTAATCTTGCAGAAAATATTCAATCTTTTACCTCCATCTCAGCAAATATCTCGTTTGTATTCTTTTCTTTTTCTTACAATACTCTCTGATCGATGATTCAGAACATTGCTCTTCTGGATATATTATCTCCATGGTAACCATTGTAGTGAGGAGTTGATTCAGACAGAACACAGGGTTCAGTTTTGTTTAGTTTTCAATTCAAATTAATCAGGGGCTTCGTAAAGATAGGTAACCATTAACTCAAGATCTTAAAATGACAATCAGCTTCCACATTCATCCTCATACGTCACTTCAGCTGACAACTTCACCATCTAATAACTCTTCATTTTGAGGGACATACGAATAAGGCTGTCGTGTGAGTGTGTCCAAATAGGCAGCAACATCAGTAAAGGGAGCACTATCACCCCTCAAAAATTCAAGGAGGAGTCTAACGAGATAACACCAAACAGCAAATTGTTTCAAGGTGTTGAGAAGTGCCAGCTTGCACTGGGAGTCTGATGTGTCTGCCTTATAAAGTGAGCATTGACTTCTTTTCCAACTCGGTTGAAAGCTCATCAACCTGGCTCATTAATTGTCTTTTTCTCACCATTAGCACTGTCTGGCCTGTTGAGTATTTTCTGCTATTTAGTGCCATTTAATCTTTTTTTAATACTATGAACAGCATTAGTAAGTTCAGTATTTATTGCCCATTCCTAGCTGCCCTTGAGACGGTGGCTGTGAACTGCCTCCAACTACAGCAGTCCATTTTCTGTAGGTAGATGCACAATGCTGTTAAGAAGGGAGGATTTTGGCCCAGCAACACCAAAATAATTGTGATATACTTCAAAGTCAGGATAGTAGGGGTGTGGAGTGGAACATACAGGTGGTTGTGTTTTCTGTATCTGCTCTCCTTGTCCTTTTAGATGGAAATGGCTGTGCGTTTGGAAGATGCAGCAAAAGGATTCTTGATACATATTTACAGTGCATCTGGTAGGTGGTACACACAGCTATTACTGAGCATCAGTGGTGAAGGAAGTGAATATTCCATTACTCTACTGACTTGTACTTTGTAGGTAATGGACAGGCTTCGGGAAGTCAAAAAGTGAGCAATTTGCAGCATATTCTTAGTCTCTAATTCTGATCTGCTTCTGTAACAGTTACACTTATCTGGCGAAACCAGTTCAGTTTCTGGTCAATGGTTAAGTCTGGCGAAACCAGTTCAGTTTCTGGTCAATGGTTAAATCTCCACAAAGGATATTGGTAAGGGGAGCTCAGTGATGGTAATGCTATGGAATGTCAAGTGTCAGTGGTTCAATTCTCTGTTACGGGAGAAGATTATTGCCTGGCACTTGTGTTGCACAATTGTTACTTGACACTTTTCAGCTCAAGTCTGGATGTTGTCCAGATCTTAATACATAAGGACATGGACTGCTTCAGTATCTGAGGAGTTGTGAATGGTGCTGAACATTGTGCAATCATCAGTGAATGTCCCCATTTCTGACATTGTGATAGGGGGAAAGGTATTGACAAAGCAGCTGAAGATGTTTGGGCCTACGACAAAACCCTGAGGAACTCCTGCAGAGAAGTTCTGCCACTGAGATGACTGACCTCCAACAATTGCAATCACTTTTCTATG
Source organism: Stegostoma tigrinum (assembly GCF_030684315.1). NCBI lineage: Eukaryota > Metazoa > Chordata > Chondrichthyes > Orectolobiformes > Stegostomatidae > Stegostoma > Stegostoma tigrinum. Next base: position 90,104,367 of record NC_081357.1, read on the forward strand.
TGCGAGGTGTGGCTCCAAGCAGCGGACAGTTTTCCCGCTGATTCCTGTTGATTCCAGTTTCACTAGGATTCCTTGATGCTGCAATTGGCCATGTTCAGCATTAATGTTTCGTACAATCACTCTCAGTTCACCTCTGGTCCATGTTTCAACCAAGGCTGCAGTGAAGTCAGATAGTGATAGTGATGAGGTTGGTGGTAGTGGTTGATGGGGCTGGTGGCAGTGGCGTTGGTGCTCTTTGTTGAACAGCTGCTAATGTTCCTATGCTGGTTTTAGATTAGCATTTCCAAGATTTAGCCTTAATCTTCATGGAGGAGCAGTAACAATTCATTCAGGATTATAGTGGTTAATGGTTTAACTACTCACTTTTGTTTGAAAGTTTGGTAAATGATCTAAGCTGACTGTGTTTGATTTGTTAAGCTTTGGTGATGCTCCAGAGCTACAGCAAGTAGCAAAAGCCCCAGAAGCCAAACCATGATAAGAATAAGTGCAGATTTATGGATTATTTTAAAACTATTTTTAAATAAACCTTTTATAGAGTTAGGGGGTCAATATCAGCTCTGCAGTGCTCTGAGACATATATAATAAAAGAACAGAATAGAGGCCAAGATAACAAAGTGTGGAGCTGGATGAACACAGCAGGCCAAGCAGCATCTCTGGAGCACAAAAGATGACGTTTCGGGCCTAGACCCTTCAACAGAGGCCAACTCCAGTGTTAATGGTGTTCCCTTGTCCATCTTGTTGGTGGACGTCAAAGACCTGCACAGACTTGAGAGGGAAAACCGGGCTTTGATTTAATGTCTACTCCAAAATTCAACAGTACAACCCTCCCTCAGTATTGGATAAGAATGGATTGTTATGCTCAAGTCTCAGGAGTGGGGTTACAAACCCAGAACCTTTTCATTCAAGAGACGAGACTGTGACTCACTGACATTGGGGTATATGTCAGGCCAGGCTATTGGGTTGGAGGGATTCCCCAGTGTTCTGATCTGAGAAATGTGCAGCTGTGCTTGCCCCATACCTGGCAATGATCTCTTGATATCTGATGCCTAAGAACTACCCAGCACCATGTCAAGAGGAGCCCAGGCATTTGGTCCAGGAATGAAAAGTTGGCCTGGAGAGTGAGTTAAAGAGCATTCTCAGGAGGAAGGAAGCTGTTTAGGGAGAGCATTGTTGAGGAAGCCAATCGGTGAGAACTCAGGGTCAGGAGATGTGAAGAGAAGTGCAATAAAAACAAAGTGCTGTAGAAACTCAGTAGCTGTGGCAGCATCTGTGGAGAGAGAAAATGGTTAGCATTTAAGTCTAATATGACTTTTCAGAAGTGAAAGGCTGAACAATAACTGGATTAACAAATCAATAATTTGGTCCTGCCTGAGAATAGGTCTTAACACTTACAGAAGTAACTTTGCATTTGTCTATAATAGGAATATTAGTTTATAATAGTTTGTGCCAAATTATTGTTCAAGTCATGTGGGATTTTTAATCTGTTTGGGCTGAAAGTAGTGGAGAGCTGAAGACTGCAGGTCTCTGGGATCCAACTTCTTTCCACCTTCTGTAGACACATTGTCAACACAGCAGGCTCTTTTGGCATATTGTAGCAAATCCAGGCTACTTGTATTTGTGCCAATGAAGGCCAGAAAGGTAAGCGTTGGAACTGAACCTTTGCCTGGCATTTTGATCCATTCCAAATATTACCTGTCATTTGGTTAGTTAAGTCTTGATGCTGATCAAAACCAACTGGATATAGATTTGCTATAAATGCAAGCTGCTATTATTGTTGCTGCTGAGACCAGTGTCTTCAGCTCATGGATTCAGGTAACAATTTCAAACTCATTTCCAAAATGCTAAATCTGAATTGTAGAGGAATGTAGGCAGTACAGATTAGACCATTCAGCCCCTAAGCATGTTTAACCAAACAATTATATTGCAGCTGATCTGTACCATGACACCTCTACCCACCTCAGTTCCATATTCCTTAATACTTTTTTGTCCATCTATCGACTTCTATTTTGAACTTTCTGACGGCTTCCTCCCCTCCTCTCCATTCACCTCACATTCAGGCTCAACATCTTTTTGGGGAGAGAATTTCAAATTAGGCATCACCTCTGAATGGCCTGGCTCTCACTTTTAAGATTATGTCTCTATGCTTTGGACTCTCCCCATCAGAAGAAGTAGTTACTGACTCTCTGCTTATCCTATTTAATTATCTAAAACATGTCAATTAAGTCACCCTTTAGAGTGATATATTCCAAGGGAAATCTAGTCTACGCAAACTGTCCTCTACTGTAACTCCTTTCTAAAATGGAATCATTGTAGTGCCTTTACTCTCCATCCAATCGATGTCAACTGTGTATTTATGGTATCATGATATTACGTAGATTGTAAAGAAAATCTTTAAACTGGATAAAGAGTCTTATGGAATGGTAATGAGAAGTTGAATGACTTCTTCCATTGGTTGACTTCTTTCAAACCAAGCACAAAACTGTTGCGTTATTGTCAAAAGCCAATCACAAAGGGTCTAGAAGCTGTTCAAGGATTTCCAGAACTGTCCACTGAAACCTCAAAATATGTGCAGCAGAATTGACTTTGGACTTAGGAGCAATGATTAATCCAGATTTGTGATTAAAAACAAGCTACAAGGACCCAATGCAGAGCTCTCAGGAGGTTGCCTGAGGACAGCTCCATCCGATGAAGCTGTGAACAGCATGAGAGAGTTGTGTTGTTCTCTCTGACACTGAGGATTGCAGAGAAAAGGAATCCAGATAACTTATCTGCTTTTCTGAAAAGGCCTGATGTGGAGGTCCCAGTGTTGGACTGGGGTGGACAAGGCCATAAATCATACAACACCAGGCATTTTCAAGTGTTGTGCCAGCAGAACCAATAAAGAGAAGTGAGCTTTTACCTGCTCCCTGAAGCTGGTCTACCCACTGAATCCACCTATGTAAGCAAACTCCATTGATTCAGCTGCAGAAGCTATCACAGCTTCTCAATCTTTCTCAATCTAACTTCAACTTTTCAACTCCTTGATTTCAGAAGGACAAACCGTCAAACAAGTCAGGACTGTGATGATGTTATACTGATCTTACTTTCATCTTTATGACTACTTTTTTTATCATTACCTATTTTTAATCTTTATCTGTAGTTTACCTAATAACTTTATCACCTTTTACTTAAACAAGTTTTAGAAATAGTTGTATAATGAATTAACTATTTATCTTGTTTACAGCACAAAGCTGTGCTGTCAGTTATTTTAAAAGTGAAACACTCAAAGTTAAATGTGGCAGTATGTGAGCTTATACAAGTTCACAGTATGTGAACCAACCTAAGGATACAGTTGATATGGTCACGATAATTCTAAGGTTAGTACACCTCCCAGTGGTGTGGTGCCCAGAACTGAATGCAGTTCCCCATGTACAGTCTAACCAGAGCTCATATAATTTAGTACAGCATTCACCCCTTCCCATCTTAGTCTTATTGAGACAAAGGTGAATATTTAGTTAGCTCTTTTATAATCTTGTATGTATTCATTTACTTTTAGTGATGTCTTGGACCTTAAAACTCCCTACTTAACCACAGTTTCTAGCTTCTCACCATTTTGGGTATTGTATCAAGGGTGTGTGCCCATCTTTGTCTTGGCTTTGTTTGATTGACATAGGATAATCTCCTCCCTGGCTTTGAACTTCCAATCATTTCTCCTCCCTTGATAACAAAGTGTGGAGCTGGATGAACACAGCAGGCCAAGCAGCATCTCAGGAGCACAAAAGCAGACGCTTCGGGCCTAGACCCTTCATCAGAAAAGTCTAATGAAGGGTCTAGGCCGAAACATCAGCTTTTGTGCTCCAAAGATGCTGTTTGGCCTGTTGTGTTCATCCAGCTCCACACTTTGTTATCTCGGATTCTCCAGCATCTTCAATTCCCATTATCTCTGATACAATTTATCCTCCTTTGTCTTGAATTGGCATGGTTAAGAGAATAAGAAACTATGCCAAACTAATTGGCACATAATAACCTACCATTTGTACATTAGTTAAATGGTATAAATTCAGTTTGCATGATGCCCATGTTCTTCGGAGTTGGGCGTGTGAATATGTGACAGCTAATCTCTACCATTGTTGAAATATGAATCATTCACAAAATGATGCATACATATGCTGCAAGAATGTAGGAATGGAATGTGGCAATACTGTTCCATTTTGGGGATGAACCAACTTTGAGTAACTGCATGCATCTCTGATGTGCAAGTATACAACATTCAATGGGAAGAGTCAAGGATTCAATGTTCAAACCACACTGAGTTTCCTGACCTCAGCCCTGGGTGATGTAATGACTCAGCCCAAGGCCAGGAAGAAAAGAAACAAACCAACTTAATCATCATCAAGGGGCTAAGTAGGCACCTCCACTCCCTGCTCCCAATGCATATGTCCATTGTTTTGCCCTTTGCTGGTAAATGCAAGGTCAGAATGGAGTCTACTAACTACTGATACATGAAGCCACATCACAGCAAGAGTCACTTCCTCACGTCAAAAATGCAGATGGAGATTTGCTATTCTCTGAGTTGACTCATGCCAGATGAGTAGTGTAAACTCAGGGCAAGCGCGTCAGTGCATTTTCCTAATTTTAAAATATCTTCTGATTATCCTACAGCATAGATGCACCTCGAGAGGTTTCAGCACAATATCTACCATGGGTCCTCCAGTGGATTTCCAGTGGAGTGCTGCATTCGCAGAGATGCACCATTTAGATAATTGATTAAACCAAGACACCTGCTGTCCTGTCAGGTGGATGTAAAAGGTCCATGGCACTATTTTAAGGAAGAGCAGGATAGTTAAAATCCCCGCCACCTCCCCTCCCCACCTGCTTGATATCCTAGTTGATTGAAGGATTATATCTTTCTATCCACATCACTAAACTGATCATTTCTATCCTGCTGTTTGTGGTAGCTTGCTGTGTACACAAATTGGCTGCTGTGACACTCGTACACAACAGTTACACAACACACTTTAAAACACTTCATTGACTGTAAAATGCTTTGAGGTATGCCAGGATTGGGAAAGATGCCATACAAATTAATGTCTTTCTTACTTCCTTCGGCAAGACAACCAAATTAGTGAAACATCATTGTTCTCAGGCTTGGTTATTAACACTGTATGTACATTAAGTGAAATAACTGACAAGAGCATCTAAGTTGGCTGGCATCTGTGAAAAATATCACAGCACTCGTTGCTCACTACTTTACTTCCAATACTGCAATGTATTGTTTACTTAACATCTCTGTCTGACCTGTGTCTTGTATTGATTACGCCAAAAAATAGTTAATTTTGCAGTACCCAGAAATTAATATTATCTCCATTAAGAATACATTGGACTGCTAACCATTAAAACTGGCGATTCTAATACAGCATTGATTGCATCATTTTGATAACGAGCTAGTTTTAATTACTCTGTGACACAACATTGATTGCATTGTTTAACCTCAGCGTATTGATTTCTTGATCCTATCTAAACACGTGATAGAGGGAACTGATTAAAAGTTAAATGAGGGTGGGCAAGACCAGGGTTAATGAGTTCAGAAGCCTCTGGGAAATACACAATTATATCGTTTGCACTATTGATTTTAATACCTTGTGAGGTGTTTGTGGAGAAGAAGTTGATTTTGGTTCAGAGTTCCATTCGGAACCTACACTATTGTTTCAAGCAAGATTTGTATCATTCTTTGGGAATTGGTAATTTGATTGATATTGTGGGCCATTTCATTGGATGCATCCTCCAGGGACAGCCTGCTCAAATAATGCACTGAGCTCAGCATTTGCACAAAACAACTGAGCAGTATGATCGCTTTTGAGCAACACAGTGAAATGCTCACATCTGAATCTAAGCTGAGCCAGATCTTGGTCAGCAATCCATTCCAGCTTTGTCGGTTGGTTAAACTGATGCTGAATCTATTATTATTTGATGAAGCATCATCCCTGGTAACCTGACTAATATCTAACCCTCCACCAGTGTCTAAGAAAAATAGATTGTCATTTTATTCATTTATTCATGGAGTGTGAGTGTCATTGGCAAGGCCAGTAATTGTTGCCCATCTCTAATTGCCCTTAAGAAAGTGATGTTTGTTATATTTCCAGGCTGCACAGTGGCTCAGTATGGGTGGCATGTTGGCTCAGTGATTAGCACTGCTGCTTCACAGCAACGGGGGCCCAAGTGGGATTCCACCCTCAGACAACTGTCTGTGTGGGTTTTGCACATTCTCCCCATGTCCATGTGGGCTTCCTCCAGGTGCTGTGGCTTCTTCCCACAGTCCAAAGATGTGCAGGCTAGGTGGATTGGCCAGGCAAAAAATTGCCTGTAGTGTTCAGGGATGTGTCAATTAGGTGGGTTATGTGGGATGAGTCTGGGTCGGTTGCTCTGAGAATCAGTGTAGGCTTGTTGGGTTGAAGGGCCTGTTTCCACGCTGTAGGGATTCTATGATGAGATGTATTGGGTTAAAGTCAGAGACTTGCAAAGTGATGCAGAATAAAAGGTTCCTGTATGTTATCTCAGTGATATAGTATACACTATCATAGGAAGCGGTGTAGTGTCACATGATATCATCATTGTCTTGCAGTCTGTAGGCTTCCAGACAAGTCAAAGTCTTGGTTAATTAAAGTTTATCTCTATTAATTACGTTTGATATTATCAAGACAAAGGAAAAGATCAGGCATAGTCTAAGACACCGACAACAGTTCTCAAATTAAAATGTTGAGTCACCTTCTTGAATCATTGTAACCCATGCAGTGCAGATACACATACAGTGCTGTTAGGGAATGGGATAGAGTTCCAAATTTGAGCCGAGTGACAGTGAAGTAATAGTGATATAGCTTCAAGGCAGTTTGGTATGTGACTAAGAGACAAATTCTGGTCTGGTTGCAAACAGGTATTTGTGAGAGCTTGTGGACTGTTTGGCTACTGAATTTCCCTGCATTACCGTAGTGATTGTGTTTCAAAAGGTTCAAGGGTTATAAAGTGCTTTGAGATGCCCTGAGGTTATCAAATGTCTTATGTTGCGTGAATTCCTGAGAAAGGCAACAAGGCTTGCTACATTGCAGTAATGGTTCTCATTGATTTCTGACATTGCTTTAAGTTCTGCTCTGTTTGTAAAACATGATAAAGCAAACCAACAAGAAAAAGCTCAACTTGCTACTCACTAATAATGTGATCTAATAGCACTAGTCAAGAGCCCTTACAGTGAAAGATCTTGATAGTGAAAAGCTGCATCTGCTGACACAAATGTTGATAAACAGAGCATACTGACAATTTATTAAAGAACTGGGCTCACAGTGATATCACTGGACTAGTAATCCAGTAGCCCATGGTCATGCTTTGTTGACATGAGTTCACATCCCAACATAACAGCTGGCAAAATTTAAATTCAGTGAACTATTTCTGGAATAAAAAGCTAGTGTAAGTAATCGTGACCTTGAAATGATTGTCTATTGCCATAATAATCCAGCTGGCTCACTAATTTTCTTTCAGGATGGAAATCCTCCATCCTTAAGTGGCCTGGCCTGGATGTGACTCCAGCCTCACAGCAATGAGGCAGACTCTTCGCTACCCTCTGAAATGGCCTAGCGAACCATTCATGCAATTAGGGATTGACAACAAATGTTGTCCTTATTAGCCACATGTACATTTTTTTGAAACAACGGGAGAGAAAATTGAATGGGACATTCTAAAATTGATGGGAAATGGAAGAAAGGGCAAGTAAATGAAATCGGGTACCTTTGCCAAAGAATATAGCCAAGTAAAATGGACTAAAAGGCCTCGTCCTGCTCTGTGTGATTCAGTGAGTCCGAAACCCATAGCAGATTAGCGAAGGATATATGAAAGGATGGGGAGCCCTGCACTTCTAGTGCAGAGCTACCTCTAGATATATGACACTGTGGCCTGTTTACAGAGTATTAGCACAGCTAGCACTGATACTGTTTGATGCAAATGTTGCCCTGTATGATAATAATGCAGCCACTTTATTGATAATTCGGATGTGTTTTATGAGAGTGCCAATAGATAACAAAATTTAATGACACCTCAAAATATTTTATTAAGCACACAATAACATTTTCAAGCACCTAATGCATTGCAAAAGCTTCTACCACAGTTTGAAGAAAACACACAAACATGTACCAAGGGAATCCCTGTAATACCATCATGCAGCAGTACGAATTGGTACAATTCAAACCATACTTTTAGATGTGTCTCCAGATCAACATTGAAGATACCCCATTAATGGAAAGAAATCCAAACTAGATGAGCAAAATTTAATTTCGCATGTTAAGGTGCAGAAGATACTCTTTGGAATAGAAGGAAACATGTCAGTGATTGCTAGAAAGCCTATTGGAACTGGAATTCTACATTTAAAGAAGAAAAGGTTAAGAGATGATTTGAAGGAAGAATTCTTAATAATGAACAGACTGATATGAATAAGGTTGGATAAGCACAAAGGTTCTTCTTTCGAAGATTGAGGGAGGAGCTCATAGAAACCTCTGCAGTTCTAACAGGACTAGACAGGATAAACATAGGCAGTGTGTCCCCATTAACTGGGGAATACAGAGCAAAGGGATCCAGTCTAAGGATACGGGGTAAACCATTTAGGGCTGAAATGAGGTGAAATTTCTTCATGCAGAGAGTAGTGAGCCTGTGAAATTCTCTGTAACAGAAAGAGTTCAAGAACAAAACATTGAATGTTTTCAAAAAGGAGTTAGATATAGTTCTTTGGGTCAAATGGATCAAAGGACATTGGGGGAAAACAGGAACAAGGTACTAAGTTGCCAGCTCAGCCATGATGATATTGAAAGGCAGAGCAGACTTGAAAGTCTGAATAATTTAATCTTGCTCCTATTTTCCAGGTTTCTATGATAAATTTTTGCCTGAGAGAGAGGATCCAGAGAACACAGCTTAAAGGCAATTGACAAAAGAATAAGAGGCTACACTTAAAGATTTTTTAAAATATATAAGTATGTGTGTGTGTGTATAAAATAAAAGCACCTACATCTATATATCAGTTGTTTGACCCAGAATTATTGCCTAGATGCTGGAGCCTGATTCATCAAAAACCTTCAAAAGCAGTTTGGAATAATACAGGAATGGAGTAGAACTACAGGCTTATAGTGCTCGAACATAGCTGAGGGATTAATTGGATTGATTCACCAGAGGCATGGGGGTGCTGAATGGCTTCTTTCCATGATCTACGATTTTATGGTTCTAGGAACTGTCAAATGGGAAGCCAATCTCATGATCGCCATTTTACAATTATTGTAAATGGTGATATAGCAGATTGTGAGTTAAGTATGAAGCTGTGATTTATTACTCTAAGGAGATGATTTTGTCACCTTGGTGATACTGCATTTGGATGACACTGTGCTGTTTGGTTTTACATTTTATAGAACGTCACAGTCTTTGGATGGAAGCAGGAAGACAGCAATCTAGATATAGAATTGGTTGGCAGACAAGGAACAATGTGTTTAGATTAATGGGAGCATGTTCCCTCAGTGAAAAATTGGTTGCAGGCTGTGCAAGGTTCATATTTATCCTTGATATATATGCACAGCTGTGAACATGATGAACTTTGATCATAGTTTAATAATTATTCACTCATCTGGGATTAATTACCTCCATGCTTTAGTTTATTTAAAACAGAGAAATACATTATAAATTATGAAGCAGACAATTCAGGAAAGCAGCTAATTTGTGTGTGTGCAGTTTGAAGACCACAAGCAGATTGACCACCAGACAGATTCACAACTTTATTTACGTACTGTGGATGGAGGCCTTAAAGTTGAACTCTCTTAAAGGCAAACTACACATAATGTTAAAATTTGAAACAAACACAGAGAATGCTGAGGAAACATAGCAGGCCTGGGAGTATCTACAGAGAGAGAGAGTGTGTTTTAAATCCAGTATGACTCTTCTTCAGAATCTTAAGATTTATTGATAATATAAAACTCAAAGGAGGGATTGCCATTGTGATGGTCTGCAAATTTCACGACAATGTAGATTGGTTGGCAGCTGGACAAAATAGTACATTACTATAAGGATGAAGTTGCAAAGGGAAGATAACGAAGATTAGATGCAACCAGTTAATGAATAGATCCTGACATTAGAATAAATACACACCCAAGGATTCATGCTCAAATTCTCTGAAGTTGAGAGTTTAGATGGACAAAATCATGACCCAATGGAATTGAGGAAGACACAAGCAAACACATGAACTCTGGGCAAAGGTAGATCATTCAATTTCTCAAGTCAGTTCCACTATTCAATAAGATTTCTTTGTGCTTTGAATTCCACGTTCCAACGTGCCTTAGACATCTTCAATTTTCCTACCTAACAAGAATCTATCTACCTCTGACTTACAACTATTCAATGGCACTACCTTAACTGCTTTTTGAGGCAGAATTCCAAAGTGTCTCAAGTGCTCTGAGGTAAGATGGAGTACAGGAGTGCTGTACCCTCAGATCAGATGTTATGATGCCGTGGTGATATCATGAACTTGTCTCTTAAATGTATGCTGACATTATGGCCATGAGATGCAACACAACAACCTGTTCAAAAAAAGTTGTGAGGATAAATCTAGAAACTACAAGCTGGTCAGCTTAACCTCAATTATTGAGAATGCTTTAGCAACAAAGACCTAAAATAGAATTAACAATCGCTTGGACAAACGTGGATTCACTAATTAAAGCCACCTCAGGTTTGTTGAAGGAAATTCATGCTTAACTAACTTGACTGAGTTTTTTTGTTGAGGTAACAAAGAATTGATGAGTTGACTTCCAAACGATGATTAATAGAATATCACATTACCAGCTTCTTCACAAATTTGAGGCATATGGAATAATTGATAAAGGTAAAGCCACCGTAGTCTTACCAGACCATAGGGCTGTTCTCTTATTAATGAGAGATGACTGATAGTGGTTAATCTGAGGATATCCATGCCTTTAACAAGGCAGAGTTAGAGAAAGACTAACCATCACAGTAACCTCAGCCATTGCCAGAATTGAATTCAAGATTTAGGCATCAGCCTGCATCACTAAGCAGCTGTCTAGCCAACTGAGCTAACCAAACATTGAAACTGGCAGGCAGGGGAGGTTAAGAAAGTCTATTGCCATTAGTAAAGTGATAGGAGGTGTCATCAACAGTCCTAGAAAGTACCACCTCCTCAGTAATAATCTGTTTACAAAGCCCTGCCTTGTTTCAAACATGAACAAAACAGCTGAACTCAAGGGGTAATGTGAAAGTGAATAACCCTGGCATCAAGGCCACATTTGACTGAATGTGGCATCAAAGGGTCCAATCAAAACTACAGTCAATATAATGCAGGGAAACACTCTGCGCTAATTAGTCATATTTGGCTCAAAGGAAAATGGTGTGATTGTTGGAGGTCAGTCATTTCAACTCGAGGACATTTCTGCAGGAGTTCCTCAGCATAGATAATTTCTAATCAAGCTGTTCAGAGATGTTATTACATACCTCCAAATCAGCTGGGATTTGGTCCTGGGCCTCTTAATCTAGAGGTAGGAATACTACCATGATGCCAGAGTTCCTCAAGGTAGCATCCTAAGCACAAGCATTTTCAGATACTTCACTAATGATATTCCCACCATCATAAATTCAGAAATGAATGGGTTGTCAAGTATTGTAGCAGACAGTTAAGAGTTAGACATGTTACTGTAGGTCTAAAGTGTCATATCGCCCAAACCAGTTAGAGGTGACAGGTTTTCTTTCCTAAAGTGAACCAGGTAGATTCTTGCAGAAATCAATGAGAAGTTGATGCTGTCACCAATACTGAGATTAACATACAATCAGATTTAATTAATCAGATTTTTTTGAATTTGATGGCCATAAAAAATGTGTTCAAGATGTGGCCAGACAAATTGTTAGCCTATAAATGCTTCTAATATGCCTGGCAGTAAATGCAAAAGAGTTTCCCAGTAACAATCAGAAGACAATGGTGAATCACTGCAGTACTTGACAACACAAGAGAGGACCAACGCAATGGAAGTTCATGCCCCAACCCTTAGAACATGAGGATGGGAGAAAGCACATACAGACAGACAGCCTTTGTTGTAATGTAGAAAATATGCCAGGCAATTTCTGCATAACAAACACTTAAATACAGCTTTCAGTGATGTTGGTCAGTTAACAAATCTTGGCCACTTCTTCCCCTGCTCTTCTTCAAAATTGGACTATTGGCAATAGGAACAGATGTAGCTATTGGATAATAAAAGGGATGGAACAAAAAGAGTAAGATGAGATTAAAAAGGTCTTCGCTTTCCTCATACGTAAGATTGCTCTTTTGTATTGAGCGTCATTTGTAAGAAAAGAGAAATCACCTGGACTTGTGTTAAAGCTGAAAGTGCTGAAATATTGATGGTGGAAAGATGCCTTTTGATAATCTCGGGAAAAAAATTTCCCTCTTCCACAATAGTACAAACCTATTGATAACCACAAATCCTCAGAGATACTCAGTGTGAGATCATTCCAAGCTCCAAAATCACAGAATCACTGAAGTATTACAGCACAGAAAGAAGTCATTCAGCCCATTGTGCATGCACTGATTTGTTAAATGAGCATCATTATCTAGTTCCAGTCTCTTGCTTTATTTTCCCCTATACTCTTGTATATTATTTTTATCCAGGTGATCTTTCCATGCCCTCTTGAATGCCTCAAATGATGGGAAATGAATACTGGATGTATTGATTTCTCTCAGATGATTTAACAGTAATTACATTTTTTTTCCTAATCAGCCTGTTCAGAGAAGTTATTACACACCTCTGGAGCAGGTGGTATTACTACATATTCAGGGCAGGTAAGACCTGACAAGAATCACAAGTTAATTACAGAGCACAGCAAATTCCAGTGTGAAAAAAAATCAATGATAATTATGTTTCCCAATCAAATTGCATGACTAAGATATAATGGACAACACAGAGCATTGATTCCTGAATACCAAAACACTCAAGACTGAGCCTTTAAATAATTTATAACCCAGCCATTTGCATTTTCCTTTGTGAGTGTTCGCTTACTCCCCCAAGCGTTCATATATTCATCAAATGCAGAGTTTAATCCTGCACTATAATGCCAATGTTTAATGTAAAAAAAAAATCAGTATTTGGCATAGAAAAGTAAATACCATCCTGAACACAAAACAAGATATTACATGGATTTTCATGCCTACCCTTTCTGCATTCTGCCAAATGTTTAATAATTGTTGTTGGTTCTTACTATATGGAAGTTTGGTACTTTGTATGCGAAGGATCCTTAAAAAGGATTACAGTCTTATGCTTGTGATGGAGATAAATTATGATGAAGCTGCACAAAATACAATTTAAATCAGCTTATAAGTGTTACACCCTCAATGGAAATATATTAGGTCAGACAGAATTATGACTTGGATCAGAGATAGTAGGAAGTCTTTCTGAAGAAGGATCTAGGCCCAAAACATCAGCCTTCCTGCTCCTGTTATGCTGCTTGGCCTGCTGTGTTCATCCAACTCTACACTTTGTTAGCTCTATTATAACTTGGGCCATCGTTTCTTCTTCAGTGTGCAGGACTCTTCTTGCTGTTGAACACTGCTGCATCTGAGCTGCTATTGTGTCTGAAACAGACAGACTGTGCGTTTGGACACAACATCCAGATTGACTCGTTAGTGCAGGCTTAGGGAGCGCTGCATTGCCGGAAGTGCTGTTAGTGGGATGAGTCATTAAACCAAGGTTCTGCCTGTCCATGCAGCTGGATGTCAATCATCCCTAGGACATTATTGCACAAGATGTGCGGGACTTCTCCCTGGTGACCAAGCCAATGTTCTTGACTCCAAAAAAGAGAGAATTTATTCTTCTATTTTGCTCTGAAGCATCAGCCTGGAGTAAAGCTGCAGAGTAAGACTCAAACTCTTGAGCTTCTGATGTGAAGGTCTGAAATTTTCCTACGAACTTTCGGACCTTGACTTTGATAACAAACAATGATCCAAAGCCAAGATAACAAAGCGTGGAGCTGGATGAACACAGCAGGCCAAGCAGCATCATAGGAGCTTTTGTGCTCCTAAGATGCTGCTTGGCCTGCTGTGTTCATCCTGCTCCACACTTTGTTATCTCGGATTCTCCAGCATCTGTAGCTCCCATTATCTGTGATCCAAAGCCCACGCTTTCTGGCAGTTGGAGGAGCTCAACAACTGTCACCACCTCCAGCTCTCTGTTCAGATAAGGATAGAGGACAGGGTATAAATGAAGGGCCACACCAGCCCTTGCAGCTCTGGAGCCCAGAACAAAAAGCCACCTTAAAACAGAGTTATTCTGGACAGTTCAGTGAAACCCCAGGACCCAGTAGACAGGCATCTCCAGATAGCCCAGTCAGAGATATGGGGGCAATCTGCCTTCACCACAGACCTCCTTTGAGCTGTGAAGCCTACAGCTTATAGTTCCACCACTATCCATGGAAGACCTCATGAAGGCTTGCAGTCTCTCTACATGGTGGAGGTTGGGATGATTTAGGGAGTGGGGTGTCAATCTACAGTAGCCAAAATACCAACAGGCCTGGAAGATCATCCTTAATGAGCTCTTTGGTTATTTACATCAGCTACCCGTCTCCACTTGGTATGCAGTTGATCCACGTCAGGTCCCACTGGTGTTGGAACTGTATTTTGGAGCCATCCTGCTGTGCATTTACTATATGTCTGGATCCACACACTGCTGGCTTCTTAGCCAACCATTCAGGGGTCAGGAAGACATTACTCAGAAAGACATGAAGGTGCTGCAGACTGAATCATGGAAAGAGCAGCCTGCATAATCTGGGCAGTCCCCAAAATACTAGAAAATGTATCAAACAAACACACTGAAATCCTGAACGGGTTATTCTGTTTAATGAAGAATTCCATTCATCTCCAACTGGGTTACAATGGAGCGATGGTAGAATTTCAGCAGACTTTGCAAGTCAAAGTAAAACAAATGAAAGAGTGCCTTCAAAATTAAAACTCATGTATTAAGCATTTGTATCCTATTCTAGGCTTTTGTCTGCCACTGTTCTTTTTCACTCTCTTCACCGCATACGAAGGAATCTTAAGTCATGTACCATGACCACCCTACGAAAGCTTTCAGTATTATTATCCATTGTTGCAACACATACAGGTAGATTTGGCAGGGTGCTGCATGTCAGTGTTTTTTTAATTAAAGCTGGTAACCAGTTTTTGGATTTGTAGGCCATCAAATATAGCTGGTCAGTACAAAATTACTGCACATACTGGTGTTCATACCCCACTACAGCCTCCTCCCAGCTTACTTTATCTAACTCTATATCTGTCTTCCCTGTTGTGTTTATCTAGCTTTCCCCTAAATGCGACCATATTATTCGCTTCAGCTATTCCTTTTGATAGTGTTCCATGTTGTATATTATGAGCTGCCAGCTGCAAATATTTTATGATTTGTGTAATTTGCTGCCACCAAGTGAGTTGTAAGGAGAAGTGCTTCTTATTTTGAACATAGTGTCATTTATTGCGTGTTAACAAGCAGGAATAAGTAAGTTTGACATTGTTCCAAAGACTGTGAGGAGACTTCTGAATATAAGTCATCACTCCTTGCAATGCCAATCTTCTTTCACTAGTCTCTACCTAACCCAGAATCAAATTGAGTAGAGCTTAATGCAAACTCCAACATTTAACCTTTACAGAACCATTACCTTACACAACATTCCACATTCTTGATGTCTTCTGATTTAAGATATTCAGTTATGGAGACTTTCTTCCCAAGAGAAGATTTTATTAACCAGTTGGACAATAAAAAAAACCTAGAGGAATGAATTTACATTTGCAACCATTCTCTTTGCCAATCAGCGTGTCCCATACTCTGGTGCAATATAAGCCTAATGATCATTTTAAATTCCTTGGCAATTACATCCTACAATCAACCAATTAATTAATCAGCATTGTACGGAGCATTGCTGGGCTGGTAAAACATTAAATCAATTTGGATTTCCTGCTTCAAATTAAGTCAAAAGGTTGCCTGTTTTCCACACCTCAGGAGAGAGGGAAATTGAGTTAATTATAGAGTCAGTGTTTTCGGGTGATGTCTTTTGTGTTTAAGGTGATCAGAGTAAATGAGAAGAAACTGCTTCTGCAGGCAGGAGAGTCAGTAGCCAGAGGATGTGAATTTAAGATAATTGGCACAAGAACCTGAGGGGAGAAGAAGATAAATATTATTTATGCAGCAGGTTGTTAGAAATGTGCTGTTTGAAAGAGAGGTGGAAGCAAAGCAGAATTAACAGATATTTCAAAAGACATTTGGATATGTATTTACGCATTTGCAGGAATATGGGGAAAGAGCATGGATAGTACGATATATTAGCCAGATATTTCAAAAGCAAGCACATGGCACAATGTGCTAAATTAACTCCTTCAATGTTGTATGATTCAGTTTTTTTTTGGAAGAGAGGTTAAGGAAAGGTATGCAATATTTAATTTTCTAAAGACCACCTTATTTGATTTCTATCCTTCAAAGGAAAGTATTTGCATTTATATAATGCCTGGCAGTATCACAGAATATCACAAGGTACTTTACAACAGAGTTAGATACTTTCCTTGTTGCAGTATAGGAAACACAACAGCCAAGACAAAAATCCCACAATGGCATTCTGTATCAGGGTGGTTGGCTAACAGACTGGGGTAATTCTCCTGTTAATCTTCAAAATAGTGCAATATAATCTTTCAAATCCACCCAAGTTACCAGATAGGACTTTAGTTCATCATTGTGTGGAAAGGCAATAATTCTGACCAACCAACCTTCCCTTTGTATTGCGCCAGACTGTCAACCTACATTTTTAATGCACAAGTGTCTGGCATGAGACCTTCTGATACAGTTGTTGAGCATTGGATTCAATGGCTCGGTTAGTGGCATAGTTACCACAGTAATGAACTGTTTTTTTTTATCCAATATTCTGACACCCAACTGCTATACTGTAGAAGGTCCTGTTTGCCCTTCACTGGCTCCATGTCCCAATGAATCACACTTAAAAATTCATAATCTCAATCTAACCAAACTACTTTAAAATCTAGCCTCACATTCACTCCTACCGTTTCCAGTTTCCTGCCTCTGGCATCCTTTGTAAACCTTTCTGCCCTGATTCTGTCTTTAGTGAGAGAACTTTCAGCCATCTTCATGTAAATCTTTGAAGTAGCACACCCAAACCTCAGCTCCCAAATGATTAATCTTCGTTTCTTGCCACTTGTAAAATCTTCCTATGCTGAGCCTTTTTGGCTAAGTCCTTGGTCACCCTTCCCAAAATCCCCACAACATCTAGGGAGCCAGATTTGCATCTCCAAATTGAGGCACAAATCCAATCTCAAAACACTCTATTTATTATTCCTACGTTCCTTGGATAATGCAAATAGCCCTTTGGCTGAGGAGATGCCACTTTAGCATCTTTGTTGATATCAAATGCGATGTTTGGATTTAGTAAAACTGAAGTATTACATCTCATGAGCATAAGTAATAGTCATTGCTGAAGACCATTTATCTATATCGCAGAGCACTGCTCAATTCTGCTTTTAATTCTTTGAATAACATCAGGTGGGCATCACATTTCCAGCTCAGAAACGGCTAAATAAAAGGCCTTAAGTTCATCAGGAATTCTTACATTGCATCTGAATGGAATCTGCACAAAACGTATTTTAACATGGCTCCACTTTGAAAGATGTGTATTATAAAGTTTAATATGAGAGCCGCTGTGGATTTGATTTTAGTTGTTTATTGCTTGGCCACTTTCTCTAGAAAAGGGAAGGCAAGAGAGATGGCCCCAATGGAGAGCTTTCAGGTTACGAATGGATTTGGTAGGGTAGATATGGAGAAAATATTTACAAAACTACAGAAAATAAATCTTGAAGAGAATTTGGAAGAAACCTCTTTACCGAGAGAAAGTAGAACTTGTTATCGAAATGAGTGTTTGAGGTTACATAGTATGGACGCATCTAATGGAAAGCTGGATAAGCACAAGACAGAAAGAATTAGTGAGTTTTGAGAAGATTTGTAGCTCAGGTTGAGGTTCTAGATGTGAGTTTGCTCGCTGAGCTGGAAGGTTCGTTTTCAGACGTTTCACCTTTTTTATTTATTTGAAAAAATATACTTTATTCATAGAATGTACAAAAAATAAAACATTTATACACCTACCCAGTCTTGCAAGCCGCTCCAGGTTGCCCAGGGGGTACATACACCAACTAAAGGAAAAAACAAAACAAAGAAGAAAAAACAACGCAAAGAAAATACCCCGGCAGTCGTCTCCCCGCACAGTCCCCATTGGCCCCCTGACCAGTTGCGGAAGGCGCCAGCTGGGCCCAGTTACCAGATAGGGTCCTTGTTATTATTCTGGACGAGAGGTTTCATACAGTGGTCTTTCCCCACCGCGCCTTGGCAGCGGCTGCCCCAAGTTTTAGTACGTCCCTCAGCACGTAGTCCTGGACCTTGGAGTGCACCAGTCTGCAACACTCGGCCAGGGTCAGTTCTTTCACCTGGCAGACCAGCAAGTTGTGGGCAGACCAAAGAGCGTCTTTCACCACATTGATGGTCCACCAGGCGCAGTTGATGTTGGTCTCGGTGTGCGTCCCGGGAAACAGCCCGTAGAGCACGGAGTCCCGTTTCACGGAGCTGCTCTGGAACAACCTTGACAAATAGCACTGCATCCCCCTCCAGACCTCCTGCACATAGGCACACTCCAGAAGGAGGTGATAGACAGTCTCATCCCCCCCCCCCCGCAGCTGCCTCGGGGGCAGCATGCGGTGGCGCAAAGATTCTGGGCGTGCATAAAGGATCTCACTGGCAGAGCCCCTCTCACCGCCAGCCAAGCAATGTCCTTGTGCTTGTTTAAAAGTTCTGGCCATGAGGCATTCTGCCAAATGACTTTGGCAGTCTGCGTGGGGAACCACACGACGGGATCCACCCTCTCCTTTTCCCGAAGGGTCTCAAGGATACTACGTGCTGACCACTGCCTGACGGCTTTGTGGTCAAAGGTGTTTCCTTTCAAAAATTTCTCCACAAAGGACAGGTGGTACAGGACGGTCCAACTACTCGGAGCGTTCCGTGGCAACGAGGCCAGGCCCATCCTTCGCAACACCAGGGACAGGTAGAACCTCAGTAAGTAGTGACACTTGGTGTTTGCGTACTGAGGATCTAGGTACAGCTTGATGCAGACATACACAAAGGTAGCCATCAGGGCGAGGGTGGCGTTCGGTACGTCCTTTCCCCTGTTTTCCAGGTCTTTGTACATGGTGTCCCTGCGGACCCGGTCCATCCTCGACGGCCAAATGAAGTGGAAGATGGCCCGGGTGACCGCAGCGGTGCAGGTCCAGGGAATAGGCCAGGACTGCGCCACATACAACAGTACCGAAAGCCCCTCGCACCTGGCAACCAGGTTCCTAACCGCGATGGAGAGGGACTGGAGCTTCCACCTGCCCAGCTTCTGCTTCAGTTTGGTGATACGCTCCTCCCAAGTCTTAGTGCACACCCCAGCTCCACCAAACCAAACACCCAGCACCTTCAGTTAGTCTGTCCTGACGGTGAAGGGGATGAAGGAGCGGTCATCCCAGTTCCCGAAGAACATGTCCGCGCTCTTACCCCTATTGACTTTGGCACCCGAGGCCAGTTCAAACTGGCCGCAGATGTCCAACACCCTACTCACTGACCGACAATCGATGCAGAAGACGGCGACGTCGTCCATGTACAGGGAGGTCTTGACCTGAAGGCCTCCGCTGCCTGGGATGGTTACACCCTTCAGGCTCATGTCCTTCCTGATGGATGCGGCGAAGGGCTCCATACAGCGCACGAACAAGGCAGGAGAGCGCGGGTAGTCCTGCCTGACTCCAGATCTGACAGGAAAACTGTCCAATTCCCACCCATTGATCAAGACTGCACTAATGACGTTGGTGTAGAGCAGCCGGATCCAATTGCAGATGCCCCTTCCCGAACCCCAATTTGGAGAGGACGTCCCTCATGTAACCATGAGAGACCCTGTCGAAGGCCTTCTCCTGATCCAGGCTGATGAGGCAGTGTCCACCCTCCTGTCCTGCATGTAGGCGATCCTATCCCAGATGAACGCAAGGCTCTAAGCGACCTTCCTGCCCGGTACAGCACAGGTTTGGTCAGGGTGAATCACCGACTCCAGGACAGACCTGACCCGGTTGGCTATGACCTTGGCCAGGATTTTGTAGTCCACATTCAATAATGAAATGGGACGCCATTTCTTAATTTCTTCCCTCTCCCCCTTCCTCTTGTAAATGAGGGTGATGATGCCCTTCCTCATGGACTTGCACATTTCCCCTGCCCGAAGCGCACTATCGTACACCTCCAGCAGGTCCTAGCCGACCAGGTCCCACAGAGCGGAATACATCTCGACCGGTAAGCCGTCGCTCCGGGGAATCTTATTCCTCTCCAAGGACTTGAGGGCTCTGGTCAGCTCGCCCAGGGATATCGGCCGGTCCAGCCACTCCCTCGTGCCGTCGTCTAAGACATCTGTGATAGAAGAAACGCGAGCATGTCTCGTCCTGCTCCACAGAGCGGACCCTGGACCGGAAGATTATCCTGGAGGCCTCCGCAGCGAAGAGCGAGGCTTGCTGGCCCCTCACCCTGCAGAGGCCCTCCATGACATCGACCCCCATTGACTGCAGAAGGAGCAGGTTCTGCATCCTTTTCTGGAGTCGCGGCAGCTTTCCCTGCCTCTCTCTCGCCTTCCGAACACCCTTGAGGACAAAGAACCTCTTGATGTTCTCCTTCACCATCTCCCACCAGTCGCCCAGAGACTCAAAGAGGGGTTTCACAGTTCTCCAACAGGCGTACTGCCTCTTAAGCTCCTCGACGTTCTCTGGGGTCAACAGAGTCGTGTTGAGCTTTCACGTACCCTTGCCGGCCTGCTGGTCATCCTGTAAGTGACAGTCGGCCAGCAGGAGGCAGTGGTCAGAGAAGAGTACCGGCTCGACGCCCGTGGACCTGACCGAGAACGCCCATGACACAAACATGACACTAACCTTGAGCGGATAGACCCATCTGGCTGCGACTAGGTGTACCTCTGCTGCGCTCCGTCTGCAGGGGTGCTGAAGACGTCAAGCAGCTTGGCGTCCTTCACCGTGCCCATCAGGAATCTGGACATGACGTCCAGTTGACTCCCCCCACACGCTGTCCCCACGCCGGATCTTCCGTCTGCATCGATGATGCAGCTGAAGTCTCCGCTTAGGATGACCGGCCTGGACGTAGCCAGCAGGGATGGAAGCGCTGCAGGACGGCCAACCGCTCACTCCGTACCGCTGGGGCATACACATTGATCAGCCTCAGGGCAGGATTCCTGTAGGTGACATCAGCCACTAGGAGGCGCCCTCCACCACCTCCTGAACTTGAGAGATGGTGAAGATGCGCCCCCGCAGCAGAATAGCCAGACCCAAAGAGCGACAGTCATTACCCCCCGACCAGATCGAAGGCCCACAGGTCCAGGCGCCGGACCATTTCCCGAACCTGCTGAGGTGCGGTATCCTGCATTCCTGCAGAAACGGAAGGTCTGCCTTGACGGTGGTCAGGTAGGCCAACGTGGACACACATCTTGCGGTGGACTTGACACTGCGCACATTAACGCTCGCAACCCGTACCCCCATTGTGGACAGTGATCGCAGTACCCTCCCCGAGTCCAAGGTCCTGCCCCTCCATCTGTCCCTTCATGCCCATTGCCCGGGCGAACTGCTCGATGCTCTCCAGGCTCAGGAAACCATCCGTGCTGCCTTCCGGGTGGCATCCCCCTGTCGGGGGTACGGAGGCAGGAGAGTCCGGCTCTGGGTCAGGCTGGGAACACATTGTTTCCTCCTTCCCGCCTGAAGGTTCCAGGGGGCCTTCCAGGGCCCCAGCGCGCGTGGCTGGGTGTCGGAGGAAGCCTCATGACGCCTCCCGTCACCTAGACTCAGGGTGCTGCTTTCCTTCTCCCTTGAGATCTTTAGCTTCTGCTTTGAGCCGGCCTGCTCCGAATCCCCCTCGTCAGAAGAGCTCTTATAGCCCCCCTGTAGGTACCTCTTCCTGCCTGATGGTTGCGGTGCCGGGGCCCGCCGACGCACCTTCCTCCTTGCCTTCCGGACCATTGACCACTCCCCTGGGTCATGTGTCGCCTCCTCCATTGACTTCGGTTTGTCGGCAGGGAGTGGAGCCTGCAGGGGCGCTTTGCTGGCCTCGGGCCCGCCCTGCGGGGCTGGGCCCTCCTGCGTAATCTGGCCCTCCTGCACATTAGGGGGGTCCTTGCAGGGGCCTGGTGCCTTCCTGTCCTCCGGAGGTGCTTGCCCAGCATTGCCCTTGCCGGCGACCTGGGCGTAGGTCGTCTCCCACCGCGGGCATGCCCTATAGAGGAGGTCCGCTTCCCCACAAAGGTTGCAGCTTTATTCTACTGGGCAATCCTTTTCAAGGTGTCCCTCCTCCCTGCAGTTCCTGCAGAAGGTGGCTTTGCAGTCGGCTGCCACGTGACCTGACCTACCACAGGCATGGCAGACTTTAGGTTGCCCTGCGTAGGTCAGGTAGCCCTTGCTCCCGCCGATAGCGAAGCTGGATGGTGGGTGTACAATGTTCCCGTTCTCAGCATCACCCTGACCTGCCTCTTACTGGTCCAGATCCCGAAGGGGTCCATGATGTTGGTTAAGTCCCCTTCCACCTTCACGTACCTTCCGAGGAAGGTCAGGACATCAGCTGCTGGCACATGCGCGTTGTACATGTGTACAGTCACCATATGGCTCCTCTGCACCGGTATCATGAACAGCAGGACAGCGGTCAGCACAGAGAGGGGGCCCTCACCTCCTTTCTCCTTGAAAACCTCCAGGAAGCGCTCACAAAGCTTGGCACTCCTGAAGGTTACATCATAGAAACCTCCTCCAGGGAAATCCTGCAAGCAGTAAATGTCCGCAGCAGCGAACCTACAACAGTCCAATAGGACCCTCTTCACAAAGAAGGTGCGGTCCACAGGTGCACCTTCATCCACCTTCTTCACGGAAATGCGGATGGTGTTCCGGACCCCCTGACCTGGGGTACGAGCACTCGCCGCAGCCATCGTTGCAGGTTGGCTGCTCCCCTGAGCCAGCGTTAGTCTGAAGCCAGCATTAAGATCCATCGGTTGCAAGGGTGCATAGATCCATCGGTTGCAAGGGTGCATAGCCAACCCGATGTCTTCCTTCCACCTCCAACACAGTCGCGCTCTCCTCTTCTCGGTCCACAAAAGAGTGGGTCTTTATTTTGTTCCGGATGTAAGCTGGTTCACTGAGCTGGAAGGTTCGTTTTCAGACAATTTGTCACCATTCTAGGTAACATCATCAGTGAGCCTCCGGTGAAGCGCTGGTTTTATGTCCCGCTTTCTATTTATCTGTTTAGGTTTCCTTGGGTTGGTGATGTCATTTCCTGTTCTTTTTCTCAGAGGGTGGTAGATGGGCTCCAAATCAACGTGTTTGTTGATGGAGTTCCAGTTGGAATGCCAAGCTTGTAGGAATTCTCTTGCGTATCTCTGTTTGGCTTGTCCTAGGATGGATGTGTTGTCCCAATCAAAGTGGTGCCCTTCCTCATCTGTATGTAAGGATACTAGTGATAGTGGATCATGTCTTTTTGTGACTAGTTGATGTTCATGTATCCTGGTGGCTAGCTTTCTGCCATTTTGTCCAATGTCGTGTTTGTCACAGTTCTTGCAAGGTATTTTGTAAATGACGTTCGTTTTGCTTGTATAGACACTATACAGACAACAAGCAAAACCCAATTCCCAATTCCCTATTCCCAATTCCTCCGCCTCCGCCGCATCTGCTCCCACGATAAGACATTCCACTCCCGCACATCCCAGATGTCCAAGTTCTTTAAGGACCGCAACTTTCCCCCCACAGTGATCGAGAACGCCCTTGACCGCGTCTCCCATATTTCCTGCAACACATCCCTCACACCCCGCCCCCGCCACAACCGCCCTAAGAGGATCCCCCTCGTTCTCACACACCACCCTACCAACCTCCGGATACAACGCATCATCCTCCGACACTTCCGCCATTTATAATCCGACCCCACCACCCAAGACATTTTTCCATCCCCTCCCCTGTCTGCTTTCCGGAGAGACCACTCTCTCTGTGACTCCCTTGTTCGCTCCACACTGCCCTCCAACCCCACCACACCCGGCACCTTTCCCTGCAACCGCAGGAAATTCTACACTTGTCCCCACACCTCCTCCCTCACCCCTATCGCAGGCCCCAAGATGACATTCCACATTAAGCAGAGGTTCACCTGCACATCTGCCAATGTGGTATACTGCATCCATTGTACCCGGTGCGGCTTCCTCTACATTGGGGAAACCAAGCGGAGGCTTGGAGACCGCTTTGCAGAACACCTCCGCTCAGTTCGCAACAAACAACTGCACCTCCCAGTCGCAAACCATTTCCACTCCCCCTCCCATTCTCTAGATGACATGTCCATCATGGGCCTCCTGCACTGCCACAATGATGCCACCCGAAGGTTGCAGGAACAGCAACTCATATTCCGCCTGGGAACCCTGCAGCCATATGGTATCAATGTGGACTTCACCAGTTTCAAAATCTCCCCTTCCCCGACTGCATCCCTAAACCAGCCTAGTTCGTCCCCTCCCCCCACTGCACCACACAACCAGCCCAGCTCTTCCCCCCCACCCACTGCATCCCAAAACCAGTCCAACCTGTCTCTGCCTCCCTAACCGGTTCTTCCTCTCACCCATCCCTTCCTCCCACCCCAAGCCGCACCCCCAGCTACCTACTAACCTCATCCCACCTCCTTGACCTGTCCGTCTTCCCTGGACTGACCTATCCCCTCCCTACCTCCCCACCTATACTCTCTCCACCTATCTTCTTTACTCTCCATCTTCGGTCCGCCTCCCCCTCTCTCCCTATTTATTCCAGCTCCCTCTCCCCATCCCCCTCTCTGATGAAGGGTCTAGGCCCGAAACGTCAGCTTTTGTGCTCCTGAGATGCTGCTTGGCCTGCTGTGTTCATCCAGCCTCACATTTTATTATCTTGGAATTCTCCAGCATCTGCAGTTCCTATTATCTCTGATACTATTCAAGCTCAGTGAACCAGCTTACATCTGGAACAAATTAAAGACCCACTCTCTTGTGGACCGAGAGGAGGAGAGTGCTGGGTTGGAGGTGAAAGGAAGACGTCGGGTTGGCTGTGCACCCTTGCAACCGGTGGATCTTAATGCTGGCTTCGGCTTAACGCTGGTTCAGGGGAGCAGCCAATCTGCAACGATGGCTGCGGCAAGTGCTCGTGCCCCAGGTCAGGGGGTCCGGAACACCATCCGTGTTTCCATAAAGCAGGTGGATGAAGGTGCACCTGTGGACCGCACCTTCTTCGTGAAGAGGGTCCTGTTGGACTGTTGCGGGTTCGCCGCTGCAGACATTTACTGCCTGCAGGATTTCCCTGGAGGAGGTTTTTACGATGTAACCTTCAGGAGTGCCAAGCTTTGCGAGCGCTTCCTGGAGGTTTTCAAGGAGAAAGGAGATGAGGGCCCCCTCTCTGTATTGACCGCTGTCCCGCTGTTTGTGATGCCAGCGCAGAGGAGCCGTATGGTGACTGTACACATGTACAACCCGCATGTGCCAGCGGTTGATGTCCTGACCTTCCTCGGAAGGTACGTGAAGGTGGAAGGGGACCTAACTGACATCATGGACCCCTTTGGCATCTGGACCAGTAAGAGGCAGGTCAAGGTGACGCTGAAGATGGGCGCCGACGGGAACGTTGTACACCCACCATCCAGCTTCGCTATCGGCGGGAGCAAGGGCTACCTGACCTATGCAGGGCAACCAAAAGTCTGCCATGCCTGTGGTAGGTCAGGTCACGTGGCGGCCGACTGCAAAGCCACCATCTGCAGGAACTGCAGGGAGGAGGGGCACCTTGCAAAGGAATGCCCAAAAGAAAAAAACTGCAACCTTTGCGGGGAAGGTTCTCCTCTATAGGGCATGCCTGCAGCGGGGGACCTCCTACGCCCAGGTCGCCGGCAGGGGCAGTGCGGGGCCAGCCCCCCCCCCGGAGGAGAGGAAGGCACCAGGGCCCAGCAAGGACCCCACTAATGTGCAGGAGGGCCAGGTCGTGCAGGAGGGCCCAGCCCCGCAGGACGGACCCGAGGTCAGCAAAGCGCCCCTGCAGGCTCCGCTCCCCCCCGACAACCCGGAGTCGATGGAGGCGGCGACAGGCAACCCAGGGGAGTGGATGACGGTCCGGAAAGCGAGGAGGAAGGTGCGTCGGCGGGCCCAGGAACCGCAACCATCAGGCGGGAAGAGGCACCTACAGGGGGGCTATAAGAGCTCCTCTGACAAGGGGGATTCGGAGAGGGACCGCCCGAAGCGGAAGTTAAAGATCTCAAGGAAGAAGGAAAGCAGCACCACGCTTCCAGGTGACAGGAGGCGTCCTGAGGCTCCCTCCGACACCCAGTCACATGCCGCTGGGGCACTGGAGGGCACCCCGGAACTTCCAGGCGGGAAGGAGGAAACAGCGCGTCCCCAGCCTGACCCAGAGCCGGACTCTCCTGCCTCCGTACCCCCGACGGGGGGATGCCACCCAGAAGGCAACACAGACGGTTTCCTGAGCCCAGAGAGCATCGAGCAGTTAGCCCGGGCAATGGGCAATAAGGGGCAGATGGAGGGGCTGGACCTTGGACTTGGGGAGAGCACTGCGGTCACTGCCCACAATGGGGGTATGAGTTGCGAGCATTAATGTGCGCAGTGTCAAGTCCACCGCAAGACGTGTATCCACGTTGGCCTACCTGACCACCATCAAGGCGGACCTCCTGTTTCTGCAGGAGTGCAGGATACCGCACCTCAGCAGGTACGGGAAATGGTCCGCCGCCTGGACCTGTGGGCCTTCGATCTGGTCGGGGGGTAATGACTGTCGGTCCTTGGGTCTGGCTATTCTGCTGCGGGGGCGCAACGTCACCATCTCTCAAGTTCAGGAGGTGGTGGAGGGCGCCTCCTAGTGGCTGACATCACCTACAGGAACACTCCCCTGAGGCTGATCAATGTGTACGCCCCAGCGATACGGAGTGAGCGGTTGGCCGTCCTGCAGCGGCTTCCACCCCTGCTGGCTACATCCAGGCCGGTCATCCTGGGCAGAGACTTCAACTGCATCATCGATGCAGATGGAAGATCCGGCGTGGGGACAGCAGGTGGGGGTAGTCGACTGGACGTCACGTCCAGATTCCTGATGGGCACAGTGAAGGACGCCAAGCTGCTCGACGTATTCAGCACTCCTGCAGACAGAGCGCAGCGGAGGTACACCTGGTCGCGGCCAGACGGGTCTATTCGCTCAAGGATAGACTTCCTGTTTGTGTCACGGGCGTTCTCGGTCCGGTCCACCGGCGTCGAGCCGGTGTTCTTCTCTGACCACTGCCTCCTGCTGGCCGACGGTCACTTACAGGACGACCAGACGGCCGGCAAGGGGACGTGGAAGATCAACACGACTCTGTTGACCCCAGAGAACGTCAAGGAGCTTAAGAGGGAGTACGCCAGTTGGAGAACCGTGAAACCCCTCTTTAAGTCTCCGGGCGACTGGTGGGAGATGGTGATGGAGAACATCAAGAGGTTCTTTGTCCTCAAGGGTGTTCGAAAGTTGAGAGAGAGGCGGGGAAAGCTGTCGCGACTCCAGAAAAGGATGCAGAACCTGCTCCTTCTGCAGTTGATGGGAGTCGATGTCACGGAGGAGCTCCGCAAGATGAGGGGCCACCAAGCCTCGCTCTTCACCGGGTAGGAATCCAGGATAATCTTCCGGTCCAGGGTCCGCTCCGTGGAGCAGGACGAGACGTGCTCGCGTTTCTTCTTTCAGAAGGTGCACAAAGAGAGCTCTGTGCTTAGCCAGCTGAAGGAGGACGACGGCTCGGTGACGTTGTCTCGGCCCGACGTTTTGAGGATCAGCAGATCCTTCTATGCCGGACTGTATGACACGAAGCCCACGGACAGCACGGCCTCCAAGTCATTCCTGTTGTCTATCACGGAGGTCTTAGACGATGGCACGAGGGAGTGGCTGGACTGGCCGATATCCCTGGACAAGCGGACCAGAGCCCTCAAGTCCTTGGAGAGGAATAGGACTCCCGGGAGCGACGGCTTACCGGTCGAGATGTATTCCGCTCTGTGGGACCTGGTCGGCCAGGACTTGCTGGAAGTGTACGATAGTGCGCTTCGGGCAGGGGATATGTGCAAGTCCATGAGGAAGGGCATCATCACCCTCATTTACAAGAGGAAGGGGGAGAGGGAAGAAATTAAGAATTGGCGTCCCATTTCACTATTGAACGTGGACTACAAAATCCTGGCCAAGGTCATAGTCAACCGGGTCAGGTCTGTCCTGGAGTCGGTGATACACCCTGACCAAACCTGTACTGTGCCGGGCAGGAAGATCGCTGAGAGCCTCGCGCTCATCAGGGATACGAACGCCTACGTACAGGACAGGCGAGTAGACACCTGCCTCGTCAGCCTGGACCAGGAGAAGGCCTTCGACAGGGTCTCTCATGCTTACATGAGGGACGTCCTCTCCAAATTGGGGTTCGGGGAGGGCATCTGCAATTGGATCCGGCTGCTCTACGCCAACATCGTTAGCGCAGTCTCGATCAACGGGTGGGAATCAGACAGTTTTCCTGTCAGATCTGGAGTCAGGCAGGGCTGCCCGCTCTCTCCTGCCTTGTTCGTGTGCAGTATGGAGCCCTTCGCCGCATCCATCAGGAAGGATGTGAGCCTGAAGGGCGTGACTATCCCAGGCAGCGGAGGCCTTCAGGTCAAGACCTCCCTGTATATGGACCACGTCGCCGTCTTCTGCACCGATCGTCGGTCGGTGAGTAGACTATTGGACATCTGCGGCCAGTTTGAACTGGCCTCTGATGCCAAAGTCAATAGGGGTAAGAGCGAGGCCATATTCTTCGGGAACTGGGATGACCACTCCTTCATCCCCTTCACCGTCAGGACAGACTACCTGAAGGTGCTGGGTGTTTAGTTTGGTGGAGCTGGGGCGTGCACTAAGACTTGGGAGGAGCGTATCACCAAATTGAAGCAGAAGCTGGGCAGGTGGATGCTCTGGTCCCTCTCCAGCACGGGTAAGAACCTGGTTGTCAGGTGCGAGGGGCTTTCGGTACTGTTGTATGTGGCGCAGGCCTGGCCTATTCCCTAGACCTGCGCCGCTGCGGTCACCCAGGCCATCTTCCACTTCATTTGGGGGTCGAGGATGGACCGGGTCTGCAGGGACACCATGTACAAAGACCTGGAAAATGCAGGAAAGGGCATACCGAACGCCACCCTCGCCCTGACGGGTACCTTTGTGTGCGGCTGCATCAAGCTGTACATAGATCCTCAGTACGCAAACACCAAGTGTCACTACTTACTGAGGTTCTACCTGTCCCTGGTGTTGCAAAGGATGGGCCTGGCCTCGTTGCCGCGGAACGCTCCGAGTAGTTGGACCGTTCCGTACCCCCTGTCCTTCGTGGAGAAATTTTTGAAAGGAAACACCTTTGACCACAAGGCCATCAGGCAGTGGTCAGCACGTAGTATCCTCGTGACCCTTCGGGAAAAGGAGAGGGTAGATCCCGTCGTATGGTTCCCCATGCAGACTGCCAAAGTCATTTGGCAGAATGCCTCATTGCCAGAACTTTCAAACAAGCACAAGGACATTGCTTGGCTGGCGGTGAGAGGGGCTCTGCCAGTGAGATCCTTTATGCATGCCCGGAATCTCTGCGCCACCGCACGCTGCCCTCGAGGTGGCTGCGAGGGGGGGCGAGACTGTCGATCACCTCCTTCTGGAGTGTGCCTATGCACAGGAGGTCTGGAGGGGGATGCAGTGCTATTTGTCGAAGTTCATCCAGAGCAGCTCCGTGACACGGGACTCCGTGCTCTACGGGCTGTTTCCCAGGACGCACGAGACCAACATCAACTGCACCTGGAGGACCATCAATGCGGTGAAAGACGCTCTTTGGTCTGCCCACAACTTGCTGGTCTGCCAGCTGAAAGAACTGGCCCCGACCGAGTGTTGCAGACTGGCGCACACCAAGGTCCAGGACTACGTGCTGAGGGACGCGCTAAAGCTTGGGGCAGCCGCCGCCAAGGCGCAGTGGGGAAAGACCACTGTATGAAACCCCTCATCCAGAATAGAAAAAAGGGCCCTATCTGGTAACTGGGTCCAGCTGGCACCTTGCCCAACTGGTCAGGGGACCAACGGGGACTGTGTGGGGAGAAAACTGCCAGGGTATTTTCTTTGCTTTGTTTTTTTTTCTTCATTGTTTGTTTTTTTTTCCTTTAGTTGGTGTGCGTACCCCCTGGGTAACCCGGAGTGGCTTGCATGACTGGGTAGGTGTGTAAATATGTTTTATTTTTTGTACATCTTACGAATAATGTATATTTTTTCAAATTAAAAAAAAATGTGTTGAAATGTCTGAAAGCGAACCTTCCAGCCCAGCGAGAAAACTCACATCCACAGAAAGAATTAGAAACATATGTGAACAGAGTGGGATTAAGAGAGGTGAGAGAAGCTTTGTTTAAAGGATGAATGCTGATCTGTTATGATGAATAGTCAGTTACTGCTCCAATTATATCTACTTCTACATTGTTTATACAAAATCAAGAACATTGTCTCACAAATGACATATTCCAGGTTGAAATAGAGAAGAACAGCATTCTCTATGCATACATTTAGCTTGTCATAATGAAAAAATAAAACATCTTTTCTTGCTCTGTGTTAAATAGGAATTGTCTGTATTGATATTAGTTTTAAAATCCTGAAGAAAATCATTCAAGTGCTCCAAACTTGAGCATGAAGCTTCCTTAATTTCGAGTTGCATGGACATCTTCATTATGTTGTCTCATCTCTCTCTGCCAATTTTGAATAGCTCTGCTGCAAATTATTTGCTGATGCAATTTGATTTGTTCAAAGGTATTGAGAAATAGTAGCTCTGTTCAGAATTGTCATGTTCCTGCAACACTGAAAATATTGCTGTTTATTGTCCCTATTAGTAACCTCAGTGTACAGACATTTGAATAACACTGTAATCATTATTGCCTTATCACCACACTTTCTTTAAATTTTTTAACTGTAGTATAATGGGAAAGCATATCTTAATGACAAGATGATGTATAATGTTGTGTAACAATCGCATCAAAAGTTGCATATTATCAGGAGTCTGAGAAGATAGCTTGGAGTAACCAGTACTGGAGAGCAGTAGTACAGAGATCAGTATTATGTATACTGTTGTGTAAATAAGAAGTTGTGGGAACTCCTGAGAGGCACACAATAGTCACTCTAAACTAAGGCAGAGATTGAGATGCAGCCAAAAAAAAGTAGAGACAGTACATTCTGAGAGAATAGCCTTTATCCAGGCAGAATAGAGGCCTGACACCCAAACCTCAAAGCAACGTAACCAATGAAGAATCACTTAAGGATTGTATCAGGCAAGAATGATCAAACTACTGCATTAAATTTTGTTGCAGGCATTTCTCAGGTACCAGTAACAGGTTTTCTATCTCAGACACAGGAAGCAATGTTTTAATAAAGTAACTTGGCAGCAATGAAGTCATATTCCCAAAAATTATTATGAAGAATTGACTCCAAGGAAATGTGCTATTCAGGCCACTGTTCCACACAAGCTTCTTCCCATCCTTTGTTGTATTCATCAGATTATGGTTTTTAATCCTCTACCCAAATTGAATAAGAGTATCTTCCATGGATTCATCAGGAGAATTAATGATTTACCAGAAGATGGGATGTAGTAGGCATATTTATTGAAATGTGCAGGGCTAAGAAGTAATCTTCTGTATAAGGAGATTTAACCATGGTCAGCTGGCAGTGTCTTGAAAACAAAACCTTCATCTTAGTGCTATAACCACCTACTTAGCAAACCTTCATGTCCACTTGCCTACCTTCGATACCCAGAAATGTAGTACCTGCATTCTTACCTGTGTGGGCTCCTGTTTGTCCATCATCCCTGGACTCACTGACCAACATCGGTCCACCAAGACCTCATATCTAAAATTCATCTTTTTGTGTGCAAACTCTTTCCTGACTTGGATCCCTCCCTAGCTCTGTAATCTCATCCAATCCTTTGAGATCTCAACACTATTCCAATTCTCACCTCTTGCACATTTCCAACTGCCAAATCTGGCAGTGTGCCGTCAGCTACCTGTGCCTTCCACTTGGAGTTTGGACCAGGTTGTAGAGAACCAGGATTGGAGGCAAGCGAGCATGCAAATTGACACCACCAGTCTCCAAGCCAGATCGCTCCTGTGCTCCTAGTCACAAGCCATTTTGTAAGACGTCAGCTTGGGATCAAACTGAGTGCTTGACCACTACTTTTAAAGCCTATTAGATTGAATTATGGTATCAATTAAAGGCCTGTTCTCATGCTGACTTGAATGTCCAGTCAACAATGTGATAGTCCATTTGAAAACGACCTCATAGTTTCATGAGATGAAATGCAGCTATTCAGCTGGTTAGAATTTTGAAAGCATTGCCCTGATTTTGGTAGAGGCAGATACAAACATAGCACTCAGAAGGGACTTGGGTAAAAGCTTAAAGGAAAGCAAGGTATGAAACTAGGAATCCTGCAGCAGACCTCCTGGCTCCCCAAAGTTTGACCACCAGTTACAAGGCACAAATCAGGAATGACATGGGAATATTCCCCACTTGCCTGGATGAGTACAAATCCAACAACACTCAAGCCACCCTCGAGAGGGTGCAGAGGATGCCGAAGGGTCTGAGAGATAAGGAATATTGGATAGCTGGGTTTGCTTTGTTGGAGCTATGAATGTTGATAGGAGCCCTGATGTAAAATTTTGAAGGCCATACATATGGTATCTCTGAAGGTACGTTTTTTATTAGCAGAGGGCTTATTAACCAGGAGGCATAGAAATAAGAGACTGAGGCTAAGAGGAGAGCTAAGGAGAATTTGTTTTCACGCAGACGGTGGTGTGAGTTTGGAATTCACTGTCTAAAAGCGGGGATTGAGTCAAAAGCCCTCATAATATTTAAGCAGTATTTTGATACTCGGTTGTATTGCCTCAGCCTCAAGAACTTTCGGCCAAAAGCTAGTAAATGGGTTTAGTGCAGTCAGACCATTGTGCGCATATCGGTTGGCAATGCGCTGAAAGGCTTGTTCCGTAAACATCTGTGTCTAAGCTTGACACTATCCAGGACAAAACACTACGCCTGATTGATACCCCATCCACCACTTTCAATGATTAATGCCATTGTTACCAATGCAGTAGTAAATACCTTTTAAAAGATGTACAGTAACTCATCAAGGTTTCTTCAAAAGCACCTTCCAAACCCATGAAAACTGTCTTATAGACAGACAAGGACAGCAGATGCATGGGAACCTATCATCTATAAGTTCCCCTGCATGCCACTCACCATCCTGACTTGGAATATATATCGCTCTATCCCTAACCGCCACCTTTCTCAGGGCAGTTAGGGATGCATAATAGCCTAGTCAGAAACTCTCATCCCACATGACCGAATACAAAATAAAATTTGAGGAAGCATGTGGAAAGTTTGAGAGAGTGGGCTAAGCTGGATTGTGACTTCAGAGAGACGACACAAACCCATTGGATCAAATGGCCACCTTCTGTGCTGTCGCTATTCCATTCCTATTACATGCTTCCACACCCTTCATTTTCCAGTCTCTTTTATCCTT
Organism: Stegostoma tigrinum; assembly: GCF_030684315.1. Classification (NCBI taxonomy): domain Eukaryota; kingdom Metazoa; phylum Chordata; class Chondrichthyes; order Orectolobiformes; family Stegostomatidae; genus Stegostoma; species Stegostoma tigrinum. The sequence continues at coordinate 90,138,041 of NC_081357.1, forward strand.
CCTACCACCCCTAATACCTTTCACCATTTCACTAATTTTCCTCCATGACTGCTGCCCTACTCTCTCTCTCTCTCCACCCCAAAGATACCACCACCCCACCCCCCTCAGGCTCCCTCTTTATTCTGACCCACATTTCTTTTCTGCCCTTTCATAGGCTTGACTTACTTTCAAAATTCAACTTACACTTTTAAAAGGGATCATATCAGATTCAAACAAAAACAGAAATTGCTGGAGAATCTCAGCAGGTCTGGCAGCACCTGTAGACAGAAAGCATAGTTAGCATTTCAGAACCAGTGACCCTTCTACAGATTGCATTGTCTCCAGAGATTATGCCAGATCTGCTGATTTTCGGCAGCCATTGCTGCTTTTGTTTTGCGAATTCCAGAATAGGCAGTTCTTTGGTTTCCTTATAAAATAGATTCTAATCTTCTCTCTCTACTCACCCCATGCACGTCTGTGATATAATCAATTAGTTTCAAGAATAATTTGGTGTTATTCAAAATGATAAATGTAGAACAGTACAATACAATGAATGCAATTGAATTAGCACATAGATTGAGGGAGTTATATCAGTAATAGACGTATTCAGACAATAAAATGAAGTGCTTGGAAAGCTAATGCAATACTGGATGAATAACTACATGAGATATTTAAATATAACCAATATGTGCTCTGTACACTCTCTGTTGGAGAGAAAAAAATTTGGCCTGAATTTAAAGTATCTGTTGCTTTTGCTGAATTATCTGTGCTATCACCACACAACCAACACTTTGAAGTGACTTCTCTGTTAGTGCTGGCAAAAAAAAGGCCTTGTTGTGGATAACATGTCAAAGTTTGTTTAGTATAATCAGAAAAATATGAAACCAAGGCCCTTTCTGTGTACTATCATAGAATGTGTATTTTCATTATGTAAGATGTTGGTGCCCTCCCCTTTTGGCTAAGTGGGTAAGGACCAAAGACAGGAGAAAAGGTAAGTGAGGTGATTCCCAGTTGACAAAGTGGAGGGATCTGTTCAGTTGGTCACTCTGCTGCTGGATTTGATAGACTATCATGCGATCCAGAGATTTTCGCTCCTCACAACCCAGTGTAGATCACAGATAACTGCAAAATTAAAAGTAGTGGCATTTAAATCACATCTTTAGCTACCTCAAGGTAGCCTAATGTGCTTTACAGTCAGTAATGTACTTTTACTATGAAACAAAGTATACGTTGTCGGTATCCAGGTAAACCCAGCTGCCGACTTGTGCAAAGCTAGATTCCACAAGTGAACCCAGATAATCAATTTGAATATTAATGGTTGAAGGGCAGATATTGGCCAAGAAATCAAAGAGAACTCCCCTGCTCTTCTGCAGAATAGCACGATGGACTCTTTCACATTCAGTTGGGAGGTAGAGAGAGCCATAATTTAACATTTAGTCTGAAAGACAGCATCTTTGACAATGCGGCACTACCTCAGTACTGCACTGGTATGGCAACCTTAGATTTTGTACTCAAGTGTCAAGAGTGCAAGTTAAACCCGCATCCATCTGGCTCAGAAGCCAGGATGCAAACCAATAAGTTGAAATGAGTACCTCAGCAGCAAAACTCCGAGAATATGCTGATTCACATTGTGATACAGAGGGAATGACCACTGAAATGAGGTGTCCAGTGGAGGCCAGATACAACGAACTGAATCCCACTAAGAATCGGTATTTATGTAGAAAAATGACAAAGTATAAAATGAATAAATTGAGTTCCCTTCTTGAGCTTTCTGCTATTTTTATAATACATTGATGGATGTAAAATGCACCCTGATACAAACAGGCCTTGTAATGATAGATTAGCCCACTGGAGCTTGGATTGCATTAAGTTAGTACTTGACAGTGCTTGTTATCTTTCCACCAATATTATCTATGCTGCTTCCTTAGCAACTTAGAAAAATATGTATCCTGTCACTATTTTGAAAAAAAAAGCAAAAAACTGACCACCTTTTATAGTTATCACCTGCAAATTGAGTCATTTGTTTTCCTGGTGGCATAACTGGTGATTTGACTTCCTCCCAGGTCAATATTGCACATGTGAAAATCAATAGTTGATGTACCAGCTCATGGTACTAGTGGCAGCTTAATGTTTTCCTGACACATCCATCATAAAACATCTTTTTCATCGATCAAGGAAGAGAATAAACATCTCACAAAAGGTTGTCCAGTGCTTGCGAGAAGCCTTTGGAAACGTTTGTAATTTAGTGAAACAGTGGGCAGGGAATGGATGTTCTTCGCACCAAAAATACTGACTGATACAGAAAATATGAGGAAAATCTTTTTCACCCAGAAGGTGGTAGGAGTCTGGAACTCACTGCCTCTAAATGTGGCAGGGGCAGAGTCATAGAGATTTGCAGCACAGAAAAAAGCCCTTCAGCCCATTGTATCTGTGTTGATCAAAACAACTGTCTAATTATTCTGAGATAACACGGTGTGAAGCTGGATGAACACAGCAGGCCAATCAGCATCAGAGGAGCAGGAAAGCTTGAACACTTTTTCTGCTCCTCTGATGCTGCTTGGCCTGCTGCGCTCATCCAGCTTCACACCATGTTATCTCAGATTCTCCAGCACCAGCAGTTCCTACTATCTCTGTAACAGCCTAATTATTCTAATCTGATTTTCCAACACTTGGCCTAAGCTTTGTATCTCTTGGTGTCACAAATGCATATCTAAATACTTCTTAAACATTATCAGGATTTCTGCCTCTACTATCCTTACAGGCTCTGAGTCCTAGATTCTCATCAATTTTGGGGTGAGAAAGTGATCCATTGCATCTCCTCTAAACCTTCTGCTCCTTACCTTAAACCTATGTTCCTGACTTTACATCAAGGGAAAAAATTTATTCTATCTATCTATGCCCCTTATTATTTTATACATCTCGATCATGACCCTCTCAATTTCCTCTGAACTAAGGAAACAACTCCAGCCTAAGGCCCGAAATGTCAGCTTTCCTGCTCCTAAGATGCTGCTTGACTTGTTGTGTTCATCCAGCTCCTCACCTTGTTATCTCCAGTCTAATCAATCTCTCTTCATAACTGAAACTGTAGGGCCAGAAAACATCCTGGTAAAACTCCAGTATACAAATCCCTCCTGCAAAGTAGATACTAAAACTACACTGATGTGTAGATGCCACTGATCATCCCATCTGACCATCTTCTTATAGTCTAAGGCTATGTTCCCCACTATTTACCACTCCACAAATTTTCATTTTGTCAAACAATTCTGCATCCAATTATCCAAATTTCCTTGGACAATCCCATGGGCTCTTACCATCATTATCAATCTCCGATTCTGGACCTTATCAAAAGCCTTGCTTAAATCCAAGTAGATTATATCGAATTTGTTGCCTTCATACAGACCTGGTCACCTCTTCCAAAAATGTAACCTGGGGTTTGTCAGACATGACCACCCCTCAACAAAACCAACCTGACTGTTCTTGACTAATCCCTGCCTCTCCAAATGCAGATTAATTCTGTCTGTCAGAATTTTTTCCAATGGTTTCCTTAACATTGAAATTAAATTGACAGGCCTGCTGTTTCTGCTAATCCCCTGCTCCCTTCTTGAATAACCATAACCACATTGGCTGTCCTCCAGTTGTCTGGCACCTCTCCTGTAGCCAGAGAGGAATTGAAGATTATTGCTAGCACCCCTATTATTTCCTCTCTTGCTTCACTTGACAATCTGGGATAAATTTCATCTACTTTCAAGCCTGCAGACTCTTCAGAACCTGCTGTCTGTCCATGCTAACTTCCTTAACTGTATCATAGATCATCTCTCTGATTTCTAGCGTAGGGCTCTCGTTTGCAATCAGTTAATTTCAGATTTTTAAATGATTTGAATCTCCTCCAGATTCCTGGTTCTAGAAACTGAATTAATTTAGGGAATGTAAAATGAAGAAAGCAGTGGACAGTTGTTTCAGGGCAATAGAATTTCTGCATTTATTTAAAGAAAAGGTAAATATTGTGCAAGAAATATAGCTAAATGCAATAAACAGGGAGATTGACACAGTAAACTATATAGAGGAAAGTAATACCATTAATTACACTACTACCTAGATTAAACATTATTAAAACCTACAAAAGCAGTTTTAATTATAGCATCGTTAATTAGGTTTCCAACCTTTGGGGGCCCAGTGCACTGTCATCACCTGCTAGCTAGGTCGGAACTCTAGGGTCTCAAGAATATAAGCTCACCATTGGACAACACAGTTTTGAAATATGCCTGATAACAAAGTGTGGAGCTGGATGAACACAGCAGGCCAAGCAGCATCTCAGGAGCAGAAATATGCCTGGCTTTTCCCTGTTTGCTGTATCCAGAGCCTGAAAGAAGACTATAGCCTGAGTAGTCTTTTCACTTTGGGTTGAGTCTGCTGATGCAGTAATGTACATAGTGGATCAATTGGGTGAGTGCTTTGTTTCTGCAGGCCCAGTTTTCACCTCAGTATGTATCTGAGGCTTTGTCGTGTCAGTTGGGTCAGTGGTTTACAGAGTTTGTTGGTTGTTGGGTCTGCTGGTTGTGCTCAGTTGCCAGTGATTCCCAGGCCTGTGTCTGATACCTTTGCTCAGAAGCTCTCAGATAGTTCTTTTGGATTGCCTTTGGAAATAGGCATTGGAATTAGCTCTCAGAAAATAGCTGCTGGAATTTCTCTCAAATTGCTATTTCAGGTGAGATCAGGGGCTGCAGTTGTACTGATTATGGACCCCTTAGTTTTGTGCCAAATCTGTGTTGTCCATTGTGTTTCTGGTGTTCTTTCTGAAGTCAACAGTTTCCCGATTATTAGGAATAAGTGTGAATGGATTTTGACTGAAGCAGTATCTCCGTAGGCCCCATACAGTGTGTATTGTATAGCTCAAGATGTAAAAGCTGTCCCTAGCTACAGTCTGGTGAATGTTGGTTATTGTTCTTTTAGAGTGAAGGTGTAAATTGGAATTCCAGGCAATGCAGTGGTTCAGTGGTAAGCACTGCTGCCTTACGGTGCCAGGCACTTGGGTTTGATTCCACTCTCGGGCACTTTGGAGTTTGTATGTTTTCCCTGTGTCTGTGTAGGTTTCCGTTGTTTGCTCCAGTTTCCTCCCACCAGTCCAAAAATGTACAGTTAGGTGATTGGCCATGCTAAATTGCCCCATAGTGTCAAGGGATGTGCAGACTAGGTGAATTAGCAGTGGGCAATACAGGGCTATTAAGATAGAGTGGGGGGTTGGATCTGGATGGGATGCTCTTCAGAGGGTTGGCGTGGAGTCAATAGGCCAAATGGCCTGCTTCCACACCATAGGGATTCTATGATTCAATGGTCCCAAACAGAAATTCCTAGTATGCTGGCCCTGTTTTCTATTTACTGCAACCTGAATCCAGGATTCTGCTCAGTATTTTAGATCTTGGAAAATTCCAAGGTCTTGTCCAGTGATTTAGATGATGGAGAATTTGCTCAATCCTACACAACACCCATATTGTCCCTCTCAAGTATTCATTTAGAACTTTTACCTACATTCTCTAGCTCCATGTACAAATTACCACTGTGGTCCTTAATGGACCCTATTCTTTCCCTCGTCATCTTTTTACCCCTTATGTTTCAGTAAAGCAACTTAGAATTTTCCTTTGTTTTACTAGTCTGTATCCTTTCATATCCTCGTTTAAATTTGCTAGTTTCCCTTGTAAGTTCCCTCTTGCACATTCTAAATTTCTCCAGGGTTTCTCTTATTTTGTGCCTTCAGTATCCGCCATAAGCCTCCCTTTTTCTCACAATCCAATGCGGTATGTCCGTTAATATCTGATTTCACAGGATTTGATAATCCCATCCTTTTTCTTGTTTGGAAAATGTTTGCACTGTACTGTCCATATTTCTTCTGAGAATACATTCAATATTCCTGTGATAGATTTACTGAAAGTATCCATTCGCAGTCCACTCTGGCCAAATTGTATCTGATAATCTTAAAATGAGTCTTAGGCCCAGTTGAGAACTTCATTATCAGGATCATTCTTGTCTTTTCCCATAATAATTTTAAATCTAATGGAGTTAAGCTTTCCTGCTCCTAAGATGCTGCTTGGCCTGCTGTGTTCATCCAGCTCCATACATTGTTATCTGAGATTCTCCAGCATCTGCAGTTCCTATTATCTCTTTTACAATGTCATCTCTTTTCCTGTTGTAATTGATTTTCATAACAAATTGTGACACAATCTCCTTCTACCTCCTTCCCTGTCTCACCTGAAGACCCTGTACCGTGGAATTTGGAGCTATCAATCCTGCTTATCTCTCAACCATGTCTCAGAAATAGCAATGACCTCATGGCCCCATCTTTTAATTTGTGCACTCATTGTCTGCCTTGTTCATCAGAATCCTAGAACTAAATTAAACACCATTCAACCATGCCAATCTCCTTGTGCCTTAACTAGCCTGCAATGTATATACCTTCCTGACTCACTTACTGTCTCTTCTAATTTCTGTCTGGATGTTCTGTCTGAATCCCACTCCCTACAAAGTTAATTTAAACCTTTGTAACACTTAAGAAGTATTTTTATACACATTTGCGATGTCAATGCATACAAGGCTATGGGCCAAGTTCTGGAAATTGAGATTAGAATAGTTAATTGGTTGTATTTGACGAGCATAGATGCAATGGGAGTTTTTTTTTCTGTGCTGGAATCTGTATGGTTCTATGACACAGTTTCCCTCTCCCTGACCTTAACCCAGGAAAGAACTGACTCCTTCAGTTTAGATAGTAAATAGAGGCTAATCCTCATGGTAAACGTGATTAATTAAGTTGGGCTGGATCTGTCTGATCTAAAAAAAACAAACTTCTTCCCCACGTGCTGTCTTCTTAGTCTATCATTAGCTGCCAGATGTCTTCAGCCCGCAGCCCTTCATATCTGTCAGCCCTGTCCTGACAGCATGAATGAACTAATAACCCTCTACTTGACTATTCACTGTAAAAATCTGCCACAGCCAGCAATCTCTCTCAAAACCCGACCCCAAAACACTGTTAATTGAGGACAGAGAAATGCTGTAAAACCATTCAGGAAATCCCCATGCTAATGATTGCGATTACAACCTTTGGATAGCTGAGGTCAACATTTTTTGATCCTCAGACTTAACCACCTGATTGGAAATTAGATACAGGAGAAATGTTATGCAGAATCTTTTTTATTCTGTTCCTTCCTGGAGGTTTCAATTTAAAAATTGGGTCATAAATATTCCCTGCTATATTCTACTGTTCACCTGTCTCCCTTGTAACACGTCACTCCACATTTTCAGGTTGACTCGCCTGCCCTACCACCAACCACTCACCCTCTTCCCAGTGCTGACCCGTCAGTCTCTGGACCATACCTAACACAAAAAGGGACAACACTATATACCACAAAATTCCTGCCCAATTTCCTGGTGTCAGCTATGGCTCAATGGTGATTTATGTTGACTCTGAGTTAGAAGGTCGTGAGTTCAAGTCACTTTGCTTGAAAACAAAATTTGAGGCTGCAAGTCCATTAAAATGGGGTCAGCTACACTGTCAGAGGTGCCATCTTGCCGTTAAGTTATTGACCCAGTGTCAGAGGTCTCAGAATACTGGATGGATTGAGGTGTGTGTCAGAACCCCAGGGATGTCCCAACACACTGACCTCAAACTAAATTGCGCAGGAAGTTTGAACTTCCGATATTCAATTCTCTTGCCCGACACCACCTTCAGGATTCTTTTGCACACACCTCAACTTTGAACTAGAGTCAGAAACTTTGGACAGTTCCAACATAACATAGAAAATAGGAGCAGGAGTAGGCCATTCAACACTTTGAACCTACTCCACCATTCAATATGATCATGGCTGATCATCCAACTCAATACTCTGACACTATTTCACCCCATACACTTTGATCAATATAGTACCAAGAACTACGTGTATCTCCTTGAAAATATTCAATGTTTTAGCCTTAACCACTTTCTGCAGCAAACAATTCCATCGGCTCACCACTCTGAACGAAGAAATTCCTCCTCATCTCTGTCCTAAATGGCCCACCTCATATCCTTAACCTGTGACTGCTAGATCTGGATTCCCCAGTCATTGGGAATATCCTTCCTGAGTATCAGAGATAATGGGAACTGCAGATGCTGGAGAATCCAAGACAACAAAATGTGAGGCTGGATGAACACAGCAGGCCAAGCAGCATCTCAGGAGCACAAAAGCTGACATTTCGGGCCTAGACCCGTCATCAGAGAGGGGGATGGGGTGAGGGTTCTGGAATAAATAGAGAGAGAGGGGGAGGCGGACTGAAGATGGAGAGAAAAGAAGATAGGTAGAGAGAGTATAGGTGGGGAGGTAGGGAGAGGATAGGCAATGGTTTGCAATGCCACTGTACCCAGTGTGGCTTCCTCTACATTGGGGAAACCAAGCAGAGGCTTGGAGACCGCTTTGCAGAACACCTCCGCTCAGTTCGCAACAAACTACTGCACCTCCCAGTCGCAAACCATTTCCACTCCCCCTCCCATTCTTTAGATGACATGTCCATCATGGGCCTCCTGCAGTGCCACAATGATGCCACCCGAAGGTTGCAGGAACAGCAACTCATATTCCGCCTGGGAACCCTGCAGCCTAATGGTATCAATGTGGATTTCACCAGTTTCAAAATCTCCCCTTCCCCAACTGCATCCCTAAACCAGCCCAGTTCGTCCCCTCCCCCCACTGCATCACACAACCAGCCCAGCTCTTCCCCTCCACCCACTGCATCCCAAAACCAGTCCAACCTGTCTCTACCTCCCTAACCTGTTCTTCCTCTCACCCATCCCTTCCTCCCACCCCAAGCCGCACTCCCATCTACCTACTAACCTCATCCCACCTCCTTGACCTGTCCGTCTTCCCTGGACTGACCTATCCCCTCCCTACCTCCCCACCTATACTCTCTCCACCTATCTTCTTTTCTCTCCATCTTCGGTCCGCCTCCCCCTCTCTCCCTATTTATTCCAGAACCCTCACCCCATCCCCCTCTCTGATGAAGGGTCTAGGCCCGAAACGTCAGCTTTTGTGCCCCTGAGATGCTGCTTGGCCTGCTGTGTTCATCCAGCCTCACATTTTGTTGTCCTTCCTGAGTATGCTCTGTTTAGCCCTGTTATAATTTTATAGGTTTCTGGGAAAACCAGTTTATTCTTCTAAACTCCAGTGAATAGAGTCACAACCAATTCAGAGCCTCTTCTTACATTAGTCCTGCCATCCCAGGAGTCAGCCTGGTAAACCTTCATTGCACTCCCTCCAAAGCCAGGACACCCTTCCTCAGATAAGGGACCAATGTTCTCAATGTAGCCCCACCAAGGACCTGATCAATTGCAGCAAAAATTACATGGATAGTTAACTTGAAAATGTTAGGAAAAACAAAAATCTATGTAACTACTGCGTAATAACACAACTGACCCCATAATCATTCACACTAACCTCCCAATTCCCAATTCCCCATCCTTCAACCCAATCCACTCCGGGTCCGATGACCCTTCCTCAGAACAGAGTTTAAATAACAGGTGGGGAAACACAACCGTGTTTCATTGGAGGCTGCACTGATAATGTTATCCAGCAGGAAAATGAAACGCCTGCAGAACAACAAACCAGCTCAGTGAGCCAACTAACCACAGCATGATCAGAATAGGTTTGTCGAGTGGTTGAAGGGTAGTGGTGTAAATGGGGTCTAGCTCTATGTGTTTATTCGTGGCTTTCTTAGTGGATAACCAGGTTTCTAGGAATTCTAAGCACAGGAATTCCCAAAAGCCTGGTTCTCCACTAAGAAAGCCATCAATAAACACATAGAACTAGACCCCATATACACTCCATTGCAAAGGAACACCAGAAGTGAGGTAAGCCAGCTCAATGGGCACCAGAGTTTAAATAACAGGTGGGAAAATACAATGGCACTTCATGGGAGGCTGTACTGATGATGTTACCCAGCAGATTAATGAAACGTCTGTGGAACAATGAACCAGCTCAGCAAGCCAACTAACCACAGCATCCACAACCCGAGTTACAAATCTACTCTACAACTGTTCAGGTCATTTCAACACAATCACTTAAATAAACCCCCTAAAACTCAACTACCTATCCAACATCCTCCCCAACTCCTAATGTCACTCACCTCCTTGACCCAGCACCCTTCCCACCTGTGACTTAAACCATTTGCTGCCCTACCCACCTACTCATTCACTGCCCATATCATCACCACCATTGCCATCTCACCACCTACCCTCACTACCATGCTATCCTTTCACTAACATTCATACTGGGCATTTAAACTTACTTTATGCACATGGTGACCTACAAAGTGCGCATGCCCTGAGCTGACTGAGCTACAATGAGGCCCTTCCAGGAACTGTTCGCTAACTCTTTCCATAGAAGCCAGATTCGGAAAATCCAGCCATGAATTTCGAACTCCATCAGGGTGTAGAAATATCCAAGAGAAATGGCAAATATGATGATTGTTGCATCCCAAATGATCCAGGGCATGATTAAAGGTCCTGTCTACCCTTATGGGTGATTTAAAACACTAGCTTACTAATTTGAAGTCAAGCAGAGGCTTTGTGGAAAATCTCTACTCCACCTGCAACAATGACCCAAACCTTCCATATTGCTGGCTGATTCACCTTGCTGTCATATTAACATTTCTATCCTGGGCCTGCTACAATGTTCAAACAAAGCACAATAAAATCTCAAGGAGTAACACCTCAATTTCCACTTAGGCAATTTTAACTTCAGGGTCTCGACATTGAATTCCATAACTTCAGAAACTGACAACATTATGTCTGTTTTCTGTTTTGCTTCCAGACTATACCTGCCTCGCCCCACCTCCAATCATATTCATGCCTTGTTTACTTTGCACTTAGTCAGAAGTCACATGACACCAGGTTATAGGCAAACAGGTTTATTAGAAATCACGAGCTTTCAGAGCTCTGCTTCTTCGTCGGGTCAAGTGCGTGCCCTTACTTTGCACTTAGCGAGGACATGTTCTGTCCCTTCCACACCTTATTTGCATGCATTTTATATTTCTTTCATCAACAGTATCATCAAATTTCCCTTTTGCACTTGTCCCTCCTCTGTCACTGTCAAAAGTATTTAAATAAATATTTTCCAACATCTTTCAACTAAGGTTACCATGAAGACCTCTCATTTTCAACCTCTCCCCTTGCCTGAGACACAGTGATCCTCAGATTAAACCACCTCTCGTCACCAATTTCTAATAAAACAGCCATTGTGTGATCCAGTAGGACTATGGTGAACTTTATCTTACAATTCTGAAGGAGAATCATATTTGACTCAGCAGGTTTACTTTCACTCTCCAATAATGCTGCGGACCTGCTGAGTTCTTCCAGCATTCTTTGTATTTGCTATAGATTTCCTGCACCAGGATTTTTTTTCTTAGAGAAGAGTTGTTTCTGATATCCTGGCCATTATTTATCCCTCAATTAATCTCACAAAAACAAATTACCCAGTCACAAACGCTTTAATTTGCTATTTGTGGAAGCATGCTGTGCGCAAGCTGCCTTGAAATTTTTCTCCAATACAGCAGTAACTATAATTCACTGCAAAGTGCTGTGAATATGAATGGTATTTGCTTCCACCATCCCTTTTGACAGTGCTTTCTTGATCGTAACAGTTTAAGTCTAAATCTCCATTGTTGACCTTCCTGCTATTGTAAACTTAAGAGAAAATGTCCCTAGGTGTTTAACGGATGAGAAACTTTTATAGGTGAACTCTGTGCTATCAGGGGCTTCATCTCTGAAGAATGATTATTCTGTTCATATCAAAGCAAATTACTGTGATGCTGGAAATCTGAAACAAACATAGAAAATGTTGGAGAGACTAAGCAGGTCTGGCAGCATCTGTAGAGAGTGAAACAGTATTGTTTTAAGTCCAATATGACTTTTCTTCAGACCTTCAGATTTTCTGAAGATGAATCAGATTTCCATCATCCAAGGAATTTTAATTTGATTGTAATAGTTACAACTTGACTTTTTGTTGCTAAGACGAAGGTGTACAGGTCCAATCTGGATAAATGCCAGCATTCTCTTACTAAGACTTAGCAACCTAAAAGGTTGAAGATTGGTTGAAACAGAAACAAAGTTGCTGGAAAAGCTCAGCAGGTTTGGCAGCATCTGTGAAGGAGAAAACTGAGTTAACATTTTGGGTCCAGTGACCCTTCTTCAGAAGGATCTAAGGAAGGGTCACCAGACCCAAAACATTAGCTCTGTTTTCTCCTTCACAGATGCTGCCAGACCTGTTGAGCTTTTCCAGCAACTTTGTTTTTGTTCCTCATTTACAGCATCCACAGTTCTTTTGGTTTTTATTCAGAATTGATTGGATTTCATCTTGATTTTGATTATTGCACAATGTTGGGTAATTACCCTTTGGTTCATGGAAGGATTGAAGTTTGTTTCTAAAAGTGCTATCTATGAATCTAAATATAGTGCAAAAGTCCTGAATAATTCACCTACTGTTGTGAATTCTGATGGAAAACTGATGGAATTTAAAGTATGCCAGAATGAACAAAGTTAATTTTCTGCTTGATGAGTTCACTCCTTTAACTCTCTTGGAATTTTTTTTTATTATAATTCATCCTCAACTACAATATGATGTTAAAGTATCATTCTTCCTTTGATTGAAACATTTGCTTTTGATCAGGAATCTTCCTGTTGATAAACTATTCGCTAGGACCTGACTCTAATCCTTTACCTTCTTGACAATGAGATTTTCGACAATGCATCATTCTCACATTTAATTAGCAACAGTAATTTAAAAGGCATAGTGACAGTGGTGGATTATGTAGGAAAATGGACAGTTTTCAATTCTGTGTCAAGAATGAGAAAATTATGTCAGCATTAAAACTCCAGCAGGTGTAGCCCTCCCTTCTCAAAGTCAATAATAAATCTAAAGAGAACTTTGGGAGAAATACGGGAGACTGTTCCAAAGAGCTACTAGGATATAAAGCCTGCTACCGTGAAGAGTAATTGAGATGAATAGCTTTGTAGTGATTGTAATGAAGTCAGCCAGGTGGAACTCATGGAGTTTCCTGACTGGGGCTGTTAATCGGGTCTGATCAGGGAGCCCTGGCTGACAGAGAAGAACAGGGTTGTCAGACATCCTGTTCACGCTGAGGGCTGGAACTGAGAGAGCTGGTTCAGTGTCAAGGACTTGCAACATATAAATAAAGGGTGAATTGGTGATGGGATATCAGCCTTTGTGGAGTTATTTCAAGCCAAAATGCATTTAGTGGGAAGCATGAGTTAATTTTCTGCATGATGAATTCAACTCCTTAAATTCTGTTAGAAAATTCTTTACTATAATTTATCCTCAACTCCAACATAATGTTGAGATTCTTCATCTGATTGAAACATTGGCTTTTGATCGGGAATAATCCTGTTGAAAACCTATTGCTCAGCAATGGTTTTGGCATTGAGAAATCTATCAATTTCAGTATTGAAAGTAATTAATGTCTGAGCCTCTGCATCCGTTTGGGACAGAGAGTACCAAAGATTTACTGCCCCCTAAGTGAAGATATTCTCCCTTACGACAGTTCTAAATGGCCTGCCCCATGTCCTGAGACTTTCCCCAAAACTGCTTCAACAAGGGAAAACATCCTTTCTGCATCTACCCTGTTGGATCCAAAATGAAGTTATACATTTGAATAAGATCATCTCTTAGTCTTATAAACTATTCTAAAATATCTGTGTGTGTGTGTGTGTGTGTGTGTGTGTGTGTGTGTGTGTGTGTGTGTGTGTGTGTGTGTGTGTGTGTGTGTTCATATTCCTGCAATCATTTGTGGTGCATTCCTTTCATATTATAAACTGTGGCATAACACTCAGGACATTTCACATATGAGTGTGCTTGTTAGTTCCTCTGAAATAATAATGACTGACCTTAAAAATTGTCATTATAACCACTGCTGAATGAACCTTTAATACATGGATCCATTGTTCTCAATCTTACTGCAGTTAGACCACCTTGTGTTACTGTACATTTCCAACAGGAGTCTGTAAGGTATCATTGGTGAGTGAAAGCCACTTGCTTGTGATATCCCCTTCTCCCATCAGCCAATACAAACCATTACAAATGAATGATAATATATATAAGTGACCTCAACAAAGATACCCTGGTTGGTGATCAGTGAGCGGTGAGGAAGAAAGACAATTGAATTAGAAGATAAAATGTAGAACTGTTTCTATCCAGAAGTACAATTTCAGAAATAAAATATTCTTCAGATTATTTTATCATAAAGTAGCCTATAATATTGCAGACGAACGTTGAAAAATTGAACCTGTATTGAGCTGTTCATTATTAAATTTAAATACTATTGCCCATGTTCTGCTTCAGATACATGTACAAGAAATCATCAATTCGTAGAGGCAGAAACATCTTTAAATGCAAAGAAGTCTTAAATGAGACTAACCTTAAAATAACCTTCATCCATGATTGATGTCCCTCTAATGGTTTTGATTTAAAAGCACTTTCATCCTCATTTCACAGGCTTTACAACATAGAATGAAGAGTAAAAATGATCATTGTTATGGACAGAGATAGAAAAAATTGTATTGTGATATTTGTAGGAAGTATGACCTGCCAGTGAAATTTGGAGCATTTCGCTTATGGTAGGTTTCCTATTCTAAAATTTTGAATATATATTTCATTGTAAGAAATTTAATGCCTTCAAACAGGAAAGTAGGCTGCTCCAACTGTAATCAATGCCACCTCTGTATAAGCCATAATTCAGTTGGAGTCCCTGTCATCCATCTTGGAAGTTCTGGTTTCAAGTCCCACTCCAGGCGCTTGCATGCTTACTTCAGGCTTGCAGCACTGTGGGAGTGTTACACATTGTGTTGAGTGTCAAGATATTAAACTACATAGGCATTAAAAAACTTCCATCATACTAATTTGAAGAAGAACAGAGAGCTTTATTCTTGAACCAAACTCCGACAGCAAATTATCTGTCAATATCACATTGCCATGTGCATAAATCGGCTGCAACATTATTATACCTATTGCCACACCACAAGGTAATTAATTGGTAGTGCATCAGTTTGGGATGTCATGACAATGGGAAGAGTACCATATAGGTTCAAGTTCATTCTGCTTGAAGAATTAAGTGTAGGCCTACCGTGAATTGCTGATTTAACTAACACTGAGGAAACAGCGGTGGGTTGAAATTGGTCCTGCCACCTGCAGAGGCAGGAATAAGGCAGCAATGGATAGATGGTGAGGCTGGCAAGCTGCAATGCTGTGTCTGTTGATTGGGACATTGATTTAGTTGTAATGATGAATGTCAGTTCCTCAGCCCTCCTTCACTGCTCCCCCCGACTCCCATGTCTTCTGATACCCTATTAGGCCTCCATGCATCTCCATTCCTTTTTGTGACTGCCATGCATCTTGCTGCATTCACCTTCATATCACCCATACCCACTCCATGCTCCCCTTAGCCAGTTGTGCAGTAGTAGTGTCCGTACTTCTGAGCCAGGAGGTCCGGGTTTAAGTCCCACCTGCTCCAGAGGTGCATTATAATAATTTGGACAGTATGGTTAGGAAATATCTACACCATGGGCAGATTTTGTGAGCCATGTTTTTGAGGTGGAAATGGAAAAGCTTAAATTCAGAAGAATCCAAAACTGTAGAGTTTCCAATCAAAAAAAATAGTAAAACATATTCAAAAAATGATATCCTCTTAAGTGGTCAATCTGTTAAGAAAAAAACTCAAATATTATTCACTAATCACATCACTGATAAATAATACTTTTATCACTCTATTAATCTGTCAATGAGACTGTGAACACAATCTGCTAAGAATATAGAAAGTGTATTAGTGCAGCACAGGAATAAGCTCTGCAGGCTACTATATCTGCACCGGCCATAATGCCAGACGAAACTAATCCCATCTGCCTGTATATAGTCTGCATCTCTCTATTCCCTGCCTATTCATGCATCCTAATTCCTATTAAACTTTGCTAACATATCTGCTTCTATCACCACCCTTGGCAGTACAATCCAGATACCTAATATCCTCTGTGTAAAAGAACTTCCTTTGCACATTTCTCTTAATTTTTTTCACTCTCAACTTAAATCTGTGTCCCTGTCTATTTGGCATTTCCACCCTAGGAAAAAGGTGCTGACCATCCACCCTATCCATGTCTCATAATTTTATGCATTTCTGCCAGGTTGCCCCCTCAGCCTCTAATGCTATCATAAGAACAATCCAAATTTACGCAACTTCTTGTTATAGCTACTACACTCCAATTGAGGCAACTTCCTGGCAAACCTCTTTTGAGCCATCCACATCTTTTAAAGCCTCCACATCTTTTCCTATAGTGTCGGGATCAGAAGTGCACACTATAAACCAAATGTAGCCTAACTAAAGTCTCATACAGATGCAACACGACTTGCCACATTTTATATTCAACGTCTGGCTGATAAAGATAAGCATGCCGTAGGCCTTCTTTGCCTACTGTGTTGTCACTTTAAGGGAGCTATGGACTTGAACCCCTATATGTACACTTTCCTCTTGATTTGTCCTCTCAAAATGCATCACCTGACACTTGTCCAAATTAAATTCCATCTGCCATTTCTCTGCCCAACTTTCCAATTTATCAATATCCTGCTGTATCTTTTGATAGCCTTCCTCAATATGCACAACCACACTAATTTTTGCATCATCTACAATCTTACTAATCAGACCATGTACTTTTCATCTAATTCATTTATATAGATTACAAACAATAGAGCACCCATCACTGATCCTTGCAAATCACCACTGATCACAGACCTCTGGTCAGAATAACATCTGTCCATGGCTGTGCTCTGTCTCCTAAGACCAAGCCAATTTTATACCCAACTTGCCAACATACCCTGGTTCCAATGCAACTTAATCTTCTGGACTAGCTTTCTATGAGGAACCTTGCCAAATGCTTTAGGAAAGTCCATGCAGACAATATCAACTGCACTACTCTCACCAATCATCTTCATCACTTACAAGAAATACTCAAGCAAGTTTCTGAGACAAGACTTCACCTGGGTAAAGCCATGTTGACTAGTCCTAATAAATCCACTCTTCTCCTGTCCCTAAGAATATCCTCCAATAATTTCCCTTCCACTTATTGTCATGCTCACTGGCCTATAAATGCCTGGATTATTCCTGTTGCACTTATTAAGCAAACAGCAACACTGGCTATTCTATAATCTGTTAGGACCTCATAAGTGATTAAAGAGAATTCAAAGATGTCTGTCAAGGCCCCAACAATCTCCTCCCTTGCCTCCTTCAGTATCTCAAGCTAGAACCCATCATGGCCTGGAGACTTGCCTATTTAATATTTGTCAAGACACCGAACACCTCCTCCTTCTTAATGTTGATATGCCCCACTACAGCAGCATACCCCTCCCTGACCTTACCTCCTTCTATACCCTTCTCCTTGGTGAATACAAATGCAAAGTACTCATTATGGACTTTGTTCACTTCCTCTGGCACCACACATAAATTCATCCTTAGTCATTGAATGGACCTGTCCTTTCCCTTGTTACCCTCTTGTTCCAAATGTGTGCATAAAATACCTTGGGATTCTTCTAAATCCTACTGCCTAGGACATTTTGTGGCACCTAATTTCTTGCCTAAGATCTTTCCTGCTTCCTTTGTATTCTTCAAGGACCTTGTCTGACTTCAGTTTCCTAAACTTTAGATTTGCTTCCTTTTTCTTTTTGATGAAACTTTTGATAAAACTCATTCCAAAGTTCCTGAATCTTGCCTTTCTCACAGAAATGTGCTGGTCCTGAACTCTGATCAACTGATCTTTAAAAAATTTCCATATGTCCGATGTGGACTTACTCTCAAACATCAACCCCCCCACCCCCCCCACCCCACCTCGCAAATGCAACTTCTCCAGTTCCTGCCTTATACTACTATAATTAACCTTCCCCCAATTCCGAACTTTAACCCGACGACCAGTCTTATCCTTTTCCATAATTTTTTTTTACTTTATAACTCAATCATCTAGTCATACTTGTCTCACCTATAATAACCAATCCTGGGCAATTTTAACAATGGAATCCACTAAAACTGAAAAGAAACCAGATCATCTCTTTTCTAATTTCTCCCAATTATCCTGACAATTTAATCTGCCCAGAAGGAGGTGTGGGGCTTTTTCCTCTTTGGAAAATCTGGAGCTTTTTTGTTTCAAATAAAAAGGGCATTAAGCATTTAAATCACTTCTAATTGTTATATTAAAATTCCCAAACTGTGTTTTCTTCTGTTTGTATGTGGAAGAGTACGACTGTTTCCAGTGAGAAAGGTATTCTAGTTCATCTTAATATCACACAATGCTAATCCACGTAATGGTTGAGTTCTCGTTGTTGGGCAGACAACCAATCACTACAATAAGTATACACCTAACTGATCATACAGCACTTAACTATTGAAATGGAAAATGACAAATTTTCTGTGACAAGTTTGTCATGAAAAAAATTACAGGATCGGACATTATCAGGTCGGTTTTTTCCATCCAAGGGCTGGACTTTCCTACATGATTTGTGACTCCTCTGTGAAAACATGAACAACATTTACTTACCGAAAAGGCCAATCTTGCTAAAATTGTGGGAAGCTGGGAGATTTAGACAGCCCACCCTGCAATGAACTCAGTAAGGCTGACTAGGCTCAGCTGACAATGGCAGTTGCTTTCCTTTCCTGAAGCATATCTGACTTGATAGAGGTGTATAAAATGATCAGAGGTATAGGTAGAGTGTACAGCAAGAGACTTTTTCCTAGTGTGGAGGTCGCTATTATGAGGGGGCATAGTTTTAAAGTGAGTGGAGGTAGATATAGGGGAGACGTCAGAGGTAGGTTCTTTGCTCAGAGAGTGATCGAGGCGTGGAATGCATTTCCAGAGAGGGTAGTGGAGTCAACCTTGTGAGGGGCATTTAAGCGGCTATTAGATAGGCATATGAATGATAGTATCATGTAGGGGTGGAGGTTAGGTAGACCTTAAGATTAGGGTAAAAGTTCACCACAACATCGTGGGCTGAAGGGCCTGTACTGTGCTATACTGTTCTATGTTCTATGTTCTATCAGCAACAAGATGGCTTGCTGCAGTTCTGTAACCATCTTGTGAACTGATTAATACAACTGGAATATTGGTGTTCACAATATGTTTATTGGAGGAGTTGTTTTCCTTTGCTTAAATCTATTTTAAGGACCATTAAAAATGTAAGTCTCGAAGTGCATTCAGTTCAAATTGGTCTTGGTAAATTCAAATAATGTACAAACATTCCAGCCAAAAATAGAATGTTTATTATCTTGGACTTAATTTGACATTTGGTTTTATTTTAACAAAGTCTTACACGGACCTAACTGTGATGTTGACAAAACACAAAATTCAGAGCGCCAAACATTCAGCTAACAAAAAGCTTTAAAATTATAAAAGGGCTTAATAACACTGTAAGAACATAAGATTCTGGAGCTGAATTAAGTTATTTGGCCTCTCGAGTCTGCTCCACCATTCAGTCATGGCTGAAATATTTATGAACCCCATTTTCCTGCCTTCTGCCCATAACCCTTGATCCAATTACTAATCATAAACCTATCTATCTCTGTCTTAAGTACCCTCAATGACTTAGCCTCCACAACCCTTTGCAGCAACGAGTTTCACCGTTTAGTTACCCTCTGGCTAAAGAATTTCTTCTTCATTTCAGTTCTATGATGTCATCCCATCGCTCTGTGAGTGTGCCCTGGGTTCTAGTCTCTCCTACTAATGGAAACAACTTCTTCACATCCACCGTATCCAGGTCTCTCAGTATTCTGTAAGTTTCACTTAGCTCAGTCCTCATCCTTGTAAACTTCACTGAGCACAGATCCAGAGCCTCAACTGCTCCTCATATGACAAGCCCTTTATCCACAGAATCATTCTTGTAAACCACCTCTGGGCCCTTTCCAATGCCATTTTGCCTTCAATTTGGGGCTCAAAACTGCTCACAATATTCCAAAAGTGGTCTTCCCACAGCCTCAGCAATACACTTTTTTTTTGTATTCTAGCCCTCTTGATATAATTCCAATATTACATTTGCCTTCCTAACTATCCCTGAGCAGGCCTGTTAACCTTATGAGAATCCTGAACTAGGATTCTGAAGACCATTTGTACTTCAGATTTCCAAAGCCAATCACTGTCTACCATTCTTCCTACCAAGGTGCATAACCTCACACTTTCCCTCATTATATTCCATTTGCTACACCTTTGCCCACTCACCCAGAATGTCTGAGTCCTTTTGCAGCTTCCCTGCTTCCTCACCACTTCTTGGCCCTCTACCTATTTTTGTGTCATTTGCAATCTTAGTAGAAATGTCCTCAGCTCCTTCATCCAGATTGTTAATGTATAACATGAATAGTAGTGGTTCTAACACTGATCCCTGCGGAACTCCATTAGTCAATGACTAACTATGAAAAGATTCCTTTATCCCTACTCTCTGCCTTCTGATAATCAGCTAATCATCTGTCCGTGCCAATGTCTTGCCAGTGATACCTTGCACTATTATCTTATTAAGCAGCTTCATGTGCAGCACCTTGTAAAAGTCCTTCTGGAAATTCCAGTAGATCACACCCACTGGCTCTCCTTTGTCTATCTTGTTCATTACCTCTTCAAAGAATTCTAACCGATTTTTCATGAAGGGGAGCAAGAGGCGGCGCCGATACAGTCATCAATGTAATGGAGGAAGAGGTGGGGTTTGGGGCCTGTGTAGGTGCAGAAGAGGGACAGTTCCACGTAACCTACAAAGAGACAGGCATAGCTTGGGCCCATGCGGGTACCCATGGCCACCCCCTTTGTCTGTAGGAAGTGGGAGGAAGTGAAAGAGAAGTTGTTGAGGGTGAGGACGAGTTCGGCTAAGCTCCCAAGAGGAGCTTGAAGAGTTCGTCCACTTCACCAACACCTTCCACCCCAACTTCATGTTCACCTGGGCCATCTCCAACACATCCCTCACCTTACAGGACCTCTCTATCTCCATCTCAGGTAACCAGCTAGAAACTGATGTCCATTTCAAGTCCACTGACTCCCACAGCTACCTAGAATACACCTCCTCCCACCTGCTCACCTGCAAAAATTCCATCCCCTATTCCAAATTCCTTTGCCTCCGCCGCATTGGCTCCCAGGATGAGGCATTCCACTCCCGCACATCCCAAATGTCCACGTTCTTCAAGGACCGCAACATCCCCCCCCGCAGTGGTCAAGAACGCCCTTGACAGAATCTCCCGCATTTCCTGCAACACATCCCTCATGCCCCACCCCCGCAATAACCGCCCTAAGAGGATCCCCCTCATCCTCACATACCACCCCACCAATCTCTGGATACAACGCATCATCCTCCAACACTTCCGCCATCTACAATCCGACCCCACCGCCCAAAACATTTTTCCATCCCCACCCTTGTCTGCCTTCCAGAGAGACCACTCTCTCCGAGACTCCCTTGTCCACTCCACACTCCCCTCCAACCCCACCACACCTGGCACCTTCCCCTGCAACCGCAGGAACTGGTACACTTGCCCCCCACATCTCCTCCCTCACCCCCATCCCAGGCCCCAAGATGACTTTCCACATCAAGCAGATGTTCACCTGCACATCTGCCAATGTGGTATACTGTATCCACTGTACCCAGTGTGGCTTCCTCTACACTGGGGAAACCAAGTGGAGGCTTGGGGACCGCTTTGCAGAACACCTCCACTCGGTTTGCAATAAACAACTGCACCTCCCAGTCGCGAACCATTTCAACTCCCCCTCCCATTCTTTAGATGACATGTCCATCATGGACCTCCTGCAGTGCCACAATGATGCCACCCGAAGGTTGCAGGAACAGCAACTCATATTCCGCTTGGGAACCCTGCAGCCCAATGGTATCAATGTGGACTTCACAAGCTTCAAAATCTCCCCTTCCCCCACTGCATCCCAAAACCAGCCCAGCTCATCCCCTCCCCCCACCTCATCCCTAAACCAGCCCAGCTTCTCCCCGCCTCCCTAACCTGTTCTTCCTCTCACCTATCCCCTCTTCCCATCTCAAGCCGCACCTCCATTTCCTACCTCCTAACCTCAACCCGCCTCCTTGACCTGTCCATCCTCCCTGGACTGACCTATCCCCTCCCTACCTCCCTACCTATACTCTCCTCTCCACCTATATTCTTTTCTCTCCATTTTCGGTCCGCCTCCCCCTCCCTCCCAATTTATTTCAGAACCCTCTCCCCATCCCCCTCTCTGATGAAGGGTCTGGGCCGAAAACGTCAGCTTTTGTGCTCCTGAGATGCTGCTTGGCCTGCTGTGTTCATCCAGCTTCACACTTTGTTATCTTGGATTCTCCAGCATCTGCAGTTCCCATCATCTCTGTCTACATGTTCTGTTCTTCAGATGCCAGCAATTGCAACATTAATTAAATACAGCCTTGTATTAATTGCTCACTTGGCACATTTTTGCTTCCAAATTAGAAGCTTATGGGTTCAAATACCAGTCCAGAAATATGACTGCAATGCACATCAACCAGCTTCCAGAAACAGCAATGTAATAAGAGATCAAATAATCTTGAGTTTTGTGATTGTAGCTCAGGGAAAAGTGCAAGCTAGTGAAGGAGTGGTGTACTGAAGAAGAGCTTCTTCTGGATGAGATATTGAAGTTAAATTCCAATTGCATTCCCACATAGATGTAAAAGATCCATTGGCATCATTTCAAGGAAGAATAGGGGAGATATCTGCTATCTCTTGGTCAATATTTATTCTTCAAAAAACATCATGTAATAGATTATCTGGATGTGTTATAGAACCTTGCATGCCATCAGAGGCATTTCACTGACATAATGCACATTGGAATATTTGGAGATTGTGGTAGAAATGTAAATTTTTCTGACTTATGTAATGTCTCGTAAAACCTAAGGATGTTCCAACGTGCTCCTACAATCAATGACTACTTTTGCAGTTGTTGTTGTAACAGGGAAATGTGTCAACCAATTTGCACACAGCAAGCTCTCATGGAGAAACAGCGAAAATAGTAACAGAAAGAGGCCATGCAGCCCTTTGAGCCCGTTCTTCCATTCAACATGATTATGACTGATCATTCTATTCAGTACTTTGTTCCTGCTCTGAGTGAAGACATTTCTCCTCAACTCAGTCCTAATTGGCCTACCCCATATCCTTACACTGTGACTCGTGACTTGGACTCCCCAGTCATTCACAAAATGTTTCCTGCATTTACCCTGCCTGGTCCTGTTAGAATTTTATATGTTTCTATTAGATACTTGCTCATTCTTCTAAAGTCTAAAAATCAGTTTAAGTCTAAATAAACAGCAAGATATAAAAATATCAAATAACCCTTTCTCATTTAAGTCAATTGAAAGATAAATATTCTTCAGAGAGAAATTGACTGTTCATTGTCGAAACAGCACTGTGGAATTTTCTATATTCACTTGAGAGGGCAGACAATCCCTGGGTTGAACATCACAAACCATATATTAGCACTGCAGAGCCATGCAGGTGTGACAGGTTGAATTGTGTGCTCAGGTATGTGGAATGGAGGGCCTTAACAGACTTATATGGATACGTAGAAGCAGGCAGCAAAAGAGTTCTAGCAATTTGCAAACACTAGTTTCCACCTTCCCCTTCTGGAGCATTTCCCTGCCCAGAAAAGAACTCAGCTTATTTTTTTTAACCCTGTATAAATAAGCCAACCACCAAATTAAGAAATCTCCCATTTACAGAATGCAAATTCTGGCAACTAGGCAATGTGACAAAAACAAAATAAAAAATGCCAGGAGGGGAAAACAAGATGAAAACAATTTGTTTCAGAAGAGAGAATGCAGTCCAGGCCTGCATTGTCCACCCATCCCGAAACACTTCAAGGGTACCTAGAAATGGAACATCAGGGCATGTATGGATAGCAGATGAAGGAGAAGTAGAGGTGTGCAGATAGAGGACAGTTGTGCTCCAGGTAAACCCCGACAAGTCCTCAAGCAAGGAATCTCCCCACCACAAACTGACCAGGAGTCTGGAAGATTTGGTCCAGTTGATTCTGGTGAAAGACAGGGACAAGCATGTTTCCTGCATCTTCCACCAGTCAACGTAGGCAGGAAGGATGCCTCTATGCCCAGGCTGCACAGAGCCAATTCCAGCAAGCTGTTCTGCAGAAAGCGTTGGAAAGGATTCACAGATCTTTGCAGCACTCTCTGATGCTGACCTCTGGCTGAATGCCTTACAGTTGACAGAAGTAGACGGCATGCAGCACCAGCCCATGTGATGATTTTTAAATATTTTCTAACCAATCTGTTCAGAAATGATATGACTCACCTTTGGAGCTGGAGATGCCTGAACCTGGGCCTCCTCCCTCAGAGAGAGAGACATTACCGCTCAGAGCCCTTAGAGTCCAGTTCCTATTGTTTTGATACCAACCACCAAATCACTCTTTTCAGAATCCAGTTAAATGACCATGATGTGCTCTCAATGACCTCTGGGTGTAATCTGTAGGTAAAAGTACCTACATTTCTGACTCTGATATGAGTTGAGAACCCATGGCCTTCTGACAGTGAATCAAGAGAGTCACTCAGTGAAGTATGTCTCAAGCTTAGCATGTGACAGAATCACAGTATTGTTACAAGACACAAGGAAGCCATTTGGCACAGCATGGCTACATTGACTCTCTAAACCAGCATTTCACTCAATGCCATTCTCCCACCTTCTCCCCATAACCCTAGACATTCTTGCCTTCTAGTTAGCTATCTGTTTCCCTCTTGGATGCCTGTATTGAACTTGTCGCCATTGCGCCCTCAGGCAGTGCATTCCAGACTTTAGCCACTCACTGTGTAAAACTGTTTCTCTTTCATTTTCTGAAGAAGGGCCTAGGCCCAAAACATCAGCCTTCCAGCTCCTCTGATGCTGCTTGGCCTGCTGTGTTCATCCAGCTCTACACCTTGTTATCCCTAATTTTTCCAATCTGCTTTTAATACAAAGGTTTCTGTACTCTAGAATCATTCTCTTCATGTATTTTTATTCTCAGCACTGTCTCTAACGTCCTCACATTCTGCCTAACCTTCCATCCCCAGACCTGGACACAGTGCTTGAGCTCCAGCTAAACCAATGTTTTATACAAAGTTCAACATAAACTCCTTGTTCTTGTATTTTGTGCAAGTAAAGCTCAAAATACTACATCTTTATTGACCTTTCTCTCAAATTGTCCATGCCACCTTCATTTACCGGTGTAAATATTCCTTCTGATCCTGTACATTCTTTAAAATTACTGTACTTTATATTGTCTCTCCATGTTCTTTCTACCAAACTAAATTACTCCATATTTCTTCACAGTGAACTTCACCTTGCCACTTGCCCTCCCAGTCCACCAACTTACCTAGGTCCTTTTCAAGTTCTGCACTATCTTCTTATAATTCGCAATGCATCCAAGTTTTGAATCATTTTCAAAATTATCTTCGAAATTGTGCTCAGAACACTAAGGTCTAGATCGTTAATATATATCAGGAATGGTATGGATCCCAACATTGACCTCTGGGGAACTCTACTTCAAATCTTCCTCCAGCCTGAAAAATATCCAGTAACCATTACTGTCTGTTCCTGTCTCTGAGCCAATTTTGTATCCAAGTTATAACTGTTGCACTTATTCTACAAGCTATAGCTTTACTCACAAGCCTGTTGTGCGACATTGGATCAAATACTGTTTGGAGGTTAGTGTAATTTACCTCTTCTAAAAAATCCAAGTAAATTAAACACTATTTTTCCTTAAAAAATTCATGCTGGCTTTCCAACTTTACCCTCATTTGTCTATGCACCCTTAATGTTGACAGGACAATTAACTATAGAGCCATCTCAACACTTTCCCAGTGTCTGTTTTTAAAATACTTCCAACAGAGATCAGCGCATACCCAGGAATTAAGAGGAATTGGGTCGCTCATTGTGGTTGGAAGTTTTTCAGATGTGGAGGAGGTTTGCAGTGTTGTCTAAGGCTTAATTTTGAGTCTATTATTACAATTTTTATTTCTCTTTAGATATAAATGACCTACACTTAGAGCAGTAGTAAAATGTTTGGAGATGAAAGAAAACTAAGCAATATAGATGTTAGTGATGGCGTTAATGAAAGACTTCTGGATCCATAGACAGGACAGTTAAATGATCAAATGAAGTTTAATGAGAAGTGAAAAGTGATACACTTCAGAAGGATAATACGGCCAAAGGCATACTAGAAATGATATGGTTTTGAAAAGCGTGGATGAGCAGGAAGGTCTTGCTGTCCATATAAATAAATCATTGAAGTAGGCGGGTCAAGTACATAGAACATAGAACATTACAGCACAGTATAGGCCCTTCGGACCTTGATGTTGTGCCGACCTGTCATACCGATCTCAAGCCCATCTAACTACACTATTCCATGTACATCCATATGCTTGTCCAATGACGACTTAAATGTACCCAAAGTTGGCGAATCTACTACCGTTGCAGGCAAAACGTTCCATTCCCTTACTACTCTCTGAGTAAAGAAACTACCTCTGACATCTGTCCTATACCTTTCACCCCTCAATTTATAGCTATGCCCCCTCAGTAAATCAGATATTCGTTTTAAAAATGTTATTCAGATTCAGATTTATAAAGAGAGGAATAGAATATAAAAGCAAAATGGTCATGCTAGAATGTTATAAACTACTGGTTAGGCCTTAGCTGGAGTAACATACACAGTTCTAAGGTTTTGGAGTAGACTTGTAGCTCTGGTTGTAGGTGTTGAGGTTGGTTGGCTCGCCGAGTTGTTTCGTTGTTCTGCAGATGTTTCGTTACCACGCTTGGTAACATCCTCAGTGCAGCCTCTGATAAAGCATCGGTGTGCTTACCCACCGGGTTTTTAAACTCTGGGTTCCATTGCGATGGGTCGCCTTACTTCCAGGTTTCCTCCGTAATGGGATGTATGTGGGGTCAGGTTCAATGTGTTTATTAATAGCCTGCTTCGTGGAGTGCCATGCTTCCAGGAATTCTCGTGCTTGTCTCTGCCTAGCCTGGTCCAGGATCTTGGTGTTATCCCAGTTGAAGTCGTGGTTCTCCTTGACCATGTGGTTTGAGATGAGTGAGTATTGGTCGTGCCTTTTTGTAGCCAGTTAGTGTTCATGTACCCTTGTTGTTAGTTCCTTCTTGTTCATCCGATGTAGTGTTTCTCGCAGTCTCTGCAGAGGATCTTGTAGATGGCATTGGTCCTGTCCATGGTGGGGAGTGGGTCTTTAGTTCGGGTGAGCATGTTTCATAGGGTTGGTGAGGGTTTGTGTGCCACTCTGATGCCCAGCAGTCATAGGAATCTTGTGGTGAGTTTGGACCTGTTCCTGATGTAGGGTAGTGTGATGAGTGTGTCGGGGTGTGTAGAATCTTTCTGATACTGTTCCTGTAGGCATCTCCTGACCCAGTTCTTTGGATATCCATTATTCTTGGACATTTGGAAGAGGTATTCCTCCTCCTCTTGGCGTAGATCCATGTTGCTGCAATGTGTTGTTCCCACTTTAAATAGCTTTTGCACGCAGCTTCGTTTGTGTGTGCTGGGATGGTTACTATTGAAGTTCAATACCTGGTCTTTGCGCTCTATCATAACATCCAAGAATTTGCTGCGCTTAATGAGACCCATAGTATCCCTACCAGGCACTCCATTGCACAAATTAGCCAGAGAACTACAAAAAAGACTCAAGCACCTAGTCAACAAATCATTCCACTCCATCCACTCAGCCCAAAAATTCCTCAACTCCATCAAAGACATAAAGATAGAGAACAAAGAGACCATGACATTGTTTGATGTCACTGCCCTATTCGTGTCAATAGATATACCACTAGCAAGGAAAACAATGGCAACACTACTTGAACAAGAACACGACCCCAGTGAAACCATCTCCAAAGACAACATGCTTAAACTACTGGACCTACGTGTGACCGCCCACTTCATCTTCAACAGCCAAACATACAAGCAAATCACCATGACATCCATGGGATTGCCTTTCTCCAGACTCATAGCAGAAGCAGTGATGCAAAGTCCGGAAAGGACTGCTCTTCCACAAATCCAACCTAAACTATGTATACAGTACATGGCCGACACCTTTCTCATCATTAAACAGACCAAACTAAAGGAGACAGGCAAACTCTTGGTTCCGGAACTCGATCCCTCTATTAATAAAAGCCAAAACACTGTATGCCTCCTTAACAGCCCTGTCAACCTGAGTGGCAACTTTCAAGGATCTGTGTACATGGACACCGAGAACTCTCTGCTCATCTATGGTTTCAATAAGGTTGCGTTCAAATTTTTTTAGAAGTGTCAATTTTTTTTGAAAAGAACTAAGACATCAATTTCATCACTACACGTTATAGCTGCTAAAGATGGATTCATGCTTACAGAAACTTGTGTTTTCTTTTTGTGTGTTTCTCAGCTGTAAACACACGCACTTCAGTGAAATGGATGAGTTTGGTTTTACATCCTTCCTGGGTTGCCAAAAGATCCAGAATATCAGCTTCTCCTTTGAATTTAATCTGAAGTCTACACTAGCACATCAAGATTCAGTCACCAGGGACAATCCCATTTTCTACACCAGGCAAAGGGGGAAAGGTAAGGATTCAGCAAAAAAAAGGGTAAATTTCTGCCTTTCGGAGGTGAAGGTGATGTTCTTGGCTGGTTGGAACTTGTGTACATTATGTGACAGACCAGCATATGTACTGCTTCCTTTACTCATAATTACTCCAGGACTCAGATTTCTGCTGCTTCTTACTATGTCATCTGCTGCTACTATCCCATGCGGTAACTTTAGGTGAACACCTTGTACAAATTCCACTTCAAAACTGTACATCACCACAGTAAACAGAGCTGGCAAGACCCTGCCCATTGCCTTAGCAAAACAGTGGTGATCTTTCTTCTCAAATCAAAGCAGGTCTTCCAGTGACAGCGCTCCCATAATGATGTTAGGTAGGGAATTGTGATATTGACTCAATAATGATACAAATGGGGTGGGGGAGAATGGTTGAGGAAAGATGCTTTCTGACAATGTGGGGCAGGAACAGCTTTTCACTGAAACTGGTGGGCAGTTTTCTAAGTTGCTAAGCATTCACATGTGTCTTGTGTCTTAAGTATATACAGAATGCACAATATCAAACCAGTTATTCAGCCTAACTGCTCCAACTAATATTGATGCTTCGTTTAAGCCTCCTTCCACTCAAATCACATCTAACATCATCAGCTTAACTTTAAATTATTTCATGTTTATCCGTCTTCGTCTTAAATGGTATCAACGTTATTTGCCTCAACTACTCTTTGAAGCACCAAGTTCCTTTTTCTCTATAATCACCCTGTTCGGGTAACCTTTGTTGCACCTCTGTGGCACGTGGGACTTGGACCCAGACCTTTTGACCTAGGGCATGGCTTTGACCACTGTGCTACAAGCACCCAGGCAACAAGTTCTAACAATTTTCTGGGAAGAGATCAGAGGTGAATACAAACAGATGGTGTTCCAAAGACGTTGTGTGATACTGTTGCCCTTGTTCTCCTTAGTGATGTAGATACAAAATCTTGATCAGAGATTTGAACATATGATCAAGAAACGAGTAGGCTACTTGTCTGTTTGTACCTGCTCCACCATTAAATAAGATCATGGCTGATCTGATTGTAAACTCAACTCATTCTTACAAATCCTCAATAAATTTTCATCCCCTCAATGAACTGGTGAACAGTTGCAGTGCAGCTTTAATTCATGTTTCCCACCCTGCTTCCCACTGTGGTCCCATTTCAGGATTTGACAAATACCTTGGTGATCCCTTGATGCACAGGCGAGGCTGGGGGACAAAGCTGTAAAGCTGGTGGGGGATAGTCAGCAAGGTATTTAATCTTGAAGTTATTTTTAAAACCTACCTTTTCACTGGCTTTTTCAGAGCAGGAGTTGGTAATCAAAGTTTAATGAAGTCAGCTGCATCCAACATTAAAAAAAACACAGGCACTGAAAGGGGCCTTGCAACACTGATTGAGAGCTCTATGGCTACCATTATTGACTCGGAAAGCATGACCCCAGATTCTCATCTTGTGACGCCACTGAAATGGAGGAAGTGGGAGATACGATTTCTCACATGATTCGTTACGCTGCACCCCCTCTTTTCCAACATTGCGTCTGCCATATTGACCTGGACATAGTCTAAGCCAACATAGGATGGCTTTGGAACAAGGCCTGACTTGATCTCTTATTTACACATAACTGACCTTAATTGCCTGCTGCCACTTCACAGAAGACTGCAAATCTGAGTCACACTCAGGCAAAATGCTTCCAGGTCAGAATCTTAGCACCAAAATGGCACAAATGTTGGCACCCTCAAAATGGGCCATTGTGATCTGCAATTAAACACCTCCATCTTCATGGGATAGAATTTTACTTGACACGCTGCCACACTCAACCCTCTCAAATCCCCACTGATTGGACAGCCAGGAGCTCGTGCAGGTAAAGAGAACCACAAAGGAATTGGGCCACAAAGAGGTTGACCCCTTTCCAAGTTGGGAGTACAAAACAGTTGCAGGGGCTGCTTTTTAGATGAGATGTTAAACTGACACCCTGTCTGGTCCCTCATATGGATGTAAAAAAAAACCTGTTTCACTATTTTGGGAAAGAGCAAGGGAGCTCTGTCCAGAGTCTTGCTTAATATTTATTAACCAATGTCACCAAAACACAATAACTAGTTGTCACGTCTGGACTTGGGTTTCATGTTTGGAAGTCAAAACCTGTCCCCTTCCCTTACCAGCAAAAATGGGACTTATCAGACAAAGGGCTACAAATTTCAGATCAGTGACCAATCTACTATTAAATCCAGGTGAATTGTGTCTGCGCTCACTCATGTATGTTTTTTATGCATAGAAATAGCTCTGAATGTGTTTGTATGTGCAATGTGCATGTATGTATATATTCCTATCAGCACGTCTGTGTGTGAATGTGTAAATCTGAAATCATCAATCATAGAATACTGAATGGTCACTGAAGCATAGTGACCAAAATTTCAATAACGTAACTGAAAATGAGTGATTGTACCAAAGAGGATCTGACCAATCTTGCTATGCTGTCCTGTTTTACACCACAAGAGGTCAGTTTCCAACAATATTTACACTTAAGCTTGTGACTTGAGATTGCATATCGTTCAAATTCATGCATCAGTGGTTTTGGATTTTGGTTTTGATTTTTTATTATTCATTCCTAGAATATGGATGTCATTTGATAA
Source organism: Stegostoma tigrinum (assembly GCF_030684315.1). Classification (NCBI taxonomy): domain Eukaryota; kingdom Metazoa; phylum Chordata; class Chondrichthyes; order Orectolobiformes; family Stegostomatidae; genus Stegostoma; species Stegostoma tigrinum. The sequence goes on from NC_081357.1 coordinate 90,169,274, forward strand.
TTTATTGCCTATGACTAGTTATCTTAAGGCTTTTTGAACCCTACAGTATACTATCCATGAAAAAGCTGGTGAACATTTACCAAGTGTTAACCATTAAAAATGGCCTAGATCTTTTGAAACATTGGAATCTGGTTCTGTTACTTCACATTTCCCAGCATAAGGTTTAGTTACCTCCAGATTCCACAATCTAAGCCGATCAACTTTTACCCCTCTGTAAAACCTGGCCATCAATTTTCCCAACCCACATTAAGACCTATATTCACACATCACCACTGAATTCATTAAATATCCTGGCAATTACCTTGATTTAATTATTCTTAAATATGTTGCCTTTCCCTATCTCTGCTCTTTGTCCTTGAGATCCCTGTGTTTCTCCAGCTCTGGCTTCTTGTCCACCTCACGTTCACCACTGGTAGTTGTACCTTCAGTTGTCTAAGAATAAAGCTTTGGAATATCCCACCTAAACTTCTCTCACTAATTAACGGATTACCTCCTTTAAAAGATTTCAAAGCCCTTCAAAGCTTACCTCTTTTGGTCACCTATCAGAAGTACTCTATATTGCTTGGTGTCAACATTGGTGTGATAATGCCCCTTTTGAGCACCTTGACATGTTTTTAGGACATTGAAGTAGCTATATAAATGCAAACTGTTCTTGTTGCAACTGACTACTCTAAATGGCAGCTGTAACAGGTAGATCATTCACCCAAATAAATCTTTAGGTGAAATCTAAATGCTTAAATACCCCTACATATTCCCTCCTTACCCTGTCCAGTCCCCAGATGAAACTGAAAGGGTCCTGTAGTAGGTTGCGTAATTTCCTACACTCAAAGGATGGTGCCAGCAATCTTCAACAGGACCAGCAGCTCACACAAAACACTGAGCTGTTTTGTGTGACAGCTCAATGGATAGGTCCTACACCGATAATTGTTCTTTGTAAAATTTACATGAGGTGTCTTGTGGATCAGTCGTCCACTGAAAGGCATCATTTCCAGACCAGTCACTCTACTGTCACTATCATAACCGCATCCCTGCAACAACCAACCCCATAAGCCAGTTTCACTTTTATCTAGGTGAACAGTTGGTCCACTGCACTCAGATTAAGCTGGTAACCTTTGCAGTGCAAAAGCTACAAGCATTTTAATTTTTGAATAGTTGTTTTCCTTCTAATCCTGTTTTCTGTTAAATATGAACAAGCAGCTCACCTCATTTAGTCATCCTTCTCACGTGGTTGCAGTGTGATCAAAAATCTGCCCTTCATCCCTAACCATCTCTGACCTGACCCAACACCAGGTTATAGTCCAACAGTTTTGAGGAAGGGTCACCAGACCCGAAACGTTAACTCCATTTTCTCCTTCACAGATGCTACCAGACCTATTGAGCTTTTCCAGCAACTTTGTTTTTGATCCTGTATAGTCCAACAGGTTTATTTGAAATCACAAACTTATGGAGTGTAGCCCTTCATCAGATAAAGTCACCTGACAAAGGAGCAGCACTCTGAAAGCTTCAGATTTCAAATAAACCTGTTGGACTATAACCTGGTGTCATGTGACTTCTGACTTTGTCCACCCAGTCCAACACCATCACCTCCAAATCATTTCTAACATGTTCTGCTTGTACCATGATTGTTTCCTGAGTTTGGTCATAATATTAATCTTTGTCCACTAATGCTGGAGAATAAATCGTACCAATGCTGTTCCAGGCTGTCTTCTAATTTTCTGTTGTGTGTCCTGCCAGTTTGAACCGAAGGAAATTATCGAATGAAAGGATAATAAAGTGTGAAGCTGGATGAACACAGCAGGCCAAGCAGCGTCTCCGGAGCACAAAAGCCTAGGCCCGAAACGTCAGCTTTTGTGCTCCTGAGACGCTGCTTCGCCTGCTGTGTTCATCCAGCTTCACACTTTATTATCTTGGATTCTCCAGCATCTGCAGTTCCCATTATCTCTATTGAATGAAAGGAGTTGGGTTTCATCTCAGAGCCGCATTGTGTGGAAGGTGGTGGCTGCCACCTACTGGAACTTTGAATGTCGTACACAAAGATGTGAACAAGTATTTCAGAAGTTGTTCAGGATATTGTTTGTACTTGTTCTTTTTTAGAATCAGATGGAATTCAGTAAGCAGCAGTCTCACTTCTGTGTTAGCCGGTTGTGGGTTCAAGGCCAATTCAGATGCTTGAGTACGCAAGCGCGGTTCAGGGCTGGTGGAGTGTTTTTCTCCCCACATGCCATCTTTTCGATGAGATGTTAAAGAAAAGCCATTCTGCCCTCGCTGGTGACTACAGAGGGACAGGAATGCATTAACTAGCTGGGAATTATCCCTCAAGCAACTTCACTGCAACAGTTTATCCAGCCTTTACCACATTGCTGCTTGTTGAGCACAAGTGAGCTGCTGTATTTCCTATATAACAACAGTGACAACACCTAAAAGTGACAACATTTACTGTAAGGCATTTTGGAATGTTCTGAGATTGTAGATTGCGTTATGTAAATGCATGTTTTTCATTTGTTTTCAAGAATCGATTGACTCCCAAGTACTATTATGAAATAGTCAGAAAATCAACATCAAAGTATGCCCAGATTTTGAATGGCCAAGCCCTCCCAAGTAAGATGCAAAATCTGGAAAGTTGTAGTCTGAACACAGTTTGAGGAGCTCTTGGCTCATTTATTCAAAAAGAAGTCAAAATAAAACTAGCTTGTTCCTGGAACTAACCTATAAATTGTGATTTTGCAACAATTACAAAATGGGCTTTGCAAATGTAGCCACTTAATTGCCCTATCCAACCCTGTCCGCTAGTTTACCCATGGCAGGGATAAATTCATGCCAAATAACCAGCCCATTAGCTTCAACTGCGTGGTAGGTGTTGAGCAAAGGAACAGGACTCCTTTTGCAGTGCCTATTTTCGTTGGAGGAATGCACCCCATCCTCCAAGATCACATTTCAACTGTTACCATTCCAACGCTTCCACTGACCCAAGCCTCTCAAACCCAACTTGGCCCCACCAATTCCCTGGACTTCCCATCAGTGTGGTCTCCAATAGTTCCTATTCTTCATGGATGGGCCATGATCCCAGCAGAGGGTCCCACTCAAACCTAGTATTACTAGAATGAAAGAGCAGCTGACCAATTTTCTAAAGGGATGATTCACATCCCCTCCCTCTCACATCAGTGTAAGACATCACACCTGAAGCCATTTCATGCCCCAGTGAGTATAAAATGGCTTCAGGATACATGGTTCTCTCTCAAGTGGGCTCCTGATTGAACTTTCTGTCAAAGGTGGGTCGGGAGCACAGTGCCCCATAAAGTTCAGGAATGTGTTGTTAGTCTACTTAGTGCTTCAGAAGTATAAATAATTTATTGATCCCCTGTTCTTTTCTGAAATAATTTTAAAAGTTTGTGTCATTCATGTTCCGCCTCAGGAGCCTTCAGTCCAATGGCCTGAACATAGAATTCCCCAGTTTTAAAATTTCCCCACCCCAGCCTCATCCCACATCTAACTTTCCCTCTCATCCTCACCTCCTTGACCTGACACAACCTGTCTATCTTCTTCCCCACTTATCTAAGCCTCTCAAACCCAACCTGGCCCTACCAATTGCCATCTGTGTGATCTCCAATAGTTCCCATTCTTGTTCTTATTCCTGTCACCATCCCACCTACTTTTCCCCAGCCCGACACATCCTCCCTGACGCAGCAAAGCCTGTCCATCTTCTTCCCCACCTATCCACCCACCCTTCCCACTGACTGATCCCTGGGAGAAGCGATGGCCCAGTGGTATTATCGCTGAACTAGATAACATTCTGGAGACCCAGGTTTGAATCCTGCCATGGCAGATGGTGGAATTTGAATTCAATGAATATATGGAATTAAGAGTCTAACGATGACCAAGAATCTATTGTAGCTTGTCAGTAAAAACCCATCTGGTTCACTAACATCCTGTAGAAAACCACCATCCTCACCTGGTCTAGCCGACATGTGACTCCAGACCCACAGCAATGCGGTTGACTCTTATCTGCCCTCTGGGCAATTAGGGATGGGCAATAAATGCTGCCTTAGCTAATTATGCCCTCACCCCATCAATGAATAAAGAAACTACCCCCCAAATGCAATTACCTATCACTATCCCACCTCCTGTCCCCTCACCCCACCCTCCTTGCTTTATTTATTTCCCAGCTCCCTTCCCCTTCCTGAGTTCCGAAGATGAGTTCTGACCCAAAACATCAACTTTCCTGCTCTTCTGATGTTAGTTATTAAAAATCTTGCCAGAATGTTAAAAGGTTCAAATGATGTATATCTAGAAATATTCATAACTAAATGAATTAATGGCACTAGTAGAAATATATTTTTTGAGGATCTAACTCATTGGCAACATTCCCTCTAATTTTTCCTGCTGCTGCACGGACCTCCAAGGTCCACATGTAGCAGAAATGTCTATAATTGAAATTCAATGTGTCCGCGCACCAGTTGGTGTGGACAAACCCTCCTGACAGACCAAAACATTGCTCCTAGGGTGTATATGAGGAATCAATAAATGAGTGTTTTTGGATTTTCAGAAGGAAGACTTAGCACAAAATATATTGGCACATAGGATTAGGATTTCTGGGTTTGGGCAAAGTAATATACCAGCATGGGCTAAAGATTGGTTAATAAATAGAAAACATGGAGTAGAAATAACTGGGCCAATTGTAACTTGATATGGACTGCCCATGGACTGCTGCAAGATTGAGTTCTTGGCCGATAACTATTAACAATCTATATCACTGTCTTGGATGAGGGTACCATATGTTACATGAGTTTGGAAGCAACACCTAGCTGAGTGAGTTGAACCCAGAGAGAGAAGGAGATAGAGGCAAGTTAAGTCGTACTTAAATGGCTATCTACTCACCCAATGAGGGTGAATGCATAATTATCCACTTCAGAAGGAAGAATGGGAAAATGGAATTTTTTTAGAAGGTGTGAATTTATTCCATAATGGTACACAGGTGGATTTGAATGTGCTTGGAAAAGAATCACCAGAAGTCAGCATGCAGATAAAACGAGTTATTAAGAAGGCAAGTGGTACATTAGAGATGGCAAGAATAGCAGATGCTGGAGTCAGAGACAATACAGTGTGGAGCTGGAGGAACACAGCAGGCCAGGCAGTATCAGAGGAGCAGGAAGGTTGGCGTTTCGGGTTGGAACCCTTCTTCAGAAATGGGAAGGGAGAAGGCACCTTGGAAATAAATAGAGAGGAGGGGTGGGGTTTGGGAAGGTAAGTAGGATAGTGATAGGTGAATGCAGGTAGGAAGTGGTAGGGATGGATCAGTCGGATGGGTGGGGCAGATAGGTGAAGAAAGAGATGGACAGGTTGTGTCCGGTCAAGGAGGCAGGGATGAGAGGGACGTTTGAACATGGGATGAGGCCGGGGGTGGGGAGATTTTAAAACTGATGAATTCCATATTTAGGCCATCAGGCTGTAGGCTCCTAAGGCAGAACAGGAAGTGTTGTTCCTCCAGTTTGCAGGTGGTGTCATTGTGACACTGGAGGAGGCCCAGGATAGACATGTCATAGAGGGAGTGGTAAGGGAAGTTAAAATGGTTGGTGACTAGAGACTGTTGTCAATTGTCACGTGCCGAGCTCAGATGCTCCACCAAACAGCCTCCGAGTCTATGCTTAGTCTTACTGATGTAGAGGAGCAGCTTTCTTTGCAAAGGGTTGAACTAAAAGGTAGGAAAGTTTTGTGGCAATTATGTGTGCTTTTACACTGACCATATTGTTTAACATTCTGGTCACTTTCATTAAGGAAGGGTATACCTAATTTAAATAGAATTTAACAAATGTTAATTGGAATTATGATTAGTTCTCAGTTCAAATCCCATGTCTGACCTTGAGTTGCAAAAATTAAAATGAACCTCTCATTGCAATACTGAGGAGGCATTGCATTGTCGTTAGTGTTTATTATGAATGGGATGTTAAAGCATAGGTCTATCTGCTTGTTTGTGTGGATGTAGAAGATCCCATGGCACTGTTTTATAGAAGATTTAGAGGAATTCTCCCCAGCGTCCTTGTCAGTATGTATCCCTCAATCATCATCACAAAAAACAAATGATCTGGTGATTATCACAGTGCACTTGGTGGAATATGATTGCTGGTCTGTAGTGCTGGCAAAATTGAAATGGAAGATTAAGCCTATACTGTCTGGAATGTAGAAAACTAAGAAGTGATCTAGTGGATTACATAATGTGGGGCTGGAGGAACACAGCAAGCATCACAGCATCAGAGGAGCAGGAAAGCTAACGTTTTCTGGTCGGAACCCTTCTTCAGAAATGGGGAGGGTGAAGGGAGCTCAGAAATAAATAGAGAGAGGACGGATGGGGTTGGGAAGGCAGGTGGGTTGATGATGGGTGAGTGCAGGTTGGCAGTGGTGGGCATTGGTCAGTGAGGTGGGAGGAACGAATAAGTGGGAGAGAAGATGGACAGGTTGTGCCAGGTCAAGGAGGTAGGGATGAGACCTGGCCTGCTGTGTTCCTCCAGCCCCACACAGTGTTATCTCTATGTTATCTCTGACTCCAGTATCAGTAGTTCTTACTGTCTCTGAGTGATCGCATGGAAGCGTGTAACTTTCTCAAAGACATGACAGGAAAACTTCTGAGAAGTAGTTTCCTTTGGGCAGCATGGTGGCTCATTGTTTAGCACTGCTGCCCACAGTGCCAGGAACCCAGGTTCAACTCCACCCTCAGGTGCCTGTGTGCAAGGAGTTGCATGTTCTCCCCATTCCTGCATGGGTTTCCTCCAGGCGCTTCAGTTTCCTCCCACATCCAGAGATGTGCAGGTTAGGTGAGTTGGCCATGTGAAATTCCCCCATAGCATCCAGGGATGTGCAGACTTGGTGGATTAGCCTGGGAAATGTAGGGTTAGAGTTGGAGATAACAAATTGTGGATCTGGATAAACACAGCAGGCCAAGCAGCATCTTAGGAGCACAACAGCTGATGGGCCTAGACCCTTCAGCAGAAAAGGGGGATGGGGAGAGGGTTCTGAAATAAATAAAGAGGGGGGGAGGCGGACTGAAGATGGATGGAGGAGAAGATAGGTGGAAAGGAGAGTATAGGTGGGAAGGTAGGGAGGGGATAGGTCAGTCCGGGGAGGATTGTCATGTCAAGGGGGGGGTGCGGGATAAGATTAGTAGGTAGGAAATGGAGGTGCAGCTTGAGGTCGGAGGAGGGGCAGGTGAGAGGAAGAACAGGTTAGGGAGGCAGGGACAAGCTGGGTTGGTTTTGGGATGCAGTGGGAGGAGGGGATATTTTGAAGCTTGTGAAATCCACATTGATACCATTGGGCTGCAGAGTTCCCAAGCGGAATATGAGGTGCTGTTTCTGCAACCTTCGGGTGGTGTCGTTGTGGTGCTGGAGGAGGCCCAGGATGGACATGTCATCTAAGGAATGGGAGGGGGAGTTAAAATGGTTCGCGACTGGGAGGTGCAGTTGTTTATTGCGAGCCGAGCGTTGTCTGGATGGGCTCTCTTCGGAAGGTCAGTGTGGACTTAATGGGCTGAATGGCCTTCTTCTAAACTGGAGGGATTCTATGATTCTCTGGCTGGGGAGTCCAGAACAGGTAGTCATAATTGCAGGATGAGAGCCATGTATTGGGGATTGCAATGAGCAGAAAAGTATTTACTCAGAGGTTGAGAATATTTAGAATTCTCTTTGGCCCTCAGAAATTCACAAAGACCTTGGCTTTCAGCAGTTGTTACAGCCCTCTGTTCTTGGTGTTGGACAGGCCCCAATCATCAGCAGAAGCCAATCAATAAAACCAAGAGACTATGGAATGAATAAAAAATCATTTTAGTCTTAGGGTTGCGGTTTTTCTGTACAGTTTGTGTAATTTGTGTTTTTGTGGTGACTTGTACGCAGTTTTACGGTATTTTCACAAATACAGGAAACAATAAATTTATATCTATCTATCTATCTATTCCTCTATCTATAGATCAAGAAGACTATGAATGCTCAGGCATTGAGTTTATGTAAGACTGAGATTAATAAATTTTTGGGCACCAAGGGATATGGAGTTAGGGCAGGAAATTAGAGTCAATGTAAATGTTCAGCCATGATTTTGAATGGTAGAATATGCTCCAGGGACTAGATAAATTACAGCTCTGATTGATTGCGCCTCTTCCTTTTTTAGGTACTTGACCATGTATTTTGTTGAATAGCTTTTCATTTGGCTCCTATTTTGAGATTAGGATTCTGCCATCTCCTTACCCCTCCCAGCTTCACCCAGCCACCCCCCAGCAACCCCCAGCATCCTTGTTTATAAGGCCACTGAGAGACCGTCAACCATGATGACAAACAGGATGGGCTCTGATCCAAAAAAGTTAGAAAGGTGCAGGTGGGTGTGGGGTCATGTTAAATGCCCACTCCTGCAATGAAACCATTTGTCTGCCCACAGTGTTAAACTATGCTGCTGAAGTAGCCAGGAATGGGAGTGGGGGAGGTGGGTGACACAGGGGGGTGCATTCCAGAATCTAGTCCTGCCTGCCAACTTCAAAGCCCCACCCCAACCCACACCTCGGCCCAAATTGGTTGAAGTCCAGACTGTGGACTGTTGTAATACATGGCAAAGCCCCAAGAAGCAAGCTTGGAATTCAAAACACCCTCTTGCTTCATGTTTACTGTTTGTTGACTGATCATTTGCTTGGTTGCTAGATGGCTTGTTTGTTGCAGTAGCCGGATGTCCAGGTCTACTTAGTATCAATTCCCAGGATACAGGAGATCATTTGCAAGAATGCTAAGCTTTGTTGTGGTGACTGCACATGCCTGATTTCACTCTTTATTAACAAACAGCCTATGTCTCAATATATCGCACGTAGTTCAGGCAGTGACTGATGAGCTTGATCACAATTAAAGGAATATTTCGACTTTATACGTATGCTTGTTCTGTGTATCTTATTTAGAGATAAAGTATTGATATTTGTGTCTGAAAACTTTAAAAACTGTGCTACTCATGGCTCATGTGGTGTATTTCTTTCCATCAGAGCTAGAACCTTGTGAATTCAAGCTCTCACTTCAGAATTATGGATACAGAATTGAGGTTGACAGTTGAATGCAGTGCTGAGGGAGTGCTGCAGTGTCAGAGATCTCATCTTCTGCAGGAGACCTTAACTTTCTGACCTCCCTGGTGGATATAGAAGATTCCAATAACACCCTGGTGTTCTATCTAACAGAACAAAAACAATTGATCTCACTACTGCCCCTTGCTTAATTGTGAGGACCTGATGTGTGCAATTGGCTGCTGTGTTTCCTATCTAGCCACAGTCATCACAGTAATTTCAAGAGCAACTTTGAGATGTTCTGAGGGCAGGAAAGGTGTTTTCTGCTATAAGTGGTCACAAAAATGCAGTGGTGCTGAAGGAGGGCATTCAGCCCATTGTGCCTGCACCAGTTCATGAAATAAGCATTGTTACCTAGTGCAAATCATTTACTATTTCTCCAAGATATTGTCCGTTATTATTATCCAAATAGCCACCTAATATTTTCTTGAGTGCCACAATTGAACCTGCTGCTACCACACTTACAGGCAGTGCATTTCATACCCTAACTACTTGCGACATAAACGGTTTTATCTCACGGCACCCTTGATTCTTTTGTACATCACTTTAAGTCTATACCCACTTGTTCTTGTTCCTTTCACGAGCAGGAACAGCTCATACTCTATCCAGCTTGCTCATGATTTTGAAAACCTGTTTCAGATTTCCTCTTGGCCTCTTGTTTACAATGACAAAAGTCCCACTTCTTCAACCTATCCTCAAAACTGAAGTTGCTCATCACAGGTACCACTTCTGCATTCTCTCCAGTATGTTCACATTCTTCCTACAGTTTAACACCCACAACCATACACAGTACTCTAACTGAGGTCTATCAAGTACAAAAACAGAAGTTGCTGGAAAAGCTCAGCAGGTCTGGCAGCATCTGTGAAGAAAAAATCATAATTAATATTTGATTCTGGTAACCTTTCCTCAGAACTGAGGAAGGATCACCGGACCTGAAACATTAACTCTGAATTTTTCTTCACAGATGTTGCCAGCCCTGCTGAGCTTTTCCAGTAACTCAATCAGAAATAGTAAGAACTGCCAATGCTGGAGTCAGAAATAACAGTTTGAAGCTGGCAGAACACAGCAGGCCAGGCAGCATCAGAGGAACAGAAATGCTGACATTTTGAGTCAGAACCCTTCTTCAGAAATGGGGAAGAGGTAGGGGGATCTGAAGTAAATAGAAAGAGGGGAGGTGGGGCTGGGCGAGTTAGGTGAGGTGATGATAATGAGTGGTAGTGGTGGGGGTTGGTCAGTGAGGCAGAGTGGATAGGTGGGAGAAAAGACAGACAGGTCAAGGAGGCGGGGATGAGAGGGAGGGTTGATCATGGGATGAGGTTGGGGATGGGGAGATTTTGAAGCTAGTAAATTCCACATTGAGACCATTGGGTTGTAGGCTCCCAAGGCGGAATATGAGGTGCTGCTCCTCCAGCTTCCAGGTGGCATCATTGTGACACTGGAGGAGGCTCAGGATAGACATGCAGTCCAGGGAGTGGGAAGAGACGTGGTTCACGACGAAAAGATGTTGTTGTTTTTGTCGCGAACCAAGCACAGGTGCTCTAGAATGTGGTCTCCGAACCTCCGCTTGGTCTCACCAATGTAGAGGAGGCTACATCGGGAGAAGCGGATACAATAGCTCACATTAGCGGATGTGCAGGTGAACATCTGTCTGATATGGAAGGTTTTTTTGGGACCTGGGATGGGTATGAGGTGGGAGGTATAGGGGTATGTGTAGCACTTCCTACGGTGCAGGGAAAGGTGCCAGGTGTGGTGGGGCTAGTGGGGATTGTGGAGCAGACGAGGGAGTTGCGGAGAGTGCGGTCCATCTGGAAGGCAGATAGAGGTGGGGGTGACATATATCCCTGGCTGTGAGTTAGATTGCAGGTGGCGGAAGTGGTGGAGAATGATGCGTTGAATTGGGAGGTTAATGGGGTGGTACGTGAAAGCAAGGCAGATTCTGTCTTTGTTTTTGCTGAGGGAATATGAGGGCTGAGGTGTGGGAAATGTAAAAGATGTGTTCAAAAGCATTTTTGACAGCTGAAGGGGGGACGTTACAGTCCTGGAAATACGAGGACATCTGAGATGTTTGGGAGAGGAATGCCTTATCTTAGAAGCAGATGCGGCAGAAGCGGAGGCAGAGTAATTGGGACTAGTGGATCAGATTCTTGCAGGAAGGTGTGTGAGAGGAAGTGCAGTCTAGGTAGCTGTGGGAGTCAGTGAGCTTGAAATAGATATCAGTTTCGAATTAGTCACCAGAGAAGGAGAGAGAGAGGTCCAAGAAGGAAAGAGATGTATTAGCAATGTTCCAGGTGAGCGTGAGGTTGAGGTAGAAGGTGTTAGTAAAGTTGATGAACTGTTCAAGCTCCTCGTGGGAGCATGAGGCGGTGCCAATACAGTCATTGATGTAACGGAGGAAGAGATGGGAGATAGTGCCAATGTAGCTGCAGAAGAGGGACTGTTCCACATATCCTGTGAAGAGGCTCATGCAGGTTCCCATGGCCATTCCCTCAGTCTATAGGAAGTGGAAGGAGTTGAAGGAGAATTGTTGAGGGTAAGGATGTGTTCAGTTAGGTGGATGAGGGTTTCAGTGGAGGGGAACTGGCTCCGTAGCTACACTGGCACTATCGCCCACCTCTTCCTTGGCTACATCGATGACTGTATCGGTGCTCATGCTCCAGGGTAAGTGTAAATGTATTTTGATTTGGTGGAATATCTGGTGTTTCTGCAAATGATTATTAATTGAAGTTGAATGATTAGTCTCAGTAAAGGCTCTTGACATCTGGGTTAAAAGTTGATTCCTTAGGTCTGGTCAATTGTTCATTTAGAGTTGAGGTGTAATTTGGATTTTCAAACTGAACAACAGTTCCAGGCAGAGATAGGCCCGAAACGTCAGCTTTTGTGCTCCTGAGATGCTGCTTGGCCTGCTGTGTTCATCCAGCCTCACATTTTATTATCAATGGTTCCAGGCAGCTGTCTCTGTGACTGTGTATTTCCCTAGAGTATAGACCAGCTGCCTTTATTTAACTTTTAAAAGTGCTGTTAAAAGTCCAGGGTTTTGTTAAAAGTCCCGGGTTTTGGTCTGGTATTTTACATAATAGGTACTTTGGGCACACGTTCACATCACAGCCCATGTCACCTGGTTGACCATTTTCTGAAGAAGGGTCCTCGCCCAAAACATCAACTTTCCTGTTCCTCTGATGCTGCCTGGCCTGCTGTGTTCATCCAGCTCCATACTGTGTCATCTCGGACTCCAGCATCAGCAGTTCTTACTATCTACATGTCATCTGGTTGGCTCTTTACACCCAGCTATTTTTATTTATTGTTTATTTGGTCATGGGATGTGGGTATTGCTGCCCAGCATGAGTAGTAGCCATGTTTTATCTGGTCAGGTGGTAAATAATATTTTAGAGTCATCAGGACTCTACTGCTGAAGGTGAAAACCAGGCTACCCATTCGGATGTTCAGAGATTGCAGCAGGAAAGCACGGCCAATCATCTGTTCAATTACCTTAACTTACAATAATGGGAGTTGCCTTGCAAGTTGGGTCAACAGGTCTGCAGGAAAGCACAAGTCTTTCTTTTTGAATGCATATTTACACAAAATCATCAAGCTAGACAAAGACTTAATCCCTGTACTTGATGTAACATGTATTTGTGTTTGGAAATGTTAAATCACACAAATGTTCAAGGTTGGAAACCAGGTGGCATGCAAGCACTAAGTTTGTAGCAGCATGTGACACTCTCATACACTTGGTTGATGACTTACCTCATATACTAAGCTGTGGGTGTTCCCTTCACTACATGTCATCTTTATGAGTTTTACACAGTAAAATATGTAAGATATTATGGCTGCACAAAGAAGCCATTCAGCTCCCAAGCCCACTCCTTCCATGGACCATTTACAATTATCCCTCCGTGGACTCTGCATAATCTGGCCAGTTGCCTGAGGAAAGTAACCAACCACGTATGTGAATGGTGGAGGAGTCCCAGTTGCCTTGGAAATTTTCTTAAACTATTTTGTTCACATTGGCACAGAGCCCTTGTTGACAACAAGACTCCATACATAGTTAAAGTCAACAACATCTGCAATGCCAGTCTCAGCCTCTTATTTAGTAAAAATTATGCAGTTTTAAATTATATTTTCCATCAATTTATTGTGTGATAAAAGAAATCTCAGTCCTATTGAATCATAGCATGGCTACAGCATGCAATCAGAATATTCTACCCCTTCTTCTGTATTGGATTTCTGCAAGAGCAGTTCACCTCATCCAATTTCCCAATGTTTTCCTCATAGCCCCCTGAAAACATTTACTTTTCGGACAATTGTTCCATTTTCTTTGAAGTTTTTGATTGAATCTTCCTCCACCACACTCCCAGGCAGTGCATTTTAGATCCTAAACCATGTCTATGTTAAGAAGTGTTTCTTGTTATTTCTTCTGATACCAAGGGCTTTAAATTAACATCCCCTCATTCTCAATTTTTCCACCAATGGGAGCAATTTCTCTTAGTCTGCTCCGTCTGGATGCTTCATAATTTGGATTGTTTCTGTTAAATTTCTTCTTAGTCTTCATTTGTCCTAGAACCATTCTCATGATTATTTTCTGCATCCTCTCTTTACTTCATAACCCTTCTAACATATGGTACCCAGAACAGGACATAGTGCTTCAGTTGAGGTCAAATCAATGATTTACATAGGCTCATCACAACTTCCTTGCTTTAGTGGTCTATACCTCTGTTTGTAAAGCCCAGAATCTCATTTGCCTTACTAACATCTAACTCAATCTGTACTGCCAGCTTCCAAGTTATATGTGCCCAGGTTCCTCTACTTAATACTGCCTTTAAATTAATGCCTTTTCTTGTATATTGTCTCTCTCATATGCTTCATAACAAAAATTAATCACTTCACATATCTTTGCAGTTTACCTTGCCAATTTCCAAATTGTATTTCTGATACTTTAGATTGAGTTTCTAGTAAATAATTACATGTGTTTTAATCACACCTTTCACGACTTCATAACACACTTTAGAATAAGTTAAAGACATTGGAAGTGTAGTTGCTCTTATAAATAGGAAATGGTGGAGCCAATCTGCACAATGCAAATTTCATAGACAGCCATATAATAATAACTTAATTTTTTTTAGTGATGTTCATGACAGACAGATATTAGTTTGGGCACAAGATAGAACTTCCTTCTCCCTAATACTGTCATGGGGTCTTTTGTATCCATCTGAGAGAATAAGCAGACAGTGGTTTGACATATCTGAAAAACTACACTAAAAACACTATAATATTTATTCAGTACTCATTCAACATTCCACAGGGACATGAGACCTGAACCCACAACCTTTTGATTCTGGGACAAGTTCTACCACCGAACCCATAGCTGACCTACTGGACAAAAAGAACTCTTGTTTACAATCCATGATGTACAATCCTCAAGCAGCCTGGACTCTTTTCAAATAAGATCTCTTCTCATGAGCAGAAAATCATGGTATTGATACAAATTTCAGTGAGTACAGTGCCTTTCAAATTACCTGTCCATCAGTATATTCATGTTGTATTTTTGTTGCTTCATTTCAATCATATTTGTTAGTATTCTGAGCTGACTGTACAATATGCATTGAACATTCCTAACACAGCCAAATAAATGGAAACATCAGCATTTGAGTTTCCGTAGGGTATAGATATTTTGCTTTACCATTTGGATCTAACCATGATAACATTATCTGGAGAATTGTTTATTACCCAAAGTCATCATTACCTGTCATTTCTTTTTGTGCTCAGAATCTTGTATGTAATGCAACAGGACTGAAAAGTGGCTGGATAATTGGAGCACACCTTATTTGTGCTCTGTTCCAACTCATCATTGTGCCATTTTATGCATGGACCTCGAAGGACCTTGATTCTGAATACATTCTTATTACCTTGACTGGCTGCCATGGATCCCTCCTGTGGGACCCTGAATGCTCACTTGTTGTCATACATTCAAAGTTGGCAATTCTGTCCATTTTACCTTACACACTGGTTATATTCTCTTGTACTTTTACAAGCTGTTGTCAAGTTTCAAAAAGACTGCTTTATGTATGCATCAGTAAATTTGTTTGCGTTGGTCTACCAAACATAAGTACTCTGCCTATGCCAATTGTCTTTTTTTGCCAAATGCCCTACCAAATTGATTGAAAATTGACCATTCCTTGTTACATGCAAAAGTTACACCTTCCACATGTTTGTATGTTCTAGTGATTGTGCCAACTATCAGGTGTGCACTTAGGACCTTGAAGCTTCATCAGTCTCTGAGAATCACATTGTTTTATATCATTCTGTAACTCATCATTATAAATAATAAGTTTGTCTAGCAGATCTTTCTGGATAACCACCATTAGGTTGTTGTGATCACCCATTCAACAATTCTGTTTGCTAACTACTCACCTCAACAAGGGGACTAGAACAAGGGATGGGAGTCACAATTCATAAATAAGGGCACCTCACTTCAATGAAAGATAAGGAGAAGACCTTTTAGACAGGGGGTTGCTAATCTTTGGAACTCTTGACCTCAGAGTGTTGTGGAGACTCAGTCCTTGAGAATGTTTAAGGTAGAGATTGATGGATTTCAGATTACCAGCGGCTGCAGGTTTATGGAGATGGGGTGAGTAAAAGGCATTGGAGTGTTTGATCAGAGACAGTGGGAACTGCAGATGCTGGAGGATCCGAGATAACAAACTGTAGAGCTGGATGAACACAGCAGGCCAAGCAGCATGTTTGATCAGCTGTGATTGTTTTGCATGGTGAGGCAGGCTTATCAGGCTGAATAGTATACTCCTGTTTCTTCATTCATGAATCTGTTAACAAGCCCTTTCTATGCATTAATCAACAAAGTGATTTATGAATTTGGCAGGCTTCTAAGGGATATGAATCCAAGGCAATGGATATACAAGGTGTAGAGCTGGATGAACACAGCAGGCCCTCGTCAGATGCTGCTTGGCCTGCTGTGTTCATCCAGCTCTATAGCTTGTTATCTCAGATTCTCCAGCATCTGCAGTTCCTACTATCTCTGAAACAATGGATATACAAGTGTAATGTGACTTTGTAAGAGTCTTCAAATATTGGCCATATCTTTTGTGGATCTTTTAGCTCTTTGGTTATTAATCCTGATATGTTAAGTCTGTGTAAACTTTTGTTCTCAGATATAGAACAAATCTTAATAGTTTGTTTTGCTGCATGACACATGTGAATCTCAAAACCATAGGTCTAAATACTGTTGATAACATTTTAAATTCTGTGTTCCAGTTTAACGAGGGAACTTTATGGGCATTCCAACAATATGATTTGACCTTCCTTGCTTACAATCAATCTGATGTACACCCTGATCAAGCTTTTCTCAAATAAGTTAAATTGGCCTCTCATTAGGGCCTTGCCTGCTTATCACACTGTGTTATCTACACTCTCCAATATTGTAACAAACAAACAATGGCAATGAGGATTTTGTCATGCATCTTAATGATTTAGCATGTCAACCATATGTTTTATCTGTAGATTAATTTACTTGCTGACTGTTCAAGCACAACAAGCTTCATCAATACAATATTTTCCACCACATATTAATGATAATGGTCTCATAATCAATCACTTCACAAAGGTTGATTAACTTCATGAAACTTTATTTAAAACAGTGAAACATTTATGAAGCAACCAATACAACGAACCAATTGATTTCTGTGTGTGCAGCTTCCAGCCACATGCCGAGTTAACCAGCAAAAGGATCATAACATTGTATACACACAATACTGAATCCTTAAATTTCAATGCACTTACAGGCAAGGTAGATGTAATACCCTTGCAGACCACACCCTCTTCAGGTGGAAACTGGATGTAAGATATATGTCTTAAGCTTTCCCTAATTAATTTAAGCTGCCCTCAATCACAAATAAAGCAAGCACAAATGCAAAATTAATTGACACAGCATTTGCAACATTATGGTGCACGCTGCATTACCAACAGTCACAGAATCACAAAATTGTTAGGGTGCAGAAGGTGGCCATTCAGCCCATTATGTTAGCATCAAAAAGAAAATGCAGATACATAGCTAAGTTCAAATTTAAAATTACAGTCTTCCTTCTACATCTGCAAGAGCAGTTTTTGTGAATTCACCTATCCACACCAAAAAATGAGTAACCAATTAATCAAAGTATGCAGCAAAAATCACGTATCCATAACTACTTTCGTGGCAACCCTAAAATAATTCTAGGCAGCATGCAGTGGGCAACCATACCACTTCACAAGAGATGCATAGATGCGAACAAAAATGTGGGTACCGACTCATGCACCCTGTCCTCCAACCCACGCTTGAATGCTTTCAGTATGTCCCACCCTCTCCCTTCTCTTGCTTTGTTTCATTGAAGTTGATTATGTGCATCTCACTCTTACTCTGGCCCTTGTGCCCTTTGGGTTATTGTGATGGCTCCCAACTAAATTGATTGTGCTCATCTGCCTAAGTGCAGGAAGGTGATGATGAAGTGAATTGCAAGGAAGAAAGTGTTAGATAAGTTGCAAAGCGGTAAGTTGACTAGTGCTGTAGGCCGTGCGTTTGGCCTTAATGAGTCCACCATATTCTATAAATATTCCATTTAAATATTAACATAAAGTCAGTTACATTTATTAATTTAATCCAAAAATACCAGTCGAAAAGTCACAATCTTGGCGTCTGGGAATGTAACCCTATTTTTATCCTAAGTTATTAAGCTCTGCACTGACAGAATTCATTATTCACAGTGGTTTTCAGGAATGGAGCTGCTGCAGATAGGGAAGAATGTCTGTATAAAGATTGCACAGCAGATAAATCATTGTGTGGCAGCTAGAAAATTCAAGCTAAAGAAGAGCATTAGTAATTAGAGGAAGCTCTCTATGCAGCTTAGGCAGATGTTAAAGAATAAATCTGCAAGCAGTGAAAAGCACAACAACTGGCCACAGTCAGAAAACTAAGTTGCAAAATACGTCAATGGAAATCACAGAATGGATTCTCAGTTTTTCAAGGACTAAGCAAATCTTCACCCTGAAACGAACAAATTTCAGTGTTAACCCCAGATGTTGTAACAGGTTTATGAAGACAAACGACATTGTGCTTGAGAGAAGTCCAAGATATTACAGTGTTTTCTAACAGAATGTAATGTCATGTATCATCGATTGGTAAATAACGAAAGAACATAATTTTAAGACAATTGACAAAAGGATTGAAGAAAAATGTTTATGTGAATTGTTATCCATGTTTTATGTACTTTTACCTAAGTACTCTTTTTGGCGAGGTGGACAAGGGGATATAGAATTCAATTTGCAGTTCAATGTGATTTTATTGACAAAACATTCCTTATTAATACATGTCAGCATTTCCCAAATTCCCGTAATATTCACTCTGTATCTAGCCCTTCCTTTCTGAGAACGGATATTACCCACAACGATCTTTACGTTTTAAGTAATAAGGTATAGAACTGGATGAACACAGCAGGCCAAGCAGCATCAGAGAAGTAGGAAAGCTGATCTTTCAGGTCTGGACTCTTCTTCGGAAATGTTTGTATGTTTGCACTGGGCCATTGGAACCTTCTTCCCCTCTGACGTAGGGCTGGCTGTCTTCCACAAAGGTGTAACTTGCAGGTCAGACAGATTTTCTATTTTACCTCATAGTCTTCTACCATGAGTCTTACTATATGTCTTCATTGATAAGGTGGCTTCCAGATGCATGTTTTTATCTCCCTTATCCCTAACCTTCCTAAATGTTCTGTGGCCTTTGGCCAATGAGATCATGAGCAGTGATCAAAGCATCAAATGGAGCTGTTACAACTCCCTTCACTGCTGCCATGAGGGGGTGGGGGGCAGTAAAGTGCGTAGTCTCAGGCAATGGCTGGAAGTTGAGGTGCCAGAAAGTCTGATAAATAATTCTCTAAGGCACAATCCTTGGGCATGTTGAAACTGCATTCTCCGAACCTTTGTGACCTCTTTGACCTTGATTTCCACTATTCTCTACTGCTGATAGCTGTTAGCTGCTATTTAATCTAGTTTGGCTGTTTTCTAGCAGGCCCAATTTCTCTGGCTGTGGGTAAATTTAGAATGTCCAATTTTGGGCCAGTAGTTGTTTGACCGCAGTAGTGAATTGCTGCCATCCAGAATGCACAGTTCAAAAACTGGGTAGCAGCAGACTCAATAATATCTTTCAAAAATTACTTGACAGGAAGAAAATTGTAAGGTTTTGCAGAAGGAACAGGAGAGTGAGGCTTAGTTGGCTATCTGTTTTAGAAAGTTGGCTCATTTCCTTTAGAAAAAAACATTAGTTTGTTTACTCCAGTTGCATAAGATAAAAGAGAATGTGGAACATTCAGCAGCGGTGTGTAGCAATATAAAATTTCCATCAAGGATCTGGAACATTCCACAAACACTGAAACAGTAGAGAGATACTGGTACAAATTAAATTGATGGTTTCTCAAAGCTTGCTAAAAGTCAGGAAATTCCTCACACAAGTACCTTGAAAATAGGAAGCTAGGGGTGGGAGGACAAAGAAGCAGGTCACTGCAAATGTGAGTTTGCTAATATAGTGTTTATCACTTCCATTCCAGCCCATCATGAATGAAGCTAAAAAATAATTCCTGAGAATAAAAATCCTTTTGAGCATTGTTCCAGCTTCCATTTGTTATTGAGTAAATAGTCTCTGAACTGATGTGTCAAGGCACCTGAGAGAATGACTTTCTGCCTGCCAGGTCATAGGTGAATATTTCTGGGAGTTTGTGTATGCGTTTAGTTTCCTGCCTGTTGGAAAAATAAGCAGGATAAAGAGTCTCAAGAGGGTTCTCCTATCCAAACCCCTCTGTTGAGAAATAAAATAGGTCTTGTTTGTTTTAAGGTGGACAACCAAAGTAACATTACTGGCATTTCCACTAGGACATCGATGGGCTCAATGTTTTCAGCCAGTTTTACATGGGAGGCTATAGTGAGTACATCCCAGAACTCCTGTCAAACAGAGTGCAGTTCAGCAATTTTTTCCAAGGCAACCTTTTCCTAACTCTGTCAGTTGAACTTTCAGATATGTTTGTAGGAGAATCTGAACAAGAATGGGGTGAAAATGACTTTTCTTTCTTTTGTCTTTCTACAGTAATATGAAGTGCTTTGCTGGAGAAGTTGGAAATTTCTTTAATACCATTGAGAGATCAGTCAGGGACTCGGTTGGGAAATTTGAGTGATTTGGAGATGTTTGGGGTTTCATACAAGAGAGGGCTAGTTTAATGTTCAGGGGTGTTGGGTCATAAAAGACTGGTTGAGTTTTGAAAGGTAGTTGGTGGGGGTGATGGAGAGGGGGGCAAAATCAAGCAATCTGGTGGGAGGAGATGGATTAAGGGAGGGTTAGTCAGGTTGGGTTGGAGGACGTAGCCATGGAGGGGTAGTTAGGTCATTTTGGGGAGGATACTGGTGGCTTCAAGCAATCGTAGTCAAGTCAGTCAGAGATGGTCAGGATTTTGGGTCAGTGGATTGGTGGATAGTTAGAGGGAGGTAGTCAGATGGTCAGGAGTCTCAGAAGGGAGTTAGTAGGAGATTCGGGGGGCAGTTAGGTGTTGAAAGTGTTATTGAGAGATGGGGGTGAAGTGTGAATGATTTTGGGGAATGGGTGTGCAGTTCAACAGTTACCTGGAGTTAGACAACCACTTTACTGCCTTAAACTATCCAAATAAATCAAGGTCACAGGGATAGGGTCATGGGGTGATGCTCAGGAGATGGTTTAGTGTTAATGACATTGGACAAATAATCCAGAAGTCCAGTCTAATGCTCTGGAGGACATAGGTTCAAAAAGTGTCACAGCAGCTGTTGGGATGTAAGTTCAATTACTGAATTTGGAATTAATATCTCAGTGATGTTTGGTGAACATGAAACCGTCTTTGATTATTGTAAAAGCCCAACCCATTTACTCATCCCCCTTACCATCCTGAACTAGTCTGGCATATGAGACCCACAGCAATTTGGTTGAATCTTAACTGCCCTCTAACATGACCTGGGGAGTCAGTCAGTTCAAAGGAAATCAGAGCTAGAATCATAGAACCCTAAAGTGCACATAGAGGCCATTCAGCCTACCAACTCTGCATCAATCCTCCGAAGAGCATTCGACCTGACCATCCTAACCCCGTAAGCCCACAATTATTAAAGCTAACCCATCTAGCCTGCATAACCCTGGACATATGGGCAATTTAACATGGCCAATTCACATAACCTGCAAATCTTTGGAGGAAACCAGAGCACCCAGCAGAAACTCCCACAGACACAGGGCAAATGTGCAAACTCCCAACAGACAGCCACCCAAGGCAGGACTAGAACTTGGGTCCTTGGTGCTGTTAACAATACTAACCCGAGCTACAGTACTGCAACAAATGGCTAAAAATGGACTGCAACTCCCATATCCCATGAAAATGTAGTGGAAAAGTAAGTTCATTCAAGATTTCTGACCCTAACTCTGGTTTAGCAAGTTTTGCAGATGTTTCCAAGGACCAGAGAAGTTGCCCATCAGAAATTTAAATTTCTCAGGCAACTCCCACAGAAGTCATTGGGTTCCAGTGCACATTTGGTATTGTGCATCTGCTATCCAGCCTTAACACAGGATCCCTACACTGGGGAAGAAGGCCATTTAGCCCATCAAGTTCACACCAACAATCTGGTGAGCATCACCCCATGACCCTATCCCTGTGACCTTGTATTTTTCATGGCTAATCTACCTAACCTGCACATCTTTGGTCTGTGGGGGGAAACCAGAGCACCAAGAGGAAATTCACAGAGACATGGGGAGAATGTGCAAACTGCACAAAGGAGTCACCCAAGGCTGGGATCAAACCTGCAACTGTGGTGTTGTGAGGCAGCAGTGCTAACCACCTTGCTGCTCCATTACAGCTATTACAGCCCAGAACGGTAGGGAAAACATTTTTGCCTTTTAACTCATATGTATGAACAGCACCATTTCCTTGTGAAAGGCCTGGCATTTTACAGGGCCAGCAATGTTTTTTTTCAGGACCCTACTGCAACTGTAAAAGCATGAAGACTCTATTGTCTGTATTGTTGCAAAACTTGTATGATCTGCCAAGAAACCAGTTCTGAAACTTCTGTCTACAGCAACAGTTAAGTGGAATAGTTTGCAATTATACCTAGCACCTTGATCATAACTTGCCCAAAGCTCTTCCCAGTGTATTGGCCAGTACTCATCCTCAAATCAACACCACAAAACAGATTCACTTGTCACTTAGCACCTTTTTTGGGAGCTTGCTATGTGCAGTGAATGTCATTTTTCTCTACAATTGCTCGAAGTTAAAAGAAATTCATTGGATGTAAAACAATTTGGAACATTTGATGGCTGTGAATGTACACATTGTCGTGCCTCATACGCATAGACAAAGAAACGTTTCTTTACATGTTGCGAAGTGAAAATTAATTCAAGATTACAGTCAGTGGACTAAAATATACCCTGGAAAGCAAAGCTCCCGATTTGAGGCTAGATAATTGCTACAATCACCGAGACAAAATTCAGAGTTTTCCATTTGGACCATCATAGTTATATTGGTTCACTCCCAAGAATATCCGCTTTGACCAAGGCTTCCTATTCTTCAACTGCTGTCCCACAAATTGTTCTTGTTTGAATACATACCTAGTTACTTTTTGAAATTTACTGCTGCATTTCATTTCATTATGATTTGGTGGTTAATTGTTAAAAAATCACCTCCTCTTCTACCATTCTCTACCCTGTCCCCACCCCTTCCCCTAGCCTGATTCTTTTGCAAGTCATTTAAAATCCACGTTCGTATTTAATGGACCTTCTGCAAGTGAAAAATCCGTGTTTATTTCATTTATTGCTTTTGTCATTTTGGACGTTTTCGTCAAATTTCTCCTTTGCGACATGTGCCCTAAGGAGAATAATCCCATAACTTCTGGTCTCCCCATCAGAGCTCAAACTTTTTTCCCCCGAGGTCTCCTGTTAAGATTTCATCAGGGCTACTCTTCGATTTTCAGGAGCTACATGTTGGTTTTCCAGGATTCCTTTTTCTGTCTCACCAACTCCTTTATTTGGTGGAGTAAGACCATAAGACCACAAGACATAGGAGTGGAAGTAAGGCCTTTCGGCCCATCAAGTCCACTCCGCCATTTAAATCATTGCTGATGGGCATTTCAATTCCACTTCTCTGCACTCTCCCCATAGCCCTTGATTCCTTCTGAGATCAAGAATTTGTCGATCTCTGCCATGAAGGCATCCAACGTCCCGGCCTCCACTGCACTCCGTGGCAATGAATTCCACAAGCCCACCACTCTCTGGCTGATGAAATGTCATCTCATTTCAGTTTTAAATTTACCCCCTCTAATTTTAAGGCTGTGCCCACGGGTCCTAGTCTCCCCACCTAACGGAAACAACTTCCTAGCGCCCACCCCTTCTAAACCATACATTATCTTGTAAGTCTCTTAGTAGTGTCTTAGTAACAATGCCTTCTGTTAATATAGGAGGGAACTTGCACTCAGATAAAGGCGGAATTAGAATAACTCATCAGTATCCCCAATAAACATCCCAATCCATTAAATTGAAAATCAGAACGCACAAAGAAAGCATTCATTTCCTGAATACTTCTCAAGTTAAATTGACACAAGACTACTTGGCAAAGATTAGCATCAAAATTGTTTTTAAAAACAATCTATAAATTTTCAACAAAGAAAACATCATTTCCCTAAACATATTTTCCACAATCTAGTGAGTCTGCACCTAAATATTTCTTTTTAACACAATCACTTCACCTCAAGCAACTCACAATATGTGATTGTTTTAAATATAACAACTCAAATAATCCAATTGATACTGTATTTATTACAATCACGCGTATTTTATTTTCCCCTGTGTAGTTGCTCTTGAACTCCTGCAGCTTTACTCTAGTGACTCCATGTTAATTTGCAAAAAAAAATTGTTTACTGCAGCTTTCGAGATCACATTTAGGTGAACACTCCTTTGTTGACCTTTGCCGAAAAGTTTGAAAATGTTTTCTTCCTTCTCCAGCCCCTCTCTATCTTTTGAAGCCATTCTCTTTGTTACAAATTCATATTCTGCACCATTCAGCCCCTCACTTCCATTTGCAGTTCTTATCTTCCTCTGGAACTCTGTCTCCAGTTTGCAGTCTGACTTTCCTCCTAACTCCAAACCTTCAGCCTTGCTCCCTAGTCTTGCTCCATGACCTTCTTTGATCATGTGCTTTGATGCCACGCTGAGTGGTATGTTTTTGAAGGCTAGTCAAGGAGAAGGCAAAGCCAAGGACAGTCTTCAGTCTTCAAATTCACTGTAATATTGCTTTTATTCATTAATGGCCACTGTGATAGATGGTAACCATACATGGACCAGGCTCTGATCTATAATTCAGAAGGCCAGGAAGAATGGGATACAGGGGAACTTAGCTATCTGGATACAGAATTGGCTGGCCAACAGAAGACAGCGAGTGGTAGTAGAAGGAAAATATTCTGCCTGGAAGTCAGTGGTGAGTGGTGTTCCACAGGGCTCTGTCCTTGGGCCTCTACTGTTTGTAATTTTTATTAGTGACTTGGATGAGGGGATTGAAGGATGGGTCAGCAAGTTTGCAGACGACACGAAGGTTGGAGGTGTCATTGACAGTATAGAGGGCTGTTGTAGGCTGCAGCGGGACATTGACAGGATGCAGAGATGGGCTGAGAGGTGGCAGATCGAGTTCAACCTGGATAAATGCGAGATGATGCATTTCGGAAGGTCAAATTTGAAAGCTGAGTACAGGATTAAGGATAGGATTCTTGGCAGTGTGGAGGAACAGAGGGATCTTGGTGTGCAGATACATAGATCCCTTAAAATGGCCACCCAAGTGGACAGGGTTGTTAAGAAAGCATATGGTGTTTTGGCTTTCATTAGCAGGGGGATTAAGTTTAAGAGTCGTGAGATCTTGTTGCAGCTCTATAAAACTTTGGTTAGACTGCACTTGGAATACTGTGTCCAGTTCTGGTCGCCCTATTATAGGAAAGATGTGGATGCTTTGGAGAGGGTTCAGAGAAGGTTTACCAGGATGCTGCCTGGACTGGAGAGCTTATCTTATGAAGAGAGGTTGACTGAGCTCGGACTTCTTTCATTGGAGAAAAGGAGGAGGAGAGGGGACCTAATTGAGGTATACAAGATAATGAGAGGCATAGATAGAGTTGATAGCCAGAGACTATTTCCCAGGGCAGAAATGGCTAACACGAGGGCTCATAGTTTTAAACTGGTTGGAGGAAAGTATAGAGGGGATGTCAGAGGTGGGTTCTTTACACAGAGAGTTGTGAGAGCATGGAATGCGTTGCCAGCAGCAGTTGTGGAAGCAAGGTCATTGGGGACATTTAAGAGACTGCTGGACATGCATATGGTCACAGAAATTTGAGGGTGCATACATGAGGATCAATGGTCGGCACAACATTGTGGGCTGAAGGGCTTGTTCTGTGCTGTACTGTTCTATGTTCTATGTCTATGTTCTATAATTGCCTTAGTTCATGACTAATCTACATACTCTATATGTTCAAATCCTTGTGCTTTTCGTGTGTCCGCCAGACAGAGGGAACATTGCAGTCTAGCATGTTACGGCCTTCTTCCACAGTATTTTAACTTAGCTCACTCTTTAGTGTTTGTACTCAGTGATGTGCAGCTCCATGACAACATCACAATATTGCTCTTGGATTCTAATACTTTTACACAACAAGCCTCATTTCCCACGCCTCAGCCTTGTTCCCTAGGCCGTCAGCACTGGTCCCAAACCTACCTTCCTGGCCTCCCTGGATGTACGCACCAGTCTCTCTCCCCTCCCCAGCTGCATTGCTTCCCACTCCCACAGGAGTTGTTCATTGCTGCCTGTCAACTCACTCTTCCAATCACAGGTTGATTCTTTCCCACAGTTCGTAGTGAGCCTATCAGCAACAAGCATTGCATGGAATCAGTTTATGATTAGAAGAGTGTCCCTTCATCCAATTTCTTCCTCTTTGTTTTGGGGGAGGTGATTTAGCTCAGTTAGCTGGGCAGCTAGTTTATAATACAGAGTGATGACAATAGCACGGGTTCAATTCCTTGTTTGGCTGTGGTTACTATGAAGGACTTTCCTTCTTAAACTGAGGTGTGGTGACCTTCAGATTAAGCTAACACCAGTTGTTGCTCTCTCTAATGAGAGCCAGGCTTATGGCCTGGTAAGAGTGATAATGGGAACTGCAGATGCTGGAGAATCCAACATAATGAAATGTGAGGCTGGATGAACACAGCAGGCCCAGCAGCATCTCAGGAGCACAAAAGCTGATGTTTCGGGCCTAGACCCTTCCATCTAGGCCCAAAACGTCAGCTTTTGTGCTCCTGAGATGCTGCTGGGCCTGCTGTGTTCATCCAGCCTCACATATCATTATCTTGACCTGGTAAGACTATGGTGACTTTATCTTATCCTTTTAGTTTTCGAAGTATATGTTTTACCATACAATAAGACTGATCAGTACCTTAATTCCGTCCACCAGATTGGTTCTGAAACCCTTCATAATATTGACTTTCAAAAACACGTCAGCCTTCAGTGTTTGAAATTTTCAGTGGATCCCCAGCCTCAGCATCATGTAGGAGAAGATTTCCAACTGAGAATGTTCATTGATCTCATATCAGAGGATTGTAGCTCCAATTTTAAGCTCCTTGTTCTAGATTGTTTCACCTGAGGAAATTATTTCTTCATATCCAACCCATCAATTTTATTTTTATTATTTATTTATTTATTATTATTTTTAATTTTATATTAACATCTCAATTTGACAGCCCCTTAATCTTCTATATTCAAGAGAATGTGAGACTAATCAAGGCATATTTTCCTCATAATGTTACCTTGTAAGTGAACACAATCAATCAGGTTTGGCAACAGAGCTACTAAAAGTGTTTGTATGGTTAGTAGTTTCATATACACTTGTCTTAAACAACAAGCAAAAGCACATTGTTTTAGAAACCAGAACTGAATTAGTCAAAACCATTCAAATTCTTATTTTAAAGTCAATGTTGGGTTCATTTTGCTTGTGTGATTCCATGCAGGTTGTATTTGTGAGTTGAAAATTCACGCTGGTACATACAAATGGTTTAGAGTACTAGAAATTTCCGAGGGCTATCCCAATGCAGTTTAGAGGGTGGACAAGTGCGGAGATGCACCATGCAGTCGCATGAAGTATGGGAACGGAGGGACATGCGTGGAGAAAGCTTCCAAAGTTTTGTAGTTATGAAATCAGACCAAAATATTGTTTGAAATAAAGACTTGACTTTTCAGTCTTCTGGTTTTCTCAACAAATATAAAGGCAGAGATGAGAGATAGAAAAAGTAGGTAAAGAGATTGGCTATTTACATTACCTCGTTTCCCAGATTCCAGCAACAAACATTCAACTGAGAGAAACAAATGAGGGAATTTTAGTCATGAATTCCTCTCAATGCCATGTTGGTCTGTTTACTTACATAATGATTTGTGTTGGTTCAAAATTCAGTTCAACTAAATCACACGCAAGAACTGAGTAGAACCCAGTGCAAGTCACAACTGTGAAATTTCACTGCCTTTACTGGCTCAGGAGGCATTTCATTTTTTTAATGCACAGGCAATGTTCAGCATATCTTAACACTTTTTTTTCATACCAAAGTATCTTTAATTTATTTAGAAACCAACGTGCTCATTACCAAAATTGTTAAATAATCACTCTTGTTTCTTTATGGCCATTTTCATTATATTAAATTGTATTACACATGGGTGGAAGATTGGATATCATTATCAAGAATGTTTATTTTGGTGATAAACCCATTTTTGAGCTTTAGCTGCAACAGATTACTACTCTTAACAATATCTAAGATACCTTTTAATGTACAGAAAAGGAAAAGACGTGATAAACATTCTGTTACACTCCCTCACTGCGCTAATCATTAACTATTTTATTTAATGATTATTTTAGTGAATTTCATTAGAAACTCCTTTAACTGTAGTCTAACCAATGACATTTTGAGCACATTTTGAGTGACGTTTCATGATTCCGCCCAGTGCAGAAACTACACTTTCACTTATTTAAGTGAGACATTACATGCACTGCTTTAAAGCATAAACAGGCAGAATAATAATCTTAGGAGATATCATTGACCTCAAAATAAACTGGACAAAAAGAGGTAGATGAAGAGGGAAAGGGAATGAAACATATACAGTGTGGTCATTATCTTGTCCAGCCTGTTAGAAACTGAACTAGAGAGGAAGTACTACGGTATCTAATAATGGGAAACAAAATAGAGCAATAAGATAATCATTTTGTAAGGAAGTATCTAGGTGCGGTTTTTTAAAATAATGTTTTGAGAAAGACATAAGGAAGACAAATTTAAAGTAATAGAATAGAAAATAAGGTAACTTTGAGGAAGGCACTCTGGAAAACAAACTGAGAAAAAATGGAAAAGAAGTAAATAACAGTGAGAAGTATTTAAAACATCGTTAAATAAAATTTAGGAAGCACATAAATTTAAGCATTTGACACCTATTAATGTTAGTGGCCACACATATGAAAGGATTAACTTTCTTTACGTGGGTGGTGTGGTGTTGCTTTGCTTGATTGACAGCTCTATAAGGTTATAATAATCTCTTTTATGTATGATCTCTTATGTCAATGGTTCAATATTTATTTACATAAGATTGAGGGGTGCCAAGTGTTTGAAGTATCTTTTATTGGTATCTTAAAGATCTGGCTGATTTACACTTCTGTAGTGTTGAGGGAAAAAATATCTCTTGTCATAACATTGTGCATGGTCATTTCTTTAAGCAGTTTCACATGTGCCATTATTGCTATAGTGTTCATTGGTTCTGTACAGAGTATATATTAGGTAATCAAAGGGCCATTAGTTGGCCTGAATGAGAAATGGCCTATATGAAATGATGGAGCTTTGTGAGTTGTGGAGGCAAATGTGTATGGGAAGAGTTCACTTTGAGTTGGCATGGGGAGATAGGATGCCATTAGTGTGTGTGGGTATTAATTGGCACTGAGATACAGGTGTTGGGAGGGGAGTGATGATTTATGAAAGATAGAAGGCCTAAAATGTAACCAAACAGCCTCTGAGACTAAATACCAGAGAAACAAAATGCACCTTTGAGGTTACCACTTTGAATTATTCAAGGAAAGGCACGTTGGTTCCATCTAACCCACAGTCTGTTCCCATAGTGATGAACATGTCATTCAGGACAGTCCTTATTAAGGCAGGTGCAGCCAGCCTGGAAATTTCCCAACTCCATCTCTCTGACACGGAAACAAAAATTGGGCTGATCTATTTGGATTTTCAAAAGGCGTTTATAAAATATGGTAAGCTTGTGATTAAGATCATAACTTGTGGGATGAGAAAACAAGTAGCAGAAAGGATAGCAATTCAGTGACTCACAGTAAACAGCGAGCGAGAGTTAAGGGAAACACTCTGGTTCACAAAAGGTGTGAAGAACTCTTCTGGAAGGATTATTATTGGGACA
The DNA here is from genome assembly GCF_030684315.1 of Stegostoma tigrinum. Classification (NCBI taxonomy): domain Eukaryota; kingdom Metazoa; phylum Chordata; class Chondrichthyes; order Orectolobiformes; family Stegostomatidae; genus Stegostoma; species Stegostoma tigrinum. Next base: position 90,198,848 of record NC_081357.1, read on the forward strand.
GCTGTTGTTACACAACTTACATTCAGGATTTAGACTTCAGAACTAGAAATCCAATTCCAGAATTTGTGGACAATGAGTTGACAGATGTAGTAAGCACCGACGACAAGATCCAGGAGGGCATTAATGAGGTTGTAGATTTGCCATGTAAACCGCACTTCCACCACAGAGGGGGCAGGCAAAATGGTGGATGGGCACAGAGTTTCTCACCAATGTTTTTGTGCCTGTTTTCTGGCTTCGTTCCACCATCCCAGACTATTTTACCAAAGAGCATGGGATGCCAAGGCTGCCTACATCCAAAGAACAGTGGAGATTTACATGCCAAATCTGCTGGCCCCTGTAGAAAGCCGTGTGGCTGTCTGGATGTAGCACCTTCGTGGCACACTAAAGGACCAGGTAGATCTAGAAGCAACCCATTCCCCACCCCTCTGTCAGATTTCCAGGCTTCAACATCGGTCCCTCTGTAGGAATTTTCACTTCAGCTGCAGCGACCACACAGCCCCTCCCCCCACCACTACCTATGTACTCATCACCTCTCCTTTACATCCCCAACAACTGTAAAGATAATTTTTAGTTCAAGATTTTAAATATTTGGAATCAGGCCAGCTCATTCTGAGACACCTTCTCTTTGTCTGTCTGTCTCTCTCTGTCTCTCACTTTCAAACTAGATGTTCAACATAACTCAAAATATATTATCATTCCCTAAAGAAAACATACCCAAAGAATTGCAGGTGATGGAGACCAGAAACAAAAATAGAAATTGCTGGAAAAACTCAGCAGACCTGGTGGCATTTGTGGAGAGAAATCAGAGGTAACATTTTGAGTCCACTGATCCTTCTTCAGAACTCGTTACATGTTACCTGTTGGCTGTAACTAGACACATGAGCTAACAGTGAATCCTCTATACTTCAGTACATTAGGTGGACCCGAACTATAGGACTATAACTGAACCAAGCGCAGCAAGATAAAATGGATCAAAAGCATTGGCCTGTTTCTCTGTCTAGAGCATAAAAGTGTATGAGGTTATGTTCATTTCTTCTGCTCATATTGCTTCTCTGTAACATACCACATAGAAAGTCACTGTTTTTTGTGAAGGTCCCCATGGGCCCCCTAATGCTCTGTTGTCCTACCCCATGTTCTTGTCAGTATTTTCTCAAATGATAGAGCAATTGGCCAAATGAAATATATAGCAGAGCAACTGTTAATTTGCTCAACTGATTGCTTTTGCCAGGCATCACAAGTTACTCAGCACCTAAAGTCATATCAATTTGTTTGCTTGTCTATGTGCAAATAGGGAGATATTGCAGTCACAAGGCAACTGAATCATTCATACAACTATAACCCTGACTGGCAGATTAAACAAAAGTTTTTTTTGCCAAACCCATTGTTTACTAATTTCTTTCAGTAAAAGAGTTACTAATTCAATGCGACACATTCATCAACACAGTCTTACCTGTACAATCGTCTGGTAAGTAAGCTGAATATGACATATTTAAGAATGCCACAGAAAAAGGCCATCTCGAGCTTAATTGAGAGCAGCAGCAGTTTTGTCTCCAATTTAATGCAATCTTATTCACTGGATGTTTATGCAGCTTGAAAAGTTTCTACCTTTATTTGAATTATTGCTGTACCTAGTTGTGCATTTAGACTTTGTCTGGGTACAGACAAAAGCAAATACATTTTATTAAATGCCAAAGATGAAGTTTGGTTCTTTGGTTATAACAGCCAAGACCTATGGCACATGACATAATGATCTCTATTGCCTGTTTAATCATGTCAGCCATTCCAAAATGGAATTCTCAACAGACTGCAATGTTCAGCTTTAGATATTGTTGTATGAATTACATATTTATAATCATTTTTGCTAGTCATCAGGTTTTAGATTTTACAGCAGGCATTGTATTTTGTTTCTGTGCAATACCACAAACCAGATGTACTTACAAACATTTTCCAGATCAGCAATGAGCTCACTGCATGCTGACTCAGATCCTGCTGCTTTCCAGAGAAATTGCACCCTCTGCTCTCCATAAACTTGTACTCGACAGCCAGTGTCCTAGATAACAAGGTGTAGAGCTGGATGAACACAGCAGGCCAAACAGCATCAGAGGAGCAGGAAAGCTGACATTTCGGGCTTAGACCCTTCTTCAGAAATGGGGGAGGGGAAGGGGATTCTGAAATAAACAGGGAGAGAGGGGGAGGCAGATAGAAGATGGATAAAGGAGAAGATAGGTGGAGAGGAGCAGACAGGTCAAAGAGGCGGGGATGGAGCCAGTAAAGATGAGTGTAGGTGGAGAGTTAGGGAAGAGGTAGGTCAGTCCAGGGAGGACAGACAGGTCAAGGGGGTGGAATGAGGCTAGTAGGTAGGAGATGGGAGTGGGGCTTGAGGTGGGAGGAGGGGATAGGTGGGAGGAAGACAGGTTAGGGACGCGGGGACAAGCTGAGCTGGTTTTGGAATGCGGTTGGGGGAGGGAAGCTTTTGAAACTTGTGAAGTCCACATTGATACCATTGGGCTGCAAGGTTCCCAAGCGAAATATGAGATGCTGTTCCTGCAACCTTTGGGTGGCATCGTTGTGGCACTGCAGGAGACCTAGGATGGACATGTCGTCTGAGGAATGTGAGGGGGAGTTGAAATGGTTCACGACTGGGACGTCCAATTGTTTAGTCCGAAACAAGCGTAAGTGAGTAAGCGGTCCCCAAGCCTCCGGTATCCTGACTTGTACCAAGGTCATCTGTGACCTGATCCTCCAATACATCGTAACTTATATGTTCAAATTCCTCCATGGCCTAGTCTCTCCATATTTTGTAACTTTCCCCAGCCTACCACCCTCCAAGAGAAATTTGTTCCACAGTTGGCAACAATGCTCAGCTAATCTTTGAAATCCTTTCTTAAGCCAGTTTTCCTTCTTTAAAATCTTGATCAAGATTTTGGTTTCCTGCGTGAATATTTCTATTTTCGGTTCAGTCTCAAATTTTGTCTTAGAAAATTCCTAATACCACACTTTAAGACATTTATGTTACTAGCAATTAAGGCACTCAAAGAAAAATAATTCCAACAATAAACAGAAAGAAATAGAATGATGAGATTTAATCTTTAAGACTTTTACTCTAACAAGCAAATTAAAATCAATATTACTAAAATATAACTTTATCGGTAACTAAAAGATTGAACTAGAGAAAAGTTATTCTCATGTTTATTAAATAATACATTCAAATTACATCTAATAAATAACTTCATTGTGTGCGGCTCTTCTGGCTGGTATATAGTATTACAAGGCCCAATTCCAAGTTACCCTGAATTTTCTAGTGGCTCACTTCTCCCTGCCAAACCATTTCAAAATGTCAGTATCCTTAGAAAATCATCCCACTCAATAGGGTGAACAAACCTCCAGAACAAGTTGCAGCTTAGTGGCAACTCATTCCTTAAAACTCCAAAAGTCCTAAATTTTGTAATCTTTTTCAAAAGGGAATGAGATCCTTCTATCATCCTTCCTGGCTGCTAAAAGAAATACCATCTTTCACTGCCCTTCAAGGCTGTAGCTTGTTGTCTGTCTTTCTCTGCATCTCTATGATACGGAAAGCAACTGACCTTTGACATTAAAAGGAAGAGACATGGTTGACAATCTAGTTTACTGCAGCCTGAGTGCAACTAACCTCATTGTAGTTGAGATGCAGAAATTTAGTGCTGTTGCAAAGTAACCATTAATTATTTTCAATTCCAAAATCTTTTTATTCTAAGATGTAGCTGTCATTCTGCCCTGGCTTGGAAAGGAGCTGTCTGTGTGATCCTGAACACAAATCTTCTCATCAGTGTACACAAGGAGTTCACTGTGTTCCACTACTTGATGGATACACCTGCCATTGTCCTTTGCAGACCATGGGATACACTGCAAGAAAGGTAGCACTGCCCAGTTCATGTCATTTCTCACATTTTTATTGCTTATATTTCATTGTTACTAGACATTGAACATTCATAGCAAAAATCTGATGCATTAACTTTATTGTGTGGATTGCTGACTGGGCTAGAATCTATTGCTCATTCCTAATTGGCCAGAAGGTAGTAAAGAGTCAATTACATTACACTGGAGCTGGAGACACATGTAGGCCAGACTAGGTAAGGATGGCAGATTTCACTTCCTTACAGGGAAGGAGAGGTTTTTCCTGACAATTGGTAACAGTTTCATAGTTTTCATTATACTCTTACCTCCTTATTTTATACTTTTAATTTATTTTAATAAATTCCACCATCTGCCAAGGTGGGATTCATAGCCAGGACCCCAGAACATGACCTGGGCCTCTGAATTAATTGCCTACTGTGCCAATACCTCCCCTCAGTAACCTTTGATATCTGTATTATCTGGAAATCTAAAATCTCCATCTTGAACATACTGAATGATTGAGCCTTTATAACCCTCTGGGGCAGAGAATTCCCAAGAGCTACCACCCTGAATGAAGGCTATCCTCCTCATCTTAATCTTAAATGGCTTGCCACTTACACAGAGACTGTGGCCTCTGACTCTAGTCCCCTCCCATTTAGGAGAAGCATCCTTCCAGCACCTACCCTGTTGATCCTTGTAAGAATTTTACAATTTTCAATGAGATGACCTCTTACATTTTTAAACTGTAGAGGATGTAAGCCCAAACTTTTCAATTTCTCCTATAGGACAAACCTGCCAAAATAGAATTCAGTCTGGCGACAAATCTTTATTGCATTCCCTCTATACTTCCTTGCACAAGAAGACTAAACCTGTACACAATCTTCCAAGTGTGTTCTGACGAAGACTATGAAGAATTGCAGTTTAAAGCAATTTAAGTTTCAGTGGCACCTTTAGCTAACATTCCTGACACTCGAATTCAATGGAGAAAGGCATTCCTGGCTGAGGATCAGCAGAGAGGGTGCAAAGCATTCCAGAAGATGTTTCTTGGCTATAAATTCAAGAGATCAAGTTTTAACGTACTTTTTATGATTTTGGTTTGTATAATTAGTACGTTTATTTATTGGAACAGCATACCATTAGAATTTTATTTTATTTGGGAACAGTTAGTGGGTAAAGGGAAATTGTTTGGTTTGTTAGTTGTTCGGTTCATTTGTTCACTGTTAGAATTAGATCAAACAAACTGTTACTTATTGATTACAAAGTGACTGTCAGGAGATCCTTTCATTTAACCTCTCCTTTATAACTGACTTGGGTGGAGGGTGGGTGGTGAGAAGCAGGTTCAACCACTTTTTACATTTCTTTTTAAAGACTAAGTGGCAAGGCAAGCTTCTCTAGGTGCGTCGGTTTTAGTTATCTGAAGGGGGTTGACCTCTGTTTCTTAACTTGTCAAATCCAGGATCTGGCTGGTTTGTGTACATGATCTGAATGGATTTGGACAGATTTGAATAGATTTGGGTTATGAAAGGCCTCAGCAGATTTGAAAAGATTTGGGACCAGCCTTATTTTTTTTTAAAAAAAAAGACGTGATGTTTAAATAAAAGTTGGGTGAGAAGTGAAAAATCTGTTTAATTTTGGTTACTTGTTGGTTAAATCAAAAGTGGGAGCAATGGCTCTTAACACTGCTAAAGAGGTTCTGGGATTTGGGGATGCTTCCCAAATTAATCAAGAATGTTTAGAAAGACAGAAGAAGGATATACATTTAGCCTTAGCAAACAGGCTAGATTCTCTGATGAAGGGTCTAGGCCCGAAACGTCAGCTTTTGTGCTCCTGAGATGCTGCTGGGCCTGCTGTGTTCATCCAGCCTCACATTTTATTATCTAGGCTAGATTTGGGTTTAACTAGGGATAAAAAGAATACTGAAATTGTAAAGTCGTTAGTCAAGCATTTAGGTATACCAGAAAAACAGGCAAGTGCAATGGAATTTTAAAAAAATAAAAAGTAGACAATGGAGTTGGAAGGTAAAAAAAAACGGAAAGAAAAGGCAGGGCCAAAGTGGAAGAAAAAGATCCCAAATATTTGAATTACAGTTACAGAAGAAAGACAAAGAGAAAAAGAGAGAAAAGAAAGGGGGAAGAGGGAGAGAGAAATTGCAAATTAAGTAGGAACGTCAATTTAGAAGGATGGAAATGAAGATAGAAGATAAGTTCAGAGAGGAGGAGAATGATGATGAACAAATCTGTCATAACCAAAGACCAAGTAGGGATACATATAAATATCAAAACATCACCAAAATTTGATTGAAAAAGATGTAGAGCTTTTCTCATTTCCCTTGAGAAATTGATAAAACAGGTGAATTGGCCACAGATTGTGTGGGTAATGGTGATTCAGGCCAGGTTAGTAGGTAGGACGAGTGAGTTGTTTGCAGAGTTGTCAGATGAGATTGCAAGAGGGTATGAAGAAGTAAAAGAAGCCATTTTGAGTGCCTACAAATTGGTACCAGAAGCATATGGACAACGATTCAGGAATATAACAAAGGAACCAGGCTTATGCTGAGTTTAAAAGAATCAAAAATAGCAACATCAATGGATGGCTGAGAGCATTAAAGATGGAAAAAATCATATAAGGATCTTAGAGAGATTATTCTGTTGGAGGAGTTCAAGAACACCTTTCCAGAAAGGAAAAGAATTCCGTCTGAGGAACAGTAAGTTAAAACAGCGAGAAGAGCTGCAGAGATGGCGAAAGAATATGCATTAGTGCATTCATCAAAATCTAGCTTCTGACAGCAATTTCATTCCGTGAGGGATAGAAATTGGGAAAGGGGGAGATCCTTCAATTAGAAACAAGAAGTAGACAACACAGTTTACCAGATGTGATAAAAGAAATCCAAGAGGGTGAACAAGAGATGAAAGGCGTCAGGTGATTTTACTACAATAAGGTGGACACAGAAAGTGTCAGTGCTGGTGGTATAAGAAAAGCACCGGGAAAAAGGACATGTTAAAGAGGCTAACCCACTGGCATTAGTTGAGGTAGTGAAAGAAATCCCAAGAGAAGTCGAGAGCTGCAGGAGACTGCACATCCTCGTCACAGACTGGAAAGTAACATAGTGCCCAATATTTTCAAAGGCTTCATTTGTGAGGGTTAGGTTTACTCAGAAAGAACATGGGGAGAAGGTAAAAAAATTAAAATATTGAGAGATACAGCAGCTGATCAGCCTGTAATAGTAAGAGATAAAAGTATTTGCACTCCTTTTGAAATGTTACCCTGAGTAAGATAAGGCTAGAAAGTCAAATCAAGACCGGGGATGTGACAGTGGGATTCATTGAAAGAGTGCCTATTTCAGAAATCAGACTTTAAAAACAATGTTGAGGGCTTGTTGCCGGGATTACCCAGATGATTGGGATAAAGGTATCCCATTTATATTATTTGCCATTGGAAATGCTCCAAACAAATCGACTCAATTTGGAAATGACCTAGCAGGATCAAAGGTGGGAGTGATGTCCCTTATAGTGGAGAAGCTGAAAGAAAACCAGGGAACTGAGGAGTTAAAAGAAAGATACCTTGGAATTTTTCTTTACTGTTTGGTGACAAAATCCCACCGTCATACATTAAAGTAAGAAGGAAAAACTAAAGAGAAAGATGAAGGACTTGAGGTCCAGTTAGCTGATACCCTGTTTGAACAAATGGCAAAGGAAGAACCTAACAGGTAGAGGATCAGGCAGAGGAGTTTAGTTCTGAAAGACTAATGGAGTTACAATAAAAAGATGAGACAAGATTTATATCAATAAGCCTACCCAGGAAAGGAATCAGAATGTATTCCCAAATGTTATTACCTGAAGGGTAGAATCCAAAGGTGGAAATGGAGACTACGGAAGGTTAGCGCAGCGGAGAAATGGGTAGACGTTCACTAGATTGTGTTACTGGTAGCATACAGCCAGTAAGTATTGCAGGGAGCACACAAATTACCTGTAGGTGGTCATCGAGGAGTGAGGAAGACTCAGGATAAGCTACAAAAGTATTTTATTGGCCTGGATTATAGACAGATGTGGTTTAAATTTTTCGCACTTGTCAAATGCATCAAATGGTAGGAAAGCCACAGGCAGTAACAAAGCCAGCTCCTTTGATGCCAATTCCTGCACTTAAAGAGCCTTTCACATGGGTTATGATTGGTTGTGTAGGCTCTCTCCCTAAAACCAAAAGTAGGAACAAGTATTTGCTAACTATAATGTGTCAACCAGATTCCTGGAGGAAGTTCCGTTAGGGAATGTCAAGGCATAAAAAGTTGTGGAAAAGTTGCTTGCTTTCTTTTTCTGGTATGGACTACCCAGGGAGATTCAGTCAGAAAAAGGGCCCAATTTTACTGCCAAACTACTTAAGGAAGTCTTGGATAACTTAAGCATCCAACACATTAAATCAAATGTGTACCATCCTGAATCCCAGGGAGCATTGGAAAGGTGGCATCAGACCTTAAAAACAATGTTGAAGGCTTGTTGCCGGGATTACCCAGATGATTGGGATAAAGATATCCCATTTATATTATTTGCCATTGGAAATGCTCCAAACAAATCGACTCAGTTTATTCCATTTGAATTGATATTGGGACACGAAGTAAGACGGCCTTTAAAATTAGTTTAAGAAAAGTTGATATGCCCCAAATCACAGATTTCACAGTTGGATTATGTATCTGAGGTAAGAAAGACACTAAACAGAGTAGCTGAATTAGTTAGACAATATTTAAAGGTTGTACAGCATCTAATGAAGCAAGAATCAGATAAGAAACCTAAAATTTGTACATTTGCCCATGGGGATAAAGTATTGGTGTTTTTACCAGTCGTAGGAGGTCCCTTCAAAGCAAGGTTTAGTGGGCATATTGGATTGAGAAGATGTTAAAGCAGGTGAATTATCTGGTAAAGATGCCACGTAGGAAGAAAATGTACTGTGTATGTCATATGAACATGCTGAAACCTTACTAGGACAGGGAAAGGGAACCGAACACGCAGGTATTAGTTACTGCCACTCAGCGTGAGGAATCAAATCCAGATGATTTGGATTTTGATGTGCCTCAGAATAAATTGAATAATGAGCAAGTAAATATAGGGCATTAAGCTATCTGTCTCAGGAACAGAGAACTGAATTGCTGTAGTGCTGTGAGGATGTTTGTAGAAATAAAATGAGGCGGACTAATACCATAGTACTTGAGGTTGACATAGGGAATGTTGTTCCAATAAAGCAAAACCCCTACAGGCTTAATCCCCTCAACCCATCACAGGTTCAGAAGGAAGGGGAAACGATGCACTAAGAAGACATCATCAAACTGCATCAGACTGAGTGGAGTACACTGATCATGCTGGTTCCCAAACTCGATGGTACTCAATGATTCTGTGTAGATGATCAGAAGGTCATGCCCAAATCCAAGGCTATAGAGTTGCGTGGAAACTGTTGGACACGCCACTTGCATCACAAAGTTGGATTTGCCTCATGGTTAGTGGCAAGATTATCTTTTCATAGAATCCATATCATGCGGAAACAGGCCCTCCGGCCCATCAAGTCCACACCGACTCTCAGAGCATCCCACTCAGACCCATCCTTCTCTAATCCATATGATCTATACATCTCTGAACACAATGGGCAATTTAGCATAGCCAATCAACATAGCTTGCAGATTTTTGGACTGTGGGAGGAAACCAGAGCTTCCGGAGGAAACCCATGCAGACATGGGGAGAATGTGCAAACTCCACACAGACCCGAGGGTGGATCGAACCCGAGCACCTGGCACTGTGAGGCAGCAGTGCTAACCACTGAGCCACAATGCCACCCTGTACCTTTGTCAGAGACAGTGAAAGAAGTTTCTGCTTTTGTAACCCCAAATGGCCTATATCAATTTAAAGTAATGCCCTTTGCATTGAAGAATGCACCAGCCACATTTCAATGACTTATGAGTAGAATTATGGCAAGATTGACTAATTGTGCTTTCAATGAAGATGACTTAGTGATCTTTAGCCATAGCATGGTGCATTTGGCAGAGCTTTTTGAAAGACTACAGAAGGCAAAGTTGGACAGAAGTTTGGCAAAAACAGAATTCGTGAAGGTGGAAGTGACATTCTGAGGACACACACCCGGACATGGACGGCTGACACCAAGGAACATGGTGACGTAGGCCATCAAGGAATTTCCAAGACTATCCTTGAAGAAGGAAGTGCTACAATTTTTAGGACTGAATGGATTCTACTGGAAATTTGTATCAAACCTTAGAAATGTGGTGGCATCGCTGATGGGTTTGTTAAAAAAGAACATGAAATTTCGTTGGACAGAACAATGCCATGAGGCATTTGAGAATTTAAAAGCAGTGTTAATCCGTTTTAGCCACACAAAATTTCGTGAAACCCTCTAAAGTTGCCATCAATGCAAGCGATGTAGGGATTGGAGTTTTGTTGTTACAGGAGGATGTTTGTGGAATTGAAAGGTCAATCCATTATTTTTCAAAGAAACTCAATAATCACCAGAGAAAATATTCAACTGTTGAAAAAGAGTTATTGTGTTTGGTACTGAACTTACAACATTTTAATGTTGATGTTATAAACCATGTTTTGGAAATAGTTGTGTGCACTGATCATGACACATTGATGTTTTTGGAAAGATTTAAGGACAAGACACCAGACTACTTCATTGGAGACTTATGTTACAAGCATTTAGTTTATAGATTGCACATGTTGCAGGTCATGAAAATGTTATTGCAGATGCATTATCGCGAGTTTAAAAGGAAAATATCTATATAAGATGTAAACAGTAGGGTTCAATGTTACAGGTGTATGTAGAATTAGTATGAAATGTCTAAGTTTATATTAATGATCTATGATTCTAGTCATATGACATTAAGAATTAGAGAAAAAATAAGCCATCTTTTCATAATAATGGTTATCCATTTCTTAAGGGGTGGGTGGTGTTGTGAAGTTGGGTAGAATATTTGTGGATTGGAAGGCAGGATGTTAGAATTTGATGTGTGTAAAATGATAGGTGGGAAAATGTGTGGCCCCTTTCAAAGTGTATATGGTTTTTCTAGGCTTGGGGATTTCAAAAAATGTCCAGGTACATAGACAGCCCCTGAAATTGAAATATTGTACCAAAATGCTGATGGTTAGAAACCCAGGTAGTAGCCTTGTTTTGTTGGCAAGGCAATCAGTTTGAATATCCACCAATTAATTTAAACCAGGCACTTAGAGACTAACAATGAATTAAGTTTAAACCTGGTGGCTTTGACAATCTAGGACCAATCCTATTGTAAGAAATTCATAGGTCATCAAGGGTATAAAGGAAGAGAGCATTTGAAAATCAGTGTGATTTTGTCATCTGCCAAGAAAGAATCACTGGCTCTCACCAAATTCTCTAAGATCTCAAAAAAAATCATCTGAAGTACAGTTTCAGTGGCACCCTTAGCTAATATTCCTGACACAAAAATTCAATGGAGAAAAGCATTCCTGACTGAGGATCAGCAGACAGGGCATGGAGCATTCCAGAAGATGTATCCTGCTATAATTTCAAGAGATTAAGTTTTAATTTACTTCTTATTATTTTGATTCATATAAGTGGTACTTTTTTATAGGAATAGCATACCATTAGAATTATGTTTTATTCATGAATAGTTAGTAGTTAAAGGGGAATTGTTTGGTTTGTTAGTAGTTCTGTTCATTTGTTCACTGTTAGAATTAGATAAAATAAATTGCTACTTGTTGATTATAGAATGACTGCCAGGACTTCATTTCATTTATTCTCTTCTTTATAACTGATTGGGGGCATGGTCGTGGTGTGGGGGGGGGGTGTTGTTGATAGACAGGTTATGCCACTTTTCACATTTCCTTTTACAGATTATGAGGCGAGGCAAGTTTCTCTGGGCGTTTCAGTTTTTGTTATCAGAGTGGTGTCGACCTCTGCATCATAACGTTGTATGGTATTTAACTGACAGGCAGGCTATTAATCAATCTGCTAAATGGTTGAGAAGATTGAAAAATGTGAGAGCAGCTGCAAGTGGTTGGACATAAAGTCTTAACTTGCACAAGGTGAACACTTTGCTCATTGGTCTACACTGCTTACCCCTAAGTCAGTGTCTGTCAGGGTTCAAGTCCCACGGCAGACACCTAAGCGCACATCTACGCAAGCATTCCAATGTTGTACTGAGGGAGCCTTGCACTGTCAGTGATTTCATTTTACACATGAGGCACATCAAGACAAAACTCTCTGTGCTCTCAGTTCAGATTAACAATCCCATTGCAGTGTTTTTGAAGAATAGGGTATTATCCCAATGTCCTGGCCATTAGGTATCCCTCCATCAACAGCAAAACAACAACAACAAAAAAGCAGATTATTTGGTTAGAGATAGTAGGAACTGCAGATGCTGGAGAATCTGAGATAACAAGGCGTAGAGCTGGATGAACACAGCTGGCCAAGCATCATCAGAGGAACAGGAAGGCTGATGTTTCAGGTCTAGACCCTTCTTCAGAAAAGAAGGTCATTGGTTGGTAGTTCATTACTGCTTGTGGGAGCTTGCTGTGAAAAAAGAAAGACTTTTCTGCATTACAACAATATCTGACAAATATTTCACTGGCTGCTAAGAGAACGCAAATTCCCAAATATGCATTAATTTTAACCACATCGATTATCAAACATCAAATTTCCAGTCGTGTGTAATTTTGGGAATTATTCCCCAACAGGAGATGAGTAGAAACCCTTTGGCAGGTGACATTCATGCCGAATAGTAAAAAGGGCAAGTGCATTATTTAACGCTCTTTTTTACAGTATTTTTCCTCACACATATAATGAAGGGTTTGTGTGGTTTGGAGCCAGACTTTATGACAACATTTCAATTCCCCTCGTATGTTTCTTTCAGAGCCAATAGATAGATCTGGTGAAAATGAAAGACACTATTGTTTTAGAGCTTAATCTGTCAACTATATTTCCTTTTGCTATTGGAACTCTGACAGAAATAACAAGGAGAGAGAAAAAATCTGTAGTAAAGAACTATTATTTGTAAACAGGTCTGTGGTGTTAAGCCGTCACATAAGGTAGCCATTTCATAGTGAAATTTCAGTAGATGCAGCTAAGTATAACCAGTCTATGTATACCTGATACTGTAGGTTGGAAGCAAAACCATCGGGAATTGAAAGGTTTTGAACCTTTTGAATCCTCTGATCTTGTTTCTTCTCTCCTACACCACACCCTCCATACCCCACTCCAATTCCCAAAGCATGAGCACCTTCCTATAGTCTGACATCTTTCCTCAGTAAAAACCATGTAAAATTAGGGTTGAGAACTCACTGCAGATTGTGCAAGCTCACAGCTGTCAATTTGACGTTCAGAGTCAGATTTTCAAGCAGTTAGCAAGACACTTCATGCCTTTAAAAATGATGGGCAGCACCAAGATGCAGAAATCTTGACATCCTCTTCACCCCTATACTCTGATACTTCATCATTTTGGTGAGCATTCTTTACATGAGATATGAAACACTTGGGGAGGTTTACAAGTTTTTGTGCTTCCATAAATCATGCATTTTCTCACAGCATGATGAGAGCAGAATTAAACTGCTAGAAGTTTATTATATTTCTTCTGCACATGGCTCCTGAGACGTGCCCAGGATGGTGAGTGAGAGTAACTATGAAGTTGGCATGGTAGTGGGGGGGAAGAGAGATAGGACAATGTTGGGTTGAGTGAAGTCATGCATTGGTATTGAGTTGGCATGGTGATCTGAGGGACCATTGGGTGGATTAGGGAAATGGTGGTGTGAAAATTTGAAGGGATGAGGGTTAAAGAGTTTAGTCTTCTAAAACCTTTCTAAAATGTTCCGAAGAAACAATTTAGGCCTTTTATCCAGGCCACATTAACACTCTCTTCTATAACTGCCTATGCTTTGTTTCCAGGGTTATTTACCTACCCCTCAGCAAACCTCACACCACTCTCAGTAATCCCCAAAGAAAATAACTTTGCAAAGAAAATCTTTGGAATTGTGCAAAATTTTAAGCAAGGTGGGTCATTACTTTTCCTGCCTCAAACTTCGCACTTCAGCAACAGAAATGCTCAGTCAGTCTGAGACCTGAGTTAAGCAGATTGGATAAAGTCACAGGATTCTTTTGCCAAGCTGGATATTGGGAATGGGAATGCTGCACCAACCTTGGGAGAGAATCCCCAAATGATGGGAGCTTTGTTTCTGGGGGAAGGGGCCGGATGGAATTGGGTGCACCGTCCCATGGATGCAAATTGGAGGTGGCCATGTGTCTGTTTAAATGGCCCATCTCAGTTTTCTGGGATTTAATTCCAGTTGTTTTCAGAAACATGAATCCCTTGTAAAAAGAAATGAATTCAAAATCTCATCCTCTTTGAGCTATCAATCGAGCATTGAATTTGCAACCTTCTCCTGAGATAATAAAAAATTGTGGAAAGCACCCAAACATTTAATAATGATGCAATATAAGCCGTTATGGCTATGTTACAAGTTGCTATCAATTTCATTCAACTATGTAAGATGCAGGCAGCTTTTTTCATGTTTTTTTAAGGTATTGGGAACTTAAATGGCTTGACTGCTTGATTTCTTTTCTCTCTTATAGTGTTCTTTAACATTTTAAAGGACTGGCTATTTAAATAACTTTACAATATGACAGTTGTACGTACCTTACCCTTTTCAGACTGCTCTAACAAGTCATAAATCCCACACATTTGATCAACACCTCTGGTTCAGTGAAAACGGGAACTGATTAAACTAAGTGCTTTGCTCAAGTGGCCTTACTGAGCTAAGGCTTCAGATACATTTGTCATTTTTCACCTCCATTCCCCTAAAGACAGAACTGGGATCTATCAGAAATGGAGTTGGCATCAGGGTGGTGTGTTTGGAAAAGAGTCTGTCTCCACAGAGGTTGCCTAACATCCCAAAAATCCAGGCCACAATCCTTCCCTGAGGGGGAGGGAAATCTTGAGGTCTCAAGGTGATTTAATTGATGTGTGTAGTTGTGCTGGTTGTTCCTTTTGAACCTTGGAAAGACATGTGAAATAACTAACCACAAAACTGATTATGTTAAAACAGCAACCACAACTGTTTTATCACAGTCCGCTGTTTAGAATAGACAACAGGGCCCACATCTGCATCTTATTAGTGCCAAAGCATTTGGTCCATGATAGCTGGTAATGAGATTACCTCATTCTGCTGATGTTATGTTCTAAATGGAATTACTAAATGCACATTTACTGCTGTGGAAAGACCACTCCTGAGAGAGGCTGATTATTCCAACTTTCCTTTAAAAGGCTTCAACCATGTACTGCGGATCTGTGGTAAAAGGTTGACAGTCCCACTCCAGAGACCTTCAGGTTAAGCAGATTGGATAAAGTTGCAGGATTCTTTTGCCAAGCTGGATAGTAGAAAAAGGGAATGCTGCACCAACCCTGGGAGAACATCCCACAATGATGGAAGCTTTGTTTCTGGGAGAGGAGGCAGGGTAGAATTGGGTGTACCATCCCCCGGATGCAGATTGGAGGTGGCCATATGTCTGGTTGGGTATAATCCTGGTGTAAGTGCCATCCAGGATGATACTTCAGTGCAGTACTGACAGAGTCCCAGAACGTTAGAGTTTTAAATTATGTATGAAACCCTAGCCACCCTCTTAAAATATCCCCTTGCGTTATTTTGAAGAAGACCAGGAGAATTATTCCAAATTTCCCACCCAATATTTCTCCCTCAATCAACACCACACAAATAGGTGACTTGGTCATTAACACATTAACATGTTGTTGTTTGTGGGAGTTTGCTTGATGCAAATTAGCTGCTCTGATTTCTGCATTACAGCATGTCAAAAGTACTTTGTTCTCTATAAAACACTGTGGAAAACCCTGAAGTTACAACAGGCATTATAGAAATGGAAGTGCTTTTTTTAACACATTCATTCAGCATCAGTTATATCACAACCTATCAGTATATAAGCATAAACATTAGTATGTGATTTGCTCATTGATTGTGCTCACTGTGGCCTAAAGAGCTTTACCTTGTTATGCTTTGTGAAAAGGGTAAAAAAAACTGATTAGTTGTGCCAATGTGAATCTGATTACTAACATGCAAGCTGGCACAAGAGTAAGGGTTTGGTTGTTGAACCAAAGTCAGACAAAAGGACTATTGTACAGATGTTAATTGACAGTGGTGAGCTTATTCATTGCAATAAGACCGTGCAGTTCACTCAAGGTAACAAATTTGAAATGCATTCCAAAAAAATGTCTTAGCTACAATGAATCAGCAACCAGGGAAAGAAAACACAGCTTTGAGCCTTCAGAATAAACTGTTATTTACGGGGGATTTTCTGTTACTGGGTAGCATCCCCAATTTTTAAAAAAGCTTCACTTATTGAATACCTTTCAAGACTGCAGGAAACATGGCAATATTTTTCATTCAGTGTTTGGCAGTCAAATTTCACACAGCAAAGGCCCCATGAAAACAATAATCTAAATGACTAGACACTCAGATCTTAGTGATGTTGATTGAAGGACTCATATCATCCAGGCTACCTGGCAGAAAAATTCACTTCTTCTGAATCTGCCATATGATCCAATAGATGAGAAGGTGTCTAGAGCCTGCTTTCTAAAGTGTCATCCAAAAGATAACACCTCTGACAACGTAGCATGCCCTCAGTACAACATTGGAATATGAGCCTGGATTCTCTGTTCAAGTATCTGGAATGTGACCTGAACCCATAAGCTTCTGATTTAGCGGAGAGATTGCTGTAATGGAGAGAGTTCCAACATTTTTACCCACTGATGATGCAGAAATAATGATATCATTTCACGTCAGAATTGTGTGGGACTTGGAGAGAAATGTGCAGGTAGTGATGTTCCAATACACCTCCTGCTTTAGACCTTCTCGGAGCTTAAGACTTAGGAGCCAGAACAGGCTATTTATCCCATCTAAGCTCACGCAACAAATTAATTGAAACACATTTTCAACCATGAAGTGTTCAATAAGCAATGGCAAACTGTATATTAATATCAAACTTTCATAATTCCAGATGTCCCAAAGCAAATTTCAACAAATGAAGCGCTGTGCTTTTGAGAAACTAAATAAAAACCAAAAGAACTGCAGATGCTGTAAATCAGGAACAAAAACAGAAGTTGCTGGAAAACCTCAACAAGCCTGGCAGCATCTGTGAAGATAAAATCAGAGTTAACGTTTCAAGTCTGGCGGTCCTTCCTCAGAAATTGAGATTTACTGACAGTTTTAATGTGGGACAATCTAGAAAATTAGACTTGCATCTTTCTGAATTATTTGTAAAGCTTCTGCGTGTTCAACTTAATAAACATTGCTGATCTTGTGTAAGAAAATTTAAGTTGAACTCTTTGGCTCAATGATATGTCAAAATTTATGTTTATACACAATTAGTCCATTGCTAATTAATTTACTTGTCTTTTGTTTTTCTCTAAGTTTAGCAAAGGTTTGGCTCCATTCTCCTCTGTCATAGCTCATGTTAAGTAAATAGTTCTAGAATTGAAACAGGTTACTTCTTAGCTATTTCAGTCAGCCAAACAGCCCACCGTGAATTCAGGTTACAAGGTGATTTCTCACATAACACTCCAGTTGCCTCACTGAAGCCACTGCACCTTTTAATTTGGGAATGGCAATAAAATTGATTGAATTGTAACGTTAACCCAGTACATTTATATCCCTTTCTCTAATGCACCGTTCTTTTGCAAATTGTGCCCATGTATTGTGATGATGTTGAATAGTTTAAATGCTGTCTTTTATTTGTTTCTAAGTTAAATGGATTTTATTCCAACATTCTTTTGTTGTTAAAGCTTGCCTTTTCCAGCTTCAAATATTAGCATTCCTTTCTTCAGGAGTAATGAGTCTCCCTGGATGGCATTTAGTCCTCTTAGCATCTGCCGCAAGACCCACAATAGATGCATTTCCATCCTCAGTCACCAGATGGCATCTTGTTCTACACTGCACCACGCCTCAGCTCTCTCTCTCAGGTAAGGCCCTCGGTGTTAATCCTTGTCTGAACTGTGCAGTCAACAACAGATACTGATTAAGACTGTAAACTAAAATGCTTCCAAAGACAGCAATATTTTTCATCTCAAAGTTGCTTTCAGGCAGATTATCTCTGAATTTCTAAAGGAAAATACTGTTAAAAAGCAAAGGTTGACCCCCTCTGATAACTGAAACCTAAAGCTCAGAGAGGTGCCCCTCACCCTATAATTTGTTTTCAGAGCCCCCAGTCAGTTATAAAGGAGTAGCTAAATAAAATAAGCCCCTGACACTCACTCTATAATCAACAAGTAACAATTTATTTATCTAACTTTAACAATGAACAAATTAACTAAACAATTAACAAACCAAATAAATCCCTTCTAACTATTCCCAAATAAAACAAGATTGTAATGGTATGCCGTTCCAATAAATACAAGTTCCACTTATATAAACTAATAGCTTCTTGAAATGGTCCAGATTCAAAACATCAGCTTTCCTGCTCCTCTGATGCTGCTTGGCCTGTTGTGTTCATCCAACTCTACACCTTGTTGTCTCAGGTTCTGCAACATCAGCAGTTCCTACTATCTCTTCTTGAAATTGCAACCAGGTTATGCCTTGCAGAATGCTCTGTGCCTTTTCTGTTGATCTGTCTGGAATGCCTTCTCCGTTGAATTCTTCCATCAGATGTTTTAACTAAGTGTGCCATGTATCTTTATTTAGAGGATGCTTACTCTAGGACTTAGAGAATTCTTTGAGACCCAGTGATTCTTTCTTTTAGAGCTGAGAGCTATTGTCTTGGCAGATGACAATTGGTCGTCCTCTGGTTTTCTAAATCTCTTTGTCTTTTATACCCTTGATGACATATCAATTTCTTACAATTGGATTGGTCCTATATTGTCAAAACCATCAGATTTAAATTTAAATGGTTTTTGGTATCTATTGGCCTGGTTTAAATTATTTGGCTAAATTTGAAAACCTGATATTTTAGTAAAAATGCTGCTGTGCCTGTTAACCATGTGTACAAATGATACAAGTGTTTTAATCCAGGTACTCTGTGCACCTGTAAACCCATTGGCATCCTTTTTGAATCTTCAAGCATAGAAAAAGCACACCATCTTTTAAAGAGACCATGCACTGCTTTCCCCATAACATTTTACCGTCACCAACATTTTACAAGTATCAACATTTTACAAGTATCAACATTTTGCAAACACCAACATATCACAAGCACAAAATTCTAATGCTCTGCCTTCTAATCTACAAGTACTCTACCCAACTTCACAACAATACCTTTCTCAAACCTCTGTCCTTGTTTCTATATAGATTCCTCCTCAAGCTGCTGAATCAGATATAGAAACAGGAAGAGACCATTCTGCCTCATGAGACTGTTCCATCCTTCAATTAGATCATGGTTTATCCGAAATTCAACTCCATCTACCCTTCACCCTTAATTGACTTATCTGACATAAATCTAAATGTCTTGAAATATTCATTTGACTCCCACCACCCCCCTACCACAGACCCAATAGCCTTTTTGGGGGAGAGAGTTTCAATTGCCACTCCACCCTTATGCAGAGAAGTGCTTCTTTACTGTCTCCCACCACCACCTTTCGAGACCTGGCTCTGATTTTAAGGTTATGTTCCCTGCTTCTGAATGATGCCTGAACAGTAGGAAATAGGTTTGTTCATCCATTCTTTCAAATACTTTAGTCATCTTAAACACCTCAATAAATCACCCCTTAATCTTTTATACATAAGGAAATATTAGCTTTGTCTGCGTAACCTGGCTTCATAATGTAACAATTTTAGTATTGGTGTTCTTATGATCCTAGTTGGCACCAGTTTATCCTTTCTGAGAAAGGATGTTAACATCAGAATCAGTTATGTTTATGTTTTCAATAAATAATGAAGATTGGGTCAGTTCCCCCAACAGTTGAGGACTCTCTCTCATGCAATTATTCATTCTCCAATTAAATCAAAATTAATTGGACAGTTCAAATGCTTGCTTTAAATTTTCTCCCTCCGACTATATCAAGAACAGCATCTTGCATTGAGGTAGCCGCTTTGGCATCATAAAAGTTGCCAAGGTACATCGCAGGAGTGCTTTCAGGAAAAGGTCAAGAGATATTGGAACAGGTGACCTAATGTTGGTCAATGACATCGGTTTTATGAAATGTTTAAGAGATGGAGAGGTTATGGATGAATTCCAGAGCATAGAGTCCAGGCAGCTGAAGGCACAGCCAGAAATGGTGGAGTGATTAAGACCAGAGGCATGCAATAACAAGAATTGGAGGAGCAGAGAGATCTCAGAGAATTATCAGACTAGAGAAGTTCAAAGATTATCCCCTCTTTAAGATCAGCAGAGATTTGAAAAGAGTCTGATTTCTAGTTTGGCAGACGAATCATCAATTCACAGTTAAAAATAATGCACTGAAACCTACATGTTTGATGTAACTACACCTAGCCATATGCTTTCTGTATGCCTCCTTTTCTTTAATCACAGCATATCATTGTTCACTCAAAACTATTGTCATCAAAAAAAGTGGAAGACTTAGTGTATAGTCCTGCTTTAAGATATGGTTCACAAATAGCTTGCAGGTTGAAAACAGGTTTTTAAAAAATGTTATAAAAAGGATTACCAGAGTCTTGAAGCATGCGAAAAAGTTGCTATGGTTTACTGTGTTTACAACTGAATTGTGATATTGCTTTGGCATCAGGGGAATATTCGACATGTCAATGTTATGGTTTAAACTTATGTGACCCTTTCAACATCAAGCTGTTTACTAAGCTAGGAGTGCCTTGCTAATTATATCTAGGTGGTGGCAGTATCAGAAATCCTTAAATGTCATGAGTTATAAATGTCTTTCATTTCAGCTTGTGTTTCCCTGCTTACGTTTGCTGCTTTGGGAGAATTGAGGCTTGAACAAACTGTCCAGAGGATAAAAATGTATCATTGTTCCAACAACCTGTTTTAATATTGCACCATTCCCTTCAGTGAGCATTTTGGATACTTTTGATCGTGTAAAGAGCTCATCCTAAAAGGCTCCGTGATGAAGATGGATTGTCACACAGAAAAGGGATGCTCTGTTTCAGAGAAAATATTTCTAAGGGTATGTGCATGTGCACCATGATTGGTGAATGTTCCAGGAGCTCCTAGAAAAGTCAATGCTTAGCAATTAACTATTCAGCATAACTGGTGCTGCATGCTGGTGTCAATATTCCACAAGATGCTTCTTCCATACCCTCCTCTTCCTATTTCCATTATATGTTTGTCCAGCTTCACCTTAAAAGCATCCGGAGGGCAGAACCCTCTCCCCATCCCCCTTTTCTGATGAAGGGTCTAGGCCCGAAACGTCAGCTTTTGTGCTCCTAAGATGCTGCTTGGCCTGCTGTGTTCATGCACCTCCACACTTTGTCATCTCATAGCAATTTTATGTTCTCACCTCTCTGGCTATTAAAGGTTCTCTCGAATTCCCTGTTCAATTTAATCATCCTTACATTAATGGTCCCAGGTTTTAAACTTAAATATAAACTTAAAGGTGGAAACAAATTCTCTGAAAAACCTTTCACAATTTCTGAGGCAACTCCTGAGAACTTCCATTTTCCAGAAAGGAAAGATTTCAATCTGCTTACTGTTGGAAATACATATTTATGTTTAAGGGCCATGATGAAGTACAATATGGCACCGTTTGGAGTGGTATTCAGTAGTAATTACTCAAAAACCAAAAGTGGAGTGGCTTTGTGGAAAGAATGGAAGCTAAAGCTTTTCAGAGAGAATTATAAGATGAGTTTTATTACTTCAATGGCCGAACAAACTTATGGAAGAGGCCCTGGTTCTGATGGTTGTCTATTAATAGCCTCTGAACTCAAGTTACTGTTTCAGCAAACACATTGGTGTGGCAGTTGGATATAAAAGGACACTAAGAAGCTGACAACAAAAAGGAAGAAATACAAAAACAATATTGTTGGAAGAGCTCAGCAGGTCTGGCAGCATCTGTGAAGGAAAAAGCAAGAGTTTACATTTTGGATCTGGTGACCCTTCCTCAGAACAGTTCTGAGGAAGGTTCACTGGATCTGAAATGTTAACTCTGTTTTTGCCTTCACCTTTGGGAAGCTCAGAAAGTTCCAGAAGTCAGTATCTTAGATTTCCTTTTCAATACTGGAACATGAATTGTTAATTCCAATTGATTCTAATGTGAACTAAAATCTGATTTGAAAATTTCATCAGTTGTGTTTTGTGTTTGGAATTAATGAGATACAGTTTAATTCTGAATTGTAGCATCATTATTATTTAGCTTTCCCATTTATTTAAATAATAACTTTGTTTTTATTAAATGAGTTACATGAGTTTATTGATGAACCCACCCTGTTGAAATATTCTTTTGTTCTTGATATTAAAGTGAAACAAACTACCATTTTTGGTCAATAAATAAAATAGTTACATTTTTAATATATTTTGTGGAGGGCTGAGGCTTCATTTCCAGTGCATTCCTCATATTAGAGTTATAACATGATGAGGTCAACCAATTTGCTTAGTGATAATCAGATGGCAGCATACTGGAGCTCATATACAGGATGTGGGTGCTGCTGTCTGGGCCAGCATTTATTTCCCATCCCTGATTGTCCTTGAGACGGTGGTGGTAAGCTTTCTTCTTGGACAGCTGCAGTCCATGTGCTATAGGTACATCCATAATGTCATTATGAAGTTTTAAGGTTTTGATCCAATGACACTGAAGAAATGATGATTTATTTCCAAGTCAGGATGGCGAGTGCCTTGGAGGGGAATTTTCAGGTGCTGCTGTTCCCATGCATCTACTGACCTTGTACAGGCCATGGGTTTGGACAGTGCTGTTGAGGGAGCCTTGATGAGCTGCTACAGGAACTTTCATTGATGGTGCACACTGCTGCTGCTGTGTTGTTGGTGATGGCTGTGAATGTTATATGTGGTGCTTGGAGTGTTAATCAAGAAGATGCATTGTCCTAGATTATATCAAGCTTCTTGAATGTTGTTGAAGCTGCACTGTGGAGATGGCATTTCAAATCCCACTGTGGCAGTTGAGGGAAATTAAATTCTATTAATTAACAAATCAGAATTAAAACACTAGTCTCATTGATAAACATTATGAAATCACCAGATGGCAATAACCACAAATCTGGTTCACAATGTCCTTTAGGGAGGGAAATCTGCTATCTTTACTCAGGACAGCCTATGTTTGAATCCAGACCCAAAGAATGTAGTTGAGCCTTGATCAGGTTTTCACAGCAGAGATAGCACCACAGTGGTTTACTGTCAGGAGGCAGATGCACAAGAAAAACACCCTCCATTGTGAAGTCTTCAACATTGATATCATATTCCAAGATGTCTCATGGCGTCAGGTCAAACATGAACAAGGAAACCTCCCTTGTGATAATCACTACCATTCATCACTCCCCGGTAGCTGATAAATTATTAGTCTTCCATGTTGAATACCATTTGGAGGAAGTGCTGATAGTAATAAGGACATAGTATCCATTACCAAGAATATTTTAGCAACTAAGACCATTCTGGTTGAGTCCTAAAGGGCATATTTACCGGAATAAAGCAATTAGCATCTGAAAGGGGGTAACATCGGTCTGGAGCCTGATGAACACAGCAGGACAAGCAGAATTTTAGGAGCAGGAAAGCTGATGTTTTGGACCTAGACCCTTCATCAGAAATGCCAGAAATTTCTGATGAAGGGTCTGGGCCCAAAGCATCAGCTGTCTTGCTCCTAAGAATCTGCTTGGCCTGCTGTGTTCATCCAGCTCTACACCTTGTTATCTCAGATTCTCCAGCATCTACAGTTCTTATTATCTCAGCATCTGAAAGGGTTAACTGCTATCACAAGAAAATTTCCACCCATTGGGATTTGAAGAACTGATCCAGGGAGAAGCTGTGCTGTGCCAGTTCTCCATGTTCAAATTGCTGGGCCTGGTTGTCCTACCAGAGACAATCATGCCTCTTAGATTTAATGTAACTAGTTACTGTAATAATGTAATAAGCCTTTTATTTTTAATTTTCTGCCTAAGACATCTTCTGTACATCCTACATGGTATCAGTAGATTAATTAATACCAGGAAAAGGATACGTTGTGCTGAATCTACCCAACATGACCCAGTAGGCAGAAAACAACATTTACAGTATGGTAGCAACAGTAGGCATCTGAAGATTTTATTTGGCCATACTTTAAAATGTCCTTGTGGTAATCATATTCCATCTTCATGATGAAGAAACCTTCCATTGTGGTTGTATTCATCATAACTTCACACCACGCTTTCTAAACTGCAACATCTATATGGTTATTGTCGGCAGGATGTTTGATGAAAGGCTGTTTCCACATCTAGGGCAGGCAGGAACTAGAGGATAGGGTTCAAAATTGGGGATGTTGGGGAATTTTTCTTCTGTGAGGATCTTTTCTCCAGATAGTAGCTAAGGCAACTGTAGGATACTTTTTCAGGCACAGGTTGAAATATTCTTCACTAAAGAGGGAATCCAAGATTTTGGAAGATGTAGTAATGTGGAGCTGAGGCAAAAGTTGGATCAGCTATGATCTTCTTAAATGGCAAAGCAGACTGGAGGGCCTCCAGCAAAATGGCCTATTCCTCTTAATTCTTATGTATTTTTATAACCTTCACCTTCCTTGCCTCGATAGAGGCAAATTGGGGCCATCAGCAGTATCTTTATATGCAAGATAAGGGAGTTTAGCAACTCATGAAATATGCAAAAAAACAGTGTGCCCAACTGGGCCAATGGCGTAGTTTGAATGGTATTTCTCTGAAGGAGATTGGCAACATTGAATGAACATCCTTCCTAAAGTGAGATGCCCAGATTTGAACACAATGCTTCACTGAGGATAAACTAATGTTTATTCCAGGTTTATCATAACTTGAATCATAGATTCTCTATGTGAAGAAAGAGACCATTTAGCCATCAAATCTGTACTGACCCTCCTAACAGCATCCCTGTCAGACCCAGTACCCCCTCCCCATGCTATCCCTACATTTCCTAAGACTAATCCACCTAGCCTGCACATCTCTGGACACTACAAGGGCAATTTAATATGCCCAATCCACCTAACTGACACCCAATGGGGATCCACATAGAGAACCCACAGGGAGAACATTCAAACTCCACACAGACAGTTGCCCAAGGCTGGCATCAAACCTGGGTTCCTGGCACTGTGAGGCAGTAGTACTAACCAATGAACCGCTGTGATGCTCTGACTTCCTTTCATTTGCACTCTACCCCTCAATAAAGCCCAGGAACCTGTGAGCTTTATCTGCTCCTTCAACCCACCCTGCTGAGCATATGTGATAAGCAATTATAAGCACATGTGTGTATCCTGAGATCCCTCTGTCCCTGCACTTGAGAATGGTGCCTTTTATTTTGTTGTTTACGCCTCATTCTTCACGCTATTTATGAAATACTTCATGCTTTAAATCCAAGTGGCAACTTTGATTCTCCCAAGCAACTTTCAGTCAACTAATAATGAAATTAAGCTGTACAAGTCAACAGTTCCAAAATGGTGAACTTGACCAATATTTAATTTGGGGCTTGAAGCCACAACATTCTGACCTATAGGTGCGAGAGCCCTGAATTGAACAAGCTGGCACAGGTAAGTTACAAGATAATAAAATGTGAGGCTGGATGAACACAGCAGGCCAAGCAGCATCTCAGGAGCACAAAAGCTGACGTTTCGGGCCTAGACCCTTCATCAGAGCTGACATTTGCACATTTGAAGAATGTGTTTCAAATTGAAGAAAAATTGAAGGTTATGATCATGAAAATATCTTCTAATGTCACACATTACCTGACAGAGTTGAGGAGTTAAAAGCAGCATATTGAAAAGCGACTGCTCACCTCAGCTATAATGCACCATCAGAATAACTAGGCATATAATGGGAGCAGATGAGAGTAGTTTACCAGTCTCACATCATATCAAACACAGATGACTCCAAGTAGATTGCCACTGGGATCAGTCTATTCTCCCTTGTTTGGTGGTTTGGCATCAAGTGAAGCTTTAAGCTGTTTCTTTCTGCCTGCCTTCAAAGTTTGGACTGTTCTTTCCACCAGTCCATTGTACAATGGATGGTATGGAGTTGTCCTAATATGACAAAAGCCTTTTGGCTTTGGGAAATACTCAAATTCTGTTACTAGTAAATGATGGTCCATGGTCTCTGACCAGCAATTTCAGGAACTTATGTATTGTAAAAGATGCTCACAGCTTTTCTGTTGTCATCCCAGTGTTAGACAAATGAATTCTACGCGTGTCCAATCACTTTAAGCAGGCATCCACAATGCCTAAGAACATTGAACCCATGAAAAGGCTGGCATAGATGACATATAACTTACAGTTACCCAGCTATTCCCATGAATGTGGGAGAGCTGCTGGCTGTAATTTTTGTCCTAATTGACACTGTAGGCACTGTCCAACAAATGCAGCTATGTCTGCATCTAATCCTGGCCACCAGTCATAACTTATTGCTAACATCTTCATTTTGGATGCCCATGGATGTCCCTGGTGGCGTGCAGCCAATATCTGGAGGTGGCCTTTGCTCAGAACAAACAGTCTTGCTCCACATAATAAAATACCATCCTCTACTATGATAACAAGGTGTAGACCTGGATGAACACAGCAGGCCAAGCAGCATCAGAGGAGCAGAGAAGCTGGTGTTTCAGGTGTGGACCCTTTTTCAGAAGCTTTCACAAGAGCTTTCTTGCTCCTCTGATGCTGCTTTGGCCTGCTGTGTTCATTCAGCTCTACACCTTGTTATCTCAGATTCTCCAGTATCAGCAGTTACCACTATCTCATCCTCTACTATGATCTGGTCTCACCAAGTCTGGAAAGATTTCAATTCTGGCTGAGACCCTTTGTTTCCCACATCACCACCAGCTGTTTTAGTTTTTCCAGGACTGTTGTTTTTTGTGTCTATAGTCTGATGTTATCAGTGGTGACTGGAAAGGTGTCCAGAAAGTTTTAAACCAGAACAGAATTTTTCAATGGTGGCAACAGGAGGTGGCTCAAGGCATCTGCATTTTGTACTTGATCTCCCTGATGGTGTTACAACTTGCAATTGTACACACTTAGAATGACAGCCCATCACTGAATTCGACCTGAAGCTAGGGGTGGTACGGCCTTGTCCTCTTTGAGTAGCCCTAGGAGGGGTTTGTGGTCTTGTTACGATTACAAATTTACACCCGTAGAGGTATTGGTGGAACTTTCTCACACCAATGATAACCGCCAAACCTTCCTTCTCTATGTCGGCATATTTGCGCTCTGCATCAGCTGAAGTCTATAAAGCATACGCTATTAGGCATTCCTTTCCATTGGGCCACCTGGGAACCAACACCAGCGTGATACCATATAGGGAGGCATTGCTTTTCAGTACCAAATCTTGCTTGGGATGATTGTGTGCTAACCTTAGATAATGACAGCTGCTTCTTCACTTCCCTAAAG
The DNA here is from genome assembly GCF_030684315.1 of Stegostoma tigrinum. Taxonomy (NCBI): domain Eukaryota; kingdom Metazoa; phylum Chordata; class Chondrichthyes; order Orectolobiformes; family Stegostomatidae; genus Stegostoma; species Stegostoma tigrinum. The sequence continues at coordinate 90,226,182 of NC_081357.1, forward strand.
GCCATGTCTTTGCTACAAGACCACTTCCAAGGCTGGTCCTTTTCCAACAGCAGACATAAGGATGCCAGGATGAAGGCCAGTCTATGTATGAATTTTCTATATCTGGGTGAGGAGTGGGGTGGGTGGGTGCTGTGAAATGGCAACAGGAATACCAGTGCCAGACACAAAACTCCTCTAAGCCAGAGAGAGTTTACTTCAGAAGCATACATTTCTCTTGTCACCACTGAAATAACTTCAGAGGCCAGTGGCCTGTCATTCACTCACCCTTTGTTTACACATTCATAGTACTTGACACTGATATGGCTTCCTCATAGCCAGCGCTCAGTGAACTGAACCTCTGACATACCTGTTTATTTTTTCAATCCCCCACACTACATAGCAGTCATGCTTATATTTTCCCAAATTCACCTGTGATTCTATGTGTGTGTTCACGCACAGTGAAAAAGACATCAGAATGCAAGAACTTTATTCCATATTTCCACCACCAGGAAAAACGGTGATGTGGCTGGTGAACTATTAACAAGCAAAGCCTGATAAGGGCAATGCCTATGTGATAAAAAGAAACTGAATGAAAGGTTAAGGACTAAATCAAAATAGAGTTGGACAGGGAAATAAAGCACCCCATTACCAGTATTAACCTCTCCTCCCTAAAAGCATCAAGGGTATTGGAGGACACCATAAGGTCTCCAATGACAACTGAGCATGAACATAACTGCAGACATTCCTGTTTATATCTATCAGCTGGAGCTCCCTGATTGGACTAGGTTAACAGCCCCAATCAGGGAACTTCTTCTATGAGGTCCATTTAGCTGACGTCATGATGACTACAGTCATCAATTCAATTGTTTTAATTACAGGTGGATTCTCCCAACCAGTCCCATGAAATAATCTCTTATCTTGTTACTACCGCCTACATCGTTTAGCTATGTGGTTGGTCTGATTGACCGTCATATCTTCAATCCTTTTGGGCAGCAGAAACTGACTGTTGGTTGGGGGAGGCAGAGATTCCTATTTCAATAAAATTAATTACTTGCCTGATTGGTTTGACTAAAAACTCAGAGGTATAGTGGAGATTTGCTTTTGAATAGAGAATTAGATCGCAGCATTTTTTTAATGTTTAAGGGGTATAATTGCTATGATCAATTTTAATGTATTGAGTTCTTTTGTGTTTAATAATTTATAGCATAATATCCTGTTATGCTGTTTTTAAAGTATTGATGGTGTTAGTTGTTTGGTTCAAAAAAGAGGTATCAGAGAAAGGAACAAAGGGCTGTCTATGGTCTTTCTTTAGTTAGCACTGGGAACAAATGTGTATCCATAAAATTGCCAATAGGGTAATTTTCAACAATTTCACTCCCAGAGTGCCTACCCTCGGACCAATGTACATCAGAGACTTGAGGCCATCATCTTTGTAACATTGTGCCTGCTGTCGTCCTTCCTTTCAGCAAAATTCCACTCTGAGAAAGGAAACTTAGAAAATGTCTATTGTATCAAGGAAGACATTCAGTCAATTAGCATCACATGTGATCATAAACCCCATCATTCCGCTGTTGGACAGCTGGCCAAATTGTCTTTATATATTTTTATGGGATGTGAACATTGCTGGCAAGATCAGTAATTGTTGGCCATCCCGAATTGCCCTCGAACTAAGTGACTTTCTCGGCCATTCCTGAGGGCAGTTAAAAATCACCCAAATTGCTGTGATTTAGAGTCACATTTTTCCAGACCAGGTAGAATGGCAGCTTTCCTACCCCAAAGATCATCAGGTCAGTATTTAGTGACAATTGATGATGGTTCCATGCTCATGATCTCCGTCTTATTTTACTTTAAAGCTTTCATCAAAATGGTTTCTAACAAAGTTTCTAGTCTTCTTAACAACCTGCTCCATGGAAACATATAGCTCTTTCATTTACTGGGTAATTATCTGGAGTAAAAAATACAGGGCAATGGGAAAAATCAGAGAAATGGGATGAGGCCAACTGCTTTTTTAGGTAATTGCACAGATTTTTAAAACATTTTTTCTCACTCTCTCTTGGGAAGTGGGCATTGCTGGCTGGGACAACATTTATTACTCGCTCCTATAATGGTAAGCTGCTTTCTTGAGCTGCTGCAGTTCATGTGCTGTAGGAGGACCCATAATATCATTAGAGGGGAAATTCATGGATATTAACCCAGCTACAGTGAGGGAATAATGATGTATTTCCAAGTCAGGATAATGAGGGACTTGTAGGTAGTGGTGTTCCCATGTATCTGCCCTTATCGTTCTAGATGATGTCTTTGAAAGGTGCTGTTGAATTTCTGCCGTACATCTTGCAGATTGTGCACACTGCTGCTACGTAGCATTGTTAGTGGAGGGAATGGATGCTTGTGGATGTGGTGCCAGCAATGAAGGCTGTTCAGTCCTGGATGATATCAAGCTTCTTAACTGTTGTTAATGCTGCACCGATCCAAGTAAATGGGGAATATTCCATAACACTCTTGACTTGTGTCTTATGGACAGACTTTGAGGAGTCAGGGGGTGACTTATTCACTGCATAGTAGCTACAAGGGCAGGACTATGTTTCTAGGGCGAGTCCAGTTGTGTTTATGGTCAATGTTAACTCCAAAGATGTTGACAGTGAAGGTAATGCCTTTGAATGTCAAGGTGCTATGGTTAGACTATCTGTTGTTGGAGATTATCATTACCTGGCATTTGTGAAGTATGAATGTTGATTACCACTAGTCAGCCCAAGCCTTGTTATTGTCCAGATCTTATTGCATTTGAACATGGACTGCTTTGGTATCTGAGGAGTCACAAATGATGCTGCACATTGCAGACTCATAGGCGAACATCCCCACTTCTGACCTGCTGAAGATGATCAGGCTGGAATCATTGCCCTGAGGAACTTCCACAGAAACATTCTGAAGCAGTGATGACTGATCTTCAACAACTTAAACATCTTCTTATGTGCCAGGTATGACTACAGATTTTCACCCCCCAGCCCACATGGATTCTTTTTTTTCATTAGGCCTCCTTGATATCACATTTGCTCAAATGCAGCCTTGATGTCAAAAGCTGTCATTTTCACCTTAGGAATTGAGCTCTTTTGTCCAAGGCTGTAACACAGTGGGTTGAATAGTCTATTTCAGTGCTGAAAACATGTTGTCCATAAATTAATCACAGAATTGTTACTAGAACACTCATTATGTCTGTGCTGGCTCTTTGTTAGATCAGTAACTATATTAAATTAATGCCCTCCAGTTAAGTCACCATTGACCCTGCTAAATAAGTGACTTCGGTATCACTCAAATATTAATAACATTAAACTTTGCCAGTATTTAATGTAAACTCATCATACAGAGCAATTGTACTACCACAGCCCTCACTAACCTTTGACATTAATACTTTCCAATCAATCTATTCAAACATATTATTATACACCTCTGGAAACAAGTGGGACAGGGAGTCTGAATTCCTGTCTCAGAGGTCGGGAAACTACTACTGTGCAACAAAGAGCCCTCAATGATCTTTGAAATGTGTTACATTAGTCAATTTAAGCCAGGTCTGGTCTCCGAGTAACTGTACTGCTACTTAGCCCCTACTTTAGAACAATGACGACACTTCAGATGTCCTTCATTGGTTGATCATTTCTGAGACATTGAGAGTTTGGAAAAGGTGCCATTTGAGTGTGGGTTTTCCTTTGAAATCGGTCTTGGTAAGTTTTGTTAAATGTTCTAAAAGGAAAGTAAATCTTCATTATGTTGAGTGCTCCACAACACAACTTTATCAAAAGACATTGATTTCCTGAGCATTACTACATACATCGTGGTTTTACAATTAGCAGAATCAATTGGTTCTAAATAGTTCCTTTTTTTTACTACTGCAGTAACTACATAATTCTAATGTCCTTTGAGATGTGAATTTTCTCCATTACCTCATGTCAAGTAATGCTTTGAGAACAGTTCGAAGTTAATGCTGTGACAACAAAAATAATTTATATATTCAAAGTGTAAAACACTAGATTTTATCATGAGTGGGCTAATGTTGTTCACTCTTACTTACACAAGTGGCAAATAAATCTTGTAGTTAAATGTGAATATCCAAAAGTTGCTCAGGCTGATCTACCATTAGGGGTGTAACTTTAGCACATTACTGGTGAGGCAAACAGCAATGTTCTTGTGAAGTTGCTTCATTTGTGTAATAGATATGATCTAAATATCCTACATATTCGTATTATAACCTCATATAGGTTGCCATTTAATAAAGTGATGTATTAATTATTGCTCTGCCACTAATATGTGGAGACTCATTCCTTCAGATATTAATTGTTGTTGGGAGACTTGGCAAATGTAACAATTTTATTTTCCTTTCTTGCTTTTACAGCTTAATTCCATCTCTAAATTGCCTTTCTTTCTGTACCTGATTTGACATTTGATTCATAATTCCAATTTCTCACTCCTTGCTTTACTTAGTCTAGTTCAGTCTTAGTCTGTTAAAGTGTATAGTTATTGCCTGTGTATTCAGGTCCCAAGATGGCTGTTTCCTTTTGCTGCAACTTTATCAGCCGCCACTTCCAACAAATATTCACTCAGGAAAACTTATAAACCTTAATGCACAAGTATGAATCTATCGAATAGTGAACATGTTTCAGCTCCCTAGCTTAGTGAAGTTTAATTCATAAAACATGGGAAGCATTTGCCTTTCAGTTTAGGCTTTTTTTTCCCAGAAGCATTTAAAGCTACATGGAAATAATAAGTGTAATTTTACTACACATATTTAACATCAAGTTAAGTAGATAGTTAAAGCATCAAGGAACTGTCAGAAAACAGGAGTTGAAACCTACGCCACGATCATTCTCTTTTGACTGGCAATTTGGAGGACTAAAATACCCGACATACTTACTAATTAATAAATGCTAACATGAGGGTCCACTGACAGTGTCCCTACCTGTGCTAAGAGGCCTGGGTTCAAGCCCAAAATGCACTGGATATGTAATAACATCCCTGAATTAATTGATTTTAAAAATCTTTCCTTAGATGACAAACGTCTAAATAAGCTTTTGGTCATCTATCAAAATATTCAATTCAACTCAATATCCAATTTTGTTCAATCATCCCCCATCCCATGAAGCATCTTTGTAATATCCTCCTACATTAAAGGCCTCGATATGAATACAAGTTGTTGTTATTGCTGTTGTAAAGTCATTTAGAAGAGAAACATTTGAAGTAGATTAAGCTTGGGAAGAAAGCAGAATAAAGTTTTGTGTGCATGGCTAAACTACTGACTCTTCCAAGAGCCATGTTTTCAAAGACTACCCCTGACTACTACTACAAACACTACCGCATGTTTTTCGCATCTTCCAATTCTGGCTTTCAAAGGAATATTATGTGTTGGCAAAACCAGTACACATCACCTTTTTAACAGTATTAGCTGCATGATTCTAGATTAAGGGGCAAGTCTGAATGTTAGACCTCAGATAAGCAAGGGGTCGAAGGGGATGAGAGTAATTTTGGATAATCTGTCTGAGTGGAAGGGGCTTTGTCAAATCTAGCAAGGTGGTTAGACAGATCGGGCAAAGTGTTAGTTAAGTCAGGGGTTAGTCGGATCACAGTCATCACATCAGGGAAACGATGGTCATTTGTTAATTGGGTCAGATGACAATGAATGCAGTGTTGTGATGGGAATAACTGGGGCAGGTCAAGGAGCCATAGGTAGGATGGTTGATTGAGTGGAGAAGTTGTCAGAGGGCTCTGTCAGATGATGGGGAACAGGTAGCTGAAGCAGCTTGGGTGTCACCTACATATTCGATGAAGTTTTAATTTGACATTTTCAGCAAATGATCTGGATACGTATCTTGATTTCTCCCAAATCTTTCCCTCTAACTTAGAATTTAATATATTCATGGAAGATCCAGGAAGAAAGTAAATTGCTCATTAGAAAGTTTAAACTTCTCGGGCAATTTCCACATACGTTTTCATACCAACACATCCACCAGTGGAGATATATATATCACTAGTTGTGTATCCAACTCCAAATAATCGGGGGACTAGAAGATTTGCCAGCATGCTCCTGCAATTTATAAGCCACAAATTGCATAAGAAAGGCACTCACTGGTAACCTCCATGGGTGTCAAGAAATTCCTGCATTTTTATATTGGACTGTAAATCCAAATCAATGCTAAACAAATTTAGGAGGAAATTTAAGTGTAAGGTACCCAGCAGTAATTAAATATTCCGCAAATGGAGAGTTTTTTTTGTTTCAATGAAAAGGAATTTTAATTACCTAAATTTGTGGGCAGCACGGTGACTCAGTGGTTAGCACTGCAGCCTCACAGCGCCAGGGACCCGGGTTCAATTCCAGCCTCGGGTAACTGTCTATGCGGAGTTTGCATGTTCTCCCCATGTCTGCGTGGGTTTCCTCCCACAGTCCAAAGATGTGCAGGCAAGGTGGATTGGCCATGCTAAATTGCCTGTAGTGTTCAGGGCTGTGAGTGTTATAGGGGGATGGGTCTGGGTGGGCTGTTCCACAGGGCAGTGTGGACTTGTTGGGCCGAAGAGCCTGTTTCCACGCTGTAGGGAATCTAATTAATTAAAGTTTCCTCTAAAGAACTTTCCAAATAGGTCAATGGCAGTCAAAGGTTCCAGATGTATTAAGTTCTGAAAGGGATGTTTCTGACCAGAATCTCAGTTTAAATAAATGCTAGCTCTACAATTATAGACTAATCCCTTCCTTGTTAGGTTTTCTTGGCTTTACTACGTTATAATTGAGAGATATTCAGAACTTCTCCAATTTTGGACTGAACACCTACATTAATTTGGATCAGGATAAAATTCTCTTCTACTGCCAAACATTATGCCAATCCCAAGACCTGATCGAAGACCCTGCAATCCTCAAGTTAGTTATATCTTATGGTTTATTCTTGGGGAAAAAAAGTCATATTTAAGAGATCTGCATATCAAAATCAGAACACAACTATCATGTGAAGAAAATCCATTTTTATAATCATTTACAATGAAAACATCATTTAAAATATTTACAGATTCATCAGTAAAAAGATTGAAGAAGAATAACGAAAAGGGTAGTATACAAGCAATAGTCTACAATGTTGAAGCAACAAAGATAATAGCCAAGTAACAAGGTGACAATTTTACAAAATAGAGTTGGATGTATAGTTTATTCTTAATGCACTCTTTTAACTTTAATACAACACTTACATTGTAGTGATTGCCTGTTTAAGCATCAAAACAGTGCAGTAGTTAACAGCCAACTGGCAACAGGAATTAATAGATTGAAATAGAAGTGCAACATAAAACCTCAAATGTACAACCACAACTGGTTTGAAGAAGAACATGATATCTTTGTATAATTATTCATAAGTGTGTGCCACTGCAAATTGCCTACAAAGCGTGCATTATTTTAGGAAAGAATCCATACAACAGAAACAGCAAGAGCTGTGGTTTTTCAACTTTTTTTTTTAATTTTGACATGTGTAATAGCTCATGCTAGAACCATCTGTTTAGCTAATAATCAGAAGTAATAAAACTACTTTAAAAAGTTTCTACCAGCTTCTTGTTTTGTTAATTAGTATTTAAGAGCAGCAAGACATGGTTGTAAATACTGTATGTTGTACAAGAAAACACACAAGTGAAATCATGTCATCATAACATTGCAACATGAACTGGCATCCTAGTTGACGAGTACAGATATACCACTTATTTCTGTTTCAAATTATCAGGACAAAGTTCACAGATTGACATTTTTGGTTCAATACTGACGTGTTAGTCAGTAGTATACTCTGGAGAATTCTTGCTCCTCTTGCTTCTGTCACTATGGTCCATTTTATCATGGTCTTTATCCCAGTCTGCATTTTTTTCTCTTTCCTGGACTTTCTCACTTTGCTTTTCCTCACATCTTCCACAGCCTCCATCTTTGTCAATCTCAGGGTCTTCATTTTTAGATATACCCTTTTCTGTCTCTTTGCTTCGTTCTCTTCTCGAGTCTGTCCGGTCATAGCTCCTCTCTCTTTCTCTACTTCGTTCTCTTCTCGAGTCCACCCGGTCGTAGCTCCTCTCTCTTTCTCTACTTCGTTCTCTTCTCAACTCCGCCCGGTCGTGGCTCCTCTCTCTGCTTCGTTCTCTTCTCGAGTCCACTCGGTCATGGCTCCTCTCTCTTTCTCTGCTTCGTTTTTTTCTTGAGTCCACACCATCATGACTCCTCTCTCTTTCTTTGCTTCGTTCCCTTCTTGAGTCTGCACGATCATGACTCTTCGCTCTTTCCCGATATCGGTCCCGATCTTTGTCCCTATGCCTGTCGTCATGGCGACTTCTTTTCTCTCTGTCTCTCCCTTTATCATGATCTCTGTCTTTATATTTGTCCTTGCTTCGCTCTGAGTCTCGGTCCCAGTATTTATTCCTCTCCCTTTCTTTGTATCGATCTTTTCTTCGATGATAAGAATCACTATAAAATCTATGTTTGTGATGGGTGTCATGCTCCTTACTAAAGTTATGTTCAGAACGTTGGCTATATCTATCCCAAAGATCACAATGATGCCTTTCTTTTCTATGATCATCTTTGATAGGTTGAAAATTTGTCATTCCTGAATTTGGTGCATATCTGCTCACATCAATTGGGTGGTCAGAGGTAAAAGGTGGAATTACTTGGCCATGTGCATGATGCAGAAGACCAAAGTGTTGTGGAGGACAGGTAATTGCTGGTAGCCAAGGCATCATGTGGTTTGGGACTAAGGCATGGGTTGCACCAAGATCAGCGGAACGGAACCTCAAATGGGGGTCATTTTGAAGGCTAAAAGGTGGTGGAGGAAGTGGTGGGGGGCGGATTGGCATGAATGAAGGCATCAAATTACCTGGTGGTTGAAAATTTGCATTAGGCAGACCACGTTGAAATGGAAAACCAGGAGAGTGGCCTTGAACTTGGGAAAAGTTGTGCAGCTGTGGTAATGGAGGAGGAAATACATTTCCACTCGGTACTGGGCTACCTGAAGAGCTGCCACTTGGCAATGATGTAGACACTACTGACGGAGTTTGATTCTGCGTAGGTAAAGTATTTGAAGAAAATTCAAAATGTGAACTAGGACGTGGACCATGGAAAGACGGCATTGGGGTAGTTTCTCTGCGAATTGACTGGACAGTCTCAATACTGTGAGTTTCTACCATTTCTGTTTCAGTGTGAGATTCTTCTTCATGCGAATAATCTGTCGGTTCTGTTTCTGGTACTGATTTTGAGATATTGTGAAAGACTGGTTGAGAAACTTCTGCAACACAAGGTATTGTTTCTTGCACCACTTTACCGGATTGCTGATGTACTGTACTAATTAGATCTGTAGGAATTTGCTTCATGGTTATTTCATCTTGTTCTGCTTCTAAGGCTTTCTTATTAACTTCCTCTGCATCCTTTATGTTTACAACATCTTCGTCACTTTTATCTTTTCTGTTATCCTTGTATTGTTCATCTGCACCATCTTCCACAGACTTAGTTGTTGCAAAACCTTGCTGTTTCCGAACAGCAGCTTGTCTTGGGTCTCTACTTATGTTGACGACCTGTGAGACTCTTGCAAGAACTTCTGGTGTAGAATCCACTTCTTCAGTATTTGTAATAGGTTCAAGTGAAGAAATCTCAATCTTGTGGGGCCCAGGCTGAGATGGTGAACTATGTGAAGCTTCTTTTTGCTCTCTCGAGTTTTCAATTTTCACCTTCTTTACCTTATAATGATGCCGTAATTTTTCATGCTCTTCTTTGTGATTTGGCTCTGATTTTAAAGTTGCAAGACTTGAAAGAAATGCTTCAGTTGAAACATCCGGTGGCTTGTCTTTTAGTGTGAGAGTTGTAAGGAACCCACTTGTCTTTGAAGTTTCAACAGCTGTGACGTCATCCAGGATATTATCTGTTTTCTCAGTTTCCTCTGGGGGATTATGTACAGAGGAATCTTCAGTATGTTCTTGATTGTCAATTGTTTCTTCAGGTTGTGACATTTTAAAATCTTTACTAGCTGGAGGCTCCCCTGGTCCAGGTTCACTGGTGGAGACAGAGTTTTCTTCAGTTTCCTTCTCTGCATCTCCCAACAAACTTTGAAGAATATCATCCAGTGGTCTGTTGGATAATTCAAGAGATGTGGATTGGTTTTCCCAGCCGACTAAAACTCCAGGCAGGAATCGTAATGGCTTTGTAGATAGGACAGGAATTGGCTCTGCTGGTGATGAAGGAGGCGTTTTCAAAATCTGAGGGTCAACAGGTGATGACTGTTTGGGTTTATTTCTAAATTTAGGCAAAACCGAAGTGAAGGAATTAAAGAACTGATTTTCTTCATCATCATCATCGTCATTTTCACCTTCATCTTCCACATACTCTGGTTTGATTTTCTTGTCTTGAGGTAAACTACTAGGTATTTTCTCTGTTTCAGAAACTTCTTCAGAAGGTGAAGCACTGAATAACCTCTTTAGTCTTTGTCGAATTATTAACCCGAGGAGGAGATTCTGGCGCACTACTTCGAGTCCTGTCAACAATAATTAATGATTTGTTATTGCAAAAAATGATGCTGCACTTACTTAAAAAAAAAAATGTTGTCAATAAAATATCTCTGGAATCCTGTATGAAATATTGAATCAACTACTTTAACTACACGGTAAATTCTAATTGGACTTTGTGTGACATTTATTGTGATTTAGGAACTTACACACTATTTCACACCACTAAATTTAATTTCATTTCAGTTAGCAGGATCTGCTGAAAAATAGTTTTTCAACCCATCTGGTTTACTAATGCCCTTTCGAAAAGGAAATCTTCCATGCTTTCCCGATCTGGCCTACATATGATTTCAGACCCACAGCAATGTGGTTGATTCTTAACTACTCTCTGAAATGGTCCTAGTAAGTCACTGTTCAAGGGCAATTACGGATGCGCAATAAATACTAGCCACGTCAGTGATACACGTATCCCATGAATTAATAAAACAAAGGCCACACAATTGGTAAAGGGTCAATTGTGTATTAGGTATGTTACTGCGCCAGCATTCTAGAGGTTGTTATTTGTGATACAAAGAATACATTGTCCCATTTTCTCTCTTTGGATTTATTTGCTAAAAACATTTTAAATTATGGATATACCTCAGACAAGTGGTCCAGCTTCCCACCAGGATAGGTCTATCCTATCAGGATTCCTCTACACAATGTATTGAATAAAAACTAAATCAGGCTATGTGTGTACACAAAACAAAACTTGCATGAATATAGTGCCCTTCACCATTGTTTGATGTTCTAAATTGCAACGTAGGCAATGATTTACTTCTGAATTATTCTGTCATTGCTATTTTGCAGGAAACAGGGCAGCCGATATGCACACATGAAACTCCCACAATCGTTAAAGCAGTGATGAATAGATAATTTCTTTTTGCGATGTTCACGGAGAGATGAATAGTGACCATGACAGCAGGGATGGCACAACTTTGCTACTTTTACCAAGATTGTGCCTTTTATATCCAACAGAGTTAGCAGATGGATCTTAATTTAACATCTGATCTGGAAGATAGCACTGCAACATTCTCTGTACACTGCACTAAGATCTTGGACTTGATTTTTGTGTCCATTTCCTAAAGTGCAACTTGAACCCACAGTCTTTGAATGATAACTAAAAATTAATTTTTTTTATTACAATATACTTTAATTACAAGATTGTTGGGAATGGAATAATTTAATTATGGATTTTATTAATAACAATTACCATGCTTAATTATAGATTAATGACTTATGATTAATCTAGTAACTAAATAGTTATGAGAGAAAATTACCACTTGACATCTATACTATCTTTTTTATAGGAACCAAGGGTTCAATTTGATGTTAACGTAGTAAGGGTTTGACATATTACATTCTACAAACCAACCAAAAAAGCATTAACTGTTATATGAACTCACCAGGTCCGTCAAATGGTAACAGCCGGTAAGGAATTTTTTCCGAGCCACCCAAAGGAATAAGATACATGTCCTTAACTTGCTTCACATTGTTGGCTACCACCCCGTAACGTTGCCTGCTGTTGAAGTACGCATACAGTGAGGTGTAAGTTATCTGATCTTCCTCAGTTACTGGACAAAAACGAATCACACATATCTCCTGTTAAAAACATGAAGAAAATTAACACAAATTAAAAATTTAAATCTACAAATTGGCTTATTAACACTACAGATTAGCTTTTTCATTTTAGAGAGCTGTCTGTTGTAGCTATGATTAAAAGAATAAAATATCAAAATTATTCACAGCCTTAAATGGGCATTTACTGAATAGCAGGCAAGTGCAGCCTGGTATTATGAGTAAGACAGTTGATTTAATTATCCTATAAATAATACAAGAAAATTTCTTTATGCATATTCATCATACTTTCAATTACAGCTGTCATATTGATAATGCTTAAGACTAAAATAAATGATATTGTGTATACATTTCTGTAAGTCTTTATTTGTTCACAAATCCAAAATTTTCCATATCTACTTTATCCTGTTATTACTCAGGATTGTATGATTCTATGGCTCCAGCACAGACAACGTCAATTTGGTCCACCATGCCTAAACTCTCTAAAACTGCAACTCAGCTAGACCTACCGCACTACCTTTTCCTGTAGCCTGACAAATCTCTTCTCTTCAAGTACTTAAATAACTCTGTTTTGAAAGCCCTGACTGGACCTCCTTTTACCAAACTATTATTAAGTTGTGCAGTCCAGATCTTAACCGCTTGCAATGTTAAAAGGTTTCTTCTCACGTTACGGATTGTTCTTTTCCTAATCACCTTAATTCAATGTTTTCTGGTTTATACTCTACTACCAACAGGAATTATTTCTATCTACTCAGTCTAGATCCTTCACGAATTTCAATACAGTCAAAAAAGTGAAGAGTTTACGATAGCTCATTGCAAATGAACAACAGCAGCAATACCAGTCAAAGAACAAAAAAACTCTCAAAGCCCAAGTTCTTTTTGACAGACATATGTTTTAATTTGTACCAAATTAAATGTGATGCCTATTTAATGTCCAGGAAGTATTTAATTTTGTATAAGCAAATTTAAATTCATTCCAAATATTTTATTTACAGTGTTTCTGCTCTTTCCAGTAATGAATGCTGCTTCACCAACTTCTCAAAGATGTAATCAAAACGGAAAATGTTAGAAATACTCAGCTAGACTGATAATAGCAGTTGATAACCTCTTCCCAAAACTATATGAATTTAAAAATATAATGCATGTTAAGCTATAGTGATGCTGTTACAATTGCAGTATTGTGAGCATTTTCTGTTTCAATTTCTGATTTTCAGCATCTGCAATGGTTCCCTTTTCTTTTAAAAGTGGAACTTGACCAATGCCTGTGTTGTGAGTAAAACATGTTCATCAGACAATCTACATTTCATAATACATGCCATGTGGCCTAGAACACAGAACATTCATTACATAATTCAATCAAGGAATTTGGCTTCGGTTCGGGGTATGGGAGGAAATGGGAGATCTCAAAACTCTCTGAAAGAAAATTACTCCTCCGTGGAGATAAACAAGGATTACAAGACAGCCAAATGAAGCAACATGCTGAGCAACTTGCCAGTTGCCTTTACTTGCACCAACTTGATTTTGAGGAATGAAGAAATAAAATGTACAAAAAGGTCACTGGCAGTGGCATTAGTGAAGTAGCAACTGATACAAAAATCAAACACAAGAGAAAAAGTGGAATCATAATGGTGCAGGAGGCCATTCAGCCCATCATGTCTTCACCCAGCTTTATTATCTAATGCCAGTCTCCACCCCTTTCCCCATATCACTGCAAACCATTAATACTATGTGGTTTCAGAAAATTTATGAACAATGTAATATGGAGAAAACTTGAAGCTATCTTGAATTATGAACATAACCCTTCAAAATACAATGGTTAATGAAACTTGATGTTTCTACATTGCAATCTTGACATTTACCATTGTCATTCTTACACCATATTTATGCCAGTGGATCCAGATATTGTTACCACTGATGTCACCTTGTGTGTCAGCTCATTTCATATCAATTCAGGATCAATTTGAACTTCAGCACAAAGATTAAAGTCTACTGAAATAGTGCGTGTGTACATGAATATCAGAGAATCTAATGTGGTCTTGTCCAGTTTTTCATTACTGTCTTCCAATGAAGGTTCTGGCAAATGTTAAAAGGAGCATTATAAGGGACAAAGTAATGTTCACTGAAATTGCGAATTGTAATCACAAAACCGTCGTCATATAAAATTAACAATGCTGAGACAGATTATGTGGTCTCCAAGCAAACAGGTCATAAAGAAACTGTTTCTCATGCTAAGTGGAGGTAAACAAGGTAACACAAGTGACCTGTTTCTTCCCTTCCTCAGACACTCTGGCCTGGGACACCCTTCATTCATCCTCTAAAATTAGCACTTCTGTTGCTCTCCAATTATTAGAATTGAGTTGTGGTTCATTGGGTTCTAACAATTTGTGCAGTGATATCCCCAAGAATATGTAATTGCATACACAACCTAAAATATTTTCACTCTCTCTTTCAGCAAATGAGGAGTTCAATTTCATGAAGTTTATTTTAATTTGTTCTTTGGATGTGGATGTCACTAACTGGCCAGAATTTGTCACCTGTTTCCTAGTTGCCCTGGAGTAGGTGGTCACGAGCTGCCTCAGCCCACAGGCTGATCCACAATGCTGTTATGGTGATTTTCAGGATTTTGACCCAGGGAGACTGAAGGAGCAGTGATATATTTCCAAGTCAGAACAGTAAATGGCTTGGGTTTGGAAGATGCTGTCTGAGGATCTTTGGTGAATTTCTGCAAGTACATCTTTTAGGCAGTACACACTGCTGCTACTGAATGTCAGTGATGCGAGAGTGGATGTGGTACCAATCAAGCGGGCTTCTATGTCCTGAATGGAGTCAAGCTTCTTGACCGTTGTTGGAGCTGCACCCATCCAAAGTGGGGAGTATTCCATCGCACTCCTGACATTGGCCTTTTATTTAATGCATAGGCTACGGGGAAATCAGGAGGTGAGTTACTTGCCACAATATCCCTAGTGTTCTTGTAGCCACTGTGTTTATATAGCGAGTTCAGTTGACAGTCTGGTCATTATTTACTCCATGGTTGTTGATTTTTGGGGGATTCAGTGATGGTAACATTATTGAGTGCCAAGGGATGGTGATTAGATGCCTTTCATTGGTGATGGTCTTTGCCTGTCATTTCTATGGCATGAATTTTACTTCTGACTTGTCAGCCAAAGCCTGATTATTGTCCAAATCTTGTTGCATTTGAACATGGACTGCTTCAGCACTTGAGTCTCAAGCAGTGCTGAACATTGTGCAATCATTGGCAAACATCCCCGTTTCTGACCTTAGAGTGGAGAGGCGGTCCATCATAAAAATAAAAAGTACTAACACAAAATTCAATATTACACCATCAACCATTCAATCTTGTTTTAGTGCATGCATCCAAATAGTGAGAATCTAAATCACAGATTCTCAACAGAAGGATGTGTCTAGTTGTTGGCACAGAAATTTAAATAAACCCTACTTCGTGCTCTTCCCCACTCTCCCAACACTGAAAACTAAGGTTACCAGTTTTCCTTAATCCCTAGGCAGTCCAAAACAATATCAATCTTAAATTACTCCTCCTCTCACTATGAAATGACCAACCCTTCATTCCAGGACTGAGTCCACCTAGTATTAGATTCTCCAATCATTGGAAACAGTCTCTCAGCACGGAAACAGCCTCTTAACATGGACTTTTCAAAGGCTCTCATAGTCTTATATTTCAATGAAATCACCTCTTGATGTTTTAAACTCCAGAGAAAACAGGCTAATTACATTCCATCTTTCCTCACATTCAATCTTCCTCAATAAAAATTTCAGCTTCCAATCAAACATTGCACAACCCTCATAATGCATCTAGTATTTTCCCCAAAGGAGACGTTTGGCAGCTCCCTTTTTAAGTAATGGATTGACAAGTTCAGTTTTCCCTTCCAGATGCACAATTCCAGAATCTAGAATTCTGAAAAGCTATATGTAATGCACATGCAGTTTTCTTGCCCTAAATTATTTAATTCAGAGGGTAGTCCATTATTCTCCTCAATGACATTTTAAAAAAAACTTGTAATTAAGTACATTAGGTTCACCTGCATGTCTTTTTTTTAAAAATCAAAAAATATCTTTCCTTGTACCAACTTCAGTCAGTCAGTGTCAAAATGGATAAAAACCAAAAGAGGAGGATGCTGGAAATCAGAACTTTTTTTGGAGAAAGCTCACCAGGTCTTTGTAACATCTATGGAGAGAAATCAGAGTTAACGTTTTGGGCCCAATGACCCTTCCTCAGAACTACTGAGGAAGGTCACTGGACCAGAAATGTTAACTCTAATTTCTCTCCACAGATGCTACCAGATCTGCATTTTCCAGAATTTCTGTTTCAAAATGGATAGAGACTGAAAATGTCTTGTTAATTGTTATTTGTTTATTAATAGTTTCCCCTCCATTTCTTTTATATGGGTCCACATTACCTTCAACTCAGTTTCCCAATATAATTATAAAAACATTAACTGTTAACTTCCATATGACTGCATTTTTTCAGCACTTCATTAATTTCACAAAACTATACAGTTTCTCTGGTTTGCTAGATTCCCATACTTCCTTGGAAATCTTTTCACTGAATCTCAGAATTGTTATGGTGCAGGAGGTCCATTCAGTTTCTCCCTACCCACTCTGTCCAAACTCATGATTATTTTGGAAAATTCTAACAAATCTTCTCTTTGCTTTCTCTGCTCCAAGGAAAATAGCCCAAACTTCATCAAAGTGTCCTCATTATTGAAGTATCTGATACTTGGAACTATTTTTTTAAACTTCTATATTCTCTCCAATGCCTTCACGTTGTTTCTATAGTTCAGCACCCAAAGCTGTACACAATACATCTGCCAAGATCTAACCAATCATAACCTCACTGCTCTTGTACTTCAACCCTATTTATGAAGTCTAGAATACTGTGTCCTTTATGAACAGCTCTCTCTAGGAATTCCACCACCTTTACTGATTTATGCACATATACACTCAGGTGTTTCTGCTCTTTTTATATCTATGTTCTCTGTTCCAAAATGTACTTTGTACCCCTATATGCATTGAAGTTCCTCTACCACACCAAGGTTTAATGTCTTTGTGAAGTTCTATGATAATCTCCTCACAACTTATAATTCTCCTAAGTTTGGTGTTGTCCACTCAAACTGTCCACTGCATATCAAGAGTTGTATCAGATATATATAGGTTTATATTCCAGCCCAAAATGTACAGTGAACCACTAATGCTTCCTCGTCCTCAGCCAGTTTTGTATCCACATTGCTACTATCTCTTTTATTCCGTGGCCTATAACATTTCTCAAGTCTATTGTGTGACTCTGTATGGAATGTCTTTTAGAAATCCATGTACACCACATAAATAGCACCAGTCTTACCAACTCTTTGTCAGCTCTTCAAAATACTCCGTAACTTAGACAACTTTCTCTTAATACATCCATGCTGACTCTTCCATATTAACCCATACTTTTCCAGGTGACTACCGATTATATCCCAAATAACCGTTTCAAGAAATTTTCCACCAAAGTTAAACTGATTAGCCTATAATTGCTTGGCCCAATTTTCCAACAAGGATATAACATCTGCCATCCTCAAATTCACTGGCAACATACCAGTGCAGTGCTTTATCTGGTGACTACTTCCTATTTCTTTCACTTTTTATATTGGTAGCTGTCTTTTGGTTCTCCTCTCTGATGCTCTCTTAAGCTTAACACTATCACTTGCCACTCTTACGATCCCTGGCTTTTACTTATGTCCTGATGAAGGATGTACCCCCCAAAACATCAACTTTCCTGCTCCTCTAATGCTACCTTACCTGCTGTGTTCCTCCAGCTCCAGACTGTATTGACATACTTATGCATGTTAAGCCTCTGTTTTTTGGCCACACTCATTTTTAAACTGTCCCACTTTGCTCTTCTTTTTGAATTAATATCAGTGTTCTCCATTTCCACTCAATAGAGTTTACATCTTATCCAATGCTTTAGTTGCAAGGACCAAGGTCTGTCCTCAGTTTAGGAGAAGACCATCCTGTCTGGAAAACACTCAATCGCAAATTTAGTTCCAGTATTCCAAAAATCCAAACTCCTCCCTTCTTGCACTGACAACTGTAATCTTGTTCTCTCAACACATGGCACTTGAGAGCACTCGAGACTACTATACTAGAAATATTGCTTTCTAGACTAGAACTTAATTTGCTAAGTCCTTTGGCAAACCCTCAAATTTGCTCCAGTCACTGTCATTATGTTTTCAAGCATTTCATGATATTTAATACATGTTTTGGGATTTATGAACTCTAAAAAATAGGAAGCAAACATAGCATTAAGGAATCTGAATCATATCCGCAAAATAAATTATCTATAGCTCTGACTATAAAAATCCCCACAACCAGTCAGTACTCTATTGATTATTCATTTATACGTGGCGGCCCTCCTTTATCATACTTAATGTCAGCATCACTAAAACATGCTAAGCAAGGCCAGCTTCACAGCTATCCTTCTACCCTTACCTTTCACTTTTCACCTTGTCTGTCAGTCTCCCTTTCTATTTCCTCCACAATCGTGCCCCACTGTTCTATAAGTCACCACAAAAATGATAAGTTTGCCTGATGGACTATTGTTCAGGACAAAAGCCATTCACACTAAGTTTTATAATTACCAGATAACTATTTATTGTAAGTGCACTTCAACAAATGGTAGAGAACAGGTAAACAACATACAACAATGTGATTTAAACTACACACACACACACACACACACAATCACAATTAAACAGACAAGAGTCAAGATGGTTTCATACAAATATTATGGATAGAAGATACAGACAGTGAAAATCAAAGTCAGAAGTCACACAACACCAGGTTCTAGTCCAACAGATTTATTTGAAATCAAAAGCTTTTGGAGCATAGCTCCTTTGTCAAGTGAAGTGATCGAGGTCAGAGACATCAAAAGACCATTCAAATAGTATTTGGAGTGCTGAATAATAAGTCCCTGCAGGTGATCTGAAGTGTTAGGCGGTGTGAGTAAAGTGTCAACAGCTGAATAACAAGACAGGACCTATAAGGGCATTTAAATGGTCATTGGATAAACATATGGATGGGCTTCAGATTGCTCTGACCTGTGAAACCAACAGAGGGTCAAAGGGCCTATGCTGCGCTGCAATATTCTATAATCCGAATCAACGAGGCAGAGAGATAGTTACAAAAAAATTAAACCTAAGATGGCGCAGGAGACAAACCAAATGACTAGAATAACATGATAGGTACAACAGCCACATGCAAAAGGTCTAACCAGCAAATGACCCAGCTTTTAGGGCATTAAACCAACACCACACAACCCTGCCAAGGCAAACACTGCAGGACACGTCAGATCATTGGCAAGGTTACTTCAATCACATGTGATGTATCTGGCATGATACTCATGTGACTTGGCCAATGTCATGTCTCTTATATGATGCATCTCTTAAATGCTGCAGGCCAGGGTGCCCCAAGGCATAACATATTGGTGAGACCATGTAGACGTTAAAGTCAACAGATGAGTGGACACCATGCAACAGTTGCCAGGCGGGAATGTTCTCGCCCAATCAGGGAACATTTCAGCAGTCAAGGACATTCAGCCTCCGACCTTCAGGTCAGCACCCTGCAAGATCACCTTCGAGATACACAACACTGAATCGCCAATCAGAAATTGATAGCGAAGTTCCTATCTACGAAGACGGCCTCAGCTGTGATCCTGGGCTCATGTTGCGCTATATGTGACCCACCACACTTCTGTATCTGGAAAATCTTCCTTACTGTCCTGTTTTGTCACCATCACCTGGATAAATTGTTAATTTTTTGTAATTATCTCTCTGCCTCATTTAATTGGATTATAGGGCATCCTTTTGCTTGTTATTCAGCTGTAGACACTTTACTCATATCATCTAACACTTCGCATCACTTGCAGAGACTTAATATTCAGCACTCCACTCATACCATCTGAATCGTCTTTTGACATTTCTGCCCTTGATCTCTCTGCCCACAAATTCTGTGTTCTGTGTGCTCCTTTCTTCACCCGACGAAGGGGCTATGCTCCGAAAGCTTGTGATGTCAAATACACCTGTTGGTTCATAACCTGGTGTTGTGTGATTTTTGACTTTGTCCACCCCAGTCCAACACCAGCACCTCCATCCACATCAGGGAAAAACAAGGAATTACAAAGATCACAAGTCCAGGACTCATGGCTGAGTTAAATTAACTATGTCAGTACCTTTTGAGTTTATCAATGGTGACACACCATTGTAATGTAATCAGCATTCTTCACTTTGATAGTTGATCTAGAGGCCCCTGATCTTTCTTTATAATAGAATTCTTTCTAAGATTCTTAACTTTTCTGCATTTTCACTCACACCAACAAAAGGGAAAGACACAGATAGTTTCATTTTGCTGATTCTGGATGTCTGTGGCTTACAACACTTAGATTTGCAAAATACTTCAGCTCTACCAATCTGACGACCGACAACAGGTCACCCTTCCTTAAATCAGACTGCTGGTGCCAATTTGTCCCATAGTGACAACTGTACTGTTCTGACAATCAAATTTTGTCTTGCTGAGTTCAAAATGTGCAACATTTGTTTTTGCAAGTTGCAAAATTCTTCTGTAATTTCAGTGGTCCGACTTACATTCTTATTTATAGTCCAAAATGTAAACAAAAAGTGGGACCTTGCATCCCTCCACCTCTAAATACATAAACCACCATTTTGAATGTGTTTTAGTATCAGGTAAATATAATTGTTGCAAGAAAATGTGGAAGTTATATTCATTTGTCCTCCCTCATTCCTTCTGCAACATTTTAACAAGTTTTTTTTGTCATTTCCTCCCAAATACCTAAATTATTGCAGCACAGTTAAACTCTCAATAATGTGTGGGCTATTACATTATCTCTTCCAGCAATTTGAATAATTATTAAATTAAATGATTGTTTTGACGAGCTACATCAAAACAATATTGCACTTGGAGTCTTAAATTTCCCCACAAAGGCGAATGGATTATAGCTGCCATACATTAGTGTTTCTGTGCAATGGTGACAAACAGACTTCAAAACGTTGGAGACCTAATAAAGATTCAAAAGTCTCCTGTCTGTTGAAAAGTGCTTTTCTTGGTATTCGTTTAACTTCATAGAAAAGTACGTAACTGGTTTCTTTATTCCCGAATCATTGTCTTACACTAAGACTGCATCAAACCCAAGTCACTAGCCTCAATACCCACTGTAAATTTTTTTGGAAGTCAGGAGCAGCCAATACCAGGTCATTTATTAGGATTTCCTTTGGTTTCTCAAAAGCTGTTTGACAGTTTGCACACTAAAAATTCTTTGCCTGTTCTTGTAATTAATCTGTTAAACATATAGCTATTGTAATGAAGTTAGGCACAAAATTTCCCATAAAACCCATACATTCCTAGAAATTTCACAATTTCTTGTTTAGTTTGTAAGAACGGGAATTCAGTTTTCACCTTCACTGTTCTTAGTAACACTTTTCTCTACAACATCTCCTAAGTATGCTAACCTTACTTTTGTGAATTCACTCTTCGTGGAACTTATTATTAAGCCAGCAAACTGTAGTTACTTAAAACAAAACTTCCTCTGAGATCTTTCCAGCTGTTGGTTCATATTATGACACCATCTAAAACTGCAGTTAGGCATTTTAGCTATGACATGGGGCATTATTTAAACACACATGACATCACTTGGCATTGAGTTAATGCATCTGGTTTAACAAAAGCTGACATCTTCTTAGCTTTTGATGTTAAAGGTCCTTGTCAATACACCTTCAATAGATCAATGTTGGAAAGGCATATGCTTTATTGAGGCAATCTTCTAACCTAGAAACTGGGTATGAACCTACTCCTCTTATTGCATTGCTTACAGAAAAGCAAATGGAGAGACTAGTCAACCTATCCGGTTTAGAAATGAGCACCACCAGTTAAGTTCAACTGGTTTGGTTAGGTTCAATCAAGTGATTTTCTAGTTGAATTGTACGGGGTTCACTTTGCAAACTGTATAGTTTTCCTTCCAGCTCATACTGTCCCTGTCACCCCCAGTACTCTTACCACCTAACATAATTTCTCTTCCCTTCCTCTCAATGATATCACTTCCATGTTTAAAAGACAAAATTAATTATTTTTCTTGCAATCAGGAGTATCTACCAGATAAATCATTTTACTAGTACTCCTAACTACTTTATTTGTGCTATTAAATCTCATTTTTAGAAGTCCTCGTAAAAGTAATAATTCTAACACTTTATTTCCTGTTAGAATGTTTAATTGCACCATGTTTGTCACCCATTCTGTAATCTTTGCTTATCAAGTTTTTAAAATGTTCTTGATACTTTGCACTCTTCTGGAAGTCTCCCTAGAAATAGCAACATACAATCCAACAGAATGCATTCATCCCTTTGCTTAAAAGCTTTTCCTTAATCAGTTTTAATGGACATCATATCATATAGCCATTGATCAAACTGAATGGGCTAAACCTGGTTGATTCATTTGGGAGATGTGCAGTGGCAAATATTAAGAAATCTAGTCCTTTGTCCGAAACCTGGGAGGACAGCACAGTAGGTCAAAAGTTAACATGCTACTTCACAGTGCAAGGGATTTGCATTCAATATCAGCCTTGGGTGACTGTCCGTGTGGAGTTTACACATTCTCCCTGTGTCTTTTGAGTGCTCTGGTTTTCTCCCACAGTCCAAAGATGTGTGGGTTGGGTGGATTGGCCATGTTAAATTGCCCATCCAGGTGCAGACAAGGTGGGTTAGCCACAGTAAATCTGGGTTTAAGGATAGGGTTAGGGGCAAGGTCTTGGTGGAATGCTCTTCAGAGCGTTAGGAGACCTGGGTCAAATGGCCTCTTTCTACATTGCAGAGCTTCTATGAGTCTACTTGTGGCAACTGGGTTATACTCTTTCCATATCCCATTTATTAATACTTTGGCTTTCATTGCATTCACTGGAGACAAAACATATGCTCTTCACCAGCAAGTGAGAACAGTTCATGTGTCTCTTAACATTATTCTGTGTTTAGATGCATCATTTGAAGAAAATAAATCTTTCTTTCCTATCTCACGTCTATGTATTTCACCTCTCCGGCGCTCTTAGCAGGGCTTAAAACAAATTTTCTGGCTGTAGCTAAGCTAAAATTTGATCCATGATGTTTTCCTTGCAAGTTCCTTTTTCTCACACAATTACAAACCCCAATATGTCCTGTGGACTTCCCATGCAACTTTCAACATTCCCAACAAAAGTATCCCATTTTACTGCAGTGGAAACACTCAACTTCAACTTTACCTCCATTTTCAACATTCTTCCTTTCTCATCAGTAGAAGCGATCTTGGTGCACTCCCAGTTGTCCTTTTACTAGCCTAGCTACTTGACTTCTTTTCACTCTCATAACCTCTGTACCTCAAGCTTGCAGAGTGACAAAAAAAGCTAATGTTTTATGGATCAGGTCAATGATCAGCCATTCCTATTGCATGTCAAAATATCTTTGTTTTGCTTTCAAATTCAACATGGTGTGCCCAGGGTGCTTCTTCAAATTTCACAACTTAGTCCCATATGTTTCAAGAACCAATACATCAGAATTGACTTCTTCCTTACCATAACATAATTTACAGAAACCTCCTCCAACGCAATGCACAAATTGCATGTGCTGTACTGTCAACTTGCTTTGTAAGGGCACTGTCCAGTTTTCCTTCAGCAACTTCATTTGATTCACTACTTTCATAAATGACGAAGAATGATTCAACAACCTTTTCTTCAAATTTTGAGTTGGCCTGATCAAATTTAAATATTTTCATGACTGGACTTTAGATCAGGACTTGGACTTTCCTCCTCAAAGTATTCTTTGACAAGTGAAGTCTTTTTTAATTGCACTGTTTTAAAGCTTGTATTCCCTATGTCTTTTCTCCTTTCCTGTTTCATGAAAAGCTCATTCTATCTCTTTAAAATTCTGATTTCTTGATTCTGCATTCTTTTCAATTCCAGTATTCTTCCCTTCTCCATGTCAAGCATTAACTGTAATTGTGACCTTGCTACTTCAAGTGGCTCCTGTATTTCCATCAGTCCCAAATATTTAGTTAATTCAATTACCTCTGCCTTCTTGATGTTCCATCTCTAATTTATTTACCAATTGTATCAGTGCTGCTTTGGCCAATTCCTCTAAATCCATCAGGGGTGGCTCCTCCAACTGCGGGATGATTTTTACTGCTTCCAATGCCAACTTATTTTAGCATGTGAAACCTGGTATCCGTTATTTTATCCCTTATGAATTAGCCTTACTCCATATCTAATTTTAGTCAGTCCATGTTCAAATGATCCAGTGGAGTGTGTCCAATTTTTGGAAGTGTCTTAACTGGGAAGATTACATCAACAATTGGGCCTTACAAACAATCACAAACTATCAAGAAGATCAATTTCCCAGTCTGATTGCTATTCAGGACAAAAGCAATTCACACCAGATTTTGTCATTAACAGAAAATAAATTTTATTATAAACACTACTAACTTGAGAAATGGCAGATAAAAATAAATAATTATGAATATGCTACAGTGCATCTTGAACTACATCCCCTTCAAAATCACACATTCATGATTAAGAAACACAAAAGACAGGTAGTTTAACACAAATATTATGGGTGGAAAAAGTAAAAAGACAAATTTCTGAAGGTCAAAGATCCAGATCTCAGGGCTGAGCTTAGTTGATTCTCTCAGTCGCTTTTAATTTTAGCAATGATGACACACTGTTGTATGTAAAGCAATGGTCATTCTTCACTTCCGATAGCTGATCCAGCGCACTCAGGTCTTTCCTTGTAATAAATTCTCTCAAGTTTCTTGTTATTTTTTCCTGACTTTTCACTCACACCGAGAAAAGGGAGGAGGGGGTAGAGAAAAGAGAGAGAGAGAGAGAGAGAGAGAGGGAGAAGTGTTTTCAGTTTGCTGACTGAAGGCTCCTGGCTGCTCTGTGCTTACAGACTGGCAACAAACTGCAGGTCAATGAAAGAGCCAATATCAGGCATTCTTTCCTGAACTTAAGGACTCCCGTGTGATTCTATCTCAAAGTAACAATCTCACCGTTTCAGAAAGCCACACTACCTGGGACAATTAAAAAACGTACATCACCTGATTTTTCTAAGTCACAAAACACTCCCTGGTTTTTCAAATATATGGTAACCTGATTTCCACTCAGCTTTTGTCCATAAAGGAGAAATAAAAGGAGCCCTTTACAGATTCAGTTATTCAAACATTTTCACTTTCATAAATTAAACACTTGCAACAACTAAGGAGAAAGCCATACCACTCACCCATTTTTTCATCCAATATTATCTCTGTGTAGAACAAGTGACAAATTCATAGACAAATTTTTAACACATATGGTTTTACGATTTTAAACAGGATCGATGGAACTTTACAGCACAACAATGGGCTGGCCTTATACCTTATTGCTATAGGCTACAAGGTACAACTAAATTAGTTAGGGCTGCAATACAGTCAGCTGACAGTATGACTTTCAGGGGTCAGATGGTATAAAATAGCTTTTATGCAGATTTAAAACTATAACTTTATTGCTTCTGAACTACCTCTAAGCTCTTCAGCAGGTTTCTCCACAGCCATCATACAACAATCAAGCAACAAGAGAAGCATGATTTGGCACGTATCTCAGCTGTTTTCAAAGGAAGCGCCTTCTTACAAACAAATTGAGCCAGATTTTAGTGCACCTTCAATGTTAGCTCTTTCTCGTCTGCCACTTTTCCTGGATGTTTGGATTTAAAATTAACTGAAGTGACTTTTATAAACGAAGCCTCTGAATTTTCCGATTAACTATTAACATTTTTAAATTGTTTGTATTTCTACAAGAATCAATTCAAAGTAACTTTTTTCACTGTTTTACAAACTCATCAAATTTTCATTAAAATAGCCAAAGAGATGATTTCCAATCTAACAAGTTAGTATGTATTCTGGATTGTACACTATCTTTGGCTTTTAATTTCGGTTACTTGTGGTTGGTTAAATCAAAGATGAGGAAAATGACTTTTATCATTGCTAAAGATGTTCTGGGATTTTAAATGCTTCCCAAATTTGCCAAGAAAATTTTAAAAAAGAGGTACTTTTAAAATGATCAAACACAGTAGAATTGGGTTTAACTAGGGTCAAGGAGAAAACTGAAGTTTTAAAGGAGCAGACCAAGCATTTAGGTATACTAGAGAAACAGCAAAGTGCAGGGGAGTTAGAAAAAAATTAAATTGCAAATAAGGCAACTGAAGTTAGAGAGTGAAAGGGAATTGAAACATTTTGAATTAAGGTTATAGCAGAGGAAAAACAAAAAGAATGAATGTTCGCACTGGAAAAGATGGAAGTTGGAACTAGAAGCAAAAAGACTTCAAACGGCAGAAGGAAAAGTACAAGATAGAAATTAGGATAAGCAAACTCATAGTAGCCAACAGCTTGGTAGGGATATAGACACATATGTCCAAACATTACCAAAGTTTGATGAAAAAGATGTAGAAGACTTTTTTAAAATTTCCTTTCAGAAATTGGCTCGGCAGATGAATTGGCAAGAGACTGCATGGGTAATGCAAATTCAGACCAAGTTGGTAAGCAGGGCTAGAGAAGTGCTTGCAGCACTGTCAGAGGTGGGGTCAGGAGACTGTGAAGAAGTGAAATAGGCTATTTTGAGCGTCTATGAATTTCTACCAGACAACAGTTCAGAAATATCAAGGAAGGAACCAGGTCAGACTTACTTCGCATTTGAAAAAATTAAACAGAGCAACTTTGATAGATGCATGACAGCATTAAAGATAGAAAAGACATATGAGGATCTTAGAGATATTATTCTGTTGGAGGAGTTCAAAATTTCACATCCAGAAGTGATAAGAACTCCTGCTGAGGAAGAGAAAGTTCAAACAGCTAGAAGAGGTGCTCAGATGGTGCATGAATACACACTAGTACATAAATCAAAATTTAGCTTCTGATAGCAATTTCATTCTGTAAGGGATAGAAGAAATTGAGAAAAAGGGAGATCCTTCAATGAAAAACAAAAAGTAGATCACACTGGGAACAGTTAACTACAGGAGAAAAAAAGAGGCCCGAGAAGGTGAAAAGGAGGTGAAGGGCCTCAGGTGTTTTCACTGTAATGGAGTTGGACACAAAGACACGGTGCCAGTGGTTTAAGGCAGGCACTGGGACAAAGGATGTAGCAAAAGAGGCTAAACCAGGGGGATTAGTTGGAGTAGTGAAGAAAATATCAAAAGAGGTCAAGGAGCTGCAGAGGAGGGCACAGCCTAGTCACGGGCTGGATAGTGATATGGTGCCTGATCTCTACAAAGGCTTTATCTCTGTGGTGAAGATTTATTCAGGAAGAACAGGGGAAGAAGGAAAAGAAGTCAAAATATCAAGAGCTATGTGAGCTAACCAGTCTCTAATAATAAGAGATGAAAGTATTTTCACTCCTTCAGAAATGTTACCTGAGAGAGCGGTAATCTGTGGAACAAACGTAAAGAGATTTTGAGTTCCCATGTCTGATCAGGTTGGAAAGTCCAATCAAGACTGGGGAAGTGGCACTGGGAGTGACGGCACTTGTAGTGGAGAAACCAAAAGGAAAACCTGGGAAATGAGGAGTTAAAAGAAGAACATGCTTGAATTTTTCCAGACTGTGAGCTAACAAGATCCCACAGTCATAAGATAAAACTAGAATAAAAAAAATCAAAGAGAGAGATGAGGGAGTGGAGGTTCAGTTAGCTGACATCCTGTTTGATGAAACAGTAAAAGAAAAATTTGAACAGATAGAGGATCAGACAGAGGATTTAGTTCTGAAAAATTAATGGAGTTAGAACAAAAACAATTAGACAATAATAAAAGGTTTATATCATAAAACCCACTCAGGAAAGGAATCAGAATGTATTCCTGAATACTATTACCTTAAGGATAGAACCTGAAGGCAAAAAAAAAGAGACCGCAGCCAGGTTAGTGCAGAGGAAAGATGGTGGGGGGGAGGGGATGTACCACATTGTGTTGCCAGTAGTATGCAGACAGGAAGCATGGGAGCAGCATATGAATTACTTATAGGTGGTCATCTGGGAGTGAGGAAGACTTAGGATAAGACAAAGGCATTTCAACTGGCCTGCATTACATAAAGATGTGGTTGAATTTTTCTGTACCTGTCAGATGTGTCAAATGGTAGGAAAGCCCAAGCAGTAATAAAATCAGCGTCTTTGATGCTATTCCCACGTTTGAAGAACCTTTCACGCGGGTTATGATTGATTATGTAAACCTCCTTCCTAAAACCAAAAGTGGGAACCAGTATTTGCTAACCATAATGGATGTATCTACCAGATTACTGGAGGCAATTCTATTACGGAATGTCAAGGCAAAAATGGTTGTGGAGGAGTTGCTCGCTTTATTTACCCGTTATGGACTACCAGGGATATTCTGTCAGACCGAGGGTCCAATTTTACTGCCAAACTATTTCGGGTCATGGATAGTTTAGGCAACTAACACTTTAAATCAAGTGCATACCACCCTAAATCCCAGGGAGCACTGGAAAAGTGGCATCAGACCCTAAAGGCAATGCTGAAGGCTTACTGGCACAATTACCCAAATGATTGGGACGAAGGTATCCCATTTATATTATTTGTTATTAGGGACGTTCCAAATAAATCGACTTAGTTTACTCTATTTGAATTGATATTTGGACACTACGTAAGACGGCCTTTAAAATTAATGAAGGAAAAGTTGATGGGTCCGAAGTCAGAGACCTCACAGTCGGATTATGTATTGGAGGACAGAGAAAGATTAAACAGAGTAGGTAAATTAGCTAGACAACATCTGAAGGTGGCACAGCATCTAATGAAGCAAGCAGCAGATAAGAAATCTAAAATACGTACGTTTGACTGTGGAGATAAAGTATTAGTGACTGTTACCAGTTGTAGGAGATTCCTTCCAAGTATGGTTTAGTAGTCCCTATGAGATCGCGAAGTTGTTGAGTCGGGTGAATTATCTGGTAAAGATGCTAGACAGGAAAAAGCTTTATTGGGTACATCATGTGAATACCCTGAAACCTTACTGTGAAAGGACAGGGAACCAAAGAAACAGATATTAGTTACTGCCCCTCGGAGTGAGGAACAAAATCCACATTATCTGGATTTTAGTGTGGCTAAAAATAAGTTAAATATGAGTAAGTCCATGAAGAATGGGATAGGATAGTGAGCTCTCTCAGGAATGGAGAATTGAATTGAAAGGCTTATAGCAGCAATGAGGGCATATGTAGGAATACAATGGGAAAGACTAACATTAAAGCACATGAGGTTAAAATACAGAATGCTGTTTTTATAAAACAACAACCCTAAAGTCTTAATCCGCTCAAAGCGACACAGGTACAGAACAGAGTGGAAGCAATGCTCGAAGAACACATCATTGAGCTCAGTCAAAGTGAGTGGAGTTTACTGATTGTGTTGGTTCCCAATTCTGATTGTACTCAATGATTCTGTATGGATTATCAAAGGGTCAACACCATGACTAAAAATCAGACTCATACCCAATTCCAAGGCTGGAGGACTGTGTGGAAAAATTTGGACAAGCCACTTACATCACAATTTTGGACTTAAATTTCGTGGTTACTGGAAAATATCTTTTTTAGAGACAGCAAAAGAAGTTTCTGTGTTTGTAACCCCAAATGGGATGTGCCAATTTGAAGTCATGCCCTTTGGAATGAAGAACACATCAGCCACATTTCAAAGACTTATGAACAGTTACGGCAGGATTGACTTACTGTGCCGTCTATATACACGACTTAATGATTTCAGCCATTCATGGAAAGATCACATGGTGCATTTGCTCGAGCACTTTGAAAAACTACAGGAGGCAAAGTTGGTTATAAATTTGGCAAAAACTGAATTCAAAGGCAAAAGTGACGTTCTTGGGACAGAACATCGAAATGGAAGGATGATCCCGAGGAAGGTGAAGATGAAGGCCATCGACGATTTTCCAACACCATCCTTGAAGAAAGAGATGCTTTGATTTTTAAAACTGAGCGGATTCTACCACAAGTTTGTACCATCTTTAGTAGTATGGTGGCACTCACTGATGGATTTGCTAAAGAAGAATGTGTAATTTTGGTGGACAGAACAATGTCAGGAGGCATTTCAGAATTTAAAAGCTGTATTAACCAGCTATACCAAATTTCTTGAAATCCTTTAAAGTTGCTATTGACAACAGTGTTGTAAGGGTTGGAACTGTTTTGATGCAAGAGGATGATCGTGAAATTGAAAAGCTAATGGGTTTTTTTTTTAAAAGAAATTCAATACCTACCAGAGAAAATACTCCACCATTGAAAAAGAGAAATGGAGTTTGGCACTGGCCTTACAACATTTTAATGTTTATGTTACAAACAATGTTTTGAAGACAGTTGCGTATACAGACCACAAATCTCACCTTTTTGGAAAATTTAAGCACAAGAGTATTTCGTTGGAGTCTTATATTTACCGATTGTTTATGTCGCGGGTCGTAAAAATGTTACTGCACATGCATTATCTCATGTTTAAAACAAAATGCGTAGACAAGATAGAACTAGTACAATCTAATGTTATATATGTATGATGAATTATTATGGAAGGTGTAACTTTAGATTACTGACATATGTATCTCATGATAATGGTGTTAAGTATTTTTTCAAAAATGAAGTCATTTTTTCATAATGATGGTTTATGTTTTTCCTTAAGTGGAGAGGTATTACGAAGTTACGTAAAGTAATCATGAATTGGAAGGCAGGAGAATAGAATTTTTTGTTAAAAAAGGGAGAAGAGTGCATGGCTCCTTTAAAAGGTAAAGTGCTTTTCTGAGCTGAGAGATTTATACAGAGGGGTAAAAAAAGTGTATACAGCTGAAGATGAACAACTAGTTCTGAAATTGAAACTTATCAATTGGCTTTGTGATTGGAATCCTTAGGCTTCTTTTGATGTTTTGGCAACTAAACAGAATCAGCCAATTAATTTAAACCAAGTACTTAGCAAGTGAAAGCCAATGGAATTTAAATCTGATTGGTTAGCATTGGTCTGAGGTTGTCAAAACAAAGTATATAAAGGAGATAGTTTTGAAAATGAGTGAGGGAGCAAACTGCATCTGAGAAGCATTTAGCTTTCACAAGAAATTGTTAAGCTCTCTAGGAAGGCACCATCTATCCATAAGAAGTATCATGGCACTTATGGTTAACAGTCCTCACAGAAGGCTTCAATGGGAAACATCCTTGACACCCAGATCAGTGGAAGAAAGGTGTTTATGATTGGAGTACAGCAGAAAAAAAGGTGTGTAGCCTTTGAGAGATTAAGTATTAATTTATTTGCTTATTACTTGGGTTTATCTCAGTGTCACTTGTGTTTACTAGGACAGCATACCTGAAGAATTTCAGGAATTGTTCGTTAAGGGGAAAATTGTTTGGTTTGTTAATTTGTTCACTGTGAGGGTTAAATAAATAAATTGTTACTTATAAATTGAGGATCAGGGATTTTCTTCCATTTCACCCCCCCATCACCCCTTCTCCATAACAGTTTCTCAGATTTGATGAGGAGGGGAGAGATTCTTTGGGTATTTCAGGTTTAAATATCAGAAGGGGACCTCTACTCCTGCCATATCAGACTGGAGGCTTGTGTTTTGATTTTTAATTAATCAGAGGGGTTTGACCTCTCATTCCTAATAGGAAATAAAAACAACTACCATTTCCATCTTAGATAACAAGGTGTACAGCTGGATGAACACAGCAGGGCAAGCAGCATTAGGGGAGCAGGAAAGCTGATGTTTCGGGCCTAGACCCTACTTCAGGGGTTTTCTTTTCTGAAGAAGGGTCTAGGCCTGAAATGTCAGCTTTCCTGCTCCTCTGATGCTGCTTGGCCTGCAGTGTTCATCCAGCTGTACACCTTTGTTATCTCAGATTCTCCAGCATCTGCAGTTCCTGCTATCTCTGATACCATTTCCATCTTTTTGGTGTCAGTTCTCTCAAATCAGGTAAAGCAATAATTTGCAAAAGTGCAGAATTATTTGCTTCATTTCATTGAACAAATATTTGGCATCTTCCTTGAGTAACAATGTTCATCTAGTACCATTTTACGTCCAATAGCTTGCAGTTTTGTGTCATAGTGACTCAAAACTGGTTTCAGACTAAATGCACTCAATTTCACATTGAGTAGTTCAGCCAATGAGGTTGGTAGACAAGTGTACAGATTTACTGGGTGTTGTGCATACAGCTTTGATCCCCAACGTCAGGGAAGAACTAATGTGTGCTAAATACTAGTACAGTGCCATAGTGCTTAGATCTTTTAACTGGTAATCTAGCAGCCTGGAAAACTGAACCAGATACAAGGGCTCAGATTTCACCATCATAACTAGGAAATATAAATTCAGTTTTAAAAAATAAATTGGAACTAAAATTCCAGCAACAGTAATGGCGCTCTTAAGACTACTGGATTGTCGTAAAAATGAAACTCACTTGGTTCAGCAATGTACTTCGGTAAAGGAGATCCTCCACAATTATCTAGTCTGGTTTCCGTGTTACTCCAGATGCATTGCAATTTCTTTGACGCTTCCTAACCACCATGCAATGTCTAGCGACCCACTTCAATTGTATTCAAGAAAATACTTATTCCAGTGAACAGAACTGTCCAAGTCCATGAACACACAAACAGGCATATTCCAAGGTTCAGGACCTCATGCTTGGAGATGCTCTAAGACTTGGGACAGAAGTTGTAAAGGTGCAATGGGGAAAAACCACTGCTTCCTATTACTAACGTAATATATTAAGCAAATTAAAACTGGAAAACTGTCTGGCTATGTGCACTTGCTATCCAAAAATTACATCCAGCAACTCTTCACAGAGCACAAATACATTGTGTAGTGCTATAATTTCAGTTTGTTTAAACAAAAATCATGTGACTTTAGATGCGGGACGTTAGGTGCCTTCAAGGCAGGGATTGACAAATTCTTGATTTCACAAGGAATCAAGGGCTATGGGGAGAGTGCAGGGAAGTGGAGTTGAAATGCCCATCAGCCATGATTTAAATGGCGGAGTGGACTTGATGGGCCGAATGGCCTTACTTCCACTCCTATGTCTTATGGTCTTATGGACTTGATCTAATCTGTTTAATACAGTAAAAGACAAATTCAGAATGAGTAGTTTGCTGGGAATTTGTACATGGTATCAGTTCCTTCTCACATTATACCATATGCCTACAGCTCATGAGAGTCAAAAATAGTTATCCAATTATAGGTTTAGATCTCTAAGAGATTATAGAAACAATAAACCTGCTCTCTCAAAAATTGGAATTCAAATTGCAGAGTGCTGTTAGTATTCTTAAACTGCACTTTCTTCGCTTCCATAATTAATAATATTAGCCTCAATGCTGACTTGTAATTTAGTTTTTTTTCTCGATCAACATTTCCTCTAACGTGAGCAGCCACTCAGACTCTACACATGTTTATTGGCATGCTAGCCTCTGCTTCAAGAAGCAACTACAGTGTATGGAGCTCAAAAGTCTACATAGCAGCAAAAGAAATTACAGAGAATCTTGCTCTTCATTAACCTGGCTTCCAAAGTGAGAAGAGTTACATTGAAAAGTTATAAATAATATACTTCAATACATTTTATTTTGGAGTTTGGGTTTTGGATTTTGAAGTAATAGCATTTAAGTTTTGGTATGTATGAATCAGGGGTTTAATTTCTGCAGCCATTGAGTTCAAGTGTTTGCAGTGAGAGGGTTTTATGAATGGACAAAGTAAGCATTGAACAGCATTAGGCTGCTCTCTGTTAGAAGGATCAGGAATCAATTTTTTTGTGTTTTAGGGAAAACATCCATATAGCTTGGAAAGCCTTTTGGTTGCAATTCACAAAATGCCTGATTGAAGTTCTTTAGAAAAAGGATGTAATTCAGAAAGTTAGCAAATAAATTACCTCTGCGTGAGGGTTTTAGACTAAAGTTCCACACTAGATATGTTTGATTGGATAATCCCTTCAAGGTCTCAAAGTTGAGACACTAAATTCAGCAATATGAATACTCAAGGAGGCACCAAACAAACTCAAGGCTGGGAATTGAAAGCAACAATGAAGTCAAACCCTACAAACATGGTAAAAAAGGGAATTCTCTGATGTTAATATAGTCAAAAAGATCTACAGAATAGGAAAAGACCTTCCAGCCAATCAAGACTATGCCAATCAAAAACTAGCACCCAATTATGGCCACATTTGGCCCACAGACTTGTATGCCACATATCGCAAGTGCACATCTAATTACTTCTTAAATATTGAGGTTTTCTACCGTTGCCACCCTTGCAGGTAGTAGCTTCAAGATTCCCACCAATCTTTGGGTGGGAAAGGTTCACCTCACATCCCTTATCCCTTACATTACATCTATATCCTCTGCCTATTGATAGTTTTGTCCTAGCTTTGCTTCATGATAATTTAATACAACTCAATCACATCTTCCCTCAGTCTCCTCTGTCCAAGGAAAACAACTCCAGAATGTTCAATTTCTGAGGAAGGGTCTCAACTCATAACGTCAGCTTTCCTACTCCTCTGCTGCTGCCTGGGCTATGTTCCTCCAGCTCCACACCATGATGTCTCCACCTATAATGTGGATTGAAGACTACACAATATTCTCTAGCTGTGGCCTGACCAACATTTTATACAATTCCAACATACCTCCCTGCTCTTGAACTCTATGCTTTGGCTAATAAAGGCCCAGTATCTGATAACCACTTTTATTAAGTTTGAGATGCCATGTTTGGTTACTGTGAAGAGGTGGTGTTGGAATAGATAGTGTATTTTTACTGTTTCAAAATCTTTCAAATTGTGCTATATGCAAATAGTTTGGTCTATTCTATTTTGTTTTAAATTCTTTTGTATAACAAAC
The DNA here is from genome assembly GCF_030684315.1 of Stegostoma tigrinum. NCBI lineage: Eukaryota > Metazoa > Chordata > Chondrichthyes > Orectolobiformes > Stegostomatidae > Stegostoma > Stegostoma tigrinum. Next base: position 90,261,170 of record NC_081357.1, read on the forward strand.
TTCCATTTCAGATCTACACCATTGCATGTTTGTGTTTTAGTGAAAGATCACTTTGTTAAATATAAAAATGTATTCTATCCATCGAGATTCCAGACTGGGATGTGGCTTGTCCGGTAATACAGTCAGCTGGGATCATAACAGTAATAAACTCAGTATATTTTGCATATTAGTGCTCATGACACAGCTTTTGTGATGGAAGAGAATATTAAGAAGTTCAGATGCGGAAGTCAGTGTATCCTGTCCAATTTGCCATCCACTATAAGTAACGGATGGAAAATCCTACTCTTCACTCAAATTCCAAAATGCGAGCACTGATTCATAAATCTATCTTTTTAGACGTTGACATATAAGCCAGCTGTTAAAGGAGATATCAACTACTACATTAACAAAAGATCCATGGAACCCACACATCAATATTTTAGACAATTATAATCCAGACTAGAACACTGAAGTCTATTTTCAAAGCATACCTTAGTTCCTGAAGCTTTTATCTTGTCCACATAGTCCCAAACCATTTGAGGAGGAATCCTACCTCCAACTTGAATAGTATCTGGTAAATCCTTTAGGAAGGGAAGATGTCACAGTGTGTTAATTAAACAATGATACAGTCATGTTCAAATTTGTTTATTCTCTAAGCCCCAGTAATTCCCTTCTGCTGCTACATTTTTCTACCAGAAATTACAATATTTGTCAGTTAATAGAACTGGGCTTTCCAAACTCTGATTTGTCAACTTTCATGGGGTCATCAGCTGTGGGACAGCACTGGTTCTCATGGTGCTTTTACTGAGTGCTAGAAGCGGTGTTGTTCCTTTAACTTTTCACAGCATTTTTTGCGCATGTAGCCTAGCAGGCCAATTTTTGACACCTGGTTACTGACTTGCAAAATCCTCATGAAAAGTGGATGCTTTTTAGTTAAAACGCTGTATTAAACAGCATCGCTATCATTGTTACAGGTCTCACGTCCTCTCTCCATAATCCCTGGTGTCACTGGTCCCTCAACAACTCCCCTATCACTCTCTCAGCGGTAACAAGTCCGCCTGACCAGAGCAATTTTCAGGTGCTAAAATGGGCCAAACCTGTCTTCAATAAATTCCATAAGGTGGCAATGAAGAGGGTATGTTCTAGCTATAATAAACCCCAACCCGTCCAAAACCACCTCACAATTGAAACTCTAATATGGTCATAAGAACGAGGCACATACAAACAATTGCCACATTGCAGCTGCACTCCAGCATTAACTCATCACCTTCTGAAGAGTGAAAATTGATGAAAAACACATTGACTACAGTTTGCAGTAACAAGCTGTATCTACTATTCACCTTATGAACAAAAGTAATATTTAACAGAAGTTTTCATTTTATAAATACAAAAATGACAGCCATTTTTGTTATACAAAATAATAAAGTTGGACAAAGCAAGGCAATGGTTTCTGAGATAATAGGAACTGCAGATGCTGGAGAATCCAAGTTAATAAAATGTGAGGCTGGATGAACACAGCAGGCCGAGCAGCATCTCAGGAGCACAAAAGCTGACGTTTCGGGCCTAGACCCTTCATCAGAGAGGGGGATGGGGTGAGGGTTCCGGAATAAATAGGGAAAGAGGGGGAAGAGTTTCTGAGCTGTACTTTGTCATAGACAGGACAATGAATATGAACAATGAATGTGAAACATTGCAAAACAAAATCTTAACTGCACTTGTCAAATTAAAGTGTACAAGATGAGAATAGCACCTCTGTTAAGTGATCTGCTGAGCCAGAGACTGGATAGGCTTTGGTAACAAATTTTGCCACACTGGGCATGTTGATAAATCCCTTCCAGAGGGAATCTAGTCGAGCTAGAAATCTTGATTCACCTTCTGTGATATCATATGCATCTGACCTGAATTTAAAACAAAAACCCAAAAATTAACTCACTAAAAAAGAGTTGTTTCTATTTTAAAACAAATATCAAGCTATAAATGTGGCATGCACTTCTGAGCAACAACAAAGCATTTATTAAGAATGGTGCAATGCAATCTCAAATAACTGTTTCTACCTTGTCACAGAGGAGTTTGCCAGCTGTGGTGATTCAAGTGTCTCTTCCATTGTTGCATCAAAGGACAGAATGCTAGAAGCAGAGGAAAGAGCATCGGCCAAAAAAGCCATTTCGGCATCAACATCTGACTGGCGTCGCATCACACTCGTTGCCACTTTGGCTTTTGGCAGAGGTAGTTCCTCGGTGGGTGGAGCCATTCGACCTTAAAATAAAATCATATTACAAGTCATACTGTTTCAAAGCTAATCAATAAATGATTTGGATGAGAATATACGAAGCACAGTTAGTAAGTTTGTACAAAACACCAAAATTGGCGGTATAGTGGATAGCAACAAAGTTTACTAAGATCAGAGATCTTGATCAATTGGGTCAATGGGCAGAGGAGTGGCAGATGGAGTTTAATTTGGATAAATTTGGAGGTATTACATTTTGGGTAAAACCAGCAAGGGCAGGATTTTACCATATAATGGTAGAGTTGCAGAATAGAGAGACATCTAGGGGTTGAGATATGCAATTTGTTTGTGTCGCAGGCAGACAGAATGGTTAAGGCGGCATTTAGCATGCTTGTCTTCATAACCTTAGAGTATAGGAGTTGGGACATTGTGTTGAGACTCTACAGGATATTGGTGAGGTCTCTTCTGGAGCACTGTGTTTACCTCTGGTCACCCTGCTTAAGGAAGGACATTATTAAATTGGAGAAGGTTCAGAAAAGATTAAACAGGAAGTAGTTCATGTGTGGAATGAACTGCCATAGGAAGTGGTGGATGCAGGTAGAGTTACAACACTTAAAGTCTTTTGGGCATATACATGAGTCATAGAGCTGTACAGCATGGAAACAGACCCCTCTGTCCAACTTGTCCATGCTGACCAGATATCTTAAATTAATCTACTTCCATCTGCCAGCATGTAGTCCATATCCCTCTAACCCTTTCCTATTCGTATACCCATCCAGGTGCCTTTTAAATGTTGTAATTGTACCAGCTTCCACCACTTCCTTTGGCAGCTTATTCTACACATGCACCATACTCTGCGTGAAAACGTTGCCCCTCAGGTCCCTTTTAACTCTTTCCCCTCACACCTTAAACTTATACCCTCTAGTTTTGGACTTCCCCACGCCAGGGAAAAGACCTTGGCTTTTCACCCTATCCATGCCCTCCATGATTTTATAAACCTCTATAAGATCACCCCACCACCTCTGACACTCTAGGAAAAATAGCCCCAGCCTACTCAGCCTCTCCCTACAGCTCAAAATCTCCAACCCTGGCAACGTTCTTGTAAATCTTTTCTGAACCTCTTTTCAAGTTTCACAACATCCTTACTATAGCAGGGAGACCAGACTTGCATGCAGTATTCCATAAGTGGTCTATCCAAAGTCCTGTACAGCCGCAATATGACCTCCTAACTCCAATATTCTGTGCACTGACTAATAAAAGCAAACATACCAAATGCCTTCACTATCCTGTCATTTTCAAAGAACTATGAACCTCCCCTCCAGGATCTCTTTGTTCAGTAACACTCAGCAGGGCATTAAGTGTACACGTCCTGCCCTGTTATGCATTTCCAAAATGCAGCACCTCAGATTTACAAGAAAATTTTCTGCCTCAGTATGTGGACTTATCTTCTAGAGAAGCAGCAAAACTTGACCTACTCTTGGGAAATAGGCAGTGCAGGTGACCGAAGTGTCAGTGGGGGAACGCTTTGGAGCCAGTGACCATAATCAATAGGAAAGGTTTGGAGGGATATGGGCCAAACGCAGGTAAGTGGGACTGGTTTGGGAACATGGTTGGCATGGACTAGCTGGACTGAAGGGTTTGTTTCCATGATGTACGGCTCTAAATCGGGAACGTGCAAGGTCCGACGCACTGATAGCTTGGAGTTAAATTTGTTCATTTTGCTAGGAACTTAAGTGCCTCAAAAGCCAAATGATTTCTTAACACAATTTTCAATGTTTAAGATTATAAGAAATTACAGCAGGAGTAGTCTGTACAGCCCATTGAGGCTGCTCCATCATTTAACAGGATCAAGGCCAGCCAACATTCCTTACGTTCACTTTCACCAAAACTTGTGATTCCTCTACTGATCAAAATCTATTTAACCCAGCCTCAAATATATACAAGGACTCAGCCCCCAAAACTCTGTTGCAAGGTGCTCCAAAAACACTGAATGCTCAGAAAAGGAATCATCCTTGGTTCAGTCTTAAATTGGCATCCATTAATTCTGAAACTATGCCCTCTTATCCAGGACTCTTCCATGAAGAGGAACATCCTCTCAGCATCTGTCCTGTCCAGCTCTGCAAGAATCCTATATGTTTCAATTGGATCTTCATTCATTCTTTTACACTCCAGTGAGTACAGTCCCAACCTAGCTAGCCTTTGCTCATAAGACAACCCCTCCAACCACAGATCATCCTAGTAAATCTTCATCAGAATTGATACAAATGAAATAGCACATTTCTTTAAGTAAGAGGATCAAAGTTGTTGAGAATTCCATATGCAGAGTCACCAGCACCTAGTACAATAGTAAGATTTCCCGAATCATAGGGAAACATCCTTGGGGGAAAAAAGCCACCATTCCATTAGCCTTCCGGATTACCAGCTACACCTGTGTGCTAGCTTCTTATGCTTCATGCTCAAGCATTCCTCAAGTCTATGTCGCAGCTTTCTGCAGTTTTTCTCCACTTGAGAAATGCTCTGTTCTTTCATTCTCCCCTACAAAATTGACAAATTCATATTTTGCCACATTGTGTTCCATTTGCCGTTTGCCCACTTAATGTGTCAATATCTCTTAACACACTGTATCCTTCTTGCAGTTGCCTTTCCATCTATTTGTGTCATGTGCAAATCCAGCTACAATCCACTGACTTCTTTCTCAAGTCATTAATACATAAATAGTATTATAATCAATCATATTCCCAGTTCTAGTTATAGGTTAACAACCTGAAAAAGAACATGTCCCCAATCACTGTCTCTGACCCAATATCCATTTTTTTTTTTAAAAGAAAACAGATTTTAACAGATAACTTAACCTTTTGTGAGGTGCCTTCTCGAGTATATTCTGGAAGTCTAACTACAACACATTTACTAGTTCCTCTATTCACTCTAGTGAGGACTTCCTCAAAAACATCAGTCTCCATCTTCCTTTCATTAAACTATGCTGACTCTTTTTGAAAAGGTTATGATTTGCAGATGACCTCTCCCCGCACACCCCAAACCTATGCTTGTTGTTATTCCACAATTCTATGATATAATTCATTTTAAAATAAGTTTGCCATTATAGTGTATTTTCAAGTCTATATCTGTTATAGATATTTTCTAATCAACTTGTTACACACCTCCAGTGCACAGGAAATTTGAACCTGGGCCATCTAGCTCAAACATAAGGTCACAACTACTGCACCGCAAGAGCTCTTCTGTTCCACACAACCCTAAATCAATTTGCACGTCCATTACCTGTGCAAATTTTGCAATTCAAATCAAAGAGGTGTTTCTTGTGCTGACAAGTAGTGTCTTCTGTAGTCTCTGTTGATGGTTCTTCTTCAATCTCTTCCCATTTTTCAATGACAGATTTCGGCTCTATAGCTTTTAGTTCAGCACCCTAATAGAGTTCACAATGAAAACATTCCACTTTAGTTTAAAGAAGTGGGTTATACATTAGTTCTTCATGCACTAGATTATAGGTTCAATAACAAAATAACTTGTTTAAATTCTAAATGAAAATATAATTTCCTTTAAATTGTTCAATAAATTCAAAACAGATGTGGAAGACAGATTCCAGTGAAGACATAGTTCATAAAATTATCAATAACAACACAAATAAAATCAGCTTACAGAAGTGAAAAACCATGAACATTTGTTAGATGAACACAGATTTTAAGAAATGATGCCATGATGCAAGTTTAAAATGCTTCACATGGTTTTCTATACATTTATATTAATAGATTGACAATAGGTCAAGGTAACCTCCACACTTAAATTGTAATTGTAAAGCACTAGTAAAATCTGGACACAATTTTCTGGCTTATGTTTCTTTAGCTTCATGTATTAATTCCAGCATTTGCAGCAGTTATGCATGTCCGAAGATGTTTTAGCAACAGAAAACTAGGCTGTAATACAATAGCCACATGTAAATAAATTAGTCTATAATCGTACAACTGACAACATATTTACTAAATCTGATTATACATGAAACACTGACCATCTTCCCAAAATATTTTACTTGATCTAATCATGTCTTTCCACATACCTCTGCAATTACTATCTCAGATTCATTTATTGGTGTTTCATTTTCAATTTCTATTTCTCCTTTGTGAGTTATTTTTGTGATCGGTCGTCTTTCAACCTCCCTTTGTTCCTTTTCTATCATTTCAATCATCTGTGCAAAAATAAGAATATTTCAGTTACATCTAATGAAAATGAAAATGAAAGCTTACAAATACATAATCCGTCAATCTACATGCTGTCCAAACGCATTTCATTAACATGAACTGAGATTACCTTAGTGTGAAACGTTTAGGCAGAGTGGAATTTTTGATATGCATCCAGAAAAGCTTTTTGAGTCAATACATACATACTACAGACTGGGCAGTGACAGACCTAGCCCTAGTGAATGAAGCTGGTCAAGTCATTAAAATTTCTATGGGCAAGCATTTTGGGGATAGTGACTATAATATTGAAAGTCATTACGGAAAGGGATAAGGATGCTACAGAAATTAAGTGCCAAACTTGGAGGAAGGCCAATTTTAATATCATTAGATATTGAAAATTGTAAACCGGAAGTAGCTACTTGTAGTTAAGTTTACATTTGTAAAGTGGGAAACCTTTAAAAGTAGTACAGTAAAAATTCAAGGCCAACATTTTCCTCTAAAATGATGGCGAAGTGCAGCAAGTTCAGAGAACACTGGATGTCGATGCATGTTCAGACTTTTTAAAAAGTTAAAGAAGGAAGCATGTGTCAGGTGCAGCATATTAAAAACCAGGAAGGACCCTTCAGAAGTAGAGTGTATGTAAGTGGGTGCTTAAGAAAGAAATTAGGGAAAGGCCACAAATTATCTTTGGCAGACAGAATTAAAGAAAACCCCTAAAGGGTTTTATTACTGTATTGGAGAAAGAGGATTATTATAAAGCTCCACTCTTACCCTAAAACACTGAAGAGAAAATATGTGCATGAATTCAGCTGACGTGGGGGAGATCTTTAATGAATGGTTCTCATCTGCATTCACAGGAGAAAGACACTGTAGCCAGGGATTTCAGTTGGGATGGTGAGGTTCTAGAACATGTTAACATTAATAAAAAGTAATTATACACGTTTTAGCATAAAGGTGCATAAATACCCAGGGCCTGATGAGATGTATCCCAGGTTTCTATGGGAGGCATGGAATTGATTAAGCCTTGACAGAGATGTTTAATATATTCCTGGCCACAGGTGAAGTGCCAGATGACAGGACAATAGCTATATGTGCTTCCTTTTATAAGGGCAGCAGGGATCAGCCAATTAACAGTAGATCAGTTAGTTTGACATCAGTGGTAGGGAAATTACTGGAAAAAATTTTGACGGCCAGGATTAATCAATACCGGGAAAGGCAGGAATTGATCAAGGATAATCACCATTAATTTCGTTAGAGGGCGATACTGCCTGACTAATTTAACTGAGTTTTTTGAAAACATAACTACATATATTGATGAGGGTCGTGCAGTTGATATGGTTTACATGGAATTTCTCAAGGTCCAAAGTGGAAGACTGGTCTAAAAGTTGGAAAACTGGAGGAAAATGCGACGGTGGACAGTCGTTTTACAGATCAGAAGCCTGTGATCAATGGTGTACCACAGCGGACTCTTGCTGGTTTTATACATGCATGTTAATGACTTGGGTATGAATGTAGAAGGTAAAATTAGTAAGGCTGCAGGTACCAAAAATTGGTGGTACTGGAGTTGTTGAATTGCTCGCCAAGCTGGCTTGTTTTTATTCAGATGTTTCGTCACCACGCTAGGTGACATCATCAATGGAGCCTCCAATGAAATGATGTTATTCTACTCTGCTTGGAATTTATGTCGTCCGGTTCATTACGGTGAGTACAGTCATTTCTGCTTTTGAGCTGTATGTATGGGGTCCAATTCTATTGGTCTGTTGGTTGAAGTATAGGTGGAGAACCATGCTTCTCGGAATTCCCATGCATGTCTATGTTTGGCTTGGGCTACTGTGGTTACTTTATCCCAGTTAAACTGATGGCCTCGTCATCCAGATATTAAGGAGAGTTCATCGTGCTATTTTGCTGCGTGCTGACGTTCGTGTATTCTGATGTTCCTGCCTGTCCGATGTAATGTTTGTGGCAGTTGTTGCAGGGCATTTTATAAACCATGTTCGTTCTGCATGTTGTGGGAATAGTGTCTTTAATCCTTGTAAGTGTTTGTTGTAGAGTGGCTCTGGGCTTGTGGGGCACCACAACTCTTAGTGGTCTGAGGAGTCTTGTTGTCTGTTCCAATATGTTCCTGATGACGTCTGATCTGGCAATTTGCCAATACTTTAAATTGGTGGTGCTGTTTACAATCAAGGAGGATGGTCTCAGGCTACAGTATGATGCTGATCAGCTGGAAATTGGGCAGAGCAACGAGATGTGGAATTTAATCCCAATAAGTGCGAGGTGACACATTTTGGAAGGCGAATTGGGGAAGAATATGCACAATGATTGTTGGGACCACAGGGAGTGCTGAGGAACAAAGGGACCTTGGTGTACAAATCTATAGATCCCTGAAGTGTCAGCACAGACAGTCAGAGTGGTGAAAGAGGCATACAGGATTCTTGCGTCCCTTAGCCATGGTGTAGAATATAGAGCAAGGAAGTCTTGTTGCAACTATATAAAATAATGAGGTTGGTTGGCTCGCCAAGCTGGCTTCATCAGAGGCTGCACTAAGCCTGTTACCAAGCACGGTAACGAAACGTTTGCAGAACAACAAACCAGATCAGCGAGCCAACCAACCTCAACACTCACAACCCGAGCTACAGATCTACTCCAAGACCTTATATAAAATATTAGTTAGGCTACGGATGGAATATTTTGTGTATTACTAGTTGTCATGCTATCAGAAGGATGGAATTAAAACTGGAAAGGCAACTGACCAGGACGCTGCCTGGGATAAGAAGTCTCAGTTATCAGGAGACACTGGATAGGCTGGGTGATTCCATGGAGTAGAGGTTACTGAGGAGGGATCTGATTGAGGGATACAAAATTATAACAGGCATTGAGAGGGTAAATTGTGAGTATTTTTACCCCACGACAGACATGTCTAAGATCAGTGGGCAGAAGTTTAAGGTAAGGAGTATGCAGTTTAGAGGAAATCAGAGGAAGACGCTTTTCATCCACAGGGTGGTGGAAATATGGAACACACTACCTGAGAGGATATTAGAGGCATGTACTCTCAAAATTTAAGCAGCATCTAGATGAACACTTAAAATGGTAGGACATGGCAAGCTGTGGACGGTGTGCAGATAAATGGGATTAGCGTAGTTTGGTGTTTGTTAGTCAGCAGAGACATAGTAGATTGAAGAATCTATTTCTTGGCTGTTCAACTCTCTATGACTCTAGGTGACAAGAAATACAGATATCAATGTGAACTGTTCCGAAAAAGGGAATATGCATAAGAATAAACAACTAAAACAGATCTTACATGTCTATTTTCTCTTTGCCTCCATGCTGCTAATTCCTTGGATGCAAGTTCTTCTGGACTCATACGAATTAAATGATCAGGTACAATGTCACCTTTCAGGACTCGCTTGAATAAGACCTAAAATATTCAATGGTTTTAAAATGAAAATTATAGTTTATATTTAATAGAATCAGTTTACATATTTTGTACAGTGAAGTGCACGAAATCACATGAATAACTAAATGATGGAACTGAATTACTGGCCACTTAATGTAATGGGCCTAATCTTCCAGTCTCCTGATTGTCAAAGACTGGACATCTGACAGGTGCAACAGGACCTTATCACAGGCCTGACATGAGGGTAACTATATGGAAATTGCATAGGAACACTGAGTATCTTGATGGACAATTCCCTTGTTCCTCAGGACCCTTTGTGAACTTCAGACAGTTTTGTAATATTTACCTGGATAGGTACCAAGGAAATCTTGGATTAAAATCCAGTCTAACATACATGTGACTACACAATCAATTCCACACCCCCACCCCATTTTTAGGTATATACATGTCAACAACAGGGAGGGGACAGATGCAGTGCAGAAAGACAACAGAGATAGGTCAAAGATCAAAAAGAAATAGTTTGGAGAAAGTAGAAGTACATTATATAGAATGGGATAAAACTTTTGTCAATTTAACTCCTGCCAGAAGGAGATCTCAGTGCAAATTCTCAATATTAAGAAAAGTACAAAAAATCTTCACTATCGTTTCTGCATAAAAGTTGCATGAAACTCAGCTGCTATTACTGGAATAATTTCAAGCTACTGACAGGGTCTGGAAAGTGGCTGATCGATTCATAAATTTTTAGTGCCCTTTACAAGGGAAGATTATCCAACCTAGTACCTACACTCTAGAGAAGAAATGACGCAAGGAACTTTGTTAAGATTCTCAAAGGAGAATGGGGATCCAGAAGTTTTCTAATAGAGTTCCTTGGTATACTTTAAATACTAACAGTAAATAAATAGATCATTTGTATTTAACAGAGGACCTAGTAAATCACTAATGAGTGTTAAACACAACAGATTGCATGATCAATTGATCTTAATATACCTCTTCCTATTGCTTACACAGACACAATCTGAAAAGCAATTAGGTAATTCACTGACGTATTCTTACAGACTCAACAGAGTTTAAAGCAGATTAATGACTTTACTTTTGGATGTTTTTATTTAATGCTCTTTTAATCAAAGTTAAATAATGAAACTACTTTAATCATCAGGATGACTTCTAATTAGACAAATGCCAACAATACTAAAATATAAAGAGTACTAGTGGCTGATTTTAAAAATGGGTTAAATAAATTAAATAAAAATTCAAAGTAGTAGTGCTGGAACCCTCTTGTGGCACAGTGGTAGTGTTCCTATCCCTTGAGCAAGAGGCTTCGGTAGAAGTTCCACCTGCTCCAAAAGAGTGTAATAACTTCTCCAAATAGGCTCAACAGAACAGTAGGTTAATGAAAAATTTACTTTGGTTGGTGGTGGTGGGGGTGGGGGAGAGAAGAGTCGGAGAGGAGAGGCAGAGAGCGGGAGAGCTGATTAAAATAAACTAAAATAAAAGCTTAAAGCATAGTTAAATACAAAAGGAAATATGCATGTAATTCATAGCACATCAACACAAATATGGGCATAATTTGAATAACTTCTGTCATTGTCATGTAAAATTAAGTTTCATAATCTTAAAAAAAATTAAAAATTTACAAAAGCCAATGAGCAAGACTACAAATGTATGCTTCTGAATTCTTCTAGAAGAATCACTTCTTCAACTGTGTACTAAAAGGTTTTGCCTATCACTACAACTTCACTAAAAACCAGCATCCTGCAAAAATGGAATTGCAACACAGTCTGAAAACAGAGATCAAAATATTCTTTTGAGGGTTAGGAAGCAGCTGTTGGGTCTTGGCCCACCAAACTGGCAATTAATGCCAGGGAACAGGCTCACCATCCAATTCTGGACAACAGTCAGCCCTCAAGGATAGTGTGCGCCAACTGGGAGGCCCTTCAGAATGATAAATTGGCAGCCCTACCAGCCAAGGTGGGAGCTGTTGATTCATGATGGAAAGCGGACACCTGAACATGAATGTGTCTCAGCAATAGAATTATAGCAATATTTTGCAGATTTAGAAACACTGAAGTAGCCTGACGATGTTTGTGGAGGGACAACTCTAATGTTTAGAGCTTTGGGAAAGGGTTGTTCCCCATACATGAAGTGCGCCCCATCCTTTGGCCAACCTGAACCTGCTATGGCTTCCCGTTCTTGCCTAGATTGGAGTTTAATGCAGACAAGTGTGAGGTGATGCACTTTGGTAGGAGTAACCAGAAGGCAAAGTACAGGGCTAATGGTAAGATTCTTTGTAGTGTAGATGAGCAGAGAGATCTCAGCGTCCATGTACACAGATCCTTGAAAGTTGCCACCCAGGTTGACAGGGCTGTTAAGAAGGCATACAGTGTTTTAGCTTTTATTAATAGAGGGATCGAGTTCCGGAACCATGAGGTTATGGTGAAGCTGTACAAAACTCTGGTGCGGTCGCACTTAGAGTATTGTGTACAGTTCTGGTCACCGCATTATAAGAAGGATGTGGAAGCTTTTGAAAGGGTGCAGAGGAGATTTACTAGGATGTTGCCTGGTATGGAGGGAAGGTCTTATGAGGAAAGGCTGAGGGACTTGAGGCTGTTTTCATTAGAGAGAAGAAGGTTGAGAGGTGACTTAATTGAAACATATAAAATAATCAGTGTTAGATTGGGTGGATAGGGAGAATTTCCCCCAAATTGACTATAATGCTCTTACCTCAATCCAGCTTGTCAAAAACTGCTAGGGTGCTAAGATTGTTGTGCTAAACCAGCAATGATGTGGAGGTGCCCATGTTAGACTGGGGTGACCAAGGTCAAAAGTCACATGACACTAGGTGATAGTCCCAACAGGTTTATGTGAAATCACAAACTTTCATATAGTGCGGTTCTTCTGTCAGGTGAAGTGAAGACAGCACAGAAGCACAGACTTTATAACAAGAGAGATCAAAAAATCATACAAATGAAGTGAGTGGAGAGTCAATAGGCCAAATAATAGATATCTGCAGGTGATCAAGAGTGTCAGACGGTGGGAGTAAAGTGTCAACAGCTGAATAACAAGTGAAGGGATGATCTATAATCAGGCTAATCGAGGCATAAATATAAAAAAAACAGCTAGTGCTAGAGGCAAACCAAATGACTGGGTAACACGCTACGTATACAAGACTCACAAGAAAAGGATGTGACCAAAGTGACAAGTAACCCAAAACTATAAAAAATAATTATGGTAGAGAGATAAGTTGTTATCAGGCAATGGTGCCAAAACAGGACAGTAAGAAAGATTTTACAGAACATTATTGTGGGGTCACATGCTTTGTGACATGAAGCCAAGATCTCGGTTGAAGCTGTCTTTATGGGTGTGGAACTTGGCTATCAGTTTCTGCTTGGCAATTCTGTGCCATTGTGCATCTTGAAGGCAGTCTTGAAGAACAATTACCCAAAGATCGGAGGCTGAATGTCCTTAACCACTGTGTTCCCCGACTGGAAGGGAACATTCTTGCCTGGCATTTGCTGCGTGTTGTCCATTCATCCATTGTCATAGTGTTTGCCTGGTATATTGGTGAGGCCATGTCTCAGCTCATCCTTGACTGCAACATATGAGGTAGACAACACTGGCTGTGTCACAAACATCTGCTGTCTATATGGCGTGTGGTGTTCCCTCATGTGATGGTATCACACGATGATCTAGCGTGTCTTGCGGAGGTTGCCGCAGCAGAGTGGTGTGCTGTTGTGGTCAATGTTGTCCTGAAGGCTGAGTAGTTTGCTACAAACGTTGGTCTGTTTAAGGTTGTGTGGTTGTTTGAAGGCAAGAAGTAGAGGCACAGGGATGATCTCCATGAGATGATAGTCCACACTGACGATGGCTGCCTCACAGGGCCAGGGCTCTGGGTTCAATTCCAGCCTCGGGTGACTATGGAGTCTGCATATTCTCATGTCAGAGTGTTTCCTCCGGGCGCTCTGGTTTTCTCCTACAGTTCAAAGTGTGCAGACTAGGTGGCTTGCCCATGCTAAATTGCCCATCGTATCCAGGGATGAGTAGATAATTTTTTGTCATTGACTCTCTGCCTCAATTAATCAGATTACAGATCATCCCTTCACTTGCTAATCAGTTGTTGACACTTTACTCACACTGACACACAATCAAATGCAGAGATCTACCACACGGCCTGTCAACACTCCACTCACACCGCCATTTGTATGATTTTTTTGATCTCTGTGCTTACAAAGTCTGTCTTCACTTCACCTGATGAAGGGGTAGCGCTCTAAAAGCTTGTGATTTCAAATAAACGTATTGGTCTAAAACCTGGTGTCGTGTGACTTTTGACCTGAACCAGCATGACAGCCAACACTTAAATTCTAGGACCAACTACCTACAATTGCGTCCATGTCCTACCCTGCTTTTTAAGTAGTAGCCTGAGATATCAGTAAGAACTTCGAGTGCTAACACTCATGCATGCTACAGAGCTGCACAACGGCTTAACACCAATTGTCATTATACCTCTCATAAAACTATATTTTGAAAGCCAATTAGAAGTCACTTTCTTTAATATTCAAAATCATCCGAAGAAGCCCAGCCTTTCACATTCACCTAAGCATGTGTTCTGCTGATGCTCAACCTCTGCAACCAAACAGTAACGAACAGTCTGTGGAGTAATTCTGGGCTGCATGTAGAACCAGCAGACCAAAACTACCAGTATGAGACCAGCAGCTCCCATGCAATTTTCCATAATTTTCTGTAAAGAAAATCCTTTCAAATGAGGGAAACTCTAGCCTAAACACAAATAATGGAAGAGACTAAACGATTCACTTCTAACAAGAAACAAAACTGACCACAATGCAAGTTCATACTATGTACAAAACATAATCCTGGAGTTGAGCTACTTCATGTACATTAATCTGCGGCTAAAAACTGAATAACAGGATAAAACGAAAGCTTGATACGTGCCAAATGAACTTTAATCAAAAGGAAATCTTACAGAAGGTATAAACCACAGTGAAAGATTGACAGGCGGGGAGGGGAGAAATAGGAAAGCAAAGAGTGAAACATAGACTTGAAACATTAACTGTGTTTCTCATTGGACAGATGCTGCCATACCTGCTGAAGATTTTCTAATTCTTTCTCTCCCTATTTCAGATTTCCAACATCTGCAATATTTTGCTTTATTAAACAAAGGCCAGCTGACGTTCATAGAATTCTTTTCACAGGAGATTCTAATACTAATTTATAGCCACTGATGTACTTTTGAAGTACAATCATTGCGGTCAAGTTGAAAAGGTGACAGCAAACTTGCACGTGGTAGCCAGATAATCTCTTTCAGTGATGTTATTTAAGGGAAAAAAATATTGGCCAGGTAAACAGGAAGAGCTACCCTGCTCTTCTTCAAAATAGTGCCATGAGATCTTTGACATCCACCCATCTCAGTGTAATATCTCAATCAAACGAAGGCATCACCAATAGTGCTGCATTCCTTCAGTACTTCACAGGAGTATCAGCCTGTAAAGTAACTATCCGATTTGAATTAGCAATCTTGCAAGTCTGCAGCAAGTGTGCTAATAAGTGAATCTTGGCTGACACTGCAAAAAAAATGGAAATAGACTTTCATCACTGACCTAGAAGGGGCATGTGCCGGCATAAGACTATGAAAAGAATGAGCCTTGAAAGGAGTAATGTGAGAAGTGATGTTACAAGAATACAAGACAGTTGACCGCAGGGAAACAGTTTCAAAATGGCACATCGGAAATATTGAAGTAAGTTGCATGACTAGGGCAAAGGGAAAGGGCAAGAGAAAGAGATTTTCAGACCAGGCAAAGGGAAAGAGAAAGACAAAGAGATTTTCAGACTGAGCAAAAGTACATTTAGGAATGGCATCAGAAAGATTGTCCTTACAACGGATTACAATGAGATGGATTTTCAGACATAGAAATTAGGCAATCATTTAAGAATTGAAGTAATTCTACAATAAGTAGCTTTTAGGGTATATCTGGATGAATGACTAAAGAACAAAGAAATAGCATTCATCATTATCTTTTGAAAATGATGAGTTTAATATTAGCATTGGTTAATAAGTTCATTACACCTGATAAATAACTTACTATGTATTACACGATATCTGCCAGTACCAACTGAAAAAATATATTTCCTCTGTTTTAAGACATCGTAATATAGGAAACAAAGTTAATTGACATGAATCCAAACGCCCAACGTCAACTTTGATGAACGACATTCCGTTATATTAACCTTACAAACAAGCGAGTGTTCAAAAATCAGCAAAACGCAACTTTTTCTTTCAATCTTTTTTGAATAATTGCTATTTACATACTTGATTTTTTGGATCTTTGAGGTTAAACATCAAACTTCTGTATTTGCTTTTATATTTAGTATCAGTGTCCCCATAAAAAGAAAATAGTTTTCTTTCAATCCTGGCTGCAACCTTGGTTGCTCGCTCCTCTGGAACTTTCAAATCCGATTCCGAGAGCCTGAACAAAAGTAAAATGTGTTTCATTGTTAATATAACCGTTAAGTATAAAATTAGCAATGGGTAGTACTGTATTTCTTATGAGACTTAAAATGGAGAATCAAAGAATCAAACAGTGCTGTAGGCTGCTCAACCCAGTGTGTCAGACCTATCTAATTTAATTCCATTCCCCTGACCCTCCTGCATAGCCCACCCTTCCCCATTTAATCCCTTGAATTTATTTTGGTAGTTATTAAACCTACATTCACTATGTTTCGAGCAGCACGATCCCAAGTACAACAACTCTCTACATATTTTTCCTTCATGTTACCTTGAGTTCTTTCCAACAGAAACTTTTGTCTCGATTTATTCTTTCAAAACACTCTGAGTTTGAACACTTCCCACAAATTTCTCTTTAATCTTGCTCATTCTTATTCTCTCAACATTACTGAAATAGGACCAGGCTTACAATAGTTAATTATTATACAGTGAACATAAAGTTAAATATTTAATAATGCTCAGTTGATAGGCAGTAACTGCAGATTAATTTGTGCTCTTTATATATAGAGATAAACTGAAACCGTCACTGTTAGTTTAGGTGTTTGTAAAGGAGATATTCTACAAATTACAGTACATAGATCTGTAAACATTGGGTTCTAGTTCTATCTCTCACTAGCCAATTGTGGAAAAAGCTGTATGTACCCTTTCTTAATACTTTGACATCATTCCTGAGGTTTGGTACACAAGATCGGACACAATATTCTAGCTGGGGTCTAACCAAAGTTTATAAATAATATGTACAAATTTCATTCCTTCTGTACACTATACTGCTATTTCTAATGCCAGGAATTCCACATAACTGTACCGGATTTATCAAGTAATGTTAAGCATACGTTAAGAGAGAGAGCTCCACGTTTCTAATGAATTTCAATCAATCAGTGCTCCTTCAGAACACACTTTAAATCTGACAGGTCCTTGTCGTGCAGGATGAGGGCGAGGCAAACTATGCCCCTTTCTTCATAGCAGTCAATTTCCATATTATGAAATTAAAACCTCGAGCATCACAGACAGCTCTCGTGAAGGGTTATGTATATATGCTAAGTGTGATGTCAAGGTGCTAGGTAAGTAGGATATCAAGGCACAAGGTGGGGAGGGGATCCAGAGAAGTGACTGTGACTTCTGGGTAGGCAAAGGGAAGGGCAACCCACTGCAGGGAGGAGTTGTTGGGCCCTGGGGAGAGGTGTCTGTTTCATTGGGACAGGGGCTGGTCGGACGCTCGGGACAGGTGGTGTCAGTTCCGGGGATGCAGGAGAGAAAGGAGCTGCTGGGTCCAGTGACAAGGGTGAGGATTTTGGGTACCGGACATATTGGGTGCTTGGGTACCAGATTCTCTCGAGTAGAGGTGGATGCTAGTTACAAAGGAGTTTCTGCTCAAGCAGCAGGGATGTGGGTGTCAGGTCCTAGGAGGGAGGCAAATGTCAAATCAGGGTTTGGAGGGCAAATGTGATCTGGCAGAGTTAGTGGGGGTATATACAGTAATTTTAATAGTGGTGCCAGTTTAATAGCTACCAATGAGTTCAACCAATAGTCTAAACTATCCTGATTAACAATTTAATTACTTGCACTGCTTTCCTCCAAATTCACTAATTTAAACGGATATTTTTAGATTGGTCCAGGCATAGGGGAACTGCCCAGTGGAATCTTAAATATACCCTGGCAATTCCCTCTTATGTTGAGAATTCTGCAGCGTCCTGACATTGCAGAAGTAAATACAACCCATCAGTAAATCTGAACAATCCTCTTAAAATTCCTATAGAACTCATTGAAGGTTCATCCCTGTCCTTGTGCCACTTACTTTATATTATGTCTCTTCAATCTTCCAACCAAAACAAATCACTTCACACTTCTCTGGTTTAATTTTCATTTATTACAAATCATTTCCTCTCAAAACGTTAGATTATCCTCACAATTTAGTAATTTCTAGGTTTTGTGTCATCGGCAAGCTTTTACATTATGTCCCTCATACCCACGTCTAGGTTATGTATGTTAAAAACAGGACTGATCCCAATGGGAGCACCCTGCATTCTTCTCTCCAGTTTGAAAAACACATGTCTGCTTTCTATTTCTTAACCAATTTCATATCTAGGCAACCTTTAATCCCTTGAGGTTCAATTTTCCTAAGATATCAACTATGTGTTTCTTTTTATATTTGAGTTTGTTGCATTCAGCTCTCATCATCCTTTGTGTTATTGGAATACTAGATATTGGGGATGGTAATCAGTAGCGTAGACAGACATTAAGCATACCAAAAGATCAAATGGGTATCTCTCAAGCTGTGAAGAAGAGTCACGTGAATTTAACACTACATCATTTATTTTTCTGCGATGTTTGATAGTGGGTGGTGTTTTCCTCGTCCTAAGCTCACAAGCCCAAAGGTTTCTTCCCATACAAGCACAAAGCAAAACAATTAAAATCGATTGTTCCTGTTGCTGTATACGAATGGATTAAAAATATTTCTACAATGATAGCATTGCTTTCCTTTGGTAACTAGCATTGCCCTTTAAAGGTGACCAGCAACAAAACACATTACAGCAAATGCTTAAACTATTAAGAAACCAGTTAAGGTAAAGATAAATGATTAAAAACTAACCACTGATTGAACTTTTCAACAATAACCCAGTTTTGACAGACAACTGGACACCATTACAAATAGGCAAGAAATAATACTGCACCAAGGCTGCCTTCTCATCTCATTTTTCTCTTTCGTTTCTAAAGATGACAAAGGTAATCTGGTCCTATTTTAATGGTTTTTGGACAAAAAAAAATCAGCCAAATTTAATTGTTATACCTTTTTGCTAAAATATCCATTAGAGAATGCCGGACATTCTGTCTGATTTGCTCCACAGTAGGCTGAGGTGCTGATGGGCTGGTTGGAGCTGGTGCATTATTTGATCCTCCTTTCTCTGCTTTCTTCTTCACAGCTTGTTTGTCCTTTAAGTCTGAAATAAACATCAAACGAAACACAATCAACATTGGTCTGAATTCTCCTAAACATAGGAACACTTCTCTAAAATTAAAATTTGCATATAGGTTTATACTACTGCTTTCTCAGGCTGCATTCTTCCCCCAATAACAAGCACTCCGAGGAAGGGTGGCACTCAAGTAAAATCAGTAAAAGTCAGTTAGGCCAACAGAATATTCATGACATACATATACAACACCAAAAAAACAACACCAGCACTTCACTGGACTCAACAATACTGCCATTTTTATTTCTGTCATACCAATTCAACATCCATCAAGATTTATCAACAAACATCTTCGTTAATGCATTGCTTTGTACTCCTTTATTTCATATAACTCTTTCCAATGAGGAGATAAATTCAAAGGTTCGAAATATTCAGAAGCTAGAAATTCATTTTTTTTCAATTATTTTTATCCATTTAAAAATTATTTTCATTATAAGTATTAATCTATAAGCACTCAGAATCCTGTTTTACTTCTCTAACAACTCAAGTATCAAGTATATTCATAGTGGCTATTTTGTCTGTCAGTACACAGCTATCAAGAATTAGAGTTTCTTTTCAAAGACTTTGCTTTTTTTTGTCCATCTCTTTGCAAAGCCAAACAGACTTCATTTGATTCCTGATTTTAAGTCAGTAAAAATTCAAAAGAAAAAATATCCAGCTCAAAATGCCAGTGGGCTTCAGGGTTCAAATTCCACCACAGCAGAAGTTGAATTCAATTAATAAAATCTGGAATACAAAGCTGGACTTAGTAGTGGTAGTCATTTCAATTATCATCATTGTAAGAACACAACTAGTTCACTAATGCCCTTTTAAGAAAGGAGATCTGCCCTTCTCACCCTGGTGGCTTAAACGACCCCAGACAGACAGCAAATCATCTGATTCTTCACGACCCTCTCTGAACTGGCCTAGCAAGCCTCAAAGTTCAAGAGCAATTAGGAATGAACAACAAATGAAGGCCTTACCAATCCTATCCCATGCAATTCATGTCTTTAGATTTGTCTGAGGGCGGTCTGTTGGGAAACCAGAATCCCCACACATCCACTCCTTGACAGTTTCTGGACATTCCTAGTTAGCCAATAGATTTTGCTTAACTAGTACTAGGGTAGGAAAATTAAACTTATGCCT
The DNA here is from genome assembly GCF_030684315.1 of Stegostoma tigrinum. NCBI lineage: Eukaryota > Metazoa > Chordata > Chondrichthyes > Orectolobiformes > Stegostomatidae > Stegostoma > Stegostoma tigrinum. The sequence goes on from NC_081357.1 coordinate 90,281,571, forward strand.
CTCCTTCAATAACTCACTTTAGGCTGTTGCTTTAGTGGCTAAGGTAAGATGCCAGCTGCAGTCAGTCAGTTCAGCAACTCACAATCCTGTTCCAGGTACAGATGCTCATAAGCACTGTTGGACCGAAAAGTCATGCCTCAATTCTCCAGACCCAAAAAAAACGATAGAAAGAGAAAGATGGTCCAGAGCCCAAGAAAGATGGTTTGAGGGAATTTTAATGTAGTCTTAAAATTCCTTGGAATGAAGGTGAGCAACTCCCATCCTGGAAGATTGGATACACAATAGAAACCACTTGGCCTAGTATGAATATACTAGCTCTCTGAATGAGCAATTCATCTAGTGTCACCCAGCCACCCCACTCCCCCTGTCCCCGCTCTGCACACCATTCCTTTTCAGATAATAATCCAATTGTAGCTTGAATGCCTTAACTATACCTGTCTCGTAGTCTGTCAAGCAGTGCATTCCAGGCTCTAACCATTCACGACACAAAAATTTCTCTCCTTGTCACAACTGCTTCTTTTGCCAACTTTATTAGTGCCCTCTTGTTCTTTATCTTTCCAGATGGGATCAACTTCATGAATTTTGAATACTTCTGTCAAATCTGCCCAAAATCTCCTCTTCTCTAGAGAATAGCCCAAACCTCTCTAAATAAGTAACTGAAGTAACTCATTTCCTAGAGCCATTTTGATGATTTTCGGTTTTCTGCAACCTCACAAATAGAGCTGCAAGAACCCTTGTAAAGGGAACTTGCTTGCTTTTGTACCTTATATCCCTACAAACAAAACTGAGAAAGTCACATATTCTACTACTGCTCTTTCAACCCACCCTCCTATTTTCAATTATGAAAACACACAGGTTTCTCCACTTCTGCACTGTACGCTTCATATTCATTATATTAGGTGTGACACTTCCTTCCACTGAATTATAGCTGCTACTTGTCCACCCATCCTACCAACTGGGCAATGTCCTTTTGAAGTTCTCCTCTATCCTCATCTCTGTTCACAACTCACTTCTATTTTGCATTTTCAATAGATTTCAAAATTTCACCCTGTACACAACCGTCTGGCCATTAATAAAGATCAGGAAATGTACAGGTCCAAACCAAGGTCTGGAGAACTCCACTATCTGCTTTCCTACATTCTGAAAATTAACCACTATCACTATTTGCTGTCATGCAGTGAATTTCATATCCATGATGCTCCTTGGATTTTTCAAGCAAGTGTGCTGTGCAGTGTTTTATGAAATGCCTTTTAGAGAATTAAAGCAACCATCTGTCTCAAAATTCTAACAGATACATGTTTTATATTAAAAAACTCAATTTTGTATGATTAAAGCCTGAGTTCAAAAAGATTAGCATCTGTCTAGGAGTGAGCTTCAAGTTGCCACTGTGGGTTCAGTAAAAGCGGATACCACGATTCATGCTATCGATGCCCTGTTTTTGAACGAACACTGCATCCCTTTGGTCTGGCTGTCACAGCACGGGTACTTTAACAGCTTTACTCCCACCAAATCAAGGTTCAGACCTCCAGTCGTGGAAAAGCTCTGCAGGATAGCGCACAAGGGGAGCAGTGACACAGGTTGTTTGGCGAATTGCAATGACAAGCGAGATAACTAGCCAAATAGTAAACTGTCAGTGCTTCTGAAAATCAGCAGTTATCCTCCTCATTCCATCTCGATCTGACAAAAGTTTGACATTTGATATGACAAATCACACCATTGTCCCTTGCAACCCTATCACCACCTAATTGGGTGGACTGCATTCTTATGTAATGGTAAATCAGGGAATCACCACAATGGCTTGTCTTCTTAAACACCATGACATCCTAAGATTCTACATTTGACAGCTTATTTCTAATCCAAATGCTAGACCTCTAAATGACTTTTAAAAAGCTAGTTTTCACATATACACAAGACTCCAAACTCTCTCAATCAATCATTACTGCTCTATCTTTCCTCAGCTTCAACCTCTTGTCACCACCCAGGACTAAAATGAGCGGAAATTTCTTCTACTTGAAAGATGGAAGCATTTGTCTCCTGTTTAGTCACAAACTCCACTCCACAACCAACTCCATCTTCTCAGACTGAACCAATATCTTTTACAAAGATGTCAAACGTGATCCAGAGACGTGCTTCCAACCATCTATCCCCAACATCAAGATAATCTATGTCCACTGCCATTGTGTCACTTGATTCCAATCCACCCTCAATTTCAGCTGAAATTTTCATGCAAATGTGTTATCTCCAAACAAGCTTGTTCTAAAATCTTCTGACACCTACCCCTTCCCTTCCATATTCCATCCTCAATAAAATGGAGATAATATAAAACTGCTGTTCATGTCCAAACTTGTATCATGTCCTATTCACTCACTAATCTGCCCTAGCTCCCAGGTAAGCCACATTTTAATTTAAATGTCTCATTCTGGTTTTCAAATCCCTCCTTGGCCTTGACCCTCCACATCTAATTACCTGCAATCTTCAAACCCTGATCCATCTGCATTCTGATTATGCCCTCCAGAACCTCCTAGATTTCAATGACTCCAAAACTGGTGGCTACACCTTCAACCTGTTAACAGTACTGGAATATTAGAGTACTTATCTCTAGCATTCCCTCCCTAAACACTTTTTTACTTTATAAGCCTACCTTAAAACCTACCTCGCCGACCAAGTTTGTGGTCATCTATCCTAATAACTCTATTTGCGTTCAACCACATTTTGATTTGTACAGTATTTATGAACCATATGCAATTTTATTACATTAGAGGGTGCTACATTACACAAATTGCCACACCAGAATAGGTGAACCACAAAGGGAACACATTCAGCCCATCACGTAGGTGCTGCTCTGAATGAGCAATATATCCACATGGTACTACATATTGTTATCTAAAAAGAAACAAGCCACTTCTCTTTTGAAAGTGTCAGCTAACCCAGCCTCCACCACACATTCAGGCAATGCATTCCAGATCTTTATCATTGCATCTTTTATAAATTATTTTAAGTGCTTTCTTATTCTTGATCCTTCTGCCAATGGGAACCACCTACCTATCCAGAAACCTAATTTTGAATCCTATCTTTTCTCCACCTTTTATTCAAAAGGTAGTCCCAACTTATTGCCAGAAGCATCGCTTTTGTCCTGTATGACTGAGTCTTCCATTCAACCAATCCATGCCGACCATAATCCCAAACCAAACTAATCCTGCTCGCTGAGATAATGGGAACTGCAGATGCTGGAGAATCCAAGATAACAAAGTGTGAAGCTGGACGAACACAGCAGGCCAAGCAGCATCTCGGGAGCACAAAAGCTGACGTTTCGGGCCTAGACCCATCGGGGGGGGGGGGGGGGGGGGGGGTGGAGATGGGGTGTATACTGTATCCATTGTACCTGGTGTGGCTTCCTCTACATTGGGGAAACCAAGCGGAGGCTTGGGGACCGCTTTGCAGAACACCTCTGCTCGGTTCGCAATAAACAACTGCAACTCCCAATCGCAAACCATTTCAACTCCCCCTCCCATTCTTTAGACGACATGTCCATCATGGGCCTCCTGCAGTGCCACAATGATGCCACCCAAAGGTTGCAGGAACAGCAACTCATATTCAGCTTGGGAACCCTGCAGCCCAATGGTATCAATGTGGACTTCACCAGCTTCAAAATCTCCCCTTCCCCCACCGCATCCCAAAACCAGCCCAGCTCATCCCCTCCACCCACTGCATCCCAAAACCAGCCCAGCCTGTGTCTGCCTCCCTAACCTGTTCTTCCTCTCACCCATCCCTTCCTCCCACCCCAAGCCACACCTCCATTTCCTACCTACTAACCTCATCCCACCTCCTTGACCTGTCCGTCTTCCCTGGACTGACCCATCCCCTCCCTACCACCCCACCTATACTCTCCTCTCCACCTATCTTCTTTTCTCTCCATCTTCAGTCCGCCTCCCCCTCTCTCCCTATTTATTCCAGAACCCTCACCCCATCCCCCTCTCTGATGAAGGGTCTCGGCCCGAAACATCAGCTTTTGTGCTCCTGAGATGCTGCTTGGCCTGCTGTGTTCATCCAGCTTCACACTTTATAATCCTGCTCGCTATCTCTTAGCCTATATCCCTGCAGACATTTCTTATTCATGTACTTATCCTAATGTCTTCAAACATTGTAATTGTACCCACATCGATCACTTTCTCTGGAAGTTCATTCCACATGAACCGCTCTAAACATGTTGCCGCTCATAACCTCTTAAAATCATTTTCATCTCACCTGAAAAAATATACCCCCTACTCTTGAAATCCTCCAACTTAGGGAAAAAGACATCTGTCAGTCATTCACCTTACCGATACACCTCATGATTTTATTAGCCTCAATGAGGACAACCCTCAACCGCCTACATTCTTGTGAAAAATGTCCCAGCCAATCCAGCTCCTCCTTATTACTCAAACTCTCCATTCCTGGTCATTTTTTTCTGAACTCTCACCAGCTTAGTAATATTCTTCCTATAACAGGGTGACCAGAACTGCAAACTGTACTCCAGAAGAGACAATGTCCTATACAACCTCAACACTACATCCCAACTCCGATATTCAAAGATCTGAGCAACAAAGGCAAACATGCTAACTGCCTTCTTAACCACTGTCTACGTGTGAAGCGAACTTCAAAGAATTATGTACCTGAACCCCTAAGGATCTCTATTCTACAACAGCCAAGGCCCTACTTTTAACTAGGCAAGTCCTGCCCTTCGTGAATACCTTGCATTCATCCAAATTAAACACCATCTGCCAGTCCTCAGCTTGTTAACCCAATCAACCTAGATCTGTTATCTTTGATAACCTTCTTCACTATCCACTAGATCAGCAATTTTGAAGTCATCCACAAATCTATCTACCATGCCTTCTTTGTTCTCATCTAAATCAATTATTAAGTGACAAAAGCGGATCTATCACCAAACCCTGCGGAACACTGCTGGTAATTGACCTCCAGTCCGAAATATAACCCTCTACCACGCTGCCTGCTGGCATTAAGCCAATTTTGAATGCAATCTGCATGCAAGTCCTGAATCCCATGTGATCCAACTTTACTAATTATCGTACCACGTGGAACCTTGTCAAATGCTTTACTTAAGTCAGAGTAAACGTTAGTCACTCTGCCTTCAACTATCTTGGTTATTTCCTCAAAAAACTCAATCAGGTTTGAGAGACATAATTTTCCACGCACAAAACCACGTTAACAATCCCTAATCATTCTTCACCTCTTCAAATGCATAAAAATGCTATCTTTCAGAATCACCTCCAACAGCTTATCTACCACTGAAGTCAGACTCCTGGATCTACAGGTCCCTAGCTTCTCCTTTAGCTCCCTTCTTAAAACAAGTTCCATATGCCTAGAAACATTATTTGATTTCTTTTCCCCCTGTACTGTAATGCCACCACAGCCTGTCCACTATTTGCCTTGGCTGAAATCAGGCATTTTACTCATGTTGGAAAAAACACAAACGTGTAAAAGTGGATGGTCATCTTCATTGCCACTTTTCGGAATCTGTACCATGTAGATCAAAGCTTCAGGTCATCTTGGACTAAGTCAGTCAGTCAGCCTGATTACTTCCTTCTATGAGGGGCTCTCCAGACAACCTCTTTGGGCAGGGTCCTGACAAAAACAGGAAGCCTTCTGCAGTGATGCTCAACTCTTTGATCCACACAAGAGCAGACCCAATCTCTCCAACATCATTTCAAAAAGTAATAAGAAGGGTCATCTTAAATTGCCTCCAAAAGATTTCATAGACTGCCCTTGGCTAAAGGAAGAGATGATTGCAGCTCTCGTTTTCTCATGGGCAACTGACCTGCACTTATCTCTGGTCATCATGGACTCTACACGTTTGGAAATGCTGATGAAATATTGAGATCATGCCGCCACCTGCTCTGACCAATCAGTAGCAGCTATCTGAATTTGAGAATTGAGAATATTCAGCTTTGTTGTTCGTTACGTATCTCTCTCAGCACAGATGCAGGAGAGATTCAAGCCCTTTCACAGATTTCCTTCCCTTAGCCAATTTTATTATACATGAAAAAATTTTACCCACATTCCATCGCTCCTGCTTCTGTAATCTAAGGAATATTATCAAAAGGCTTCAAGTGATTTAAGTACTGTCCATTTGGAATGTTATGTTCTGAAGATGGCTTCGTTCTTTATAAGACAATGCTGACTGAATATTTTGCACCCTTAGTCACAAGGGAGGAAGTACAAATAGCAATAGTAAGCTAAAAGTAAATAATTGGGAAAAAATGGATAGATCGAAAAAAAATCACAAAAAGAAAAGCAAGATAAAATAAGAGGACTAAACTAGACAAAACTTCCAGGATATGATGTTTTCAACTTTTGGCTATTAACCAGTACAGGCAGCAAAACAAAAAGTCGATATCACTATTACTTCAGACAACAAAAAGGCAGATACCAAGAAACTGTACAATTGTCAGTTGAGGCTATTTAAGGAATCTCTTATCAGGTATGTCTTGACCAAACAACGTATACATGGATCTCTGAAGATTACATCGTGGCTAATCTAGTTCTACTAATCCCTGATCAAACCTTCACTGAAAAACATTTCTTTTCCTGCAATGTCTCAAAAATGATACAATTGTCATCTAGGCCAAGGTACAGTACATGTTTACCTTTATTATAGGGAGGTATCAACAGGATAAATAGAGAAAACAATTTAACAGAAGTGATTTCCTCCAGTGAAGAAGCACAGAACAAGGGAGCACAAGCTTGAAATTAGAGCTTCACAGTAAAATCAGAATGCAGTTTTTCCACACACAGAGCTGTGGAAATCTGGCAATTCTTTTCCCAAAAACACTTTGCATGCTGGGTCAATTGAAACATTCAAATCTGAGATTTTATTCAGTTAAAGTTGTCACAGAATTTAAATCAAAGGGTGAGAAAATGGAGTAGAGGTTCAGATCAGCCACAATACAATTTGATGGTGTAATATGCTTTAGTGACAGCATAATCTATTTAATTCCTAAGCTTAACAAGTTCTTTCATATTTGTAAAGTTATCCCAAGAAAGATACTCAAGCCTATTTCTGAAGAAGCACTCTATCACTTTCTCAAGTGAGATTCCTTCCTGGATTTGATTCGTTCCCTACCGTAAATGGACACCGTTAGCAAGTTTCCAATCAATCATTCTTGCTTCAAAAATGTTTGGGCTGAATTTTGTGGTCAGTGGCAAAGCAAGGGCAATTGCTGATTGCTGATTGCTAAAAAAGCTACCCAATAAAGACGTCTCTGGTATGTATTTTACTTTTCAGGGCAGCATTTTAAAACGGTGCCAAGTAAATATAATTCACCTTTACATTTTCAGGTGGAGAAATAAATGATCAGATTAAGGCAAGAGACAAAGATAATAATAAATCCCACATTTTTAGACAGTGTCTCTTAAGAAATTCCATAATCATTCAATGAATTTCAAGGCCAATGAGAATGTTTACCAGCAATTATGAAGTTGCTACTTCGTTAAAAACACAGCCTTGCTATAAAAATCCTTAGGGTGTAAACTAACAAGTAGAAATGGAAGTTCCAGCCAATTTAATCAATTTTTATTGATTCAAGTCCAAAGAGTGGCAACAGCACAGAAGTATGGAATTACTGACAGAAACTTCTGGTTTTCCATGTTACTCTGCAGATGCACAAGTTCCAGAGGTGGTTGTTGGCATCAGAGGAGTAATGGTGGCAAATAATGAAAACTGTACCACCATTATCACAGTAAAAATCAGGACCTGGATAGCTGTCAGCACTACAACTCAATCGCTCACAATCCACAGGGAGCGATGGTTTTGTTTTTTTTTTGGAGGTATTTTATTTTCAATCTGAACCTTCATATTTCTGACAAACCATGAAGTCTGAATAGAAACCAAATGAACTGTGGATGCTGCAAATCAGGAGCAAAAACAAAGTTGCTGGAAATGCTCAGCAGGTCTGGCAGCATCTGTGAAAGGAGAAAACAGAGTTAACGCTTCAGGTCCGGTGACACTTCCTCATAACTGTTGTTGTTGAAGTCCGAATAGATGTTTCTTATTGTTGGACAGTTACCAATAACCCTTCTTTGATGAGTACTTTGAAAGGAGAGGGTCAATATATTGATTATTTACCCACTGTTTAAATTTCATTATAACCAAAGACTGAAAGGATAATATATAGATACCTACATTTGGAGGACACCAAATCTGGAGATTAAATCAAAAGACAGCAATTGTGATAACAGGTCTGGTGTCAAAAGCTTAATTGCTTAAAATGGAATTATAAAGACATGAGAAACAGTGTAAAATCTAAAGATCTAAGATCAAATCTGAGAAAGCAAAAAAAAGGGTTGTTTAAAAGAAAGTAAAAACACAAGTGTGACTACTGGCTCTGGACCAGAGACTTCTCTTTCCTTGTTCATAGGATGCAAGTGTCTCAAACTAGTTCTGCATTAACTGCCCTTCAAAGAAGTGATGAAGTGAAAAGCCCTTTACTTAAATGCAACAGAATAGTTATATATAGTTAGATCATTTCAGAAGACAGTTACAAGTCAAACAGATCATCTTGGGTGTGGAATCGTACATGTGACAACAGGCAGGGATGGGAGATGTCCTTCTCCCAAAGGATATTTCACAATCGGGCAGTTTCAAGGGCATTACCCATACTAGCTTTTAAATTCTAGATTTATTTAACAGACTGAATTTAATCATAATGGCATCTGAAACTGTATCACTTAACTACTAATAACAGCATTATAACCAATATGGTACCATACCACCTTTTGTTACAATCCAAAAGTAAGAGTAGTATATTTAAACAAGTTAATAAAGCATAATTTAAGTTTAAAATTTTGTTTGATGAAGCTAGTCTCAAATAATAAGGCCCACATATTAGTCAACAGTTCATATCAGAAACAACAGCAGTGAGCTCTACAGAAAGTTTGTTTTAAAAGAAATCAAGCTCCCAATCCTACAAAACTGAAGGATTCAGTTAAGTATAGCATTTAGGTGAAGAAACACAGAAAAGTGAGAGGGACCAGGGCGCACATATACAACAGTTATATTTCAAGTCAGATTTTTGCTCTCCATTGGAAAAGGGGAACAACAGGGTGACACCTAGTTTTCAAAATAAACCTGGATATAGGAATTGATACTGGAAAAGCTGTAAAGCAGTATTCAGAAAAAGAAAACAGAATATAGTAGATCATTTGGACCAGGAAGCCTGCTCTGCCATAACATAATAATGACCTAAATTCTGTCGCAACTTCAATTACCCACCCACTCCCCATATTCTTTGATTTCAAGACATCAAAAAGTCTATTAACTCAGCCTTGAATATGCAAATTATTGGAGAAAGTTCCAAAGATTTATAATCCTCCGTGTAAAGAAATTACTCATCTCAGTCCTAAACAATCCAAGATAAATACAAAATACTGCAGCTGCTGGAGATGTGAACTAAAAATTGCTGAAGAAACTCAGAGCTGAGCAGCGTCAGTGGATAAAGAAACAGTTAGGGTTGAGTTGAATATGACTCTTCAGATTCATTGGTCACAAAATGGTAACTCATGTTTCTCTCTCCATGGATGCTGCCCAGATATATGAGTGCTTCAACAGCATTGTCTTTATCTCCTACCCATCTGCTTGTGTTCTAGATTCCCCAAAGGGGAAACACTGTCAAAGTCTATCTTATCAAGTTCCTTCAGAATCTTGAATGAGTGCTTCAACTTGTCAGCCTCTCAACCAAGGAGCCATCTAATAAATCGTGTTACTGGTGTTGGGCTGGGGGGGGAAACACCTGAAACGTTAACGCTGCTCTCCTCCACAGATGCTGCCAGACCTGGGTTTTTCCAGCAATTTCTGTTTCTGTTAGTGAATCTTGTGATGCTTCCAAGGAAAAATAAAAGTTTTAGATTGAAAGTGCCAATAAAAAAAATTAATTTAAAAATCTTTGAATGCCTAAATAGTGGTTCACAATTATCAACAGGAATGAATTGGACTGTAGAGCAAAGCTCTTCAAAACTGGCCACATCAAGGTCATGTCTCACAAAGATCTCATATTTCAGGGTCGAGAGCCGTTCCTCTTCCATTGGGTCTAGTCTCTCCAACTAATAAGCATCTTCTCCATGCTTCTTAGTATTCTGTAAGTTTCAATTAGATTCCATTCTTTCATCATTCTAAACTCCACTGAGTACAGACTGAGTTCTCAACCATTCCTCATATATAAGCCCTTTACCCCCAGGGTCATTCTTGTAAACCTCCAAGTCACCTCCAAAGCCAGGACACCATTCCTTAGAAACAGGGCCCAAAACTGCTCACAATATTCCAAAATTGGTCTGACCTTATACAGCCTCAGCATTACATTCTTGCTTTTGCAGTCTAGCCGAAATCGAACCGAATGTTAACATTGCAGCTGCCTTAACTGCCATCTGTTTGTATTTTACCCTTAAGCGAATCCAATTCCCACATCCCTTTGTTCTTCAATTTTCTGAAACCTTTCTCCATTTGAAAAAGATAGTCTATGCCTCCATTCTGCCTACTGAGTGCATAATCTCGTACTTTCCCACATTGCATTCGATCTGCCACTCCTTTGCCTACTCTCCTAGCCTGTCCAAGTCTTCTACAGTCTCTTGCCTCCTCAACATCCCTGCCCCTCCACCTACATTTGAGTCATCTGCAAACTTCACAATAACACCCTCAGTTCCTTCATCCAGATGGTTAATGCATAACATGAATGGAGGTGGTCCTAGCACTACCACCTGCAGAACTCCACTGGTCACCAACCATCATCCTGAAATAAAAAAGCCCCTTTATCTCTACTCTCTTCCTTCTCCTAGTCAGCCAAACCTCCATCCATGCCAGTATCCTTGCCCCCAACACAGGGGTTACCTTATTTAGCAGCCTCTTATCAAAGGCTTTCTGGAAATCCAAATAGGTCACATCCACTATCTCTGACTAACTTACTTGTTACCTCAAAGAATGTCAATGGGTCAAGTATGACCTCCTTTTACATACTGAATTATCATTCTGCAGCTTTATTAGCACCTTATTTTTGCTTTTTTCTCGGGAGGGGGGAATCATATTAATTTTCCGTTAGTAAAATAAGGTCACATTGAAAAATAGTTTCGGAAGCCCTGCCACTGCAATCACTGAAATTCAAGACATTGTTACTCTCACAATTCAGATTTCTGGACTTCAAATTCCTGAACCTGGAGTTGAGGAAAGATGGTTTAACGTGGGAGACCAAATAGCCTGGATTGAAAAACAGGTATCTGGGAATACACTGAATGAAGTTGCCCTTCCTTCCTCCAAATACTTCAGCGTAGCCTGGCACCCGAAAAATCTGAAGCTTAGTTGGCACCTGTGAAGAAAAAGACTTAACGTTTCAAGTCAATTACCTTTCAGTGACAACCAAGTGTGCACTTTAGACTTCAAATAAGGTTCTGGCTTGTTAATTGAACCTTGAAGTAAGCAAAAATCAGTCTAATGAAATACTAAAGTCGTTGTGCAAGATTAGCAAATACATTGTGTGTTCTTCCTGGTCAGCATTGCACAAGTATGGACTTGCCTTGCTGTAACTTAAATGTTAGAAAGCTACATTTCACTTCTGAACGCTTAATGGATGCAGCCTTCAAGAACAGTACATTGAACTTTGAACAACATTTCAGAAGCAAAGAAGTTCTTATTTCAAACTTAGTTTTCCAGGAAAATTACTTTATTGTTAATACAATAATCAATGCATCTGCAATAAATCACAAGTTCTACTTTATAGGTTTGAAACTAATGAATCTGTTTTTCTTTTGAAAAATGTCCCTCTTCAGTTCAAACACAAAATTACAGTATAAAAACCAAAATAACTGCAGATGCTGTAAATCAGGAAAAAAACCAAAATTGCTGGAAAAATTCTGCAGGTTTGGCAGCATCTGTGAAGGAAAAAACAGAGTTAACATTTCGGGTCCGGTGACCCTTCCTCAGAACTAGGGTCCCAGGATCACCGGACCCGAAATGTTAACTCTCTTCTCCTTCATAGATGCTGCCAGACCTGCTGAGCTTTTCCAGCAACTTTGTTTTTGTACACGAACTTACAGCATTTGGCTAGAAATCTTGCATAGCAAATGAACATTAGATCAGTGAAGTACACTGCAGACATCAATTGTTTTGTCTCTTGGATAGAAAAATTTGGAGGAACAAGATCAGATTAAAATCAAAATGTGCACGATACATTGTTGCAAAGTATTTGGAACGGATTGTTAAACTGATCTGCAATTTTATAATTCTGATGATTACAACTATCAAACTTCAATTTAATGGTGTCCATTACTTAAATCATTTCAATTAGCTACTTGCTTTATGAGTACTAGGCATTTATTATTCAAGACATGATCCATTCACACTGTTTGAAATTATTTTATGCCATCCAACTTCTATGTTACATATGCTGGAGCTAAAGATGACCAGTACGAGAAAGAAATTATACACTGAAATCTAATATGGGCCAAGTTCAATCTTTTGAGACTCAGGTCATTAATGCAAGGTCATTGATTGAAATATTAAGCCTGCTTCTCTCCACAAATGCTATTTAATCCTCCCATATTTTCCAGCACTTTTTTCTGCTCCCCCTTCAGATTTCCAGCATCTGCAATTTTTTCTGTAAATTTTCAACAACTGGAATAGTTCGAGTTCACATCTCCATATCACATTAATACTCAATACAGAACATGTAGGGATTAAACATCACTGGAAATTGCAACACTTATCCCACAGTTCCACATTTTCATGCTACAACACTAGTTTACCTGCCAGTGGTCACCAAAGGAGAAAACTGACAACAAAAAAAAACCCACCAACCTCACAAACCAGCATCAATGTAACATTTAGACAGATAATCCAACTGTATTGGTTGACGTCCAGTGGGGATGCGCAGGAGCTGAGGGCACGTGTTTGAATGAGGTCAGGAATTAGAATTGGGTTAATAGCTGGCTCATGGTATAAGATTAATTCGGACATTATTTTAAAGTTGTGCAGCATGATGAATTTCTATTAGAACAAGGGCAGATAGAAGTGTTGGAGGAAAATGCTGGAGTTTTCCAAAATATATAATGTGGTTAGGCAGCTTTGGAAATGTATTTAAACAAAAATTTCATGGGGATGTGATGGCATAGTGGTATTATTGCTAGACTATTAATCCAGAGACGCAGGTAATATCCTGGGGGGGCCTGAGTTTCATGACAGATGGTAGGATTTGAATTCGATAAAAAATCTCGAATTAAGAGTCAAATGGTGACCGTGAATCTATTGTTAATTGCTGGAAAAACCCATCTGGTTTACAAAAAGAAACTGTCATCCTTACCTGGTCTACATGAGTCCCCAGAGCTACAGCAACTTGATTGATGCTTAAACTGCTGTTTGGGCAATTAGGGATGGGCAATAAATGCCAGGTGGACAGCAAAGCCCCTTGCATCCCATTCATGAATTCTTTAAAAAAAAATTCAATAAAAGGTTAAACATGTGATAATGGGAACTGCAGATGCTGGAAAATCCAAGATAATGAAATGTGAGGCTGGATGAACACAGCAGGCCCAGCAGCATCTCAGGAGCACAAAAGCTGACATTTTGGGCCTAGACTGATGAAGGGTCTAGGCTCGAAGCGTCAGCTTTTGTGCTCCTGAGATGCTGCTGGGCCTGCTGTGTTCATCCAGCCTCACATTTTATTATCAAAGGTTAAACATGGCCTTTTTTTAAAACTTTGAAGAGGACCATCTTTTAAAGAAAACATTAAAATAGAAATTATGAAACAATGCCAGTTTCTCTACGTTTGTTCTGGAAATGGGACGATATTAGTGGTGTTGAAACAGCTTGACATTGGGCAGGTTTCAAAATAGGTGTAACCAGTAAAGCAGGTAAGTAGACACTCTATAATGAAGTTATAAATTGGATCAGAATAATGTGACAATTAGTTTTTAGGTATGATTTACCTTTCATTTTATATATATATATATATATATATATATATATAAAGTTGCTACACAGATGAAGAAAGAATTTTCAGGAAGTGGGAGGGAGCAAGAACAGTATTTTGTTATATACAGTACCTACCATATTTTGTCTTTGTAAAAACTGAAAGAACTGCAGATGCTGTAAAGTCCCAGTTCTGAGGAAGGGTCACCAGACCTGAAATGTTAACTTTGATTTTTTTCCCTCACAGATGTTGCCAAGCCTGAGCTTTTCCAGCAACTACATATTTTGTCTTTGGTTCAATTTGATAATCTGGTAATTTATAAAGTTTAATCAGAAGGAAGATGTGTCAGCATGAGATTATTATTTCAGTGCTGATTTAAATGCAGATCTCACTGTCTCCTGATTTCTGAAAGTGTGCACAAGAGTAAACCAAAATACAGCTTCCTCAGATAAATGAAACAAGATAGTGCACATCCAGCTCTTCACCATCAGACTCTTTCCCCTCTCCTCATCAGGGTGAGATGAGACAATTTCTACAGCTAACAAGAGTCTGAAGCAGATGACAAACGGTAGTAAAAGGGCAGCACACAGAACAGTTCAATAAAAAGCTAGCCAGGTGACGAGGGGGAATGTGGAGCAGCATCTCCTCGAGTAACTTAGTATGTAAACAGACTGCCAGATACACAGAAGCTGAAAAAATATGCAAAGAAACCTAACTGCAATGAAATAAGTGAAAAAATTTATATACTGGAGAAAAATTATGCAAAACCAGGAGATAGTAAAACCAATAATTGAGAGACAAAAAGACAGACTGGGATACAGTCAAATTTACAGAAATAAAGCCAAGCCAAAATTATGAAAAAAGTTGGCTTTTGGCAATAGTAGAGAATCAATTTGCGTTAGTGCAGCAATTTTGATGCAGAAAATGTCCCAAAGTATTTCACCGCATAATAAAGAAGTGAATGCTGAGTGGAAAAATGTACTAGATTGTCAAACGGATCGCATGTTCCACAATGATGCATTCTTGCCATAAAAAAAATATCAGGGAAGATTCATAAGTTTACTAAAATTATGAACGGTTTTGTAATGTAGGCTTACTAAATACTGTACTTAAGATTGTCAAACTCATTCCAAACTAGTGCTCTGCATACTGAGTTGCAACTCTATTTACCTCCAGCAGTCCAGGATCCCACTAGAGATCCAGGCAGCAACAGGTCTAAATTGGTGAAATAGTCTTTATGTAAAACGAACAAGAGGATAAGTTTGCACCCTTCCATCTACCTCCATCACAGGCACAAAGAGCAGAGGAACAGGGAAATTGTGGATCTTACAGGTTATTTCAAAATTCACCTGTGGGATTTGGCTCTCCATGCCAAGACAAGCATTTGTTGCCCATCTCTAAATATTTTATGAAGGTAGGGGCGATTTGCCTTCATGAACAGCTGCAGTGTGTGTGAAGCAACTCACACTGTGTCATTAGTAAGCTCCAGGGCTTTGTCACTGGGTCTAACGAAGAACAAATTTATATCTTCAAGTCAGGGTGGTACATGCCTTTGAAAAACTTAAAAGGCAGTTGCATTCCCTTCAGCTTGCTGCCCTTCTAAGTGGTACAGCTCATTGTTTTAAGATATGTTGTCAAAGAAACCTTAGAGTCTGCTTGCAGCGCATCTTGTAACACATGATCAAATACACTGAGTTCAAGATGAGGTGGTTCAGACAGACTGAATGATTAAAAGGTTAAAACTGAAAGAACTGTAGCTGCCATAAGTCAGAACCAAAAACAGAAATTGTTGGAAAGCTCAGCAGATCTGGCACCTCAACCATTTCCGAGAAAGGATCATTTGACCCGAAACATTAACTCGGATTTCTCTCCACAGATGCTGCTAGACCTGTCGAGCTTTTCCAGCAATTTCTGTGATTGATTAAGGCAATTAGAGGGCCTAATCAAGTAGGTTGCTTTGTTCTAGACGGTGTAGAGTTTCAAATTCTCACACAGTCTAGCAGATTGAGTAGCCCATCACTCTTTTAATTTGCAGATGCTGGTAAGGCTCTGAGGAATAGAGGGCAAGCGTGAGCCCCTAGGCACAGAATACCCTGTATCTGACCTGTTCTGCAACCTGTACGATTTTATACATCCAGTGGACAATTCAACTATTAAACAACTAATGGAAGTTGGTACACATTTTCTTGCTGGAGGTGGACATTGTATGACAGATACTACTTGGCATTTAGCAGCCCAAACAACGAGTTGGCCAGATCTGCCTTCATTAAGGTACTGACAAAATACTTCAGTATCTGAGGAGTCGTAAATAATGAACAATGCACAGCACAGTAAGCAAATCCTATTCTGACCACGCAATGCAAAATCATTGATGAAGCAGCTGAACTAACTGGCCATAGGACACTGCCAGCATGAATTGCTGAACCAACATCCTGAGACTGAGATAATTGGCCTCAAACATTTTTCCTTTATGCCCATTATGATCAGCCGGTGATAAGCTTTCCCCTCATTATCATTACTACAAATTCAGCGAGGCTTCTTGACGCCACATGATCGAACATTGCTTAATGTCACCTTATCTTAAATTCAGCTTTTTTCCCCTCCCCCATACTTAGGCCAAGTCTAGAACTAAGTCTGAAACAGAGTGGTCCTGACAGAACATGAAATGGGTATCATTGTCAATCATCAGTAAATTAGTGAATAATATGTTGGGACAAATTAGTCAAACTGTATTTATCCATTTTGCAGACAGGTCACACTAGGGAAATTTGGCACTAGAAGCTCAACTACTAAAGAGAGGACTGACTTTTAGAGCATATGCTTTTAGTACTTTAGCCAGACAGTTGTTGCTGCATTATTGTTATAAAGTATCAGAAAGCAAATTAAAAAGGGAAAGGACTATGAGGTTCAAAATGACAGGCTGGTCATTTTGGACATTTTTAATGTTAAACGTAACTAAGAAAAATTCTGCATGAATCACAATCTGTTAAGAAAACATTTTTGAGATTTTGAGCATTTAACTCCTAGCAGTAATGGGCCAAAGAGTGAGGTTCAACATTAAACGGCACACTAACCACTTCCTAGGCTGGGTCCAGAAGTCTGTGCTGAACAGGATGATGTTCGCTCCAGTAGGCTGGACACAGTGTGAGCAAGGGAAATTGCTACATTGTAAAAACAACTTTCAAGATTAGCTCCTAGGCCTATCCAGAGCATGCACCGATGGTATATGTTTAAAAACATTGAATGTTTTGGTCCATATAGTTTCACCTACATATAAGGTTGACTATATGCATGGTTTCCTTGTTAGCAATGGCTTTCCAACAGTGATTTAAAAGTACAGAGCCAGAAGTACATAGCTTGAAGTCAGTCATTCAAGCCTCCCTTCTTATGTCAACCCCTTGGAGAGCAATTTTTTCCCTTAAAAGATTACTGCCTTAACTGCTCAGTCTGGTATTAACATAACTAAAATGCATTCTTCTAAACGTTTTTCATTTTACGTAGTCAGTTACAACGTGTTACAAGTATTAGGTTTATTTTAATTTAAGAAACCAAGATGAAGAGCGAAGGCTCATAATACAGGAGAGCATCAAATTTGAAACAACCAATAAAATGTCAACTTTCGATTTCAACCATCTTCAGATGGTGTGGAAACAATAAAACAGATTTGTTGAGGTTGGAATAGAATGAGTTAAAACAGGACATAATTTTAAGACACTAAAGATACTGAGGATAGGAAAGAGCACGTGGGATGAACTTGCATCTTTATTAAAAATTTTATCCACTTGTATAATGATTCAAAAATTTGAGAAATTGGCTTTCCCAATAAATCACAATATTTACATTTTCTTTTCTCCATTCAGCAAATGCCCTGATTTGCTCAATCATTTTCACGCACCTAGTTTAGGAAGCTTTTCTCCTTGACTAAGCCGACTAACTTCCAGATCTTTCAGCAGTTTGTTCTTCTTCTGTTCGGGTGCCTGTGAGGTTCCTGTTACTTGCCCAAGATGGTCATTTCCTAAACGTATTTTTTTTGCATCCTTGGTCTCCGAATCCTTTGAATCAGTAGAACCAGTTCTTATATTAGAGACCTAGGAACATGATTTCAGAATAAATAATCCAAGTCATATGCTGTAAGTATTTAGCATTTCTACTTTTAAAAAAAACGCATTTGAAACATGCAATCTTGACCACCATTACACCATAATTTATGTGACGTGCCAGCTTCAATTTTCTTCTGCCAAATAGTTGATAACGCATCAAAACTGTGTTCCAACTGGAAGACAGCTTGTCATTTGATACAGTCAGACATCCAAGCAATTTAACTTCCAATATTTTCACTGTAATTTACTTAAGCGGACATCATTTGAAGCAAGCATATGATTGCATTTTTCAAAACCGGACATTATAAATCAAACACATAACGCACGTTTGGCTGTTGGGGTGCAAGTTAATTCAAAGTAGTTGATGAACACATTATCCCTTACAAAGTACAAAATTTGAAAAGTTCACCCATGCTTTGTGCTTTCAGTTAAACACAAGATAAACTGCCTCATTTATAAAAAGATACCAGTTGCAGAAATTAATCTCTCAACTATACAGTGATTAGAAACTGTTGGTTCAGTTAAATATCCATCATGCTTATATTCTAAAGCAAGTTGATTCAATAATATCAATTTAAAACAAGTGACCATTATTATTTCAGATTAATAAAATGGTTTCTGCCAGCCCAGGAAGATTAAGTGGAATGAATACACTACTTCTAGCCAGATAAAAAGGCTTTAGAGAATCTCAACAAATAGCAGGTAATGTGCATGTAAACAGTGCAGTTGTTAGCTCTATCTCAAAATTCCGTTGAAGCCCAACATGAACTTTGGCATATAGTCCATACTAACACTTCTAACGGTACCCTGAGATCAAACCATATTCAGCGTTTCCAACGGCATTTCCTCCATCACAAGGTAAGAAGTGGAAAATGTTCACCGTAGTGATTTTCACTGCAGATTGCAATATTCTACACCATTCAGACCACCTCAGATACTGGCACAGATCATGTCCATATGCTTCTGGATAACATTCAGATTTGGGCTGCTCTGTGGAAAGTGACATTCTTACCACACAAGTACAAGGCAATTACAATTTCCTGCAAGAGGGAATCTAATTAACTTGCCTGGACATTTAGTATAGCATTGTTGAATTTCCACACTGTCAATATCTTAGGGGTTACTATCGAAAAGAAACTACTTGACCAGCACTACTTTGTAAGGGTATATGTGATGCGAACAGATTAGAGCCTGGGAATTCCATGGCAAATTACTTACCTCCTGACTCCCAAAGCCTGTCCACCATCTACACGGCAGTATGAGATGGAATACACTCTACGTGCCTGGATAGGTGCAGTTTTGACAACACTCACAGCTCAGCACTACCCAGGACAAATCAGCGCACTCAGTCAGCAGCGTATCCACCAACTTAAATATTCAACACTCAAACGGTTGGAGCCACACATATTTTTATACGAGATGCACTGCATCAAAACAAGGTTTCAACAACACAGGTTCCAAGCCTATAATTTCTAGCACTTTTGAAGGGCAAAGTCAGCACAGGCACATGTAGCTACCCTGCTGCCACAAACACTATGCTCTCATCCTGTCATATTAGCTGATCTCAGCAGGCTTATTACAAGGATTCTACAACACAAAACAAGCTTGAGTCTTGCATCTGATGAACCATGAGCTACTCTTTAGTTGAACGTTTGGAGAGAACTACATTTGTTTATTTATTACAAACACTGCTGTCAAAGATGAGTGTTACTGCTAGGAGAGTTGTTAGGTAAATACACTATTGGATGCATTGGGACTGAAATCTCTGACTCCAGCGCCTTTACTACCAACCACATTAAACAAAGTGATAGGTGGGACTAGATCAGATTGGGATGGCTGGTCAGGGCATATGAATCTGTTTCTGTTCTGTATGACTATGAGCACGCTGTTATCCTCATCATCCCTGATAAATAACAAACCCTTTGATTCAAAACAATAGTGGTGTTCCTTTACTGCCAGACAAAAACCTTGGAATTTCCTTCTTAACAGTACTTTGGTTATATTTGTGTCCTATGGAATTCAGCTGTTCACTACCTCTGCATGAACAATTTAGGAATGCCAATAAACAATGACCTCATTAGCAATGCCCACATCCAATGAAGAATAAGACCTGTTACAGGGCAGCACCATCGCAAGAATGTTGCATTATCGGCAGTCACAGCCTTCGGACAAGCCGTCAAACCAAAAGGCCTTGTTGCTTGCTTAGCACAATGGCAACAAGCTTATTACACTGTTCACACAGAACACAGATATTTATTGTCCTGTCCCATGTTACTTCTGTCAATTTTTAGTGGAAACCATTATTCCAACAAGCCACCTCAGACACAGCAATGTACCAGAACAAATGGGATGCTGGCCTTCACAGCAAGAGGAGGAGGAGGAGGAGGAGGAGGAGGAGGAGGAGGAGGAGGAGGAGGGGTGGGGGGGGGATGTCAGGGTGCAGTTCTACAGCGTCTTGGTGAGGCCACAACTTGAGTACTGTGTGCAGGTTTAGTCTCCTGGTCTGAAATTTATGGAGTGTGGTGAAGTTCACCAGACTGATTCCCAGAATGGCAGAACTAACATGAGGAAAGACTAGAACAACGGGGCTTGTATCTGCTGGAATTTAGAAGAGCTGGGGGGAATCTCAAACATAAAACCCTGATGGGTCTGCGCAGGCTAGATGCAGGAAGTATGCTCCTGATTTGGGCAAGTCCACAACTAGGGGTCACAGTCTAGGAATAAGGTCAAGCCATTCAAGAATGACATGAGGAAGAATTTCTTCACCCAGAACTGTAAACCTGTGAAATTCACTCCCACAGAATGGTACCGAGGCCAGTTCAGTAGATATATTCAAGCAAGCACTGAGGATGGCAAGGGCACAAAATGCACTCTGGGTGAGGGACTTCAAACGTCCGCCACAAAGTTTGGCTTGGGATCAGTAGTACTGATTGAGCTGGTCAGGTCCAAAAGGGCATTACTGCTAGACTGGGTCTGTGGCAGGTGATGAGGCAACAAGAGGGAAAAACATAGTTAACCTCGTCTTTACCAATCTGTCAGGTGCAGATGCGTCACCCATGACAGTATTGGTAAGAGTGGCCACAGCACTTTGTGGAGACAAAGTCTGATCTTCACAATGAGAATGACGTCCACTGTTGCCTCACAACACATCACCATGCTAAACAGGATAGACTTCGAACAGATCTATCAACTGAAGACCAGACATCCATGAGGCACTGTGGCCATCAACAGCAGAATTGTACTCCAGCACATCTAACCTCGTGGCCCAGTAAATCACCCACTCAACAATTCTCAAGGCAGGCAGTCAATGGAGAGAGCAGGAGGGCATGCCAAGAACAGCACCAGGCATAGCTGTAATGAAATGTCAGCCTGGCGAAGCCAAACAGGACTATTTGCATCCCAAACAACATAAGCAAAAAGGGATTGACAGAGCTAAGCAATTCCAAACTAACACATCAGATTTAAGCTCTGTAGACCTACGACATCAGTCATGAATGGTGGTGGACAAACAATTTATTAGAGAAGGAGGCCCCCACAAATATCCCTATTCTTTAAAAAATGGAAGAGCACAGTACATCACTGCAAAATACAAGACTGAATCTTTCACAGTAATCTTCAGCCATAAGTACTGAGTGGATGACTCATCTTGACCTACTGTCGTAGTCCCCAGTATTACAGATACCAGTCTTCAGCCAATTCAGTTCACTCTACGTGATATTAAGATACAGTTGCAGACATTGGACATTGCAAAGGCTACGGACCATAACATTACTGCTCCAGATCTTACCACTCCCCTAGCTAAGCTGTGCCAATACAGTTACAACACAGGCATCTACCCAACAATGTGGTAAATTGCCTAGGTATACCCTATACACAAAAAGCAGGAAAAATCCAACTTGGCCAATTACCATCTATCAATCCATTCTCTATCATTAGTAAAGCAATGGAAATTGTTGTCATTAACAGTGCTATCAAGCAACACCTATCAAGCAATAACTTGTTGGGTGATGTTCAGTTTGGGCTCTACAAGGGCCACTTACCTCTGGACCGCAGTACAGCAGTACAGCTTTGGTTCAAACATGAACAAAAAAGAGCTGGATTCAGACGTGAGGTGAGGTGACGTGAGAGTGATAGCCCTTGACATCAAGACTGATTCTTCACTTGGTCTAAACCAATGAGCCCAAGCAAAAGTGGTATCAATGGGTATCAGAGGGAAAACTCTCAGATGGTCAGAGTCATACCTGGCACATATGAATATGCCCATGGTTGTTGAAGGTCAGTCATCTCAGCTCCAGGACTTTACACCAGGAAATCCTCAGGGTAGTGTCCTAAGTCAAACCATCTTCAGCTGCTTCAATGACCTTCCCTCCATCATAAGGTCAGAAGTGGGGACGATCACTAATCCTTGCACAACGTATAGCACCAACTGCAAATCCTCAAATACTGAAACAGTCCATGTTCAAATGCAACAAGATCTGGACAATATCCAAGCTTGGCCTCACAGGTAGCACGTAACATTTGCTCCACACAAACACCAGGTTGTGACAATCATCAAGAGGGGACACAATCTAACTGCCACCTCATGACATTCAATGCTGTTACCATTGAATCCCTCCTAGGGGTTGACCATAAACACAAGTGGACTCACCACAAAGTGGTTACAACAGAAGGTGAGAGGCTAGGAATACTGCAGTGAGTAGCTCACCGCCTGTCTCCCCAGAGCCTGTCGGCCATCCACAAGGCACAAGTCAGGGATGCAATGAAATACTCCTAACTTGCCTGGACGAGTGCATCTCCAACACTCAACAAGCTTGACACCGTCCAGGATAGCCCACTTGACTGACACCACATCCATAAGCATCTACTTCCTCCACCACTGATGTTCAGTCGTAGCAGCGTGTACTATCTCTAAACTGCACGGCAGAAATTCACCGGAAAATCTTCAGACAGCACCAACCAAGCCAACGATCATTTCCATCTAGAAGGACAATGGTAGCAGACATGGGTACACCTCCACTTTCAAGTTACCCTCCAGGCCACTCACTGTCCTTGCTTGGAAATACATGGTCGTTCTTTCATTGGTACTAGGTAAAAATCCTGGAATTCCCTCCCTAATGGCATTGAGTGCAGCAGTTCAAGAAGGCAGCCCACTTCTACCTTCTGAAGGGCAGCTAGGCATGAGTAACAAATGCTGGCCAGCCTGCGACACCCACATCCCACAAATGAATTAAAAAGGAAGTTGTTATAACAAGTGGAAAATCACAATGCAAAGCGAAATCTACAAAATGTATGTTGTACAAGTTTTTCAGTTTTTGCAAGGAAAAGAATCAAACAAAACATAATAGTAAAGTGGTTCAAATGAAAATTAACTGCAAAGTAAATGTGTACACAGTGTGCAAATATGCTCAACAGAATGAAGCTCATTTCTGCAATCAAAGCATAGCTAGTTTGGATACATTTCAAAGTGTTAGCAGC
Source organism: Stegostoma tigrinum (assembly GCF_030684315.1). Taxonomy (NCBI): domain Eukaryota; kingdom Metazoa; phylum Chordata; class Chondrichthyes; order Orectolobiformes; family Stegostomatidae; genus Stegostoma; species Stegostoma tigrinum. The sequence goes on from NC_081357.1 coordinate 90,305,095, forward strand.
TTGATATTTACATCTCACCTTCAAGGAATTGTAGGAGGCTGGGGTTTAAACAAATCTTGCAGTACAAAATTAGCTCATTTGAAAAGGACAAAGTATTGCTCTTGGAGCGTTATCAGCGCTATGCAAGGCAAGGCACTATATGCTGTACTTCAAAACGAAAACACGAATTAAACCTATCTGGCAAGCTTACAGTCAGAAACAGCTTGTGTAAAAACAGTAGCTGTACATATTAATAGACCAGAGAGGGCTTAACACATGTAGAATAAACAGTTTCTGGCTCATTTGACTTTTTAATTAAAAATAGATCCTTAGTTCTCATCTTGCATCATGATTTCTCAGAATTAGTTTATAAGCTCCACAAGCATATCAGCCAAAAAGCTGACTTCATTCATATCTCCACCTGTCCAATTCCCTCACCTTCCCTCACTAACCAGGATCAATGACATATGGAGAATTCACTGCAATGAAAGATACAAACAGAAGTCAGGTTGCCCTCAAATGGCATCACCAGCAGGTAACCAATCGGGGGCATGGGGGCTCAGTGGTTAGCACTGCAGCCTCACAGTGCCAGGGATCCGGGTTCAATTCCAGCCTCGGGCAACTGTCTGTGCGGAGTTTGCACATCCTCCCTGTCTCTGCGGGGGTTTCCTCCGGGTGCTCTGGTTTCCTCCCACAGTCCAAAGATGTACAGACTAGGTGGATTGGCCATGTTAAATTGCCCGTAGTGTTCAGGGATGAGAGAGTTACAGGGGGATGGGCCTGGGTGGGATGCTCCAACTGGCGGTGTGGACTTGTTGGGCCGAAGGGCCTGTTTACACACTATAGGGAATCTAATCTACTGAATCATCGTAAAGCTGGTAATTTTCTATACTGTAATCTATAACAGTGTATAAGCTCCTTTTGCTCAAAATATAAAGCTAGAGTACTTTTTTCATCTTTTTCACTTTTTTCTCCTCTCTCTACAGTGAAGTGGGGTGATGAATATGCTGTATAAACACCTTCTGCGCAGAGGCAAAACAGATTTGTGGTTGACGAATATGACAAAGTTTTATTAACTCTTCAAAAACAAACAGACAGGTAGTGTTTCAGGTTATCTATATGGACCTTCAGAAGGTGTTTGACATATCTTCCTCATAACAGAAGATTAGCTGAAGCTGAAGCTCAAGCTCATGGAATTAAAGTTAAATTATAGACCCGATTAGAAAATTGGTTGTGTTGTAGGATAGGAAAAATGGGCAGTCATTTTATTCTCAATTCCACATAGTGTTCATTAATTTTGATGACAGTATAAAAAACTGCATATCCATATTTACTGGAGACATAAAAATATGGGGCATTGTAAACAGAGTAATTGTTACCGGAACTGCATAGATGTGGAAGCTAATAGTAAGGATACTGTGCATTCTGACACCTAGAGAGGACAGAATAGGGTACCATGCAGTGGACCCTCTTATGGCGTAACGATAATGTCTTTACCCCTGGACCAGGAAGCCTGGGTCCAAGTCCCACCTCCGTCAGAGGTATGCAATAACATTTCAAAACAAATTGACTAGGGGAAAAAGCCACTCTGTGGAAACTTACAAATAAACGATGTAGGTTGAAGTGAAGTATGGGTTCAGATACATAGATTAAAATGTCATCAATGACAAAATTATCAAAGACTTAATGGAGTGCTGCCTTTTATTTCAAGATGATAAAATAGTGAATACAAGCAGGTTGAAATCATATTTTTCTACACAGAACCTTGGTTAGACCATACCTAGAATATTGTGAACAGTTCAGGGCATCACACCCTAGAGAGTGTGCTGATTTCAAGAAATTGTAATTTCACAAGCATTCAAATATAAGACATTATACAAAAGAGGACTGTTTCCCAGAATTCTGTAGAGTTCATAAACCATCTGGAACCAGGGGCGTATCTAAAAATCAGTGCCAGGCCTTTCAAGAGTGAAATTAGAAAATTCTTCTGTGCACAGATAGTTGGTTGGTAGAAGTTTGGAATTCACACCTGAAAAAGGGCAGTTGTTTAGATCAATTGGCAATTTCAAAACTGAAATTGATAGGCTTGGGTTAACCAAAAAGTGTTAAGGAACACAGGGCTAAAGCCAATAATGAAGGTGCAGATTAACTGTGATCTCATTGATTGGTGAACAGTCTGAGAAGCTAAATAACCTCCTCTTTTCTCAAAGTTCAGTGAGGAATAGCAGAAGATGCTGAGACTTGAAATAATTCCAGATTTGAAAAGAATTTGCAAGAATGCTGAAATAATGAACTAGTGATAATATCAGATATGTTCTAGCAGCAAAACGGTCATTTTGCAACCAGACAAACATGAAACAACCTTCAAATTCAAGCATTAAACATTAAAAATTATGAAGAGGATCATGGCAAACAGCAGTACAGTTGTGCTTCAGTAGCAGTTTTGGCTTCAACTCAACTGAAAGTCTCAACCAAAAGTCCTTCCTTTACATGACATGGAATATTTGAAGGCAAGCTCAGAAGCACCTCAACGAAATAATGGTGACAGACTGAGACGATACTGTGGTTTTAAGAGATTATTTTGTCCTAGTTTCTTTTTAAAGCGAGGTTTTGAGACGAGGTAGAAAGTTGTCTACTTGGAAAGCCAATAAACAGCTTGAGAGGCCTTGGGTTTTTCCCCCAAGGTGGAACAATAGAAGCAGCCTGGATGAGTGTGGCCAGCTTTCAGACCAGGATATTCTTTTAGTTTTTAGGTTCAACTTTAAGCAGTTGTTATTGGAATCTCAACAAGGTTGGAAGTGCAGTAAATGTTGCCTGGCTGTTACACTCTCAATTTTATCTTGAACCCCTTCTGAGTTCCTGGAGTTACCTGTGAGACAAATCTATGTTCTGAATTTTGCCAAGAAGTGTGTTTATGGGATGTTACAAAATTGGAACAGTTAATTAGTAATTGTTACAAATTCTACTATTAAGTTTTCCAATAGAGTTGCTAATCTAAGTTCTTCTTTCTTTTGTTGCATTTTAACTATATAGTGTTGAATAAATGGTGTTTTGATAAACATCAAGCAGTTTGACCAACAAATTGAATCTGGAATGCAGCATGTTACATCTGTGTATAAAATAAGGAACAATTAAGGTCTAGGCTACTACTTTGAAATATTTTGTGGGGTCTGGTCTGGTCCATTAGAGGAATTAAAGTGGCTAAGCAAAATAAAAAATTAAAATAATTAAGCCTCATCAATCCAATTTGATCTTTAATGCAGAATATTGTTTTAATATGTTTCGTGACCCTTTCATTCAAATTTTCTCATTTTATTAATGTACATAAAGTGGAGAAACATCAGGTTACAGCACTGAACTCGAGCTCCAGAACCAACCTTGCCTCTTTCCAAGCTGTTCCACCATCGTTACTCAGCAGTGTATTAAATTGGCTATATATTCTCTATGAAGAGAAGGATAAAGTAACCTGACCAACTTTTGCCAGCAGTGGTTCACTGTCAAAAGTGATGGAATGCACTGTTAAGGTTCATACTCACCAATAATGGTCTGTTGATGCTCAATTTGTGTTGCAAGGCCTACCAACCGCCAGGCCTCATTCAAGTAAAGTCAAGCCAACATAGTCTTACCAGACCATAGAAGTATTTTCTCACTGGTGAGAAACGACTTATGGTAATTTAACCAAGAGCAGCCTGGGACAAACCGTGGAGAAAAGAACTGAATTCCTGAGGTGAATGTCATTAATTAGCTGGCATAATTTGACATAGGGCTGCATAATGAACCCAAATCCCACTGGCTGGAATTATATCAAAAATAAAGGAAGATGGTTTTGAGGCTGCTGAAGGCCAATATTTCAACCCTATCCATGTTCAGTTGCTCAAATAATGTTCCCTCTATCAAAACAGAAGTGGAGATGTACATGAAAGACCATGGTATTCAGATAGAGGCTGGGCACTGTGTTGTAACTCCCCAAACCTATCCATCATCTATAAAGCACAAAAGTTATGAATATGATCCAATGCTCTCCACTTGCCAAGATGAGCACTGTGCCAGCATTCAAGAAGCCTGACACAGATCTACTTCCAAACACAGGTCTAATATTGATTTTAATTCCTGATGCTGTTCAAAGCTTATAAAAACCTTTCATGTTTTCAGGATGCTCCAAAGTGCAACTTTACAGCCAATGCTAAAATGTAATAGTGATTTGTAAGCAAAAGAAGTAGCTAATTAATACAAGATATCACAGAACGTAGATAATGGCCAAGATATAAATGAAAACTTTTCTTCTCTGGACACAGCTATATTAAACACTATCTTACAAGACACACAAGGCCTTGATATAGCTAGTCTGTGACATGAGCCATCCAGTGCTCAGCTCTGAAGTATAAATTGAATTACATAACTGCTTTTTATACTAAATCTAAGAACATATTTGCTAAACTTCCTCATGATTTAAAAACAAAAAGGAGTAAGGTTGAGCAGGCTACAGCCAGAATCTGAATGCTAACGTGAGATTTCTGTAATACCTCAATACTGAAATCTGACCTCCATTCTCCCTTTCCAAAAATGCTTCTAGCTGACAGCAAGTATTATAGCTTAAAACAGTGAGAGCGCTGAGTAGGTTATACATAGTGCTCACATTCAAAGGCTTAACATAACCACCTTATGCTTAGGCTGAACAGTAACTGACTACCAAAGAACAGCATTTGCGCAATAACACAAGTTCACTAAGGCTTCTCCCTTTTCCACAAATGTGCCTCCCCAAATCCTTCTGCAAAGTGAGCACACTATCAAGCTGAACAATCTAATTTATAACTAAAGCAATAAAAAGTTGCATAGCTTGAATGTTGGGAAACTTGCACTGGGTAGTTTATCAGAATGTACAAACGAATTGCAAATCGCTTTTTTTTCTGGAAATTAGTCACAGACCAACTCAGGGTTAGATACATTTTGAAGATTAAATCACCTCTAAATGGAATACCACTTGTCTCTCAGTTTGGGGACATCTGTGACTTGTTTCTACAGTTCAAGATACTACATCTAACAGATCTGTATAAATTAGCAATCATAATGAGAAATGTAGTTAAAGTCAAGGCCTGTAGATCAAATTCATTCTAGCTCTTAGTATACTATTCAAATAGCTTGTCCAGCTCCTCTGAGTTCAGTTGCACCTGAATCCAAAGCCAGCCATTAAGATCAAATTTCAAATTTAATGTTAACAACTGTTCTGATGGTACCAAAGATCATACTCCAGCTGTTCTCTGGCCACTCAAATGTAGAAAATTGATGGTTCATGATCAAATGAAACCTTTTGTAAAAGTGTAAAATGTACAAGTTTCATTTGTAAGAGCTTTGCATAGTTATGTAAAAGCAGCATGGATACCATTGCCATTATTATGGCTGCAATACATAAACAATACTATGTCTGTAATCCTTGATCCTAACCATTAAGTGGCTGCAAAGTGTCTAGTGAAATAGTAAAGTTCATCACAACATTGTTCACATAAAAGTTGATTGTTGCTGCGGACAATATCTGCAACATTCCAGTGCTGAAATAAAGTGACATGTACAGTCAAGTACAATGTGATAAGCTAATAAACAAGATAACGTTTAATGTCGAATGAAGATTTCATAAAATCAAAATAACTTAAAAATCTTGTAGGAAACACAAGCTATAACTAAGTCACAAGGTATGACCACAACCTGTAATTTCTACTTGTTATGAAAGGTAAGAATTCTTCTCTGTACTTTTCACCTGAATAGAAAATCCAATTGCTGACTGCGAGACCAAGAAATTCAAGTCTTTAAGGGAGCATAGCTCACAGCGTTATTTTTAAAATCAAATTTAGAGCAATTTTTGAAGCAGTGTCTGACTGATGAACTTTGAAGTTGGAGCCTAAAGCATGATTTTTAATACAAAAAAAACATTAAAATTTGCAACCGATGAGCTTAAAATGGATATATGATACACAAACAGAAAACACATCTTACCTTTTTTAACATTTTGTCCTTGTGCTTCTTATTCAGCAATTGCTCGGTCTTTTCTATAATTTCTCTTTTTGATTTTACACCAGTAATATCAGCTGCAGTAGTATTTATTTCATCTGAATTACTCATCTTTTCATTTTTTAAATGGATCGTGTGCTCATGGGTTAGTTCAAGCTTGGCTTTCTCCATGTCGTTTTGCACACACTGATGTTTTACTGTGTAACTATGATTAACTGATGGAGCATTTTTCTCTTCCACAGCACAACATTTGAAACAAATAAATTCTTTATCCTCTTTCTCCAGTTGCTGTGCTTGGACAAGTGTCAATCCAACACACTCGCCATGAAACCAATCATCACACCTTCCGCAACCTACCATAAATCTGAATGCAAACAAAATCTAGGTCAATTGAATGAAGGATGAAAAATTGTTTAGAAATACTTCTCAAAAATATAAACATTTTGCTGCTTGGATTTTTAACTAGTACATGGTAACAGAAGCACCTTTTCTGATATTAATTTTCACTAACCTACATTCCCTGGTCAAAGTTGTTTACTGCACTTTGAAGTAAAAAACTTGCATTCATATAGCGCCTTTCAAAATCTCATGCAGCTCTGAAATCTCAAACAGACTGTGAAGCACTTCTGAAATGTTGCTACGGTTACAGTAAAAAACACACAGCAAGGTCCCAACAGAATTCAATATATAAATCATCTGTTTGTGATGTTGAATGAAGGGTAAATATTAACAAGGAGTGCAGTCAGAACCTCCATGCTCGTTTTCAAGATAGAACATTGAATCTTTTGCCTCAGGAGACCAAACCTTGTTCTACCATCTCTTTCGTAACATAGCACTTCCAACTGATACATAGTAATCTAGTTGTGCTTTATGTTAGCAGAGCGAAACTCTGAATCCACAGCCTTCTGCGTCAGAAATCAACAGTACTACTAATAAGTCAAGTTGGCTTCTCAAAATGAAAAGCAAGTTGGCTCCTCCTTATTTCTTGTTCACTTGAAAGAGATGTACATAGAAAATACACACGTTACAACACGAATTTAGCCAGTCATTCAAACCAAGCAGTCTCAGGTTGTGTTTATTTTTTGAAAAGCATAGTTTCAATTCTGCAGTCCCAAACATTTTTATCCAACTTGACCCACATTCCTTTTTCTTCCTGCACCAATTCAACTGACTCAAACTGATGACACAGCTTCTGCCTCAACCACTAACCCCAGATAGAAATCTCTCAGCCCCTCAGTTCTGTGTAAAAAAAATCTTTGTCTCACTCTTATATTTCTTGCATTTATTTTGCAGGCATGACACTGCATTCCAGATATGCCAATTACTGGAAATAGAATGTGTTTACTGATCCTGTCCGAACCTTTAATAATCTTAAACATATCCAATAAATTACACAGTAACCTGGATGCTACGCTGGGGTGAGTTTGGATGTTGCAAGTAATTTCGAATAAGGAATGGAAGTACATCATTTGGGGTTTGCTGAACATTCCATATTCAGATTTTGCGAACATGAGAAACTAGCATGTAACAGCCAACCATAAAAGTAGTAGTCATTTCTATTAAAACGTTCACCTGCATATTTCTAGTTCTGTTGAAACTCTATGCCTGAAACACTGGCATCTATACAACACTAGGGAGAAGTGAATCAATGTGTTCATTTCGAGCATTTTCTCTTTTAGTATGATTACTTGCAACAAAAACATTCTACATTCTGATAATTTGCAGTTTTTTAAATTTGTTACTTTAGCTATCTTTAGTTTATTGGGCAATTACAGCTCTTTCTGTTCAACTTATCTAGCAAGGGAAATAATTGTCTTTCGTGTCTGGCAAGATGGTGAAATATTAGATTTCTGGTTGACTGTAGGAGCATGAGGAAGTCAATTGGCTGTGAAAGGTCACTGCAAAAGGAGTAAGCACAGCAGACCAAATGCTCAGCTGCTTTTTTTTGAAAAAAGCTGCAGTCAAACTTCAACAGCTCAACTAATTTTCTATTTGGTCACTCCAGACCCAAAGAAACAGAAGGCAGAAAGTAGACCAAACTTGACATTAAAAAACAAAAATGATGATGTAGGCAGGAATACAGTACTATAGGATTTCAATAATTTTTGTATTCCAATAAATCTAAGAATTACTTTGATGTATATTGCACATAGGATACACCTGTCATGATTATCTATTTCCTGTTAGGTTTCCACAATTCCAGCAATAAGGGCATTCTGAGGGAGATGTTTGTGTTTTGAAAATTAAACACTGAGCTAGTTTAAAAACATGTACTGAAGTCCAAAAGGGTGTACAAGCCACTTAATTCTTCAGATCAAAGAAGAAACTGTAAACTAAGGATAATTATTCCAAGTTCAAAAACTGCCAAGAGCATGCCATATCATAATGCAGACAGGTGAAGCTAAGGATGCTTCTCCAGTTTCAATAAAGTTCAGATTTTTTTTAAAAAGACTCTATTGCAGCTTCAGCTTTGTGTGGTTTACAGTTTACAAAGACAGCTGAAAAACAGTGTTAGATAAACCTCAACTCAAAGCAGAGTATATAATTGTCAAAGCAAAGTGTAGTGTGGAATGCAGATGAGGCTTAATCAATCAGTTTGAGAGTGATAATGGGAACTGCAGATGCTGGAGAATCCAAGATAATAAAATGTGAGGCTGGACCTGCTGTGTTCATCCAGCCTCACATTTTATTAATCAGTTTGAATTTTGTTCACAAGGGCACAAAAGGTAGCAGAATGCTCACCTTGAAACTAGTGGGAAAAATCTACAATGGTCTTCAACCGATAGTAGTGACAAAGCAACATCAGATTAGCATGAATGTGTTAAAAGGTAGTCAAAACAAGGAAATACGATATGCACTGTCAAAGTGATGGGAACTGAAAGGAATTTACCTCAGAATAGCTGGAACAGAAGAGGATTCTCCAGAGGATTGTTGTATAATAGCAAATAACTTAAGATTATCACAAGAAATTTTGGGGGAATTACCAATAAATCAGAATGCACAACAGTATGGTATTAACTACAGGTAGTTCTGCTACAATGCATGTTTTGTTAACACAAATTGTCTGTAACATGATTGGTGAGTAGGAGATGTTACGTGGATAACGCAAATTTTCTGCTGTTCAGGTATAGTGATCTTCAGGTCTGGACCCTTCTTTAGAAAAATGGAATGGGTTATAAATGCTAGCCTAGCCAACAACACCATCATCCAACGAATGTATAAAGAAAACATGGTAGCTCAGCAATTAACATTGCTGCCTCACAGTGCCAGGAACTCAATTCCACCCTCTGGCGACTGTCTGTGGGGAATTTGTACATTCTCCCCATGTGTGCGTGGGTTTCCTCCAGTGTTCAGATTTCCTCCAACAGTTAAAATACATGCAGACTAGGTGAATTGGCCATGCTAAATTTCCCACTGGTGTTCAAGGATGGGTTAGGTGGGTTATAGGGGAGTGGGTCTGGGTGGATTGTTCTGAGGATCGGTGTAGATTTATTGGGCTGAAGGGCCTGTTTCCACACTGTAGGAATTCTATGATCTATGAAAACAAAAACATGTAAGGACAAATTGCAAGATGGATGTAATTTGTAGAGAGAGGTATTGATAGGTTAAGCAAGTATGGGGGGAAAAGTTGGTAAGTAAGGAAAACAAAGTTGTTCATTTTGGAAGGGAGAACATGAGAACAGAATATTATATAAGTGCAGAAAAACTGCAACACAAACGGACTTCATGATGTTTGTGCACAAAACACAAAGCTAGCACAGAGTGCAGCAAGTAATCAGGAAGACTAATGGAACACTGGCCCTTAGACAAGTAGGTTGGAGTACAAAAATTGAGAAGTCATACTCTAACTGTACAAGGTGCTGGAGACCATATCTGGAAAACTGTGAGCAGTCTAGTCCTCTTACTTAAGGAAATATATCATTTCATTGGAAATAGTTCAGATAAGGTTCATTCCCATGATCTGCAAAATGGAGGGATTGTCTCATGAGCAAAGGCTAATGGGTTGGCACTCTAATCACTGGAGTTTTAAAGAATAAAAGGCAATTTCATCAAAATCACAGAATCATTGAAGCCCTACAGTGTGGAAGCAGGCCATTCAGCCCATTAAGTCCACACTGAATCTCCAAACAGCATGCCATCCAGACCCACACTCTTATCCTACCTCTGTAACCCTGCATTTCCCATGGCTAATCCATCTAATATGCATATCCACAGACACTAAGGGCTGTTTAGCATGGTCAATCCACCTCACCTGCACATTTCTGGACCATGGGAAGAAACTGGAGCACCCGAACAAAACCCACGCAGACATGGGCAGAATGAACAAACTCCACAGACAGTTGCCCCACGCTAGAACTGAACCTGGGTCCTTAATGCTGTGAGACAGCAGTGCCAACTACTGAACCACAATGCCACCCAAAACCATAGAGGATTCTTAAGGGGCATTACAGGCTAAATGCTGAGAGGATGTTTCCTTACAAGGGAAAGCTTAGGATCTGAGGGCATAGTCTCACAACAAAATGGCACTAAATTAAGACTGAGATGAGGAAGACTCTCTCTTCTCAGTGGGTTGAGATTCTTTGAAACTCCTTGCCCCAGAGAACTGTCAGGCAAAGTCCATGTGTATATTTAAGGCCAATATAGATAATTTCTCCATCAGTACAGGAATCAAGGGTTACGGAAGAAATGCAAGAAATTGGACATGATCAACGTTGGATCAGCCATGATCCGACTGAGTGGCGGAACTGGCCCGAGGGCCAAACAGCCTACACCTGTTCCTGTTTACTACAGTCTTATTATGCTCTCTGCTCTCAGTGATTTAAATTTACCACTCCATTCTACCATTGTATGTTTAAAGCTCACAAAATTAAAGCTTTAAAAAGTGGTCACATTAATTGTCAACAAACTTGACAGAGTATCTTAATTGCCAATATAATTTCTTTCCCTTCACAGCTTGTATTAAGAGCCAAGAAAATGATCTCTCAGAGAACTTGTACAGGGATTTGGTTATATAGAAGCTCACCTACTGTGATGTGGTTTCCTACAAAATCCACATAGTTTTTTGGGGTCCCACAAATCGGAAGTAGGAACAGAGGTGGAATGGTCTGCATCAGTTTCATCCTTTTTTACCACAGGTAAATTATCTGGGATAAACAATGGTGGTTCATCCAATGAAAAACTTTTGCTACTTCTCCTCTGCCGTGGAAGAATACTCTTCTCATTTTTCTTAACTTTCAATTTTTCTTTATCATCTTCATTAGAATGCTCCACAATCTTTCCCTTGTCTTTTTCCCTGTCTAACTGTTGGGAAACTATTCTAGCTGTTGAAGGGATAGGTTTGTGGCCAGACCGAGTCACCAGCTTTGGTGGAAACTCATTCAGTTTCAAAGTCAAATGAGAATTATGCTTAGATGCTGGAATTGTTTTCTTTGACTTATGCCCTGCCAGAGGCATCGATACTATCTTATTTGGTGTCTGCATTTTGGCTGTTGACTTTTGCTCTTGTTCTTGGTCCATTTTCAATTTAGCAACTTGTGTAACCTGTGTTTTCAAGCACTTAGCAGTCCTGTGATGATGCTCATCTTGGTCAACCGCTTTCCGTTTACTGGCTAATGTCAAACTGTGAGACTTGAATTGTTTAAGTGTTTCAGAGGGCTGAATATCCAACTTAGCTTTTTTCCTATTTGAGTGAAAACTGTTTTCACTCTGCTCCGGTTTTGGATCTTGTGCAAGCTTATGCTGAGGATTCAATGCTGACTTCTCATGTTTTGAAGTCTGGTTCTTGAATTCCATAGCATCAACCTGCTTTTCAGGAATAATTTCCTTGTGGTCTTTATGTTTAAAACGGTCCGGCATTTCTTCCTTATTAGGGCCCAGAGGCTGCTCGGTTGAATTATCCTGCTCAGTTACATTAGTCTGCTTCTTACATGCCACGTGATGAGAAGAGCCATTGCCTTTTTCAGATTCACTGATATTGCTGGCAATTGTTTTTGAAGAGACAGGTCCTGCTACTTCAAATCTGTCCACTTGTGCCACAGTTTCAGGCTTTGGCAAAACAGCCACCTCAAACCTAGTTGCCTCCATATTCCCAGTGCCTTCAATTAATTCTAAAGTATCTGAAATGTTCTCATTTATAAGAATGCTAGCATTATTACGTGTGTTTCCCTTACTTGACTGCAAGTTAAGGTCTTCTTTTGCTTCTATGTAATTTACAGAAGCATTTAATTCAGAGGATATCTGTAATTTTTCATCCACAGTCCGTTGTACATTTTCTTCTTGCACTGACATAAAGTCTTCCAACTTGTTTGTAGATGGTGTAGTTTCGGTGTTTGGTACAACTGAATCCCACTCAACTGGCTTATCTGTGTGTTCAGTAATAACATTATTGTCCACAATTTCTACTCCCTCATTCATTTCTGCACTGTGTCCTTCCTTTACAATCATTTTTAACTCCTCTCCAACAGCACTGACATTTCCATGAGGGAATGCATATATATTTTTGTGAAGGTCAGTATCCATTCCAACAGCATCTTCAGGCAAATCTGTATGTGCACCAATTAATGATTCTGTAGAGCAGTGCAATTCCAGTACAGATTTAACTGGACTGTGGCCTCTGACTGTTGCTTGTCTATCTTCACAGTCCATGAGTTTTTGTACATCATCGTTCTCTACCGCAAACTGTTGAGCAGTTTCAGATAACAATTCTGCAGAGGGCTGAGACTCCATAACAGGCTCAACTGGATATTGGCTGACTGATGCAACTGGCCGTGCATCTGCACAACTGTTATCGTTTGTATTCTCTGTTATTTCATCAGGAAGGTTTTTTTCTGTCCCTAAAGCAATTGATGGCACTCTAGAGCACTGTGGCTCTGATGCAGTCTCAGTTGCTTTCTGTCCCAATGATTCTACTACATTATAGTTATTGTTTCCACAAAATACTTCATGTGTATTTTTGGGTGTAACGCAAGTTTCCAATCTCAGTTCAGGGTTGTTTGAATTTGCAGGTTCAGACTGTACAGTATCACAAGGAATTTCTGCAGTACTTTGTGGACTTGCTGGTATACTCTGCTGCTGTAGTTTACTTTTCCCTCCAAGCTTTTGCGGGCTTTGTTTTTCATGCCGATCTGGCAGCTTTGGTGAACCTATGTCAGCAGAGACATGTTTTACCTGCTCTTTCCTTTTTGTAAGAGATACGTTTGCTGGATTGGGTCGCTTGGCTAAGGTACTGTTGCGCAGACTTCGAATTGGTTCTTTAAAAGAAAGGAAGAAGCATTAGTCATAAATTTGACCATTTAAAACCCTTGCATTTCAGTTTAAAATACCTAGCACAGGTGTTCCAAAATGTTACAAATGTGAAGTTCCTATAATTTTTTTAAAAATTTACTCTTACAGTACTGGAAGTCAGTTGATAACTGGATAAATAGACATAATGAACAAACTTTATTTAAAGACTGTCTCAAGATATTATGAAATTAAATGTTATGATATTTTACTTCAGAACTTATGAATTTGCTCAAGAAATCTTAAATTACATTTTCAATTAAATCAACTAGTTGAAATTAGATTTATTCCTCTCAAAGAAAAGCAGTTCCAAAAGGGTGGCTGGGTGGCACTGTGGTTAGCACTGCTGCCTCACAGCGCAAGGGACCTGGGTCTGATTCCAGCCTTGGGCGACTGTGTGGAGTTTGCACGTTCTCCCGTTCTCCCTGTGTCTGCATGGGTTTCCTCTGGGTGGTCTAGTTTCCTCCCACTGTCCAAAAGATGTGCAGGTTAGGTTGAATGGCCATGTTAAATTGCCCATAGTATGCAGGGAGGTGTAGATTAGGTGGGTTACCGGGGGATGGGTCTGGGTGCGATGCTCTGAGGTTCGTTGTGGACTTGTTGGGCCAAAAGGCCTGTTTCCACCCTGTAGGGATTCTATGATTCACAACAGAATTGGAAGCTCCACATTTTGCCATTATGAAAAGACTTTTTTTGGTCTGTAAGTCAACTGATCTCTATGACTATACAAGCTACTTTAAACTCAATCTTGAAAATTTTGAGCTTTAAAATAACCAGAGTTTTATTGTAAACCCTCAAGTATAAAAGAGACACTGAAGTGCTTAATATCAGTCAAATTAATTGTTTAACAGTACCACAAAAATGAATTTAATATTTTTCTAACATACACGTTTGCATTTGTGGATTTTCCCAATAAGCCAAGTTCATACACTGAATAGAAGAGCTGCACAGTATTAAGGGACTCAAAATTTTGATAATCATTGTGAACATAATTAGTTGATGCCAGCAGACAGAAATGTTGCAATGACTTTAAAGCTCTTATATTACAAGCAGGAAGGAGGATTGGCTGGGATTCTCATTTCTAGCAAGGCAACTAAAAGTAGGCATCTGGATGCTAGACAAAAACACGTTCAGCTTCAGCAACGATAGTCTTCAAGAACTAAGGAAATAACTAAGTTTTTAGTAAATTCATTGTCCCCAAAGTTAAGAGGTGGCTTTTAAATTTTGAAATTCTATTGCCTAAAACCTGGCTTGACTTGATGTTTAGTCACATTCCACTGCTTTAAAGGGGAGGTGATGGCTTAGTGGTATTACCATCAGATTATTAATCCAACAATTCAAGTAATGCTCTGGAGACTTGGGTTTGAATCCTACTATGGCAGAAGATGGAATTTGAATTCAATAACCATCTGGAGTCTGGTGACCATGAAAAAACTAATCTGGCTCACTAATCTCCTTCAGAAGGAAATCTACCATCTCTCCCGCATCTAGCCTACATGCGACTTCAGGCTCACAGCAATGTGGTTGACTCATTTTCCCAGTAAGCCATTCCATTGTAACAATCACTACAAAGTCTCAACAAAGATTGACCACCAGGCACTAACAGCAGCAACAGAAAAAAAATTAACAAAAACAGCCCTATCGACCAAGGAGAATCCTGGGGGATAGTGACAAAATTGGGACAGCTGCCTCACAGACTAGTCAAACAACAGCCTGACAGTCACACTATCTGTAAGGTAGGACTCAGTTAATGTCCCAGACACTACCATCAGCATCACTGAATATGTCTCATAGAACCAAGTCAACTTGGTCAAGGAAACCGTGTGATCACTACATATTGTTCCATCTCAGATGATGACTCTGTGCTCCTCCATTTTGATTTTTACTTGCAGGAACCATTGGCTTCAGCCAAAAAAAAAGCAGAGTATACTCTGGACAGGGGATTTCAATGTCCACTACCAAGAATGGCTTGGCAGCAGTTCCACTAATCAAGCTAGTCAAGTTCCAAAGTACATTGCTAAACGTAAGGGCCTGGTGACGAGTGGTGAAGAAACCAAAGGGAAAAGCATACTTGGCCTTATTCTCACAAATCTGCCTGTCACAGATGCACCTGTCCATCAAAGTATTACTAAAAGGGACCACCACACACCTTGTGGAGACAGAGTCCCAACTTCACATTAGCAATACTTTAGATCTTGTTGTATGGTACTATTCCCATAATAAATGGGACAGACTTTAAACAGATCCGTCAACTCAAGATTGCGAATTTGTCGTCAGGTGCTAAGAGTCATCTACAACAGCAGAATCACACACAATCAGATTCTGCAAACTCATGACCTAACATATCCCCCCCTCAACTCCACCCTAACCATCAAGCCAGGGGAAAATCAATCGTGGTTTACTGAAGAAGTGCAGATGGGCATGCAAGGAGCAGTAGCAGGGATACCTAAAAATGAAGTGTCAACCTGATGAAGCTACAGACAGGACACATGCATGCCAAATAACATAAGCAGCAAGTGATAGAGTTAAAAGACCCCACAATCAATGGATCAGGACCAAACTCTACAGTCCTGTCACAACCAAGTGCGGACAGTGGTGGACAAGTAGACAACTCTCTGGAGGTGGTTCAATAATTGACCCATCCTCAAGTGACAAGAAAGCCCAGCAATATCAGTGCAAAAGATAAGGCTGAAGCATTAGCAACAATCGTCAACCATAAGTGCCAACAGGATGATCCATCTTGGCTTTCTTCAGAGGACCCCAGGATCACAGCTGCCAGTCTTTAGCCAGTTTGATTCATTCCAAATGGTATCAAGAAATGGCTGGAGCCACTGGATACAGCAAAGGCTATGGGCCCTGACAATATCGTGGTGATAGTACTGAAGACATGTGCTCCAGGGCTTACCACACACTTAGTCAAGCTATTCCAGCACAGCTACAATAATGGCCTCTACCTGACGTAGAAAATTGCCCTTACTTGTCTTCTACGCAAAAAAAGAACAAATCCCATCTGGCAAATTATCACCCCTTCAGTCTAATTTTGATCAGTAGCAGAAGTGCTGTCAACAGTGTTATGAAGCAGCACCTACTCAGAAGTAACCTGCTCTGCAATCCCTAGTTTGGATTTTGACAGAGTCACTCAGCTCTTGACCTCATTACAGCCTTGATTCAAAGGTGAATTAAAGAGCTGAATTCTCAGCAGGAGGTGTGTGACTGACCCTGATATCAAGGTCGCAGTTGATCAACTACAATGTCAAAGAGCCCTAGCAAAACTGGAGTCAATGGAAATCAGGGGAAACTATCCAATGGTTGGAGTTATACCCAGGAAGATTGTTGAGAGTTTTAGAGATTGGTCATCTCAAGATAGTGTCCTAGGTCCAACAATCTTCAGCTGCTTCAAATGAACATCCCTCCATCATAAGGTCAGAAGCAGGCCTGTTTTCTGGTAATGCACAACATTTAGCATTATTCACAACTCCTCTGATACTAAAACTGCATCTGGACAATATTGAGGCTTAGGCTGAAAAGTGACAAGCAACATTCATGCCATACAAATGTCAGGCAATGACCATCTCCAGTAAGAGACAGTTAACCACTGCCCATTGATATTCAATGGCATTACCAATACCAACTGCACCTAACAACATCCTGGGGTTAACAAAGACTGGAAATTAAACTGGACTCACCATGTACAGCAACTACAGTAACACCATCCAGGGTAAAAGTAGCCCATTTGACTAGCACTATATCTACCAACATATAGTCACTCCACAACAATGCTCAGCAGTAGTAATGTGCAATATCAGCAAGACCCTGCAGAAATTCATTACAGGTCCTTAGATAGCACCATCCAAAGTCACAGCTTCTTCTATCTCGAAGGAAGGAGGCAGATACATGGAAACATCATCTGCAAGTACCCATCTAGCCACGCATCATTCCAACTTGGAAATATATTGCCATTTCTTCACTATCGCTTGGTCAAAAGCATGAAAATCCCTCCCTAACGGCATTGTGTCTAACTGCAGTGGTTCAAGGAGGCAACGCACTACCACCCTGTCAAAGCCAACTAGGAATAGGCATTAAATGTCTACACCCCACAAGTGAATATTAAAAACAAACAGATTATCGTTAAGGCTCAAGTAAGCCAGAAACAAGCCTCTTTGCAGAAATACTCTATATAAAATCATCTCCAAACATCTCCTAGTACAGAGAAAGAAAAATTATTGATGCAACGTTGGTGAGAAGAGTTTTTAAAAAATGTTGAAGACATAAAAAGAAATTTAAGCAAGTTCTAGAAGATGGAGCATGAGCAATTGTCCATCAATCTGAAAAATTAATTCTGCTGCGTGACCTGAAAATTTCCAGAATTCTCTTTTTATTTTAGATTTTCACATGCATAATTCTAAACGCAAAAATATAACAAGTGTGTTCAATATACAATTATGGACATTTATCTAGACTGAAACTTTTACAAATGTTGCACTTAGCTTAAAAATAAACTCCCAAAAACGATTTAAATGAAAAGGTTAGTCAACCCAGAAAAATACTTTATGGCTTCTTACCCTGGGCCAACAAACGGGGAGATTTGCGAGTCAACTGCACAGCTGATTTTTGAGATTTACCCTTACTTTTTCTGTTAGATAATTCTGACAAATCTTCTTCCTCCATTGTATCAAGGTCACTTTCCTTTATATTGCTTTCATCAGTGAATTCAAGTTCAGCAACTGGAAAAATAAAAAATAGGAGAAAATCTCATGTGATATTTACTGAAATACAGGATATAAGACTTTCAAAATCTAATCTTTCAGTAGACTGAATTTACAATTAATAATAGGGGTTTAATGACTGACAAAAAAGCATCAATTCGTATCAACTATTCAGCACTTACTGCACAAGATAAAACACAGAAGAACATTATATAGGTTACACAAAACATCCTACTACCTCATCGAGGGAGGAATGCCAGTTAAAAATTCTGAAATGCCACAGTTTACCTCTTTTAAATGTTGCAGTCTAATGAATTGTTGCAAATACCTATTTTTAAAAAGGGAGGTAATTACTGATATCTATTGAAACATTATATCTGTAAGCAATGCCTATCTATAAAGTAAAGATCACTAAGACTCTTGTCAAATTTACCATTATAAGTTCCAATTAACATCTGTAACAGCTGCACACATGAAATTCCTCACTTGTTACATCCTCCTATCACCAATGCCAAGAATGCTTTAGAAGTCCCAGCTCCTCAGCATGCATTGCAAAGATGTGGGCACTAATTCTACTGCTTCCAATACACTTCAACCTTGTTATCCACTAATATGATACATGCGAATCCACATGCTTGCCAGGTCAATCCAGATACTTCTTTTCAAATTGGATGACCCCATCTGATTGTGTGGTCTTTTACGATACATGGGAGCATTATAGAAAAGCAGTTTGTGAGATTCTGTTATCCACAGGGAGTCTTGGCACCTATACCTCACGGACTAGGATGAAGTGTATCACCATTTTGATCATTTAATCATATTTTCAAATGAAAGTATAAGTGATGTGTGGTATTAAAATAGGGCCTGAATTACACTTTATAGCCTGTTTCAATCTATCTTCAAGCCTCCATCAATAATCGAATCTCTACTGCCTTCAACCATTTCTTGATATCAATGCAGACTTAGTGGGCCAAAGGACATCTTCTGAATTCTATGACTCTAGCCCCATTTCACCAATAGACTATTTGGGCTTGGTTCAATGTACAACGTCACTGGATTTAAACAATTATCATCAATATCTTTGCCACATTTCCATTACTGTTTGATAGCAAGAATAGGTACGAGGAAGGTTGAGGTCGGAAAGGTACTAAATTCTACACAAGTCACTAGGATAGCATTTTCTGACTCAGGTCACATTGCTGGGGCATTGTAATATGCATTCAGTCTGGAAGCAAAAGCGCTACAATACAGCTGCACATAGATACACCAGTAAATGTGCAAACATTTTCAATTATAACATTCAGGAATTAAGGTACAGCACATTCCCCTTAGTCCTTACCTCCTCAGTTTCAACGACAATGGCTATGCTAAATGTGATGAAGAACAAGCCATGGAGACAATAAATGGATTATAAATATGACATGAAGGAATGCACTTCTAATTTCCTGGGTAAGGCCACAAGAGACTTATTGGAAAAGTGTATATTTCTTGCCAGAATTTTATGACAAAGATGAAAAATGTTAACAGAAATTGCAGAAAAGCTCAGTCTGGCAGCATCTGTGGAGAGAAATCCAAACTGATGGTAGCTTGGAAAATGTTCCTTCGTATGCAGAAGATAGGGTGGGTGAGAAGTAAATGGCAGGTGGGTATAGAGCCCAAAGAGAGAGAACAGCAATTGGGTAGATAAAGGAGTGGATAACTCTCTGGCTAGAGGGTAAATAGCTATTAATGGCGACTGTAGTGGCTAACAATAGACTGTGTATAGTAGCAGAACATGTGATAACAAAAAGTCTGGTGTGTGCGTGGGTTGTTTACTTCCTCCTTCCTCGATGTGGAGGTGCCAGTGTTGGACTGGGTGGACAAAGTCAGGTGTCACACAACACCAGGTTATATCCAACGAGTGTTATAAGGTAGAGGTTGAAACCACTGCTCCCCCCATAAGGTGGAACTTAAAACTGAAATACCAAAAAAGGAGCACCTTGGTGCAGAATCTGTAAAAGGAGTGCCAAAAGTAGCGCAACCTGCCTTTCACCAACTGTATGGTTAAACAAAATAAAACCACTTTACATTCAACAAGTAACAATTTATTTATGTAACTCCAACAGTGAACAAACTAAACTATTAACAAATCAAATAAATCCCTTCTAACAACCGACTACTCCTGAATAAAACAAGATTTTAATGGTATGTTGTTCCAATAAGTACAAGTCCTACTTATATATAATAAATAAAAACATGGAAATTAGTCTCAAATTTACAGCTAATTGCATGTTTTCCAGAATGCTCTGTGCCTTCTCCGTCAAATGTTCTGTCAGGAACGCTTTTTTCATTAATTCTTGGTGTCAGGAATATTAACTAGTTGTGGCACGGGTACCATCGTTTTTAGATGGTGATTTCTCTAAGGCTTAGGAGACCGCGAGACCTAGCGATTCGAGAGCTGATGGCATCCGTGACAGTATTTCCATGACCTGCAACATCCAGAATCTGTCAATTAAATGCTTATAACATGAGATTCCAGCAAAACAGTCTGATGATCTTGCCCTTAAATCTTTCCAGAAATGTCAAAGGATTGAGATCAGTATACACAGCCATCTGATGCACTGTATAAAATATACATATTAAAATATTTTAAGGGTATTACCAAACTCAACAACGCCTTTTCAACTGGTTCGATTTTTTCCTGGTGGATATTAAGTATTTTTTGAAAAATAACTAATTAGCCTTTCAATTCCACAACCATCCTCCTGCAACAACACAGCTCCAACACAGGCACTGCAGTCGTCAACAGCAACTTTGAAGGACTTTAAAAAAAAACGGTGTGGCTAAAACTGGTGTGGTGGTTAACACTGCTTCTAAATTTTCAAATGTCTCCTAGCACTTTTCTATCCACCAAAATTTTTTTTTTCAAACAAATCCATCAGCGGTGCCACCAAGATACTAAAATTTGGTACAAATTTTCTGTAGAATCTGCTCAATCTTAAAAATCGTAACACTTCAAGGACGGTCTTGAATCCTAAGAATGTCACTTCCACCTTCGCAAATTCTGTTTTTGCCAAGTTTACAACTAACTTTGCCTTCCTCAATCTCTCAAACAGCTTTGCCATGAATGACTAAAAAAATCTCAATCATTTATGTAGATGGCATAATTAGTCAATCCTGCATAACTCCGTTCATAAGTCTTTGAACAGTGGCTAGTGCATTTTGCATTCTAAAGAGCATTACTTTAAATTCATATGGCCCATCTGGGGTTACGAAAGCATAAATTTCTTTTCCTCTCTCCAACAGAGGTACTTGCCAGTGACGGCGAACTAAATTCAACTTTGTGATGTAAGTGGCTTATCCTATTTTTTCCAGAGTCCTCCAGCCTTGGAATCAGATAGGAGTCCAATTTGGTCATGGCATTGACTTTCCAATTATGCACAGATTATCATTCAGCGCCATCAGGATTGGGAACCAACACAATCAGTGAACTCCGCTCTATGTCATCTTTTTGGAGCATCACTTCAACTTCTGAATCCTAGCCTGAATTTTCTTCACTCCTAGATGACCTCCTACAGGTAATGTGTGTGCTACCCGCAATACTTCCGGTCTGTATTCTATTGGCAACACAATCTGATGAACTTCTGCCCACTTCTTATCTGCACTAACCTGCCATAGTATCCATTTCCACTTTAAGATTTTATCCTTAAGGTAACAGACTTCTGGAATACATTCAGATTCCTCTTCCAATTAGGCTTTATATTATAAATCCTTCATCATCTCATCTTTTTGTTATAATTCCATTAATCTTTCAGAACTAAAAACCTGCAAGGTCCTTTAGCTGCTTGAGTTTTTCTTTTTCCATCTCGAATAGTGTCAGCTAACTGGACCTCAACTCCTCGATCTTTCTCTTTTGTTTTCCCTTCTTATTTTAAATAATGGCGATGGGATCTTGTCACCACACAGACGTGGAAAAATTCCAGGGGATTTTTCTTGTATCTCCTCAGGTCCCTGGTTTTCTTTTGGCTTTTCCACTACAGTGGGCATCGCTCCCATCTGCGATCCAGCTGTATTGCTTCCAAAAACAAAGTGCTCCTGGCATAGCCAATTTTTCCATCACTCCGACTATCATTTCCCAGCCTTATCTTACACTAATTCTCTCTCCATTTATTCCACAACTTACCACAGTCTCAGGCAATATTTCTAAGGGAGTGTGAATATTTTCATCTCTTACTGTGAAGATTGACTATCTCTCAATATTTTAAATTTTTACCTAGTCCCCCTGCTCTACCCGAGTAAACCTTACCCACACAGGTGAAGGCTTTGAAACAAGCCGGCGATACCTCACTATCCAGCCCGCCACTAGGTTGTGCACTCTCCTGCAGCTCCACGAATTCTGGAATTTCCTTCAATGCTTCAACTAATCCCACAGGTTTAGCCTCGTTAACTACATCCTCTTCCCCAGTGCCTCTCAAATCACTGTGACTGTGTGTCGTACCTTATTGCAGTGACAGCACCTGGAAGTCTTTCACCTCTTTTCCACCCTCTTGGGTTTATTTTTTCCACGTGGTAAACTGCTCCTAGTGTGACCTACTTCTTGTTTTTCATTGGGAAAGAGGGAAATCCTTCAACTTCAATCCCTCATGGAACGAAATTGATAGCGGATGCTCGGCTTCAATTTACGTACTAATGGTTATTCATTCACCATTTCTGTAGATCTTTTCACTGTTTTAACTTTCTGTTCCTCAACATCAATTCTCACCACTTCTGGCAATGAGTTTTAAAACTCCTCCAGCAGAATAATTAAAAGCATATGTCTTTTCTATATTTAATGCTCTCACTCATCCATAGAAGTTGCTCTGTTTAATTCTATCAGACTCGAAACAAGTCTGACCTGGTTCCTTTCTTACATTTCTGAACTGTTGTCTGTGTTTCTGGTGCCAATCCATTGGCACTCAAAATTGCCTATTCTACTTCTGGATATTCCCCTGACAGCTCCTCCAACAGTGCAGTAAATACCTCACTAGCTCTGCCTACCAACTTGGTCTGAATTAACAATACCCATATAGCCTCTGGTCAGTTCATCTGTTTAGCCAATTTCTTAAAGGAAATGAAAAAGGCTTCTGAGATAGTAGGAACTGCAAATGCTGGAGAATCTGAGATAACAAGGTATACAGCTGGATGAACACAGCAGGCCAAGCAGCGTCAGGGGACGAGGAAGGCTTCTACTTCTTTTTCATCAAATTTTGGTAATGTTTGGACATATTTGTAAAGGTCCCTACCAGGCTGTTAACCACAATGAGTTTCGTCATTATCACTTCTAACAACAGATATAAAAGGACAAGATAAAAGTCTTTTTGCTCAAGTTCCAACTTCATCTTTTCCAACTTCAACACTCTTTCCTTTTCTTTGTCCTGTAACTTCCGCCTTTTAAATTTACTTTATAAGGCCAATTATCTAATTTATAATTTATTTTTTTCTAACTCCACTGCACTTGATTGTTTCTCTGATATACCTAAATGTTTCGCTAACTCGGTCACAATTTCAGCCTTCTTATCCCTCATTGAACCCAATTCTAGCCTGTCTACTATTTCTAAGAGTGTCCTTTTTTTGTCTTTCTAAACTTTCCTTGCAAATTTGACAAGCATGTGCAACCCCCAAAACCTCTTTAGTAATGTTGAAAGCTATTTCCCCACTTTTGATTTAACCAACAAGCAGCTAAAATTGCTGTACGTTATGGCGAGTTGTCATTTTTGGTTTTCATCTGTATGGGTTTGTATATGGGATCCAACTTCCTATGAGAGATCAAAACCAGAAATGATGCTACTCACTGTAATGGACCAGAGAGTATAAATTCCAAGCAGAGTAGAATAACATCGCCTCATTGGAAGCTCAACTGATGATGTCACCTAGTATGGTGATGAAACATCTGAACAAGAACAAGCCAACTTGCTGAGCAAGTCAACAACCTCACCCACAACCAATGCTACGGATCTTTGCCAAAACTTTAAACAAGTTTCTCATGGATGCCGTTCAAATAAATATGTCCCACTCATTAAATTTGTTTTTAAAGTTAGTCTCTTGAAACTACAGCCAGGTTATGTGTCTTCCAGAATGCCATGCCTTCTCTATTGAATGCTCTGTCAGGAACATTTTCTCCATCAATTCTTCTGTCAAGGATATTAACTAGTTGTGCCGCAGGTAGCTTTGTTCTTCAGATGGTGCTTTCTCTGAGGCTTAGGAGAGACTGTGACTGCCAGAGATTCTCTCTCGAGTTGATGCCAGTTAACTTTGGCGGACGGCAGTTAACTCTCCTATCTTTGTCCAACTGCCCTCTCCTTTTATACCCTTGATGACACATCAATTTCTTACAATAGGATTGGCCCCATGTTGTCAAAACCATCAGATCTAAACTTAATTGGTTTTTGGTATCTAAGTGCTGGTTCAAATTGATTAGCTAACTTCAAAAGTATGTTTTGTTACCAAGACAACAAAGCTACTGCTTGGCCGACTAATTGTACAACCAATTGATACAAAGATTTCAAATCAGGTACTCTCCACATACTTGTAATTTCTAAGCTGCTCATAGACATCGCTTTTAAATCTAAGCACAGCAAAAACAAATAATCTTTTAACGGGGCTAAGCAATGCTTCCCCACGCACACAAACCCAGCATTTTATAAACGTCAAATTCTAACTTGCTGCCTCCTAATCCACAAGAACTCTACCCAACTTAACAATACAGGTTTATTTGAAAGCACAGCTTTTGCAGCACTGCTCCTTCATCAGGTGAAGTTGAGGAAAGTGGACAGGCATGGAATTTATAGGTGGAGAGACAACTACAAGATAATGCCAAGTACTTAGAAGTGTCAAAAAATTGTGCAAATGGTGTGGTGGAGTGTTGACAGGCTGAATATCTAGTTTTTGCAGGTGATCAAAAGTTCAATTGGTGTGAGTAAAAGTGTCATCAGTTGTATAGCAAGTTAAGCGATGACGTCTGACCCAATTAAGGTAGAGAAATGATGGCAAAAAAAAATCAAAAGAAAGATGGTGTTAGAGACAAACCAAATGGCTAGAATAACACAAAAAGTATGAGTCACATGCAAGGGTCTAACCAAGGTAACAAATAATCCAAAACTATACGAAATTAAGATAAAGAGATCATAAGTTAACAAGGTGATGGTGTTAGAAGAGAATAGTAAGGAAGATTTTTACAAAAACAACAGTATGGTGGAGGTCACATGTAGCGCGACATGGGCCCAAGATCATGAGTACGGAACTTGTCCATTCTGCATTGTTGTGGTCCTCGAGGGCCACCTTGGAAGACGTTTATCCAAAGAATATCGGAAGCGGAGTACCTGTGACCACTGAAGTGCTCCCCGACTGGGAAGGAACATTGTTGCCTGATGATTGTTGCGCAATGTCCATTCATCCATTTTCATGGCACCTGCACGGTCTCACCAAAACACCATGCTTTGGGGCATCCTTTCCTACAGCATATGAGATAGGCAACATTAGCCAAGTCACATGATACCAACCGTGTACGTGGTGGATGGTGTTCCCATGTGTAACGGCAGTGTCCATGTTGGTGATCTGGCATGTCTTGCAGAGATTGCCGTGGCAGGATTGTGGGGTGTTGCAGTCGGTGTACTCTTGAAGACTGGCTAGTTTGCTGCAAATGATGGCATGTTTGAGGTTTGTTGATTGTTTGAAGGCGAGAAGTGGAGGCATAAGGACGACCACAGCAAGGTGTTCTTTGTCACTGAGGAGACACCGAAAGCTGCGAAGAACATGGCATAGCTTCTCCACTCGAAAGGAAGGACCGGACGACAAAGGGTACTCTCAGTTATGTCCCATGTCTGTCTTCGAAGGATTTCACTATGGTTTCTCACTGTAGCATGTTGGAACTGGTGATCAGAGAGTTGGGCATCATATCCTGTTCTCACGAGGGCATCTTTCAGCGTCTGTAGGTGTTTGTCGCATTCTTCTTTGTCTACACAGATCCTGTATGGCTTATCCATAAGGGATGATTTCTTTTATGTGTTTAGGGTGGAAGCTAGAGAAGTGGAGCATCGTGAGGTTATCCATGGGCTTGCAGTAGAAAGTAGTATGGAGGTGCCCATCCTTGATGCAGATGCATATGCCAAGAATGAGACTGATTCTGAAGAGCAGTCCATGATGAGTCTGATGGTGGGATTAAACTTGTCGATATTGTCATGTAGTCTTTTCAGTAATTCCTCACTGTAATTGCCAGGGAAGAAAATGTTGACGTATCTGGTGTACAGCATTTAGTTAGAAGTCCTGCATAGCCAAGAAGTCTTGTCTGAACTTGTGCATGAAAACACTGGCATATTGGGATGCAAATCTGGTCCCTGTAGCTGTTCCGTGTGTCTGGACGAAGAGCTGGTTGTCGAAGGGAAAGACGTTATGGTCAAGAATGAAGTAGATGAATTGTAGGATGATGTCTAGAAATTGGCAGTTGTTGGTGTTGAGTGCTGAGGCTGTTGATGCAATGCCTTCGTTGTGGGGGATGTATGTACAGTACCAAAACATCCAAATGTGATGAGGAATGTTCCTGGTCTGTGCGTAAGAAGGCCACAGTATTGCAAATGAAGGTGGGGGTTCCATGTACAATGGGCTTCTGGATGCCCTCGACATAGCTAGTAAGGCTCACAGAATCCTGTTGCCTGATACAATAGTACAAAGCCAACATGCCCAGACATCCTATCTTCTGATATTTTTAATTACCTGGAATTTTCTTGCGATTATCTCTCCATCACCAAATTCTGTGTCTGTGTGTTTCCCTCCACTTCACCTGAAGAAGGAGCAGCACCCCAAAAGCTTCTGATTTCTGTTCGATTATGATCTGGTGTTGTGACTTCTGACTTCCTTCCTCAGTATCCAAAGGCCCAAACACACCTTGCAGCTTTCAAACAACACTTTACAAAAATATAGTCTACTGCATTTGCTGCTCATAATATGGTCTCCTCTACATTGGGGAAATAAAGCATAGATTGGGTGACCATATTACAAAAGGCTTGCATTCTGTTTGCAAAAAAAACTGAAGTTCCAGTGGCCTGCTGCTTCAATACACCATTGTTCCCTGGCCAACATCTCAGTCACAGGCTTGCTGCTATGCTCCAGCAAAACTTAGCATAAGCTAGAAAAACAGCATCTCATTTTCAGCTAGGGGACCCTGTAACCTTCCAGGCTCAATACAGAGTTCAATAACTTTATGGCTGGATCTCTTCCATATCCTTACTTCAATCCCCACACACCGGGCCTCATTATCACAGTCCACTACACGAAACCCATTGTTAGCCATTAACAGAGCTGAATAATAGCTAGTCATCCTCATAGCAAGATCGTTATTCACTCCTTTGTCTGACCAAGTGTCTTTGGGTTCTATCCCCACATTTCGTTCAATTATCACTCCCTCTCCTTCCCACCTATCTTCTGCATATAAACAAACACTTTCCTAGCTACAATCAGGTCTGAGAAGGGTCACTCTCCCTAACTGTTAACTTTGATTTGCTGCCCGATCTGCTGAGCTTTTCCAGCATTTTTATTTTTGTCTCTGATTTACAGTATCCGCAGTTCTTTTGGTTTTTATCAAAGATATTAAACATGTTCTTTTTAAGATGATTTGATGATGAACATTTTTATGGTTCCTAGCCTGACCACAAATTTTCAATATTCCTGCCATCCAAAACAAAATTATTTTCAAAATTCATTAGCCATGTTCTCAAAAACTAACACTGCCAATCCACCATCCAATCCTTAAAAGAATACTGAACCTCATGCTCGAGCAATCAGTCCAGAGGAACAATTCCACAATAATGCATTCAGAAATAGCTGTTCATTTACAAACTCGAGAGAAATGCCAGGTCTTCTTACAATAATCAATCCCACTAGCCTTTGTCACTCATTCATGAAATCTGCTGTTTATCCTCTCCCCCTCTACTACATCCAAGAGCTTTCCTTTTGAAGCATAAAGCTCATCTGGGTTCTACCCTCCATCAAACGAAGTGAAGTCAGAAGATGCATGTCAAAAAGATAGTACATTAATCAGGTTACTTTAATCTTCATGCAGATTGAGGAAGTCAAATTGGCTAAGGAAGACATGAGGAAGAATTCAGGACAATTTCCTAGAACAGTATGCTGTGGATACAACAGGAGTCAGACAATGTGTAATGAGGCCAATTTACTACATGACCAGAGTAAAAGACCCCCTCGGTAATAGAGAACATAGCATGGTAGAATTTAGTATTCAACTTGACGGGGAGGAGTCAGGAATAATCGTGCTAAGCTTTAATAACAAAAAAATGAGGCAGAGCTGGCTGGAGTGTACTGGGGAAGGAGTTCAGCAGCAAAACAGGTTAAAGATCAACAGCAGACGTTTTAAAAACACAGCTAATGGCTCACAGCCAAGATATATTCCAGTCTGGAAGAAGGATCTTAGAAAGGAAATAAACCAAACATGGTTAGCCAGGGAAGTTAAGGACAGCATCAGATTGAAATAAAAAGTAAATAGGACAAAGATTAGTGGTAAGCTAGAGAAGTGGGAGAGTTTTAACAATCAATAAAAGACAACTAAAAATAAAAGAGGGAGATGAGAAACTTTGAGGACAAACTTGCAAATAATACCAAGACAGACAAGGGCTTATTTTAGTATACAAGGAAGAGAAAAGCCAAAGTGAACACGGGTCCCTCAGAGAATGAGGTGGGGAAATAACAATGGAGGACCAGAAAATGGCAAAAGGAGTTAAATAAACATCATGCTTCAGCATCCCAAAGTTACTAAATATTCAAAGGCAAAACAACAGGAAATTAATGCAATAACACTAAAGAAAAAGTAGTAGGGAAACTAATAGGGCTAAAGAAGAATAAGTCCCTTGGAGCTGATGATCTTAAGACATTAAAAGTAGCACCTACAGATAGTGGATGCACCGGTGGTAATAAAAACTGAGAAATAGGAACATGATTGGGTCATTCAGCCCCTTGAGCCTGTTTCCCCAATTCGGTGTGATCACAGCTGATCTGACATTCGTCACGTCCAGTTTCCTGCCCTTTCCCCTATTCTCATACTGATCAAGAATCTTTCCATCTCAGCTTTAAATACACAAAGACTTTTTGCCACAGAGATCCTTGGGGGGAAAAGTTCCAACAACTGTTAACTCTCAAAAGAAATGCCTCCTCACCTCAGTCATAAATTGACACCCCTTAACCTGAGACTATGCCCTCTAATCTTGGACTCTTCTCATAAGGGGAATATCCTCTCAGCATTTACCCTGTAAAGACCCTTAAAAAATATTGTATTGTAAAAATGTTAGAGTCTATTATAAAGGATGCGATAACACTACATTTAGAAATGTATAACACAATCAAGCAGTCAGCATGGCTTCATCAAAAGGAAACCACGCCTGACAAATTCACTAGAATTCTTTAAGGAGGTAACAAGCAGGAAATATAAAGTGGAAGCAGAATGTTTTTGGATTTTCAGAAGGCATTTGATAAGGCCTCCTGGTGTGTATACCCACTGGCACTTTCAATTGGAAGGATAGATAACCTGATAAAAGGAAGCAGAGCAGATTGGGATGTCTGGTCAGTGCAGGAAAATTGGAACAAAGGACGCGTACGTGAATCGGAAAGGTTGAGCGGGAAATGAGCCAAATGCAGGCAAATGGGACTAATTCACTCGGGGTACCTGATCAGCCTGGACGAACTAGATCAAAGGGTCTGTTTCCATATTGAATAACTCTATGATTAAAAAGGCAGATAAGATTTTATTAGCTAAGGTACAGAGCTTATGCCGGAACTGCATCAAACATTGGTTTGGCCATAGCTAGAAAGTCCACATTATAGATGGGATGTGGTTGTGCCAGAGTGTGTGCAGAGGAGATTTACCAGGATGCTGCCTGGGCTGGAGAGTTTAGATATGAAATGGGATGGGATAGATTGGGGTTCCCTTCTTTAGAGACTTGGGGTGGGGTGGGGGCATGATGTGTAAGATGTGGGGCATACATAAGGTACGCAGAAAGAAACTTGTCCCCTAATGGAGAGATCAATGACTGCGAGTACAGATTTAAGGTAAATGGCGGGAGGTTCAGAAAGGACATGAGGCAATACTTTTTCACCAAGAGTGATGGGAATCTGGAACTTGCTGTCTGCAAAAACAAAAGTGGAGAGGCAGAAACCCTCATAACATGCAAGTCATATTCAGATGTGCAGTTGTGATGTCAAGGTATATGAGGCTGTAGGGCAAGTGCTGGAAATGCAATTAAAGTAGTTAGATGGTTGTTTTGGACCAGCGCATGGGATGTTATCCCATTAACATCTCATGGGATAACATCCCACACAGACTCGATGGGCCAAAGGGCTTTTTCTGTGCTGTACACCTCTACGACTATAACACAATCAAATGAAATGTTAACCATTTCTCTCTCCACAGATGCTGCCAATCATCCTCAGTATGTGCAGCATACTTTCTTTTATTTCTGATTTTCAGCATCCACAGCATTTTGCTTTTACCATAGAACTCCATGTGTCAAAAAGGGAAAAGTCACAGAAAAAGCACAATTCTACCCTACCAAAGTTCAAGCTTACAGTGTTTCCAGAAGAGTCTCAAAGGGATCAAGAATAGAAGCCACAGCTGGTTTTTCTTTCTTTTCCTGACAAGTGCTAAGCAAAATGTAATGCCATACCAAAGTTGAAATCAACTAACTCAAAAGAATTAGTATGTTTGTCAGACTCAACCATCACTGATGAATTACAAATCACTCCTCCCTCCAAATACCACTGTTCAAGAATTAGAATATATTTTTGACACCTGTCCATAGTAATCAGTGCAAGTTTTTCTGCATTACTGTAAGGCTACAGTTTTATGAATGCTTACATTGAAATTAAATTGTTACCGCAGACGTAATGCCCAAGGAAAATAGAATCTCAAAACAACTGCAGTAACATACAAAATTTCAATTTTCCGTAATAGAATTAGCAATCTCATTTTCTGTTTTGTTAAAAGCTATAAGAGTTTTAAAAACATTAGATTAGGAGAAAATAAAATCAAGACGCTTTAATTTTGGTAGGTAAAATATGATTATTTGCAAATAGTTATTTTCTAAACAAGTCAAGACATAAGCATACAAAATGCTTTGAAGAAAATTGCTTTTTTTGCCTTTATGCGTACCCTCAGATTAAGTCTTTAAAAAAAATAACAAGGCACTAATCAACTGTATACACCTATCTTATAGTCAGTGTTCCTCTTAGAAGTAGGTATAAAGTGAATAAGCTCTATTAAGTGTACAGTATTGTTTTACACTGTAATATTCAAATGAAATAATTCCCTTTAAAAATACTACATTCAAAGCCTTCATTTTTGAAAAATGGTAAAACATTGCTGACTTGGATTAACCATTTTAATCCAATTTAAGGACACAGACTTTGAAGGTTAAATAATTACACAACTTTTTCTCACATTGTAATTCTAAATTCAGCTAAAAGGCACATGAATGATTGTCACTTCAAGTTACACAGCTCAAATTCAATTTTCATTTTTCTACTATTCAATAGTCTGCTACCTCCCAAACCTACCTGATATTAAATTCAGCCCAATTTTAATAGGATTTACTGTACTAATCATAATAAATGGGCTAAACTGAAATTATCCTTGATAATATGGTATTAAAAACATGTTTTCAGGAGGTGTAATAGCACAGAATTAGAAATAAACTGCACTGACACAGCAAAAATTTATCACAGTTCCCAAAATACCTGCTGGCTATAAAGCAGTTCCCGAATCAGGCATACAGTTATGCCAGATTACTTTTGTTTTAAAACACCATTATAAATGCAGATTTTTCCCCAATGTATAAAAGCTTGAAACTCAAAGAGATAGAGTTAGAGATTTTGGCATTGCGCCTGTGGCATTGAGTAAAGGAAGGCGTGGCAGGAGTTTAAGGTGGGAGGAAACCTTTCCACCCATTCATACAAGTACTACACGGCTACATTAGCCTACATTACTTTTGCAGGCACCGCAGCCAAAAAGCAAGTCAGACCTACCTGTTGAGCATGTTAGCTGAAAGTTGCCATCTTCATTATCTGAAAAGGGCAGGCTGAACTGTACACTAGCAGATCCTAGCATAGGATCTTTGTCACTCAGCATGTTTCTTAAAGAACCTCCCAGGATGTCTGGTTCTGTGCCACAATCACAAACTTCACTTTCTAAGTCTGGCTCTAAAATCAGAGTGTCATCCAAGTGGTCGGTGGCTAGCAAAGGGTTAAATATATCAACAATATCCATGAAGACATCCACTCGGACTCCTGCACAGATAAAAAGCATGACATATTTCAGATATTAATTGAAGTGCATTCCTAGATCCTCTAACAGGGTTCAACATTTTCACTAAATTTATACTCAGTTGCAGATTTTCTTTACTAAAGTATGGCAAAACAAAAACTAGGATAACATGAATAATGCTAGTTTATAAAACTGATTTAGCAACCTTATGCGGGATTGAAGGATTTGTGAATAATCCAGTGATTGTCAGTCAGAAGCCAGCGAGTTAAATTCAAGCTTTTCCAGAAGTAGCTGCTCTTGATACGACTCTCCAAGTCAATTCCAACCCATTCTTTTCTCCCTTGGTTTAAATCAACCTATATTTCCTACTCAATCTAGATAATACTGCAACAGATCCCCAATCCGCGAACTGTTGTGTTAGCCAGAGACATTTTTGTCAACAATCTGCAATAGATAAAGTGGATACCCAGTGACTTTTTCCCAGGGCGGAAATGGCTATTATAAGGGGGCATAATTTTAAAGGTGATTGGAACAAGGTATAGGGGAGATGTCAGAGGTAGGTTCTTTACACAATAAAAGAGAGTGGTGGGCACGTGGAATGCGCTGCCGGCAGTGGTAGTAGAGTCAGATACATTAGAGACATTTAACCGATTTTTGGATAGACTCACCAATGATAGTATAACGTAGGGTATGCAGGGTAGTTTGATCTTGGTGGGATAATATATCGGCCCACGATGTTGTGCCAAAAGGGCTTGTAAATGTGCTATACTGTTTTCTGTTCTACATTAATACCAAATTTCTGTGGTGGGGTAGAAAACAAACCCACCTCCTGCGCTAAGTAAACTTGGTAGTGATCACTTAAATACGTATTACTTAAAAAAATAACAGGACAAGAACTAACAGACATGTCAACCAGCTCAAGGTTTTTTTCCAAACAAGAAATCGGGACAAGATGAGGAGTGCAGGGACAGTACTGCTTTGATTAACATAGCATCACTTCGTTAATGAAACAGTTCCCACTTAATCACCACCTAGTGACTTCTGTTTTTGTAATGAAAAACAGAAAAATCAAATGACATATAGCTCTCACAGCCTATCAATGTTTGACTGAACTCAGCATGAAAACTCCTCAGTAAATAATGGAAAATCAGGAACTTATAAAAAGGGAACAATTAGACATGAACCCATATCTGAACAATTTCAACAAAGTCAAAGCTGGTGAAAGATTGAAAAAAGAAGAAACTGGCATACATAAAACTTGCACTGTGCATGTCTGCAGTGGAACAAGTGCAGAGTTTGTATTAATGTATTTGCTATCATTGCCATTTTTCTTTAAACAAATGTGATAACTCAAATCTGAAAATTCAAGTGGAAAATATTAGTTAAAACATTAAAAATTAAAACTAACCATTACTGCTGGCAATAAGCTAAATCTTTTCCATATTCTAGCTGTAGCAATGCCACATCATTAATTACTTTGGGAAGTGGATAGAGACACCATAGTCTCAAATGGTACTCAATATTTCATGGAAGTACGTATGAAAGTTATTAAAATTTTATTACACCAATTGATAAATTAGGAAACCTGGTGAAAGGACATGAAAGAACTTAAAAATGACAAAAAGCAAATTACGTCTAATGCCTATCAGTTGTCACAGTAGTCCAAATTATTCAGGTCACTCAGTTTAGAACTATTCGCATTTAAAGTCCAAGTAAAACAGGCATTCATTCCAAAGCAGACTCCAAAATATACAACAATTCAGACAAAAGTAACTAACTTAATTTTCCTACTCCCCTAAAAGACTAGCAAGAATTCAGAAGTGGTTGAACAAGTAATTCAGTCCATTCTCATTAAGTTCAATCTATCCTGTTTTAATGCTAACATTTAGATCTATTAAATGCCCAATTCTTCAGGTTCAACAAAGTCAGATATTGTACAAATTTTAAGAAATCACAATTGAATGCTTCCAAGAAAAAAACACTCCTGGCTAAATATATCTTATGACAGTTCCCATCTAGCACTTTGATCAACACTCACTACAAATTTCACCCAGGAAAATTTCTGTTTCTTGCAATTCAAATTAATTTCACACGAGAAGAACCAGGTACTTTGCGCGTACTTACAGGTAGCAAACGTTCTTAATTTAATCATCCCTCATTTAAATAATTACTAATAAGAAAATTTGAAGAAAAAATTTCTTTGATGGGATGGTAGCATGGCTGCCAGGACCAGCATTTATTGCTTTTTGGAAAGTAATAGCAAAACACTTTGAACTGCTGCTGTAACACAGATACTAATTTTCCCAGGCAGTTTAGACTTGCAGTGCCATTTCAGGCAACAGTTAAGACTTAAGTCACATTGCTTTGGATCTGGAGGTACCTGAAAGTCAGACCAGGTAAGGACATTGAAAAACTAGATATTGTTTTACGACAATCCAACAGTTTTACAGTTACCATTTCAGAAACAAAGTTCAGCATTTCAACACTGGTTTCATAGCAGCTTAGTCATTAGACTTTCTACTGAAATTAGACCCACACCCTTCAAATGTGAATTGACATAGCTTTATAATAAAATGTGAGGCTGGATGAACACAGCAGGCCAAGCAGCATCTCCGGAGCACAAAAGCTGATGTTTCGGGCCTAGACCCTTCATCACAGTCTAGGTCTAGCCCGAAACGTCAGCTTTTGTGCTCCTGAGATGCTGCTTGGCCTGCTGTGTTCATCCAGCCTCACATTTTATTACCTTGGAATTCTCCAGCATCTGCAGTTCCCATTATCTCTGACATAGCTTTATACTCTGTTTAAAAAAGTCATGAATATTCCACTAGCACAACAGAGTCAATAAACTTCCAGCATAACAGGAATGACAAAAGTAAAAAATGTTTCATGTCCATTTGGAATTTTAAACCTCTGTTACCTTATAATCATCTTGAGCTTTTAAACCACAGCTTTACTCATTACCTATTAGCCACCATTAAGCATAGATAAATTGGAAGGTGAATTTGTAAAGACAAATTCATCTGATACTTCGTGCTCCTGTAATTGCAATGTTTGTATCATAGGATGGTCCACCACACCAACTACATCCACAATTCAAAATTAAATGCTGGATTCAGTACTAGAAGATTCGATGGCTACAGTCATAATAGTTGGGGTCACCACCTTGGAGTACACATTGTGTGCATAATGAATGTCTGCAAAAAGGCACACTAGATCAGCACAATCAAATAACCAGAAATGGAAAAGATTATGGTGAAAAGAACAAAGACAAGATTTTATTTTGAACTGGGGCTCTGATTTAGTAACTGAACAGAGTCATTGAGCTGTACAGCATGACCAACTTGTCCAAGCTGACCAGATACCCTAAATAAATCTGATCCCATTTGCCAGCATTTGGGCCATATCCCTCTAAATCCTTTCTATTCATATACCAATCCAGATGCCTTTTAAAATGTTGTAATTGTACCAGCCTCCACCACTTAGTCTGGCAGCTCATTTCACTCAAGCACCACTTGCCGCATGAAAAAGTAGCTCCTCAGGTCTCTTAAATCTTTTCCACCCTCACCTTAAACCTATGCTATCTAGTTTTGGATTTCCCCACCCCAGGGAAAAGGCCTTGGCTATTTACCCTATCCATGCTGCTCATGATTTTATAGACCTCTGTTTGTAGTTGATTGGCTTGCCGAGCTGGATCATTGTTTCGCAGACATTTCGTTACCATGCTGGGTGACATCATCAGTGCAGCCTCTGATGAAGCGCTGTTGTGTTTTCCCGCCTGTTATTTAAACTCTGGAGTTTGTTGAGCTGGATTACCTCACCTCACCGGTTTTCCTTTGCAGTGGAGTATATATGATGTTGAACTCTATGTTTGTTGATAGCTTTCTTCGTGGGGAACCACACTTCTAGGAATTCCTGTGCTTGTCTCTCCTTTTCTTGTCCCAGGATCTTAGTGCTGTCCCAGTCAAATTGGTGGTTCTCCTTATCCATATGGATAGAGGGGAGTGAGTATTGGTCATGTCTTTTTGTAGCCAACCGATGTCAGTATACCCTTGTTGTTAAGTTCCTTCCTGTTTGTCCGATGTAGTGTTTGTCACAGTCTCTGCAGAGAATCTTGTATAAGACATTGGTCCTGTCCATACTGGGTACTGGGTCTTTGGTTCGGGTGAACAGTTGTCATAGAGTTGATGTGGGTTTGTGTGCTATTCTGATGCCTCGTAGTTGTGAGAGTCTTGTGGTCAGTTCAGATGTGCACCTGATGTAAAAGTAGCGTGATGGGTGTGTTGGGGTGTGTAGTATTTTCCTGGTGTGGATGGTGTAATAGGCATCTTCTGACCCAGTTTTTCAGGTATCCATTGTCACTGAATACCTGGAAGAGGAATTCTTCTTCTTTTTGGTGCAGCTCTGTGCTTTATTTAATGAACTGTATCCCTTCCCAAGAAAGCTCGACCCCAAATAGACTCCACTGCAAAGGAAAGCCGGTGAAGTGAGGTAATCCAGCTCAACAAACTCCAGAGTTTAAATAACAGGTGGGAAAACACAACAGCACTTCATTAAGAGGCTGCACTGATGTTACCCAGCATGTAACGAAACATCTGTGAAACAACGAAACAACTCAGCGAGCTAACCAACTACAACATTCACAACCCGAAATCTACTCTAAAGCCTTTCACAATGCTTTGTAAGGTCACCCCTCAGCCCCTGACGCTCCAGGGAAAATAACCTCACCCTATTCAGCCACTCCCTTTAGATCAAATCCCCCAACTCTTAAAACATCCTTGTAATCTTTTCTGAACTCTTTCAAGTTTCACAACACCCTTCCTACAGGAGAGAGAAGTGCATGTAGTATTCCAAAAGACGCCTAACCAATGTCCTGTACAGCCCCAACAGGATTGCCCAACTCCTACACTCAGTGCCCTGACCAAAAAAGGCAAGCACACCAAACACCTTCTTCATTATACCAACAACCTGGGACTCCACTTGCAAGAAACTATGAGCTTGCACTCCAAGGCCTCCTTGTTCAGCAACACTCCCAGACGAGCATAAGAGGTCATCTTTCACTGCACAATCAAAAGCATGAGATTTATAATGATGTTTTCAGTGCTGAAGCTATTACAAGTTTTAAATATTACTATCCAAGATTTGACTGACAGATGACTGAAAGAAAACAGGGATTAGGGAGCAGTGAGTAGATGTGGTGTGGACCCTTAAGGGGTCAACAACCATGTTGGCTGGTTGGTCCAAATAGAAATTACAACCCAGAAATTGGCTAATTAAAAAACGTTAGAACCTTTTGACACCAGTTACAGAATTTGAAAAAAACTGTACAATAAATACCAATTTCCAATTTTCAATCACTACCCAGCTTCACATTGCTGCAAGACTAGTTTAACCAAGGCAATGCCAATGCATGTTCAAGACTAAGAATCAAGAACTTGTCAAAGACAATTTCTCCCATGAAGACTTTGCTGACTTGCCTGCAGTTGCACCTTTATCCTTTCATGCCTTACAGGCCAAGAGGCTTAGAAATCAAGTACAGAACGAAACTAATAGACCTTTATTCTGAACAACAGTTTTCAGAAATCAAAATAGATATATTTGCTCAAAGACTGACTGCTACTCTTAGCTTGCATTCATTCACAGAACAACCTAAATTAAAGAACAGATGTCTCCAAGCATTATGAACAGGTAGGGAAAAAAAAAGACAGGATACCAAATAAAGGAAAAAAAAATCCTGATCATTATTTTAGCTTCAAACTATGAATTTTGAACTGGCAATTTTTAAAATTTCTGTCTTGGGTTGAGTGTCACGGGCTAGGCCCACGTTTATTACCCAACCCTATTAACCCTCAAGGAGGTGGTGTTGAGCCACCTTCTTGAACTGCTGCTATCCATTTGAAGCAGATACACCTACAGCACTGTTAAGTGAATTCCAGGATTTTGATCTATCAGCAGTAATGTATAGTTTCAAACCAAGATGACATGCAAGCTCCGGGTGAAATTACAGTAGGTGATGTTCCCTCACATCTGTAGCCCTTGCCCTTCTAGACAATAGAAGTCAAGAGATTGGAAGGTGCTACTGAAGGAGAGTTGGTGACGTGCTACAGTGCATCTAGTATGGGATGCACAGTGTGTATGTCGGGATGGAGGGAGTAAGCATGATTGGAACTGCACTCATCCAGGCAAATGATGGGTATTCCATTACACTTGACATATGCCTCATAAACAGTAGACAGGCTTTGCCAAGTCAGGTCGTGAGTTACTTGCCTCTGAATTCCTAGCCACTGGCCTGCTCTTGTTGCCACATATTTCTATGGCTAGTCCAGTTAAATGTCTGGCCAATGATAATCTCCAGGATATTGAGAATGGGAGATTCAATGATGGTAACACCACTGATAATAAACATAATATGATTTGCACAGTATGGCAGTAATGTTACCTACAACTTATCAACTCAAGTACGAACGTTGTTGCACATGGACTAGATCACTTCTGTATCAGAGGGGTCAAAAATGGTACCAAACACTACTACACATAGCCATTTCTGAACTTATGAAGCAGATGAAAGCAGTTCTGATGAGGACAAGACTTTGAGGAACTCCTGCAGTAATATCCAGTGGCTGAAATGACTGATCTCCAAAAACATAACCATCTTCCATTACAGTAGATATGACTCCAATCAGTGAATATGGTTTCCCCAATTCTGAATAACTGCAGCTGTGCTCAGATCTGTTCAATGCCACACTGTCAAATGCTGCCTTGATGACGATGGGAGTCACCTCCCAAGTCCAGTTCTTTGGTCCATTTTTTGACCAAATCTGCAATCTGGTCAGAAATGGAGTGGGTCTGGCAGAACACAAACTGGGTACACAGTAAAAGTTGAGTTGCTGTGTATTAACTGTATGGTGGCAATGTCAACATGTTTCAATACTTTGATAAAGACCAATGAGTACAATGTTAGCATCGTAATTGATCAGGTTATAACTATCCTGCTTTTTGGTAAAGAGGCCTTACTTGGACAATTTTCCACATGGTCAACCAAATATTGCCCATCAGTTGGTATTGCTACTAACCAGCATGGAAGTGCAAGAAGGGGGAGACAAGGACCAGTCAATTACATCTATTGAAACAGGGTGAATTCTTGGAAAGGGATACTGTTCATTAATTAAAGCTCATAGAGTCAGTGAGTAATAAACTCCAGGACAAAGTAGCAGAACATGGGTAAAATAATGCGAGAGACATCTTGTTGAGCAAAATATGCACTCTTACATTTGAAAATTGAAAATGAATCATTCAAGCTAACAGTGCTGAGATCAATGCAGCAACACCATTAACGGAAACTGATCCTGATGTTGGAAATGCTCGATCACTACATACCCCATTACCAGGATAGCATCAACAGAAGGATACTAGCGACTGCTTTGATTTGCACTAATTGCATTCTTGCCACATTCTAAAGGAGGGTACTGGACCAAAATGTTAACTCTGCTTTCTCGCCACAGATGCTTCCAGACCTGCTGAGCTTCTCTAGCAATTTCTGTTCTGCGTGCTTCAGATCTCTAGCGCCCGCAGTTCTTTGTTTCATAGCAATGCAGTCTGTTCATCACAGCTAATACTCTGCAATATGCCTCTTCTATATAAAAACATCGTCAATGTTATGCACTATCGTCACACACACACACTTTCTGTTCTACCAAAAATCAATGGGCATCTCAAATTGAAGAGACATTTTCCTAACAGCTAAAGGAAAACCCAAAACGCCAAAAGAAGTAATGTAACCTTTAAAGAAAGGGATAAATTGAGATATAAGGTTATAGCACCAGACATCATAAGATATTTTTCTGTATAGCAGCCTCTGCATTGACAAGATGTCTAAGTCAAAAGAGTGAAGGAGAGGAACATTAACCCAAGGAGATAAAATATAGGCATCTTAACCACTGGATCTCAACAGTTTTGCATACAATACTGATCAAATTTTGATATTCTGACCTCAACACTTTGCCTTGTAGTTCAACACTGGTTGAGTTCAGCTATCGTTTCTGAAACAAGAGGAATGAAACAAACATAACCTTTTTCTCCAAAACAAAAAGTGAATCTTAAAAAGGGAAATTCAAGGGAAAGTAGTTAATAATATAAAACGGCAAAATGTTTTTAAAAAAGCTAAAATTAAGCGCACTAAAAAGGTAGCAAAAAAGCCCTGCAGAATAGACAAGAGGCAGCACAATTCTCAATGGAAATGCAACTTAACAGTCGACACTTAACATTTATATAATGCAGTGTCAACATAGCACTACATAGGTGTGTAGCACTGGCTCATTTGCAATGGATTATTTCTGTAACAGCACTTTTTTTAAATTCTCTCTCGGAAGGCAATCGGATCTTATTCAATCACAGTCAAACATCAGTGAGAAAATTTCTCATTCCGAGATCAAAGCAAAAAATGGCACAAACCCTAACCTGACTTAAATTACTTTGTAAATTCTGTGCATCGTGAAAAACAAGCTACGGTATACTTTTTAGGGGTCGACTCACCAGAGAGCAGCTGTCAGGCAGATTTGAAGTTTTCTGGACTGCTCTCACCATGACTGAAGTCACCAAAAGGGCAGAGTGACTCTACCTCCGAAACAGGAGGCCTGGGTTTACTTCTCACTTGCACCGGGGGCTTGTTTTAGCATTCTCTTGCAACAAATTAGAAAATAGCAAGATCAACAAACTGGCCCAGAAAGAGATATGCTGGAATGTACCCAAAAATGGCACATAATTTATTTTTAAGTTCAGTACATGTGTTTTTTTTCTGTAATGGGGATTTTAGTTTGTAAATTTTGTTAATTATGCTTAAGAGTTGGCCAAAAGAAAAGCTTACTTTTGTTTTATCACTGAAACAAGTGTTACTTCATTCTTTCAAAATACTCTTACCACAGAAGTAGTAGGATTAGACCACAGCAGTTATCCTAATTAAACCTTTGGCCATTAAACATTTGTTCTGCATTACTCAAAAAAATCTCATGCAATCCTAATAACTGAATAGGTGTGTTAGAAAATGGTTCATTTTTTTAATCCCCAAGGGATCCAAGAGGCTCAAAACATGTATTAAAGACAGCACAACATTAGCAGTGGACAGAAATATTAAAGTGCCGAAAACTACGATATTTTTTCTGCTTGCGTCCGAGTAATTTAAAAATCAAATTCTCTTAAAACTTTACTTAGCTTTCTGGGTTACTAATGCTGCGCAATATTTTAAATTGAAAGAACTGACTGCTCTAAAATTATTCAGCCAGATGAGGTATACCAAAGATGTCTCTAAAATGTTTGGTCATACATCAGCCACGGTCGCATTTAAAAAGGTGGTTTGAGGTGCTAAATGGTCTACTCATTTCTAAGCTAGCATAATTTAAGTAGAGTGGCTGATGGCAACAGAGGAACATTACGACTATTCATGACAATTCCAGGAGTAAGCTCTTTAGAATTGATTTAGAATGTGATCATTTAACCTGGTCCCATCCCAAAATAACAAAATGGATGTCTGTCGCAGTTTAGCCCTCAAGGATCCCAAATAAAACATGCTGGTGCTGAATATGAACCCATATTTTTAATCCAAATGAACAAGGCGAAGAACTAAAAGCAGACCAGAAGGTAAAGTTGAGGAAATGTGAAATCAGCAACCGCTGAGTAAGTGAGGTAATATATTTGTGTGGTTGCGTTACCTGAAACACGACTCGGGTAGTCTCTCCCACCCATCCTCCTCCTCGAACCAAAAAAAAACAGGTTCTGTGTGCCAGATTGGTGAGGTAACTAGTTTATTTTTTATTCTTTATTTTTCAACAGTCTCTTTGGGAATTTAGAATAACGGGAATGGAGGTCAGGGCAGTTGAATGTTCCACCTGCAGAATGTGGGAGGTAAGGGTCACCACTAGTGTCCATGCTGACTACATCTGCAGCAAGTGCACCCAACTCCAGCTCCTCGAAAACCACTTTAGGGAACTGGAGCTGGAGCTGGATGAACTTCAGATCATTTGGGAGGCAGAGGGAGTTATTGAGAGGAGTTACAGGGAGGTAGTCACTCCTCAGGTACAAGAAAAAGGCAGATGGGTTACAGTCAGGGGCCGGAAAGGGAACTGGCAGGCAGTGCAGGGATCCCCTGTGGTCATTCCCCTCAACAATAAGTATGCCGTTTTGGATACTATTGGTGGGGGAGGCGGGGGGGAGACTTACCAGGGGAAAGCAGTAGGGCACAAGTCTCTGGCACAGAGTCTGTCCCTGCTGCTCAGAAGGGAAGGGGGAAGAGGAGCAGAGCAGCAGTCATTGGGGGCTCCATAGTTACGGGGACAGATAGGAGATTCTGGGGGGACAAGAGAGACTCACGGTTGGTGTGTTGCCTCCAAGGTGCCAGGGTTCGTGGTGTCTCTGATCGTGTTTTTGGGATCCTTAAGGGGGAGGGGGAGCAGCCCCAAGTCGTGGTCCACATAGGCACCAACGACATAGGTAGGAAGAGAGATGGGGATTTAAGGCAGAAATTCAGGGAGCTAGGATGGAAGCTTAGAGCTAGGACAAACAGAGTTGTTGTCTCTGGTTTGCTGCCCATGCCACGTGCTAGTGAGGCGAGGAATAGGGAGAGAGGGAGGTTGAAAATGCGGCTACAGGGATGGTGCAGGAGGAAAGGTTTTGGATTCTTGGATAATTGGGGCTCTTTCTGGGGTAGATGGGACTCTACAAGCAGGATGGTCTTCACCTGAACCAAAGGGGTACCAATATCCTGGGGGAGAAATTCGCTAAGGCTCTTCGGGTGGGTTTAAACTAATTCAGCAAAGGGATGGGAACCAAAATTGTAGTTCGAGTATAGAAAAGGTTGAGAGTAGGGATGTCCGAAATAAAGTTTCAGGGACGCAAGATGGCACCGGCAAGCAAGAAGTTGGTTTGAAGTGTGTCTACTTCAACGCCAGGAGCGTCCGGAATAAGGTGGGTGA
The DNA here is from genome assembly GCF_030684315.1 of Stegostoma tigrinum. Lineage (NCBI taxonomy): Eukaryota > Metazoa > Chordata > Chondrichthyes > Orectolobiformes > Stegostomatidae > Stegostoma > Stegostoma tigrinum. The sequence continues at coordinate 90,348,303 of NC_081357.1, forward strand.
ACTTGCAGCATGGGTTAGTACCTGGGACTTCAATGTTGTAGCCATTTCGGAGACATGGATAGAGCAGGGACAGGAATGGTTGTTGCAGGTTCTGGGATTTAGACGTTTCAGTAACAACAGAGATGGTAAAAGAGGGGGAGGTGTGGCATTGTTGGCCAAGGACAGTATTACAGTTGCAGAAAGGATGTTTGGGGACTCGTCAACTGAGGTAGTATGGGCTGAGGTTAGAAACAGGAATGGAGAGGTCACCCTGTTGGGAGTTTTCTATCGGCCTCCGAATAGTTCCAGATATGTAGAGGAAAGGATAGCAAAGATGATTCTTGATAGGAGTGAGAGAGACAGGGTAGTTGTCATGGGGGACTTCAACTTTCCAAATATTGACTGGGAGCACTATAGTTCGAGTATTATAGATGGATCAGTTTTTGTCCAGTGTGTGCAGTAGGGCTTCCTGACACAGTATGTAGACAGGCCAACAAGGGGCAAAGCCACATTAGATTTGGTACTGGGTAATGAGCCCAGCCGGCCAGGTGTAAGATTTGGAAGTAGGTGAGCACTTTGGTGATAGTGATCACAATTCTGTTAGGTTTACTTTAGTGATGGAAAGAGATAGGTGTATACCACTGGGCAAGAGTTATAGCTGGGGGAAAGGCATTTACGATCAGATTAGGCAAGATTTAGGGAGCATAGCATGGTGAAGGAAATTGCAGGGGATGGGCAGAATTGGAAATGTGGAGCTTATTCAAGGAAAAGCTCCTGCGTGTCCTAGATAAGTATGTACCTGTCAGGCAGGGAGGAAGCTGTAGAGCGCGGGAGCCGTGGTTTATGAAGCAAGTGGAATCTCTGGTCAAGAGGAAAAAGGCAGCTTATGTTAGGATGAGATGTGAAGGCTCAGTTAGGGCACTTGAGGGTTACAAGGTAGCCAGGAAAGACCTAAAAAGAGCGCTCAGAAGAGCCAGGAGACATGAGAAGTTGTTGGCAGATAGGATCAGGGTAAACCCTAAGGCTTTCTATAGGTGTTTAAGGAATAAAAAGAATGATGACAGTAAGAATAGGGCCAATCAAGGATAGTAGTGAGAAGTTGTGTGTGGAGTCAGAGGAGATAGGGGGAAGCACTAAATGAATATTTTTCGACAGTATTCACTCTAGAAAACGACAATGTTGTCGAGGAGAATACTGAGATACAGGCTACTAGACTAGGTGGGATTGAGGTTCACAAGGAAGAGGTATTAGAAATCCTACAGAGTGTGAAGATAGATAAGTCCCCTGGGCCGGATGGGATTTATTCTAGGATCCTCTGGGAGGAGATTGCCGAGACTTTGGCATTGATCTTTAACTCGTCATTGTCTACTGGAATAGTGCCAGATGACTGGAGGATAGCAAATGTGGTTCCCCTGTTCAAGAAGGGGACTAGAGACAACCCTGATAATTATAGACCAGTGAACCTTACCTCAGTTGTTGGTAAAGTGTTAGAAAAGGTTAGAAGGGATAGGATTTATAATCATCTAGAAAAGAATAATTTGATTAGGGATAGTCAGCACGGTTTTGTGAAGAGTAGGTCGTGCCTCACAAACCTTATTGAGTTCTTTGAGAAGGTGACCAAACAGATAGATGAGTGTAAACCGGTTGATGTGGTATATATGGATTTCAGCAAGGCTTTCAATAAGGGTCCCTACAGTAGGCTATTGTACAAAATGCAGAGGAATGGGATTGTGGGAGATATAGCAGTTTGGATCAGAAATTGGCTTGCTGAAAGAAGACAGAGGGTGATAGTTGATGGGAAAATGTTCATCCTAGAGTCCAGTTACTAGTGGTGTACCGCAAGGGTCGGTGTTGGGTCCACTGCTGTTCGTCATTTTTATAAACGACCTGGATGAGGGCGTAGAAGGATGGGTTAGTAAATTTGCAGACGACACTAAGGTGAGTAGAGTTGTGACGAAGGATGTTGTAGGTTACAGAGAGACATAGCTAAGGTGCAGAGCTGGGCTGAGAGGTGGCAAATGGAGTTAAATGCAGACAACTGTGAGGTGATGCACTTTGGTAGGAGTAACCAGAAGGCAAAGTACAGGGCTAGTGGTAAGATTTTTCGTAGTGTAGATGAAAAGAGAGATTTCGGTGTCTACGTACACAGATCCTTGAAAGTTGCCACCCAGGTTGACAGGGCTGTTAAGAAGGCATACAGCGTTTTAGCTTTTATTAATAGAGGGATCGAGTTCCGGAACCAAGAGGTTATGCTGCAGCTGTACAAAACTCTGATGCGGCCGCACTTGGAGTATTGCGTACAGTTCTGGTCACTGCATTATAAGAAGGATGCGGAAGCTTTGGAAAGGGTGCAGAGGAGATTTACTAGGATGTTGCCTGGTATGGAAGGAAGGTCTTACGAGGAAAGGCTGAGGAACTTGAGGCTGTTTTCATGAGAGAGAAGGTTGAGAGGTGACTTAATTGAGACATATAAGATAATCAGAGAGTTAGATAGGGTGGATAGGGAGAGCCTTTTTCCCAGGATGGCGACGGCGAGCACGAGGGGGCATAGCTTTAAATTGAGGGATGAAAGATATAGGACAGATGTCAGAGGTAGTTTCTTTACTCAGGGAGTAGTAAGGATATGGAATGCTTTGCCTGAAACGGTAGTAGATTCGCCAACTTTAGGTACATTTAAGTCGTCATTGGACAAGCATACAGACGTACATGGAATAGTGTAGGTTAGATGGGCTTCAGATTGGTATGGCAGGTCGGCACAACATCGAGGGCCAAAGGGCCTGTACTGTGCTGTAGTGTTCTATGTTCTATATGATCAGTCTAATTCTCATCCAAGAATGTTATTTGCAAACTATCAGATGGACCAATGGACCAAGATGTCGCAGATCGTGTTTAATTTAGATAACTTTTGCCAAGAGAAAATCAGGGCAGGACTATAGTTAATGGTAGGGCCATGGAGAGTGCTGTTGAACAGAAGGACGTAGGGATGCAAGTTCTTAATTCCTTGAAAGTGGCATCGCAGGTAGACAGGGTGGTGAAAGTGGCAATTGGCACTCTTGCCTTCATTGGTCAGAGCATTGAGTAAAGGAGTTGGGACGCTGTGCTGTAGCTGTACAAGACATTGGTGAGGCTACTATTACAATACTGCATGCCCTGATATAGGACGGATGTCGTTACACTAGAAAGGGCACCGCTGGCACTGAAGGGTTTGAGTTAAACGGGGAGGCAGGATAGACTGGGACCCTTCTCCCCCTAAAGCATCGCAGGCCGAGGAGTGACCTTATAGAAGTTGATAAAATCATGAGGGGCATAGATAAGGTGAATAGCCAAGGCCTTTTTCCAAGGGGAGGGAGTAGAAAACTAAAGGGCATAGGTTTACTATGAAAGGGGAAAGCACTTTTTTTTAAAAACAGAGAACTGCATGAATGGAATAAGCTTCCAGAGGAAGCATTGGAGGAAGGTACAATTATAACATTTAAAAGACACTGAACAGGTACGTGAATAAAAAAGATTTACAGGGATATTGGCCAAATGCAGGCAAAAAGGGATTACTTCAGTTTAAGATACCTCGTCAGCATGATGAGTGCAACTGAAGGGTCAGTTTTTGTGCTGCATGACTATAACTAGCTTAATCTGCAACACTGACTTTTAATCCCCTGCCTGATCTTCGTCTTGCTAAATAAAACTCTTAAAAATTCTCAACAACTACAATGCGGCATTAAGTATATAAGGCAACACCACTCTACACAGTGAGGTTTAATGGCAAATTTTTAGCCATGGTTATATGAGAAATAGAGAAAGTCAATAAAAACAGCTTCTACATACTTCTATTAGCTATAACTAATAGTTTATCATACTTGGTTTGTAGTTCCACGTTCTTGCGATTCTTGCATATTATCTTTACTTTATCAAGGAACAGGAGAATGTGACGCCAAAAAGTTGCAACCCATAAGGTACCAGATCCAGATACAACAGCACAAACTTGGTACAACTGTAAGCATTTGAACAATAAAAGCCAACATATGAAATATGTATACTGTGTCTGGAGTCCATTTATTGCCAGAAATTATAACCACAGAGGTTTAAATATAAGTATGAACCATTAAAGCTAAACATTTCCTGAACACAGCCAACAGAACTCCAGTGCTCCCATTATCAAACTTATTCTATTATTTGATCGCACAATAAAACATTATAACATTGTGCTTTCATTTGAAGATCGTGGGCTAAACGATTTCAAATAAAATACAATTGCTTCTCATCAGAGGCTGTTCAATAACAATAATGCTCAACTCCACTAATCAACCTTGATAAAATGTCTCTGCACAAAGGTGTGTCATTTCTTTTAGCTCATCAACATGATAACCACAAAACATGCCAGAATCCAAGAACAGACTGAATTGTACATTTAAAATATGCTTAGGTCTTAATTAGTGGAACAATGCTAGAATGCATTTATTTTTCTTTAGTATTTAATAATTGTAATATACAAACAAATAATTATGCATTTCTTTCAAGAAAATCCACAAAATTATTTTGCGCCCCTCTCTTTTTGGTGATGGATCAATCACTGCAGAACCTTCCAATTAGGAACAAGAGCAGGTCATTAAACCCTTCAAACGTCTACTATTCAAAAAGATCATGATTTATTGGATTACTCCACAACTTACTTGCAAACTTTCAACCTCATTTACAAAACATTTATCTAACTCTCATAATATCAAAAGACTGTTTCCATCACCAATAGAGGAAAAGTTCCAAAAAGACTCCCAGTCTTCAGAGAAAATAAAATTCTCCTCACTTTCCTTAAAATGGAAATAAACTACTTCCACTGGTTGGAGATTCTAGAACTAGGGAGCATAATCTAAAAATTAGAGCTAGATTATTAGGGAGAGATGTTACAAAGTAGTTTTACACAATTAGTGACCAAGGTTTGGAACTCTCTTCCACGAATGACAGTTAATGTTGAATCAGTCATTAGATTTAAATCTGAGATGCATACATGTTTGTTAAGCAAAGATATTAAGACACTGGCATCAAATAGCACCAGTATATCAAATGCCACATCTATTAACTACCACAACCACCACACTCATCCCCGCCCACATACCCTCCCCCCCAACACATACAGACACACACACAGACACACACACGTTATTCATTGCTTAAGTTCACACACATGCTTAAACAGATTTGGCTTTACATGGTGCAGCTGTGAACAGATTGGTACATTGCAAGCGACACTAATTATCAGCAGACACTGTAGCTTGGAGTAATTGCAGGAATCAAATGAAAACAGGCTTCAATGCAAGCCTCAGTTAGTTGCAGAATAAAGTCTATCCGTCTTTAACACTTCACTGTAAACACTAAGGGGAAACTGTCTCAATCTTCAAGCAGAGATTCCAAGAACTGCAGATGCTGAAGTCAGAAATAACAAAGTGTGGAGCTGGAGGACCACAGCAGGTCAGGCAGCGGAGGTGCAATTAAGTTGGTGTTGAGAGTTGGGACCCTTCTTCAGAAATTTGTCAACTTTCCTGCTCCTCTGATGCTTCCTGGCCTGCTGTGTTTCTCCAGCTCCATGCTTTTTACCTCAATCTTCAACGCATTGTTTTGGAATCACCTCAGGCTGAAAACATTAGTAGATTGTAAAATTGCAGAGATGCAGTGCGGGGACAAGGGGGTGCCAGGACACGAGCCAGTACACTATTCCAGTTGGTAGGGTGGTGAGATGTCAGGTAACGAGTTTCACTGTATATTTGATTGCAGTGAAAAATACACAAAAACATAAATAAATAAATAACACAATGTCACAATAGTGATGAGATACATTCTATCCATTTTCAAATTCCATTCATCTGATTTTAATAGCTGGCAAGCTGGGCCTCCATGGACTAAAACTGATTTAACAATATAAACAATGGACACAACAATCCAGCTGACTATACAGGTTTGAAACAACACAGAATGAAGAAAAATGTCTGAACTGAAATTAACAATTTTTAATCAAAAGACAACACAAACTAGTCAGGTGCGAAGAAACCCTGGTCTGCTACTGTTAATTATAACTAAAAATCTCAAAAGAACTGCAAATGCTGTAAATCAGAATAAAAACAGAAGTTGCTGGAAAAGCTCAGCAGGCCTGGCAGCATCTGTGACGAGAAATCAGAGTTAAACATTTTAGGTCTGGCAATCCGAGAAAGGGTCACCAGGCCCAAAGTATTAACTGATTTCTCTTCACAGTTGCTGCCAGATCTGCTGAGCTTTTCCAGCAGCTTCTGTTTTAGTTTGTTATTTACAATTGTTTGATCGGCTTTACATATTAGAGACAAAATCACATATAATTGTAAAGTTTGGATGACAAGCCAGCTGTATTTTAAGAAACTACTTGTGGCAGAACTTGGGTTAGAGGCTAAATGAACTGGAAAATGTGTCTACCACTGCTTCTCAGGAGGAAAAAGTGCCCAGAAACAGAACTATTTACAAAGAAACAACAGAACAGAGGGCTCAAACTGGAACTGAAATATTTCTGACTGTCAAAAACAGAAGACAATCAAACAAGTATCAGAGATAATGGGAGCTGCAGATGCTGGAGAATTCCAAGATAATAAAATGTGAGGCTGGATGAACACAGCAGGCCAAGCAGCATCTCAGGAGCACAAAAGCTGACGTTTTGGGCCTAGACCCTTCATCTCTGATCAGAGATGAAGGGTCTAGGCCCAAAACGTCAGCTTTTGTGCTCCTGAGATGCTGCTTGGCCTGCTGTGTTCATCCAGCCTCACATTTTATTATCAGACAATCAAACAACTATAGTCTCAGATTAAAATAAGTGCCAAGAACATCTGAAGGATTTTAAACAGTGCCCTCCTTTACATTTATGAACTAAGGATTAAAACAGCTTCCGTTCTTAACATCCTTAGTTGGCCATATACACTGAATTCTTTTTAGCACACAGCTAACCACATTTCAATTAAAAAACAGTACTAGCTCAAATTAAGCAAACAATCATAAGATTATCTCGGGGAAAAACAGAAGAATTTCATTACTTGCTAATCTCAAGGAAAGTAATAAAACACAATATCAAAATACATACACTAGTACAGGGATATAGTTTAAAGAAAAATAATTAGAACTTCAAACTTCTCAGTTCTGATGAGAGGTTTTAACCTGACAACATGGTAATTTAATCCTCACTAGTACCTAAGAATTTTGCTACAACTGAGTTCTAAATGACTGAATTTTTTTTTCAGATTTGCTTTAAATCAACAGGTGGGCTGTGTGGTGTGATTGAGAGAAGGAATGGAAGGCAGAGAAAGAGAAAAGGAAAAGAAAACAGAGAGCTGTTATGGAATGTACAACCAGGAAGTGCAGTGAAGGCACATTAAATTGAGGCATTCAAGAGTGCACTGTTTAAATATTTATGCAATGTGCAGGGGTCAGAAGAAAAAGGCATGAATTTGGCACTAGATGACATGTTCAGATATCCAGTAAATGCACCAAATTACCTCCTTCTGCACCTCAACAATTCTGTGATTTTGGCTTAATAAAGGAAGCCAAAGATAAATTGAAAAAGGAAAGCAACTAGAAAACAAGAGAAAAGGTAGGGAGAGAGCAAAAGAAGGCTAGAGTGAGAGAAATGGGAGAAACAGAGAAAATGAAAACAATGTAGTTACTGAAATACAGATCTTTTGCATATTCCCAAGTCTAACTCTATTTTCCATCAAGATAGAAAACTGTAGGGATTCCTTTCACATCCAATATATGCAATTTCCCATACAAGCATAAAACAATAGGTAGCATAAATTTCTTGATCCCAATCCAAATTGACTATTTTCAATGTCTGGATAATAATCATTTGTTTCAGTTCATCAGATAATTTTGTTCATTCCACATTGACACAAATTCAAGAAATCAATGGTCAGATGGCTGCTGCAGCCACTTTTAGGTCAATTTATCTTCCTCTTTAAACCATTATGGATCAGAGTCGTCAGGTATTAAAATCAGATGATCAAAGTTGAAATTGATAGTCCATGTTTAGCCACTATGTTGACAAAATGCAAGTGACAATACATCTTCAGAAGTTTCTCATGATCAGCAGATCATGAAATTGTTCTTTCTTACAAGAAAATCTGGCAACTGGCTCGTTTTTTTTTATTTCTGAAGAAAGAGTTATACACATCTTAATTGGAACGGTATAGCTTTGTGCTAAAAAGAACAAATCCTTGCTGTGGCCAACCACTGACCAGAGGGAAGCTGATTCTCCCTTCCTTGACTGATGGTAACAGAAATTAATGGGTTTAATCTAAGTGTCATTACCAAGACACAGTTACAGCATGCCAATGGTAAGAATTTAAATATTCCAAGGGGAAAACATGTGAAAAGGTGGCAAAAACTCCGATAATGAAGAATGGAGAAAAAAGCAAGGATAAAGGATTTCACTTCTGAAAATCAAGCAGTAGAACAAATATCTGTCGTGATAAAAAACTGATGGGTTAAAGATAATTCCAAGAGTCTTTTAGAAACTCAATTTCAGCTTAAAAAACGTCAGAAAAAGGAATGGCACGTGTAATTGGAGAGGGGGGATCACAGACTGAGCAAACCAAATTTACAGTAAAACACCAGTAGACAAGTTTGCGGAATACATTCAGGATAATGTCTACATTAGCAAGCTAAGAAACCTGTTGTGAACAAGTTATTCTCGCTCTCAAGTATTGTGCAATGAGGCACAGTCAATTAACAACTTTATATTAAAACAGCCTTGCAGAATGAGCAATAACATAACAGAATTTCCACTCAAGCTTCATAATGTAACTTTGGCCTTCACACAGTCAATCTTAAATCTCAACAAATAAAAACAGTACACATCAGATGGCCGAGCTGGGTGAGAGAGACTGTGAAACTAGAATGGTACATAAACAATGGCAATGACTTTTAAAAGTTAAAAGAATCTGTTGTAAATACACTTTCAGAAATTAACAAATTCCTCAAGAAAAGCAATCAAACAAACACTAAGGAGTCAAACATTAATATTAAACTCAAGGAATGTTGTAACGCGTAGCAAGTCCAACAGTTGAAAGGGTTTTAGAATTCAAAGGATTACCAAGAAAAATAAAATGAATATATCTTGCAAAAGACAAAGCAAATTGCGAAAGTTCTTCTAAGTACATACAAAGCAAGAAATTAGCTAAAGCAACTTTGGCACAATGGAAGAAGCAGCAGGGGAAATTACACATGGAAAATAAAAGAAATGCAGAGGCATGTCACCAAGCTAGGAGAACATAAAATCTACAAATTGAGGGGAGCACAAGATACTGAGAAGGAGTTTTTAAAAAATCAGTTTAGTAGAGAAAACACTCAAAAAATTAAGGAGACAAAAGACTAACAAGTCATCTGAACTTACACCACAAGATTTGAAAAGGAGCTGCAACAGATATAGTGGATGCGTGTGTTTTGGGCATCTAAAATTCTCTAGATGATGTTAGTCTGCATACGATTGAAACTAGCTAGCATAACCTGCCGCTCAACAAAAAGATAGAGAAAAGTCAAAGCTGTAGACCAGTCCAATTAGACTGAGAGTGAGGAAAACATTACATATCTAATTAGGGATGCAGTGACAAGGCCCTTAGACAATTGTACAGAGATAACAAAGCATAGAGCTGGATGAACACAGCAGGCCAAGCAGCAGAGGAGCAGGAAAGCTGACATATCAAGTCTGGATCCTTCTTCAGAAGAAGTTCCCACTATCCCTAGAAAATTATACAGTTGGGCAGAATCACTATGGATTTATTAAAAAGGGAAATTGCATTTGACAAATCTACAGTGGATTTTTTTTTCTGAGGTTAAACTAACAAGATGTAATAAGAGGAAACCAGAGGGTATAGTTAGTATTTCTGAATTCTCATAAAAGCATTTGAATAAGGTACTACACAAGAAGCTGTTGTGCAAAATTAGATCAGGGTCTGTGGGATCAGATTGAAGTTTGATTAAGAGGCATAAAGCAAAGAAGGGACAAACAGGTTATATTCAGCTTAATGAGCTGCAATTCATGAAATACAGGTTGGATTCCCTGATCTGAAAACTTTGGGATGTGACATAATGGTGAGTATGTTACACATAACAGATGCAACTTAATGCTGAGTAGTGTATCAATTTCAGTACGAAAAATAGGAAAGTAGAATAATATTTTTAAATTCAAGACTACAAAGATTTGAAATTCAGAAGGACCTAAATAATCCTTTACTCAGAGATAATAGGAACTGCAGGTGCTGGAGAATCTGAGATAACAAGGTGTAGAGCTGGATGAACACAGCAGGCCAAGCAGCAAGGCTGACATTTCGGGCCTAGATCCTTCTTCAGAAATCCTTTAGTCAAGTTACAGGAAATTAATACACAAGCAAAGCAAAAAAAGAAAGACTACAAGCAATATGTTAACTTTTACAAAAGGGAAGAAATATGCAGTTTTGGTGAAATACTAACTGGAGTACTGTCATCATCAGCAATCACTCATTAGTGAGTACCAAATGATTTTCCACCAAGGAAATTTATATCAAGGTCATTGGTTCCGTACTTCCCATACGGGTGATATGCCAAATTCTACAGCCACGTGTCCGACTACAAACTTGGCAGGTGTTTCCAGGAAGTGGAAGTGATCCTTTGCCTTGACATCTTTGGCATTCTTTTCTCTGGTTTATTTTCCATACTGCCTTTGCAGACCAGTGTTCTCAAAGAATTGCAGATACAGGAGTTCCTCCAAATTGGTTTCTTCTGATTCAGGGTCTCCCACTAATTGACATCTTCACTGCATTTCTTGAGAGAAACCTTTAATGAATCCCTGAAATACTTCCTTTGTCCTCTCTTTTGATTGCCTTCCTTGAACCGAACAAAGAGGATTGCTTTGGCAGCTAGAATTCAGGCAGCCTAAGCACGTGGTGTTGATTTTGGAGGAGCATGGCCTTGACGCTGGTGCTATCATCTGCTTTAAGGGCACTGACATTAGTATCCCTATCGTCCCAGCTAATGCAGAGAATTTCTTCCAAACAGCATTGATGGTACTTCTCAAGGGTCTTGAGGCAGCAACTGTACATAGTCTAAGTTTTGGAACCATCTCCAAGAGTCAGAAGGATAACTGCCCTATACAAAAGCATGTTAGTAACAGCACATATATCAGAGATTCAGAGTTGTGTAGCACAGAAACAGACCCTTTGGTTCAACTTATCCACGCCTACCAGATATTCTACATTAATGTAAACCCATTTGCCAGCATTTGGTCCATATCCCACTAAACCTATTTATTCGTGTTCACATCGAGATGCCTTTTAAATGTTGTAATTGTACCAGCCTCCAACACCACCTCTGCAATTCATTCCAAACACGCATCACCCTCTGCATGAAAATGTTGCCTCTCAGGTCCCTTTTAAATCTTTCCCCTCTCATCTTAAACCTATGCCCTCTAGCTTTCTACTCCACTGACCTGGGGAAAAATCTTTGACTCCATATACACTCCACTACGAAGGAAAACCCCAATTGAGGTAATCCAGCTCAACGGGCTCCAGAGTTTAAAAACCAGGTGGGAAAACATACCAGCGCTTCATTGAAGACTGCAATGATGGTGTTACCCAGCAGGGTAATGAAATGTCAGCGGAACAACAAACCAGCTCGGCGAGCCAACCAACCATAAAGACTTTGAATATTCACCCTAACCATGCCCCTCATGATTTTATAAACTTCTATAAAGATAAACTTTCATCTTCCAACATTCCAGGGAAAATAACAGCCTATTCAGCCTCTCTATGTAGCTCAAACCTTCCATACCCTTGGGATGTAGTCCCATGTTAATAGGATAACATCCCAACTTGGCAACGTCCTCATAAACCTTTCCTGAATCCTTTCAAGTTTAACATCTTTCCTACAGCAGGAGACCAGAACTGAATGCAGTATTCCAAAAGTGGCCTAACCAATTCCCCGTACAGCCACAACATGACATCTCAACTCCTATACTCAATGCACTAACCAATAAAGGCAACCATTCCAAACTCCTTTTCCACTAACATGTCTACTTGTGATTTCATTTTCAAGGAAGCATGAACGTGCACCCCAAAGTCTCTTCACCCGGTAACACTTGCCAGACCTCACCACTAAGTATGTAAGTCCTGCCCTAATTTGACTTTCCAAAATGCAGCACCTCACATTTACCTAATTAAATTGAACTGGCCACTCCTCGGCCCATTTTCCCATCTGATCAAGGTCCCGTTGTACTCGGAGGTAAACTTCTTCACTTCACTGCTAATTTTGGTGTCATCTGCAAACTTACTAACAGTACCTCCTATGTTCACACGCAAATCATTTATACAAATGACAAAAGAAACAGTGTGCTTAGCACCGATCCTTGAGGCACGTCACCAGTCACAAGCCTCCAATCTGAAAAATAAACTCCACCACCACACAATGTCTTCTGTCTTTGAGCCAACTTTGTATCCAAATGGCTAGTTTTCCTTGTCTTCCATTTAATCTAACCTTGCTAATCAGTCTACTATAATGAACTTCTGACAAATACCTTACTGAAGTCCATATAGACAACATCGACCTCTGTGCCTTCAATCTGCATCATTTTTTCAAAAAACTGTTAGTGAAACAAAATTTCCCATGTGCAAAGACATGTTGACTATCATGTGGACTAATCAGTCCTTGCCTTTCCAAATACATATAAATCCTGCCCCTCAGAATCCCCTCCAACAACTCACCCCGCATTAACATCAGGCTCACTGGTCTATAGTTCCTTGGTTTTCCCTTACCAACTTTCTTAAATAATCGTGGTCAAAGACTCTTACCCTCAGACATCCAAAGACAGCACTGAATGCAATGTTGAACATTTGCAATGTCAGCCTTAGATGAGAGGTAGCTTCCCAGATAAGGTAAATGTTCCACGTTTGGGAGGATTTCTCTATTGATCTTAATGGAGGGATGGGCCAGAACGTGACCTGGGTTGGGATGGGTTGGCTGACTTTGAGGCGAGGACCAGTTCTTCGATATGCTTCCATGAAAGCACAAAGCAAGGCAGAGATGATACTGTCATCCACATACTGAAATCCCATATGTGTGGTCAATGCAGTTTTTCTCTTGGATTTGAACTGGATGAATTTAGAGTAAAGGGTGGGGCTAATGACATCAGTGCTTCGCCTCAAACAACTGTCATAATATTGTTGGTTAGGATCATCGCCAACATCTTGTGGAGGAGACTGAGGATATTGATGACAACACCTTTAAGTCAGTTGAAGGCCTTGTCAGTCAGTTAGAATGTGCAAAGTCTTGGTCAGTTACATGCAGACCACGTAGAGTGGTTGGTGTTGCTCCAGGTATTTCTCTTGGATATTCAAGAGGATGGACATGAATTCCATCGAATAAACTGTGAAACAAAAGATACACTGGCTTTCAAGAAGGATTTCCTCAGGGAATGGGAGAAGGTTCAGGCAACGGAGAGCAGGTAAATTCCTGGCAGTTCCTACAGGGTACTGTCTCATTTCTTTAAGAGAGTGATGAAGTCATCATCCCGAAAATCAGCAAGAATTCTTTGTCCCAGATTTTCAAGAATCGGTGATGGATGGTAAGATCTGTTACTCCAAATTTTAAAATCTCTGCCGGAATCACATTTGCTCCTGCAGCTTGTCTAGGGGAGGTTTGGGATTTCCTTAAGAATGTTTTCAATGTTTGTATCACAATTTAAGGGATTCTTTGAAGTCTTCTCTCCATTAGAAGGTGATATTTTCTCAGTCTTTAAAAAGGGTTCCATCCTTACTCCACACCAGTTTGAGGGGATGTTGAGGCAATATATTGGTTTGGTTGCACTAAAAAACACCAGCCTGGGGATCATGCTTCTCAGCATGAAGTTGCAGCTCCTTAGCTTTCTCAATTTACTTTTGGTTCTTGACTTCGCTCAATCTTCTTTGTAACTACCTTTGGAGATGTTGGGGAAGACATTGAAGAAAGTTCGCTAATCTGATTGGCTGTCAAAGCTGCTCAACATTGAGCTTTTCCTGAACTGTTCCTTCATCTTCAGCTGCTTCTGTTGGCATTTGACTGAGCAGATAAGCCAGTGATCTCTTCAGCGGTCATCGGTGTTGGTCATCACCTTGGTGATGAGGACATCCAAATGATGACATAGTCAATCGTGTGCCAGTGTTTCAACCATGGATGCCTCAAAAAATTGTGAGCTTGTCTTTTGGTGGAATAATGCATTGATGGCAACCAGCTCATGTTCTACACATTTGGTGAGCAGGAGAATTTGTTTGGTATTGCAATTCCCAAACTCCTTCCTTTCCAAAGTTGGGGGTTCTTTCTAACCCTGGTATTGAAGTCCCCAAGAATGGTAATTAATTTCCTGAGGGAAGTCCATGAAGAGAAGCCTTTTATGGGCACATCTATGGCATCAAGGATTGGTGCATCAGCACTCAACCATTGACAGCTGGTTTTTGGCACGTTGTAGCAGAGTCACAAGGCAATCTTTAGTGTCAACAGGGAGCTCAGAGTCAGTTAATGAGTTCATTCTTGATAGCTAATCCAATTCCGTGCATCTTTGGTTGATCCTCAGGTTTTCCGCTCCAGAAGAAGGTATAACCACCTCGGCTGGCTTCAAGTCTCCTGCAGGGCAGCAATATCAAAGCCGAATTGCCTGAATTCAGGGTTACAAGGGCAATTCTTTGTTCCAGATGGCTGTTTTGCTCATTATCCATGAAGGTTTATACAATCCAGGTACAAAGATTGTATTCAACTTTGGTTTTCAGACCACAGGGCAATGACCCTGTCAGGTGTGATTTTCCAGCTAGGTTCATAATGCAACAGACTATTTTTAGGGTATCTTTTCTAGCACTTTCCCCGTGTAGGGAAAGCAGAGTGGACCCTGAAGAAAGCAGCTTAACTGTGAAGAAAGCTGGCAAAATATTCACTGTTCAGATTCCAAGAGCAAAACGACTAAGTCAAACTCCACTGCCTACATGCCAGTTTGGAGTTAGGGACATCCAGATTTCTCAATCCTGTCCCCATCACCTCTCTCCAAAGGCTTGTGTTGTGTGCATGGATGAGTTGAATTCCTCTAGGGAGACAACTTGTGTAGGACATTTTTTAAGTGAGAACGTTGTTGCACATCAGCAGACAACAGTCCATGACAGAAGGTTGATCCAGTTCAAGAAGCAATGAAACCTCAATAATTGGGACTGCTGCAGCCTTCATTTGTTACTGATTTCACGTAAATATCTTTTGTCTGGATTGCCATTGAAAACTTGTTTTGGACTGTATTTGACTGGTTCTTCCCCTCCGATGTAATGCTATAGGAGGCCTTGGCCAGAAGGTGAAGATCGTTGAGGAATGCTGTCAAACATTAACAGCATATTCGTCACTCTACTGTATTCAGGTGGCAATCCACAGAAAGGGATACCATGTACAGTTTATGTCCCCTTTACAGCCAAGTGATATTTTTCAAAAATATTATTTCATGGAATGTGAACGTTACTGCCACAGCCAGCATTTATTACTTTTTCTTAACTAGCCTTGAGGATCTGGAACAGCCCAATCCATCTTATGTAATAGATAATTTCAAAGTTGGTGAACAATAAAAATTCTGGAGAATGTAAGCTGCCATAGGACAATATAAAATTTTAAAAAGACTGACAGTTGGAATAGGGAGATATAGTCCAGATGAAGAGTTTGCAGGTGCTTGGGCATAAATGCACATAAATCATTAAAGGTAGCAAAACATGTTCAGACAGGCTTAGTAAAATGTATAGCATTCTTGGCTTCACAAATGGGGGGAAACAAAGAACAAGAGCTATGACGAACTTTATGCAAGACAGTGGTTAGACATTAGTTGAAATATTGCATATAGTTCTGGGTGCCACACTATAAGAAGGAAACAAATGTATTGGAGAAAGTGCAAGTAAGTTTATGAGAATAGTTCCAGAGATGAGAAAAGATTGGAAAAGTTGGGAAAATTTTCCTTGAAGAGGAGATCTGAAAGAAGTTTTCAAAATTGAGTGGTGTGGACAGCTTTGAAGTGTTCAGCATTAAAAGTAAATGCAGGGCATGAAAAAATTTTCTTGCAACATAGATACAATCCAGAATACAATGCCTGGAAGTGCAGTGGAGGTAGATTCAATCGAGTCATTCAACAAGGCATTGTGTGATTTCTTCTTAAAACAGAAACAACATGATAGGTTACAGGGAAAAGGCATCAAGCTAAAATACTTACAAGAGCTGATGCATACCCTATAGATCAAATGACATTCTTCTGAGCTGCAACACTCCTGTGATTCAAACAAATTATTTTTAGGGAGGGAGTTCCAGAATTTTGACCCCACAATATTGGAACAAAAAAGCAATTTAGCACCAAGTCAGAACAATGTGGAACTTAGAGGAACTTACAGATGGAGTTGCTCTCTCCCATCTGCTATGGTTTGTCCTTCCAGGTATTTAGATCATAGATTTTTAAGGTGCTTTTAAAGGATTCTCTGGAAGCTACTGCAGCGCATCTTGTAGACGGCAGACATTACTCCCATCGTGCACGAGAGTAGATAGTTAATGTTTATGCAGTGGACAGGGTGCCAACAGTGCACCAAAGCTGCTTTGTCTTTGTTCACAGAATCACAGAAATCCTACAGTTGGAAACAGGCCATTCGGCCCAACAAGTCCACAATGCCCCTCTGCAGAGCATCCAACCCAGACCCATTCCCCTACACATGCTTTTCCCATGTCTAACCCACCTGACCTAAACATCCCAGGTCATTATGGGCAATTCAGCACGGCCAATCTACCTACCTTGCACATCTTTGGACTGTGGGAGGAAACCTACACAGACACAGGGAGAATGTGCAAACTCCACACAGACAAACACCCAAGGGTGGAATCGAAACCGGGTCCCTGGTGCTGAGGCAGCAGAACTAACAACTGAGCCACTGATCCTGATCAGTAGACTGATCTCAGAGGTGAAAGGCATGTCTTGGGATTGAATTAGTTTGTGCGTGATAGAGTTTAGAAGCATCAAATGATTTCATTGAACCACATTCATGGACTTGATAGGTTAGGTGCTTAGAGGCTTTAGTTTCCCTTAGTTTGAGAATCTAGAATTAGGGGCTCAAAGTAACAGATTAACTAAATTGGACAAATTCAAGGAGTCATTTCACCATTCAAAAGAGTTGCAAATCTTTATAATTCTCTACCCCAGGATAGGTGCAGATGCTTTGGTCATTTGAGCACATTCAAATTAGCAGATAAACAGATTTCTTCATCCCACAGGCATTCAAGTGAAATAGTAAAAGCTGAGTTCAGGTAAATCAACCATGATCCCATTGAATGGTCTCCTAATACTTATCTCTCATCTTTTTAATCTTGATTAATTGTTCCCGAGATGTGATGCCCAGACCAGCAGCGTCTAAACACGGTCTAACTGGGGCTCTGTGTCGCTAAGACAATTTCAAATCACCTTGAGACATTCCAAAATTTTTGCAGCCTTTTTCAATTGTTTTTATGCTTCTATAAATGTGGATTATGTAATTGACGTGAAAATGATATTCATCAAGCTGGACTGTTACGAGATAAGACAAGGTAAACTGTATTTGTCCTAATACCGGTGACAGAATAGATTAGTCTGGACCCAAAGAAAATACATCCCATGTTTTCTTACAGATATTTGTTTCTTTCAGCGGCGAGATATAATTCTAAACTCACCTAAATTACCACAAATAATGCCAAAAGGAGAATGAAATAAAGACAACATTCTAAAAGAAAAAAATGTGGAATCTGAGAGAGGAAGAACACATTTCTTCTTAAAAAAAGGGTAATAACTAGATATTTAATATTAGACATGTGTGGGTCTGTCTACTTTTTATCCCACCCTTATTTCCAAGAATTGGACCACAAATCTCCAGTTTGGTCCACACTTACTGCATTGGGTTGCCACTGTCCTATTGCCATGACATTACAGGGAAGGCAGATGAGCTTAGAGCCTGGATCTGTAGATGACACTATGAATGTGGGCCCATTACAAAGACTTGTTGAAAGTGGGACAGGACTGGCTGCTCAATATTGCAGGGTTTCATTGTTTTGACAAGATAGAGAAGATAAAAGAGGTGGAGGGGTTGCACTACTAATCAGGGAGGATGTCACATCGCACTCAGAGAGGGCTCATCCACCGAGTTCAAAAATAAGATGGGTGCAATCACTCATAGGATTACAATGTGTAGGCCCCCCCAACATCCAGTAAGACATTGAGGAATAAATATGTAGGCAGATTATGGAAAGACATAACAACATCAGGGTTGTCACAGTGGGAGACTTTAACTTCTCAATATTGATTAGGACATGCTTAGGACAAGACACTCAGATGGGGCAGAAGGTGTTAAATGCATCCAAGAGGGCTTCTTGAAATACCTTGTGTGGATAGAGGAGGGGCCATACTTTACCTTGTATTGGTTAATTAGCCTGGTCAGGCGACTGACCTCCCAGTGGCAGAGCATTTTGGAAGCACTGGTCACAGCTCCCTAAGTTTTAAGCTATGACTACAGATAGGTCAGAATGTTACAGGGAGGTACTAAACTGAGGGCATCAAATGACATTAGTATTAGGAGGAGCTAGCAGTGTTAACTGGGAGAAGCTGTTATTGGGTAACTCCGCCTTTAACATGTGGAAATTGTTCAAAGTTCAGGACCAGCATGTTCCAGTAAGGAGGAAAGGTAAGAGACCCTTGAAAAACGAAGGCAGTTATGAATTTAGTAAAAGGCAAAAGGAAGCATACGTAAGGCTTAGGAAGCTAAAATCAGTCAGAGCTTGTGAGGAATGGAAAAAAGCAGGAAAGAATTCAAAAAAAGGGAATTCGGACTGCAACAAGGGGCCATGAAATTACCTTGGCAAATAGGATTAAAGGCATTCTATACATGCATTAAAAACAAAAGGATAACTAGGGAGAAGGTTGGACCACTCTACAACTTGTGGTTGGAGGCACAGCATGTGGGCAAGATCCTAAATGAGTACTTCACATCAGTATTTACCCAGGAGAAGAATATGGAGGATAGTGAAATTAGCGTGCAGCATGCGAATATGCCACGACAATTTGCGATCAGGAAAAAAGTGGCGATGAGTATCTTGAAGAGCATTAAGGGTGGATAAGTCCCCATGGCCTGGTGGCATCTACCCCTGGTTATTGAAATTGACAAGACTGAAGACTGCTTGGGCCTCGGTCAAGATTTTTGTATCTGCCTAGCCACTGGAGAGGACACAGAAAACTGGCAAGTAGCTCATGTTCTTTCTTTATTCAAGAAAGAAAATAGAAATAATCCAGGAAACTACAGACCAGATGTTCTCTCATTGGCGGTTGGGAAGCTATTGGTGAGAAATCTTAGTGATAGGATTTACCTGTATTTGGAAAAGCATTGCTTTGTCTAGGGCAGGTCATGCCTTACTAACTCGTTTGAATTTTACGGAAGACGAAGGTGATCAGTGAGCATAGACCAGTGGATGTTGTCTACATGGATTTTAGTAAGGCTTTTGACAAGGTGTCTCATGGTAGGGTCAGCCAGAAGATCAAGATCCAATGGGATCTACAGTGACTTGGCCAGATGGATTCAGAATTGGTTTGCCCATAGCAGGTACAGTGTTGTAGTGGAAGGGTACTTTCTGACTTGAGGTCCCACGGCTAATGATTTTCCGCAGGGATCCATACTAGGACCTCTGCTGTTTGTGATAATAATGGCCTAGTTGAAAACGTAGATGGGTGATTTTGTAAGTTTGGAGACAACACAAAGATCAGTGAGATAGCAAGAATTGCAGATGCTGGATTCAGAGACAACACAGTGTGGAGCTGGAGGAACACAGCAGGCCAGGCTGCATCAGAGGAGCAGAAAAGTTGATTTTTCAGGTCAGGACCCTTTTACAGAAGTTGAGAGGGGGAGGGAAGCTGGGAAATCAAGAGGGGTGGGATGGGGCTAGGGAAGGTAGACGGGATGGTAATAGGTGAATGCAGTCAGGAAGTAGTGAGGATGCTTCAGTGGGATGGTTGGAGTGGATAGGCGGGAGAGAAGATGGACAGGTTGTGTCAGGTCAAGGAGGTGGAAGCATGTATGGTTAGGGCTGAGGAAAGACAGACAGAGTGGTGACAGGTTGGATGCAGGTAGGGGGTACACGGGACTGGTCAGCAGGAAGGGTAGGGCAGATAGGTGGGGATGATGATGGGCAGCTTATGTCACATCAAGGAGGCAGGGATGGGGGGGGGGGGGCGAGGAGTTAAAATGGCAGGCAGCCCGAAGGTGTTGTCATTTGTTGTGTACAGAGCCCAGATGCTCTAGTAGACCAAGTTGGAGAATGTGCAGGTGAACCCAAAGGTTTGCTCTGGGCCTTGGATGGAGGTGAGGCGGGGGGGGGGGGGGGGGGGGGGGGGGGGTGTAGGAGCAGGTGGAGCACTTCCTGCAGTTGCAAGAAGAGGTGCTGGGTATGGTGAGGTTAGTGGAGAGTCTGGAGCAGTCGAGGGAGTCCCTACGAAAGGCAGATAGCGGCGGGGAGGGAAAAATCTCTTTGGTCGTGGGGTCGGATTGCAGGTGGCGGAGGCTGGTGGGGTAATATGGGAGGACCAGGCTATTCAGTCTCTTTTGTTGGGAAAGGGGATTTGAGGGCAGAAGTGCAAGAGATGTGATTGAAGGCATTTCTATCACCGGAGGTGGGGGTGGGGGAGATGTTGCGGTCCTTGAAATGAGAACATTTGTTAAGGAAAAAAACACAATTAATGGCAGGACCCTGAACAGCATTTATGTACAGCCAGATCTTGGGTTTCAAGCCCATAGCTCCCCAAAAGTTGCCACACAAGCAGATGGGGTGGTAAAGAAGGCATACATATTGGACAAGGAATTGAGTACAAGAGTCAGGATGTCACGCTGAAACTTTATACGAGATGTCCGGGAGCAAATGCGGCAGAGGGGTAGGAATTGGGAGTAAGGTATCACATTCTAGCAGGAGGGTGGGAGAGAGGACGTGTAGTCCAGATAGAATAGGAGTCGGTGGGGTTGAAATAGATGTCAACATTGAGGCAGTTTCCAGTGATGGAGACAGAGGGGTGCAGGAAGGGGAGGGAAGTATCAGGGATGGTCCAGGTGAATTTGAGGTTGGGGTGAAAGGTGTTAGTAAAGTTGATGAACTGCTCAAGCTCCTCGTGGGAGCACAAGGCAGTGCCATTACAGTCATCGATGTAGCAGAAGAGGAGGTGGGGAATGGTGCCAGTCTAAAAAGGGAAAGGGACTGTTCACACATATCCAATGAAGAGGCAGGCATAGCTTGGACCCATGCAGGTGCCCAGATTCACCCTCTTGGTTTGTAGGATGTGGGATGAGATAAAGGAGAGGTTATTGAGGATAAGGACAAGATCTGTTAAGCAGATGAGGGTGTCTGTCAAGGGGAACTGGTTGGGCTTGCGGGAGAGGAAAATGTGGAGGGTTTTTAGGTCATCTGCATGAGGGATACAAGTGTGCAAGGACTGGATGTCCATGGTGAAGGTGAGGTGTTGAGGGCCGGGGAATTGAAAGTTTTGGAGGAGGTGGGGGCGTGGGTGGTGTTCCAGACTTAGGTGGGGAGTTCCTGGACCGGGGGGGGGGACAAGAGACAGTCAAGGTAAGCAGCGATGAGTTCAGTGGGGCAGGAGAAGGCAGAAACAATCATCAGCCAGGCCGTGAATGATGTAGACGTTTGTCAAAGGATACAGCAGTACATAGATCAGTTGCGTATATGGGTGGACAAATGGCAGATGGAGTATAATCTAGTTAAGTGCAAGGTGTTGCAGTTTGGGAGATCAAATGTTAAGGAAAAGTATACAATTAATGGCAGGACCCTGAACAGCATTTATGTACAGCGGGATCTTGGGGTTCAAGCCCATAGCTCCCCAAAAGTTGCCACACGAGCAGATGGGGTGGTAAAGAAGGCATACATATTGGACAAGGAATTGAGTACAAGAGTCAGGATGTCACGCTGAAGCTTTATACGACTTTGGTTAGGCCATATCTAAGAGTGCTGAGTTCACTTCTGGACTCCACACTACAAGGAGGACACGGAGGTGTTGGAAAGGGTGCAGAAGAGGTTTACGAGTGTGCTGCCTGGATTAGAGGGTATAAGTGATAAGGAGAGGCTAAGAAAAGTTTAATTGTTTTCTCTGGAGCAGTTGAGGCTACATGGCGATTTGATGGAAGTCTATAAAATTATGAGATGCATAGGGCTGACAGTCAGAATCTCTTCCCAAAGTTGAAATATTTAATACTAGAGAGGATGCATTTAAGGCAAGAGCAGGCAAGTTCAAAGGAGATGTGAGGGGCTTTTTTTTTAAATTAGAGTGGTAGGAGTCTGGAACATGCTGCCAGGGGTGGTGGTGAAGCAGATGCAATAGGGACGTTTAAGGGACTTTTAGATAAGCACATGAATATGCAAGAAATGGAGGGGTATGGACTGACAGCAGGCAGAGAGTATTAAGTTAATTTGGCATCACGTTCGATCACGGGCCAAAGAACAGTACAGCACAGTAATGGGTCCTACGTTCTATTTGTTTTTTGCAGATGGCCAACCAGGAAACTCAATTCATCTTACTGCCTACCATCAAGTGTATTGATAAGGATTTACTGGTTGACTATCAACCTTCAAGCCACATAAAACATGCATTTTTCATGCCATTTCCTGGTGTGGGACCTAAACCTGGAGAACGCAGCCCAGAGGTAAGGATTCTAACCATTATTCCACAAGATCTCCCAAACCGTTATGTAACTAGGAATAATTTAAGCTGCAGCTCTTTAGTGTTGAGTATAAACATGGGAAAATTGACAAGTTTGAACACGCATTGGCCTCTGTCTTGCTATTTATCCCTCTCCTTAACCACTTAACAGACATCAAGTACATCAAGATATGAAGTATCATGTGACAAAGTATGTGTGCTTTAAAATATGAATCAAAGATTCTTTTAAAAGTCAAATAACATAACAAGCCTTTCATTCATTTTGAATAAATTCTGTGCAAAATCCGAAATTTACCTGATGTGCAATATCAAAATCATACATTGATGTTACTTGTTTTGCCTAATATTTTCAAAGTATTGTCATAACATGACTTGCTGCACCAAAAATGTTGTTTTTGAAGAGCAAACAACTGCATGCCATCCACAATCTCATTCGCGCCACTCCAGTCCCAACATCGCACCAAAGAGGAAGCTGGTTTCAGTGAGAAGGGTGAAAAGTTTCTCATGGCAAAGAAAATACTTAACGTCCTATCAGACGTTAACACAACTAGGTATTTCCTCTGGATGTACCTCTTATTGGTTCCATACATTTAAATCCCCATTTCTTGCCATTTGATTTTCAAACATAATCTTTTGATAAAATGAACAACCTTAAAATTTGTTTTACCTGCACACCACCCAGTTCAAAATGTTACCCTTGGAATCAGAGTCAAAGGCACCAGAACATGCAGCCCTGCAAGCAAAACCTAAAAACATTATTTCCACATGAGCAAATGTGTTTACAAACATGCAAGGCCAAACAGCCCACTATGTTTGTGCTCACTCCTCATTATAATAATTTAAAGTCCTGCTGTCCTTCTACAGATCTATATGCCCTCTGTTTGAAACAAGTCAACTCTTGCAATATCATGTAACTGTCACTGCCTTTACCACTCCAAACTTTAACTCAAAATTTCTCTGAAGCTCTCAGCTCACTCCGTCAAAAGAACTTAATTTGGCACCTTCATCATTTACACTATCAGAACTCATGTATTAACACATCCTTAATGCCCACTGTTGACAAAGTACTCTGTGCCTAACACCAAACCAATTTAACCCCTCTTCCCCAATAATTGTTTACCTGCCTGCATATGCAAGAACTATGTTTACATATAGTTTAAATCGCGCTCTTCCTCCACATACATACATAGTAAAATTGAAAACTGCAGCCAACAAACCAGCAGGCCTGGATGAAAACCAGACGAGACAGCATGGTTATGATCTTTACAGTTCTGCTTTTACAATGCCATGAAACATGAAAAAAAACAATAGATATGAACATGTCACAAGCGGGAACTGAGATACCTGACAGCCAGCAAGAAGAACCTGCTGGCAAATTGAGACATTCGTAAAGCAGCACAACTATTACTGAAAGAAACACCTACAGGAAAACCTGAATACATGTTTACACAACTTGTAAACCCAAAAGATCTTTACAACTGCAGAATCCCTTCTGGTAAACATAGCATTTTTATTAATTACTCAGTTAAGTGAAAAAGGTGCCCAACATCATTGCCTTCCGAACAATACCTTGCGCAAAAAAAACCTAGGTCATAAACGCCAAGAAATTGTACAAATTGATGCAACTGATCACCCATCACACCCACTGTTCTCAAAATAAAAGCTCACCATAAACAAGCAGGTTAACAAACTTAAGGATGAAGTTTGTAAGCAAGGTAACGCTTGAACAGATCCTGTTCATGTGAAAACTATGCATAAACAGTCCACCATTATTATCATTCAATGCAGAATTACTTCTTCCTACACCCATACTCCATCCACACTCCTACTTTTAACACTCCTCAGCCCCCTAGACTACCCAGGCATCTTTATAACCTCAATTTTCTGCCTCAGAATTCCTCATTCCACAACCCCTAGCCCAAAATCACCTCGCAGGTATTCTCCAAGCCTTGAACAGTTCCTCAACCCACATATGCCCCTAAGCTCTTCCCAACAATGCTGCCTTAGCGTCAGAATCCTGATCTGACCCTAGATCCCCTCCTCGATCTCCTGTCCTGCCCCAGGAACCAGACCTTAGCAGTCACCCCAATGCGATCGCAAGACTCTCATTTATCAGCCACCTGACTCCCAGACACCCACTGTAAGCACCTATATCAGACCTACTGATCACCCTTTTATATATCAGTCATAACCCTGTCACCGTCCCCCTACCCCCAGAATACCAGACCATCTCCTTTCCATCACACCCTTTCTGGTATCCCAAGTGTCTTCTTCACTCGCCCCGAGCTCCTCCTTCCTCTTCCCGTATCCGAGACACCTTAGTCCTCTACTCACTCACAACAGACCCACTCCTCTGCCTTCAGTCCCCCTCATCGTCCTCTCCAGCGTCACTGGGAGCTGTCCTCGGTGCAGGGAGGGCCCGAGGCCTTTCCTTTCCTGCATGCCTCATCGACTACCCCACATGCAAGCAGCGCGGCATGATCCGGGGCCCAAGGCCTATTCCTGGGCCTGGGTGGCTGCGGCGAGCGGGAATCTGTAGGGCCTACGGCCCGGCTCAGCGATGACCGTGGTTTTTGAGATGGGGAGGAAAGGGGTGGTGACGGAGGACGGCCTAACAGGAGAGAGCCGCTCTGATTCTCCCCACGCTGTAAGAAGGACGGCTGCTTACCGAGATGCACCTTCACCGGACTGAGTCTATGTCTGTCGGACAGCACGATCCTAGCCTCTTCCTCGGCCCGCACGGAGCAAGGCCCGACCGCCTCTACTGATCCCCATCGCCATCATCACTAGCATCGCCATTGGCGAGGGGGAGGGGAAAACAAACCGTCTCCCGCAGTCACGTGGACAAGATGGGCCTGCGCTGGGGGTGGGGTGGCGAAATCAGTCTATCCTGTGTGTGTCTATATATATATTCTGTACTGTGTGAGCGTAACACCAAGTGTGTGTATTACTGAGTGTGTACTCATTTTTGGTTATATATATATCTGTCTGTCTGTCTGTGTGAGTGTATATATATATATACACACACACGCGCGCACACCCAGTGCAAGACGGCCAGTCTCATGGGTGTGCACGCACCTAGTGCAAAAAGTTCAATCTGTGTGTGTGCGCACACACCATCAGGACAGTAAGGGTAATATTGTGCTTCTGTATGCCCACTGTGCTGAGGGGCACTCCTGTGTGTTCATTCCTGTGTTCACCTGTGTGCATATGCACCTACTGCAAAGGGACAGTCTTGTGTGGGTGTTCTAGTGCATGAGGGTAAATAATCCTGTGTGTGTGTGTATCCACCTACTACAATAGTGCAATCCTTTGTGTGCGTATGTGCACCCCAGTTGAAAGAGACAATCCTGTAAATGTGCACCCAGTGAAAGAGTGGCAAACTTGTGTGTGCACATCCAGTACAATGGGGGCAAAAACTGAAGTTGCTGGAAAAACTCAGCAGTCTGGCAGCATCTGTGAAGAAAAAGATCAGAATTGATGTTTCAAGTCCAATGACCCTTCCACAGAACTGATGGTAGCTGGGAAAATGTTGGTTTGTATGCAGAAATTGGGGAGGGGGCTATGGTAGGGAGTGAACGATAGGATAGAGCCCAAAGAAAGGCAAGAACATTTGGACAGACAAAAGAGTTTGTAATGATCTGGCTGGGAGGGTGAATAGTTATTATGTGGACTGTGAGCAACTAACAATAGGTAGAGCATAGTGGCAGGCTATGTGATAACAAGACATGGTATGTGGGGTAGGTGGCTAGGACATGGCAGAGTTTAGGCCCTATTGAGTCCAGAGGACTGCAGTGTCCCCAAGCAGAAAATGAGGAGTTGTTCTTCTAGCTTGCGTTGAATTTTACTGAAACACTGCAGCAAGCCAGAGACAGAGATGGTGGCCACGGAACAGGGTGGTGTGTTAAAGTGGCAGGCAACAGGTAGCTCGGGTCTTTTTTATGAGCAGAACGTAGATGTTCTGCAAAGTTGTCACCCAGTCTGTGTTTTAACACCCAGTGCAAAAGGATCAATCCTATGTGTTTGTGTACACCCAGTGCAAAGGGGCGGTCTTGTGTTGGCGTGCCTGGTGCAAGAAGGTAAATAATCCTGTGTGTGTGTGTCCCCACCTACTGCAATAGTGCAATCCTTTATGTGTGTATGTGCATTCCTGTCGAAAGGGACAATCCTGCTTATGTGCGCCCAGTGAAAGAGGGGCAATCTTGTGTGCATCCAGTACAATAGGGGCAAAAACAGACGATGCATGGCTTCTCCTCAGTGTGAATCGTGCTTTCTCCTTCCATGTTGAAATATGATGAAATTCAGGTACTACTGAAGACCCCTCCCTATTTTCTACATATAAACCAACATTTTCCCAGCCACCATCAGTTCTGAGAAAGGGCCACTGGACCTGAAACATTCACTGATTTTTTTTTTCTTCACAGATTTTGCTAACTTGCTGAGCTTTTCCATCAACTTATGCTTTTGTTCCTGATTTATAGCATCCACAGTTCTTTCGTTTTCTGTACCCGGAGAAATCCTGTATGCTGTGTATGAGTGCACCCAGAGAAATAGAGGAAATCCGATCCAATGTTTATGCAACAAATGCACAAGGGCAATCCTGTGCGTTTGTGTCACCCAGTGCAAGGAGGGCAATTCTGCATGTGTGACCCCAGTGAACGAGGGGCAGTCCTGTACACCTACGTCATGCGGTGTGTGTGTGTCTGTACCCAGTGCAAGAAAATAAATCCTGTGAGTATGTTTATGTATGCACCCACACCCACTGCAAGAAGGATAATTTTATGTGAGCACCTAGTTCAAAAGGGTAAATGCTGTGTGTGCAACCTGCACATTCACATGCACCCAGTGCAAAAGGGGCATTCCAGTGAGTGTAAAATGAATGCAAGAGAGCAATTCTCTGTGCGTGCGTGTACACACACTTTTAGTCAGAAGGCCAATCTGTGTATCAGAGTGCAAAAGCAAGAGGGACAATCCTGTGTTTTATGTGCATGTGGTGTCTGTGTGTGCACATGTGCATGCAAACTAAATACAGGAGGGACAGTCCTATGTGTTTGTGTGCAACCAGGCTCTGTGAGTATGTGCACCATGTGCAAGAGGAGCTATCTGTGTATGTACCCAGTGGAAGAGGGGCAATCCTGTGTGAGTGTGTGTGCACCCAGCTCCGTGTGTGGTTGTATGGGTGTACACAGAGTGCAAGAAGGCAAATGCTCTGTGTGTGTGTGTGTGTGTGTGTAGAAGATCTATATTTTTGTTCACCGGTGCAAGAGGGGCACTTCAGTCAGTCTGTGCAAGAGCACAGCATGGGGCTGGAAAAACGCAGCAGACTCTGCAGCATCGGAAGAGCAGGAATGTTAACGTTTCGGGTCAGGACCCTTTTTCAGAAATGGGGAGGGGGAAGGGAGCTAGTAAATAAATAGAGAGAGGAGGGGTGGGGCTAGGGAAGGGTAGGTGGGGTGGTAACAGGTTGGATGCAGGTAGGGACAAGTGGGGATTGGTCAGTGCGATGGGTAGGGTCAATAGGGAAGAAGGTGGACAGGTTGTGTCAGGTCAAGGAGACGGGGATGGGCGGGAGACTTGGACGTGGAATGAGGCCAGAGGTGGGGAAATTTTAAAACTGGTGAATTCTATGTTTAGGCCATTGCGCTATAGGCTCCCGAGCAGAATATGAGGTGTTGCTCCTCCAATTTGCAAGTGGTGTCATTGTGGCAGTGGAGGAAACCCAGGATGGACATGTCACCCAGGGAGTGTGAGTGGGATTTAAACTGGTTTGCGACCGGATGATGTTGTCACTTATTGCGTACAGAGTGCAGATGCTTTACAAAATGGGCCCTGACTCTACGCTTAGTCTCACTGATGTATAAGAGGCCACACTGGGAGCAACGGATACAGTAGACCAAGCTGGAGGATTACAGGTGAATCTCCTGTCGAATAAGAAAGGTTTGCTTTGGGCCTTGGATGGACGTGAGGAGGGAGGTGTAAGGTTAGCTGTAGCACTTCCTGTGGTTGCAAGGAAAGGTTTTGAGTATGGTGGGGTTAGTGGGGATGGAGCAGATGAGGGTGGCGCAGAGTCAGCGGTCCCAACGATAGGAAAATAGGAAATATATCTTCATTCATGGGGTTGGATTGTAGGTGGCGTAGAACGATACACTGGATGCAGAGGTTGGTGGAGTGGTATGTCAGGACAAATAAATGCCTCTCCTTTTGTTGGGGTTATGGCGTTTGAGGGTAGAAGTGTGAAAATGGAAGAGATGCAGTTGAGGGCATTTTTTGATCACCAGAGTGGGGTGAAGTTGTGGTCCTTGAAATAGGAGAGCATCTGGAATATCTGGGAGTGGAATGTTCCATCTTGGGAGCAGATGAGGCAGAGGGATTAGGAGTAAGGGATTGCATTCTTGCAAGAGGCTTGGTGAGAGGAGATGTAGTCCAGGTAGCCACAATGACACCACACGTAAACTGGAGGAGTAACACCTCATATTCCACCTCATGAACCTACAGCTCGATGGCCTAAACATAGACTTCACCGATTTTAAATCTCCCCAACCTCTGTCTTATCCCACGTCCAACCCTCCCTTTCATATCTGCCTCCTTGACCTGACATAACCTGTCCATCTTCTCCCCCACCTATCCATCCCACCTTTCCCACCGACCAATCCCCACTAGTCCCTATCTACATCCAACCTATCACCAGCCTACCTATAAAGATAATGAGAACTGCCGATACTGGAGTCAGAGATAACACATTGTGGAGCTAGAGGACAAGCAGCATCAGACGAGCAGGAAAATTGACGTTTCGGGTCAGGACCCTTCTTCAACCACCCCATCTACCTTTCCCCAGCCCCACCCATCCTCCATTCCGTCTCCTTGACCCAACACAATCAGTCCAACTTTTCCCCACCGAGCAACCCCACTACCCTTTATCTGCATCCAACCTATTACCATTTCACCTAATTTTCCTCAGCCCCGCACATCCTTCTTCCCACCTCCTTGACCTGACACAACCTGTCCATCTTCGCTCCCACCTTTCCACCCCACCCATCCCACTGACCAATCCCACTACTCCCCATCTGCATTCACCTATCACCATCCCACCTACCTTTCCCCAGCCCCAACCGTCCTCTCTATTTATTTACTAGACCCCTTCCCTCTCCCCATTTCTGATACTGCCTGGTCCACTGTGTTCCTCCAGTTCCACACTGTGTTGTCTCTGACTTCAGCAGCTGCTGTTCTTGCTATCTTCAATCGGTCTGTGAATCTAATGTAAGAGGGGCAATACTGTCTGTGCATCACATGAGGGGAGTGACAATCTAGTGTGTGCACACCTAATGCGGGTGAGATACAAACCAATGTGTATGTGTCCCTGGTCCAAGAAGGACAGTCCGGCATGTTTGTGTGTACCTGGTGCAAGAAGGGCAATCTGTTGTGCATGTGTGCACCCAGGGCCAGGAGATTCAATCCAGTCAATGTGCGTCTATTGTAGAGAGGTGCGATCCATTTTGCATGCACCCTGTGCAGGGCATTCAGTCCAATGTGTGGGCACCTAGTATGGTGAGATTCAATACAGTGCACCCAGTAGAGGAAGGCGTTCTCCTGTGTATGTGTACCCAGAGCAGAGAGATGCTGACAGTGTGTCTGTCCATTGCAACAGTCTGCAATTCAGTATGTGCATGCATTGCAGGCATGTACAATCCAGTACATCCATATAGGGAGGGGCAATCCTGGGTGTACACCCATTGCAAGAATTTACAATGCAAATGCACACTCAGTACACGGAGGTGCAATCTGTGTAAGTATGTGTAACCAGTGCAGAGATGTGCAATTCAGTGTGTGCATCCATCACAGGGATGTGTACGGATGTGTAATCTGATGTTGTGTCCATCACAAGGATGTGCAATCTACTCTGTGTGGGTATATGTCCAACCAGTACAGGGAGATGCAATCCATTAACACCCCCTACCCAAAGGATATCATATAGTTGCCCAAATGTTTTACTGTCATTTCTAAAGAAGTACCACACAAAAGATTGACCTGTGGATGAATTTATACAGTTTCCAAAGATTCACCTCTATCCCTTTTGCTTCCTTTTCAGGGTTTTGTGAATGCATCTCTCTTGAGCTGGTACACTGATGGCATACTGCTTTTAAAAGCTATACTTAGATTTCCAAGAGAAGATTGTTAAAATAGCTTAAAAAAAGTTCAGAATTACTTAACTAGAGACTATTCCACATTTTTCTATTCTTGTGACAAAGTAGGTTGACATTATCATCAAGTTATGAATATATTGCAAATTCTTTACAGTTCTGTAACTCTTAGTTCAGCCTATTTTATCATCCTATCTTCAATTCTACTAAGCCTCAAACATATCTTGATCATAGGACGCTCCACTTTTATTCATCATCTAAAAAGGACTCTCTATTACCCATGCTACCCAGTTGCTATGTCTGACAGCATCCTCTTTCCTCACGCTGAGATCTCTCCGGACTACTCCTGTCAGGATGTCTCTTAGAAATCCTAAGTGACATTTTCCTCCTCAACATATTTCTCCAAACCTGTACTTTAACCATAAAGGGAGGGAGTTGGAGAACTAGTTGGCTGGACAATTGGTTTGCCATGCAGAGTGACACATGGTGTGGTCACCAAGAAAGTCCCACCTCTTGACCTTGTCTAAGGCTCAGGTTATACCACTACCTGTCATTTCTCCCTAAGCAGAGAACAGCCCTCAGAAATATGGTAACTTTGCCATTACTTGAACTGTGTTTTCATGACTTGTCCCTCATTTATTCATTTTTTTTTGTATTTTCCCACAGGCTCACCTGTATGTCACTCTATCATGGCCATTTTTGAGTCATCTAACATTGCTGGCCTGTAAGCTACCCATGAACTCAATTTGGGTAAATGATCACCACATGAAATTACTTTATCATATTCTCCACAAATGGTACATGTATTGGTAAGTATTTCCTGAAGTCTTAATGCTTATCTCTATGCTTTGATATTGTAGAACTCATTGGTCCGTAAAACACATGGTGCTTCATCATCAATAACTTCTCCCAGCTGCTCAGAGTCTGAAAACTCATTCAAAGTCCCCACTACTCATGAGGATGCACCTTTACAGCCTGATTTCTGTGTTGGGAATGATTTCCCCAGATGTCTTGGCCCTTTCCTTCCCTGTGTCTTCCTTTCCAGTAAGCCATGTCACCAGATCTGTAATCTTCCCCTGGAAGTGACCCAAGTCCATATTTACACCTCATTATTCCAATGTGCATGTACCTCCAAACCCAAACACACCAGTGGATAATCAAAATGAGTACTTTGAAGTGACTGTTAGCCATTTAAATTCAAAAAGTGTTTTTGAAGTATTGCTTTTTACAAGAAACAGGAATTTACATTCTTTATCTTTCCAACTGAAGACATTGGGGTGCATACAAACAGGAATCAAGAAGAGGTCATTTGGCTGTTCAAGCCATCTCAACCATTTAATAGATCATGGCTGATAGGATTTTAACCTCAACTCTACATTCCTGCGTATCTGGTATTTTTTTCATTCTCTTGGTAATCGAGAATCTGTCTAAAATTGACTATCCTTTATTGTCACTTGTACTCCAGTACAGGAGTGCAGTGATGAGTCTTAACAATGCTGCTTTTTAATGGATAAAAACTGAAAGAACTGTGGATGCTGTAAATCAGGAACAAAAACAGAAGTTGCTGGAAAGCTCAGCAGGTCTGGCAGCATCTGTGAACATTGGGTCGCCAGACCCGAAATGTTAACTCTGATATTTTTCTTCACCTGCTGAGCTTTTCCAGTAACTTCTGTTTTTGTTCCTGCCTTTTAACGACTCCATCTTAGGTACAAGTACCTAGGTATGAATCTTACAGAATAAAAAAATACAATGTCATATACAAAAGAGGATGAAAATGTAAGGATTTACATTATAGTTCAAGAAGAGTACCAAACAGCAGTAACTCAGCATGTGGCACTAGGCCCAAGTCCAACAACTGTCCTGCATCACACCAGCCTCCAGTCTGCCCTCACTGGCACTCAGCAGCAACAAGGTAAGTAACGCTTTACTGTGATTTGCCTCTGGCGGCAAAGTATGATGCTCCTGCCGGAGTTCCACTGCTCTGCCAGTTCTTTTTCCTATTCTCTCTTTTCCTTCTTCCTTCCCCTCATCTCCCCTCAGCACCAGAGACAAATACTAGCAGGCGCTGGCAGTGAGTCCTTGCATGCAAGCCCAGGGAACAAACCAGAAGACCACATGAAGCTGTGCCTCCTGGAGCAGCGTGGGAAATGTGTCCCAGTGAGCCCCAGGGCACCACATGGGCTGTTAGCCCTGGAGCAACATGTGGTATGAGCCAGTACAATGCACAGGCCGTGAGACCTGGAGCAGCACGAGGTACAAGCCAATGCAATGCCTGGGCCGTGAGCCCTGGAGCAGCATGAGGTACGAGCCAGTATAACACATGGCCCGTGAGCCTTGGCGCAGCATGAGGTACAAGCCTTTACAGCATGCGGGCCATGAGCCCTGGAGCAGCACAAGATACAAGCCTTTACAGCATGCAGGCCATGAGCCATGGAGCAGCACAAAGTACGAGCTTGTACAGCATACAGCCCATGAGCCCTGGAGCAGCAACGAGGTACAAGCCAGTACAATGCATGGGCCGTGAGTCTTGGAGCAGCACGAGGTACGAGCCTGTACAGCATGTGGGCCATGAGCCCTGGAACAGCATGAGGTACGAGCCTGTACAGTGTGTGGGCTGTGAGCCCTGGAACACCACCTCTGTATTAAAATATTTAGAGATTCTGAATCTACTGCCTTTGAGGGAAGGGAACTCCAAAGACTCTCAACCTTCTGAGAGAAAATAATGTTTCCACATCTGTCTTAAATGGGCACTCCTTATTTTTAAACAATGACCCAGTTCTGGATTCGCCCACAACAGCAAATATGCTTTCAACATCTGGCCAATCAAGTGTCCTTATGATCTTGTATGGTTCAATGAAGTCACTTCTGATTCTTCTATACTTCTGAGGGTACAGGCTTAGCCTTTCCTCACAAGGCAATCCACTCATTCTAGGTATTAGTTTAGCAAGCCTTCTCTAAACTCCTTCCAAAGCTTTAATATCCTTTCATAAGTATTCTGGCCAGTACCATACACTTTACTGCAGATGTGGTCTCATCAATGCCCTGTATTACTGAGGCATAACCTCCCTACACTTACAATCAATAGCCCTTACAATAACATATTGCATTCGAATAGCTTTCCTGATTAATTGCTTTATCGGTACACTAACCTTGTGATTCTTGCAGCAGAACGCAAGATCTGTCTGTACCTCAGAAATCTGCAACCTCTCATAATTTAGATAATATGCTGCTTTTTTACTTTTTTCTGCCAAAATGGACAATTTCACTGTTTCCCACATCATACACTATTTGCCAGATTTTTGTCCACTCACTTAGCCTATCTTGATCCTTTGTAGGCTCCTTATGTCCGCTTACAACTCATTTTCCTACCTATCTTTGAGTTGTCAGCAAATTTACCTGCCATACTTTTGATTCCTTTCATTCAAATCATTTATGCGAATTGTAAAGAGTTGAAGCCCCAGGACTGACTGCTGTGGCACGTACTCATGACATTTGTCAGCCTCAAAAGGACCCATTTATTCCTACTCTATCTTTCCTGTTTGCTAGTCAACCTTCTATCCATTCTGATGTGTTACCACCTATACCATGCGCTTTCATTTTCATAATAATCTATAATGTAGCAATTTGTTGAATACTTTCTAGAAATCCGAATACAATATGTCCACTAGTTGCCCATTATGTATTTTATAACAACACCACAACCCAGTGTTTTCATGATACCCAATAATTTTATCAGAACCTCGCCAGGTCAGTGCTTATAACAGACACAACCTAGTGTCATTGTAAATCCTAATAATTTTATAACACTCCCCATTCATGTGATTTTTGGAAACTCTCCCCCCAACTCAGTGCTTATATAACTCCCAGCCCAGTGTTTACATAGTCCCTATAATTTTATAACCCAGGCCACTGTTGGTTTTTTAATAACCACTCCAGTAATTATGTAACACCCCACAGCTCACCAGCACCCCTCCAGTCTAATGTTTATATAATTCTCCCAGTCCAGCATTTTTAGTGTTTTTTCTAAAATACCCCCGAAGTAATCTTTATAAAACCCCCCAGCCAGTAATTTTATAACACTCTCCCAGCCCAGTGATCCCCTTTTCATTAACAACACGAGAGTCCAGTGTTTTATAAAACACCCCCACCCAGTTTGTGCTTTTATAGATGCCTCCAGCCCAATAACCTTAGAACTCGCTTATATAAACTCTTACCAGCCCTGTAATTTTTATAAACTACTCATCCTTTTATTAAATCCCCTCTAGCCAAGTTTATGTTGTTTCATTGATATAAACTCCTCCAACCTCCAACCCAGGGATATTTTTGTTTGACAATGCTTCACCCCAGTGATCTTACCAACCCCCACCCCTGGACCAGTGATTTCACAATCACGGAGTGAGATCGATCTGCACAATGGCAACAACCATGCTGTTCTTCTCATTCTCTCCCCATCCTCCCACTCTCCCCACCTCTGACCTCGCACTAAACCAAAGTGAGGTGCTGCCCAGCGCTGAACTATTTGCCTGCACTCCACCACAGGCAATCTAAGGCCAAACAGCAGTGCCTGATCTCCAATTATCTTGGATCTCTCTCACCACTGGACAAAGACCTTGCGCTGTTAACTCTGTGAGGTAACTGGTGTACTACAGTTTTCCCACATTAAAAGAACTCTCGCACAGGCACCTTCCACACCCTCAGGATGACATTTGATATCAGTCCAGCCAGTTCTGCCAAGAGCACCCCACTGCCATCATTGTTCGAGAACTCAGGTGCTACGATATTGACATCACAGCCCTGAATGAAACCTGGTGGGCAGGGGAAGAACAGCTCAGAGCAAGGTGATGGCCACACTTTTTCTGGAAAGGCAAGGCCAAAGAAGTGCGCCACATCCA
Source organism: Stegostoma tigrinum (assembly GCF_030684315.1). NCBI lineage: Eukaryota > Metazoa > Chordata > Chondrichthyes > Orectolobiformes > Stegostomatidae > Stegostoma > Stegostoma tigrinum. Next base: position 90,384,047 of record NC_081357.1, read on the forward strand.
TACAGTCAGCTTTGCCATCAAATAAGTCCAACTGTGGTAACTCCAGGGGAATCTCCGTGCTGTTGACCATTGGAAAAGTCATCACCAAGGTTCTCCTTAACCATCTCCTCCCTGTGGCTGAGGAGCTCCTCCCGGAGTCGCAGTGTGGCTTTTGGCCATGGAGAGGCACAACAGACATGATTTTCACTTTGGAAAAGCTGCAGGAGAAAAGCAGAGAAAAGAACCTACCCCTGTACATGGCCTTCTTTGACCTTACAAAGAACCTTGACGCCGCCAATCAGGAAGCATTATGGAACGCCTTTCTCCGCTTTGGTTACACCATGAAGTTTGTCACCTTCACTTACTCCATGACACCATGGAAGTCATGGAATGTCAAATGGCTCCACCACCAAGCCATTCCCCATTCGGATTGGTTTCACGCGGGGCTTCGTCAATGCGCTAACACTGTTCTTGATTGACCTTGCTGCAATGCTTCACCTCACCGCTGACAAGCTCCCTACTGGAGTGGAGCTGATCTACAGAACCTGTGGGAAATTATTCAACCACTGCTGCCTTCAAGCCAAAATCAAAGTAATCCCAACCAGTGTCACCAAGCTGCAGTATGCAGGTGATACTTGTGTATGTGCGGTCTCTGAGGCCGTACATTGGATCATCATTAGGACCTTTATGGAGTCATATGAAAGCATGGATCGCACCCCTAATATCAGCAAGATGAAGGTCCTTCATCAACCTAACCTGGCATGGTGGAGCAAGCTCCCAATCATCAAGGCCCTAGAGAATGTTGATCATTTTCAATACCTCAAAAGTGACCTGTCAGCCAAAGCAGCTATTAATGAAGAGACCCAGCATCACCCCCAGTGTGCTGGCACAGCCTTCAGCTCCTGAGCAAAAGCATGTTGGAACACAACTTCAGATCCGACACCAAAATCATGGCTAACAGAGCTGTGGTGGTTCCTGCCCTTCTATATGGTTCGGGACATGGACTGTCTATGGCAGACACCTTAAAGCAATGGAGCAGGACCACCCACACTGCCTGTGCAAGATCTTGCAAATCCGCTAAGAAGTAAGACACACCAAAATCAGTGTCCTTGACCAGGCCAACATCTCAAGCATCAAGGCACTGACCACCCTTGATTGGCTACAATGGGCTACATCGTCTGCATGACCAACACCCAGCTTTGAAACAGCAGGTGAGCCCCACAGGACAGACCAAGCACTTTAGTGATACTCTTGAAGCCTCACTTGTGAAGTGCAGCAATCCCATTAACACCTAGGAATTAATGACTGAAGACTGTGCAAAGTGGATAAGGAACATCCAGGAAGGCGCGAGTACCTCAAGGCTTGCCATTTGTCAGAAATAGAAGCCAAGTGAAAGGAGTGCATAACCACACCAATGCCCCAGTCACCTTTCCCCATGACTACTACATGCCCCAAGTATAACAGAGCCTGCAATAGCCATATAGGTCTGTACAGCCACTTATAGACTGACCCTGACAGTGGAAGAGAGTTACTGTCGCCTATGAGCGACTACCATTGATAATCATTATCAACAGTACAAGTTACTTATTCAAAGAACCCCAATAAATTAATTAAGACTGATTTCCCTTTGGTAAAACCATGTTAGCTCTGTCTGATTACCTTGAACTTATCCAGGCACCCTGTTATAATATCCTTAATAATTAGCTTCTAGCATCTTCCAAATTGCCAATGTCAAGCTAGATGTTAAATCTGTAGTTTCCTGCTTTCTGCCTCCCATGCCCTAAACCCCCTCCTCTTTTGAATAAAGGGCACACATTAGGTATTTTCCAACCAAAAGGAATCTTCCCTGAATCTAATCCGTTTTGGAAAATTAAAACCGACACTTCAGCTAGCAGCTACTTGCAGCTAGAAGTACATTTCCACTTTCCTGCCATTTCCCCATAACCCTTGATTCCCCTAATGATCAATAATCTATCTATCTCAGTCTTAAAATGTACACAAGGACTCTACCCCCACAACTCTCTGTGACTGAGAGTTTCAAAGATTCTTAACCTATTGAGGAAAGAAATCCCTCTTCATCTCAGTCTTAAACTAATGTCCCCTAACTCTGAGACCTAGCCCACTGGTCTTAGATTCTCCCATGGGGGAAAATATCTGCTCAGCATTTACCCTGTCAAGCCTTTAAGAATCCTATAGATTTCAGTGAGATCACCTCTCATTCTTCTAAATTCCAGTGGGTTGAGTCCCAACCTGTCAGCCTTTTCTCCTTAGGCAACCTCTCTGAACTGGAGATCATCCTAGTGAACCTTCTCTGAACTGCCACCAATGAAAAAATATCATAAATAAGGGAACCAAAACTGCTCATAGTAGTCCAGATGTGATCTCACCAGTACCTTGTCCAGTTGCAATAAGACTTGCCTCCTCTCATACTCCAAACCCCTTAAATTAAGGGCTAACATACCATTTGACTTCCTGATTATCTGCTGCACCTGTGTGTTAGCTTTCTGTGTTTCATGTGCAAGTAGGTCCAGTCCCTTTGTGTGGCAGGTTTCTACAATTTTCATCCATTAGGCAATACTCTGATCTTTTGATCTTCCTTCCAAAATGAACAGCATCTTGTTTTTTCCATGTTATATTCCATTTGCCAACATTTTTCCCACTTAACCTATTGATATTTCTCTGTAAACTCTCTGTGTCCTTCCCACACCCTACTTTCTATCTATTTTTGTTTCATCTGCAAATTTAGCTACAGTACATTTGCTTCCTTCGCGTCATATATTAAATTAAATCAATGAAATCACATTCAATCAAATTGGCGTTACAGCGGGAGAGAAGAACTCGGCTTTTACTTTAGATTTAATTTTGAACATCAATCACCCATTAACAAATAACAACCCTGCCCACCAGGGGCAGTATAATTATAGAGGAAATTTTTAAAGAGGATAAGAAACAAGCTTGGGCACTAAATGAAAAAGAAGCCAGTGCATGAAATAATACACTCCAGCTTCCATAAAACTCATTTCTTTAATTTTAGAAACCCACTACCAAATCAAACAAATAACTAATACTGCTCACCAGAGGCAGTAGAACTCAGCTTTCTTTTGTAGTCAATACCTGTTCAGGTGTGTTATGACACATCTCTGGAGCAAATGGGACTTAACCCAGACTTTGGCTCAGAGAAAGGGACATTACGATTATACCACAACAGCTCAAAACCCACCTCTTTTTTGTTTGAAACTGAACTCAGCTTCTAAATACAACAGTGCTCTCAATGAAATCTGGAAATGATCTGTTTGATCCTTAAAGGAACCTGCATTTATAACAAGTACAGCAGGAGAAGATAAAGGACTATTTGGATTTCCAAAAGCTATTTGATAAAATCCCAAATAAAAGATTACCGCCCCAAGAGTTCATGGCCATGAAGAAGTCACATTAAAATTGAAACACTAACTACTTTTTTGTATTATTCATTTGTGGGATGTGGGTGTCGTTGGCTGGCCAGCATTTACTGCCCATCGCTAGTTGCCCTTGAGAAGGTGATGGTGAGCTGCCTTCTTGAATCACTGCAGTCCTTCTGCTGTGAGTTGACCCACAATGTTATTAGGGAGGAAATTCCAGGATTTTGACCTAGCGACAGTGAAGGAACGGCGATATATTTCCATGTCAGGATGGTGAGTAACTTGGAGGGGAACTTGGAAGTGGTTGTGGGTTTGGAAGGTCCTGTCTGAGGATCTTTAGTGAATTTCTGTAGTGCATCTTGTAGATAGTACACACTGCTGCTACTGAGCATCAGTAGTGGAGGGAGTGAATGCCTGTGGATGTGGTGCCAATCAAGTGGGCTGCTTTGTCCCAGCTTCCTGAGTGTTGTTGGGGCTGCACTCATCCAAGCAAGTGGGGAGTATCCCTTCACACTCCTGACTTACACCTTGTAGATGATGGATAGGCTTTTAGAAGTCTGGAGGTGAGCTACTTGCTGCAGTATTCCCAGCTTCTGGCCTGCTCTTGTAGCCGTTATGTTAATGTAGTGACTCCAGTTGAGTTTCTGGTCAATGATAACCCTCAGGATGTTCATAGTGGGGGATTCAATGATGGTAACACCATTGAATATCAAGAGGCGGTGGTTAGATTGTCTCTTATTGATGATGGTCATAGTCTGGCATTTGTGCGGCATGAATGTCACTTGCCACTTGTCAACCCAAGCCTGGATATTGTCCAGATCTTGTTGCATGTGAACATGGACTGCTTCAGTATCTGAAGAGTCACAAATGATGCTGAACATTGTGCAATCAATGGTGAACATCCCCACTTAATAGGATAATGGGTGTTTCCAGACCTCCTGAGTTTCTCCAGCATTTTCTATTTTTGTTTCAGAGTTCATGATAATGGCAGTCACACTTGGGTGGAGAATTAGTCAATTAATACAAAGCAGAGAATTGAGTAAATGGGCGATTTTCAGATTGGTGATTAGTGCTGATATCTCAAATCTTTGGAACCAGATAATGACTTAAATGAAGACACTAAGTGAATTGAGGCTACATTTTCTGATGAGTCTGCAAAGGAATGCAGATAGGTAAAGGGCAGAGGAAAGTACCTGGCAGATGGAGTACGCTGTGCAAAAATGTAACATTTTCCATTTTGGCAGGAGGAATTAAAAAAAGACAGAATATTATTCAACTAGAGGGGGAATTTAGTATACTGTGGTAGAGAAGAATCTAGCCTTTCTGGTTCTCAAGTCACAAAGTGTCAACATGTAGTAGTGCAAGTAGTTAGGAAGACAGTAGACACATCCCACCCCAAGCCGCACCCCCAGCTACCTACTAACCTCATCCCACCTCCTTGACCTGTCCGTCTTCCCTGGACTGACCTATCCCCTCCCTACCTCCCCACCTACACTCTCTCCACCTATCTTCTTTACTCTCCATCTTCGGTCCGCCTCCCCCTCTCTCCCTATTTATTCCAGTTCCCTCCCCCCATCCCCCTCTCTGATGAAGGGTCTAGGCCCGAAACGTCAGCTTTTGTGCTCCTGAGATGCTGCTTGGCCTGCTGTGTTCATCCAGCCTCACATTTATGTTTACTGTCTGCTTTCCATGAGCCAGACAATCTTCTATCCATGCCAAAATGTTACCGCCCTGCACCATGAGCTTTATTTTCCTCTATAACTTTTCATGTGGCACCTTTACCAAGAACCTTCTGGAAATCAAAGTACAGCCATCACTTTCTCTATAGCCTCAATACACAAACAACTTCAGTAGATTGATCAAATATAATCTCCTTCACACAAAACCATTTGCATGATTAACTTGAACTTATCTAAGCATCCTACTATGATATTTTTAATAATTGTTTCTCACATTTCCCAATGAGAGACGTTAAATTAATTTAACTGCACTTTCTTGCTTTCTGACTCACTGCTTTTCTAAATAAAGGGATTGCATTCACTATTTTTCAATCTAAAGGAACTAACCTTGAATCAAGAGAATTCTGTAAATTTGAAACCAACAAACCAACTCTCTCATTGGCCTCTTCTTTTATGACCTTTTGATGAAGTACATCACTTGTCAGCCTGTAATTCTAACCACTTACCGATGATTGTAATTTTCCTAGTTCCTGCCTTCCTTCCATTTCCTGATCTTTTGTTGCTTCTGGAATGTTACCTGTATGCATGTAGTGAAGATTGATGCAAAATAGCTGTTATTTGCCATTTTCTTATTTCCCAGTGTTACTTTGTCGAACCAATATTTTTAAAGTATTTATACAAACACTTGTTACCTGCTCCTATATTCAAGTTACCTTTCTGTTATACTCAAATATACTCAATGCAGGGTGACACGGTGACACAGTGGTTAGTACTGCCAGGGACCCAGGTTCGATTCCAGCCTCAGGCAACTATCTGCATAGAGTTTGCACGCTCTCCCCATGTCTGCATGGGTTTCCTCCGGGTGCTCTGGTTTCCTCCCACAGTCCAAAAGATGTGCAAATTAGGTGGATTGGCCATGTTAAATTGCCTATAGTGTTTAGGGATGTGCAGATTAGGTGGGTTATAGGGGAATGGGCCTGGGTGGGATGCTCTGAGGTTTGGTGTGGACTTGTTGGGTTAAAGGGCCTGTTTCCACACCGTAGGAATTCTATGATTCAATCACAAATTTTCCCTTTTCATTTTTTATTTAGTCATACTTTACTGTTTTATAGTCTGTCCAATTTTTTAATCTGCCACAGGTCTTTCAACAATTATATGCTTTTTCTTTAAATTTGATGCTGTCTTTAACCTGCCTAGTTAACTACTGATGGTGGGTCTGTCACGTAGAGTTTTTCTTAATTATTTGAATGTTTACATTGATGTTGATTGTAATGAAGCAAGTGGTCAGGTTCTCTACAAGGAGCACTGAGGTTGGAGTTAGAGGAGGAAAAACAGCCATAGATCATTTTCTCTTTTGAAAAGTTAGCAAATGTGGAAGAGAGAAAACAAAGATGCATTTTTAAAAAATCATTAAATGGCTTTCTGATTTTCCAATGTGTTTTATATCCATTGGAGCATTGTTGAAACTGAAGACTCTGTTATAATGTAGAAAATAAATCATTTGCATAAAGTAAGCTCCCACAAACAACAATGTGATATTGATGTTTCCCCGAAAAAGGGATTTTTTTGGCCCAAGCACCAAGCAGAACTCTCCTGCTCTGCTTTGAAGCACACTAGGAGCACTTTTATGGCAAGAGTGCAAAAGGGTCTTGCTTTAACATCCCACCTAAAAGACAATATCCTTGACAGTGCAGCACTCCTGTGCACTATTCTATTCAGAACCTAAAATGATTTTACAAAGGTGTGGACAAGGAATGGTCATCATGATTCATGCATGGCATGAAGAAAAAAATGGCTGCTGGAGAGACAGAAGAGTAACAGAAAACAATTTTTGGTAAAACAGTGTTTCTCGGTGCCAGAGGTCAACTTAGAAATGTTACATGTGCAAATAATCATGTTAGAGTCTGTTTATCAGGAAAATAAACAAGAAAACTTATCTTTGTTAGGGAGCCAAATGTGCTGTTCTCAAAAAATGTATGAATCAATGTTGGAATTTCTTCTGTGATCATGAAGAAATGTCTCCTCAGGTTAGTAATGCTCTGCTGGTATATAACTACAGGTTTTAAAAAATTATTCTGGGTGGCGTAAGTTTTAACTGGCAGCACAACCTCAGATGACAGTCTGTATAGAGCTTGCATGTTCTTCTGTGTCTTTTGCTGGTTTCTGCAGGGTTTTCCCTTACAGTCCAGGGAAGAACAGACTCGGTGGATTAACCATGGTAAATGTGGGGATAGGGTGGAGTGGTCGGGCAGGTGTGATGCTCTTTGGACAGTCGGTGCAAACTCAATGAGCTGAATGTCTCTTTCTGTACTGTCGGGATTCTATGATTCTGTTAGTAATCATGAGGTATGGTGTTGCTAGCAAGGTCAGCATTTATTATTCATCTATAATTGCCATTGAGAAGGTGGAAAGGATATTTTCTTGAACTAATACTATCTTTGTGACCTAGGCACGCCAAAAATGCTGTTAGGAATGGAATGCTCAGCAACTGGAGAGTATTGCATTACACACCTGATTTGTGCTTTGTATGCAGCAGACTGGCTTTGGGGATTCAGGAAGTGAATTCCTAGACTCTGACCTCCTGTTGCAGTCACTGTATTTATATGGTTAATACAGTTCAATTTAGGTATTTTGATAACACCCGGGATGTTGATAGTAAGGATTTCAGTGATGGTAATGCCATTGATTTTCAAGGGGGAATGATCATTGCCTGGCATTTATGCCAGAAATGATACTGGCCAATTATCAGCCCAACTGATAAGCAATTCAGTAATAAAAAAATGTTTCAAGAGGAATGAAGCATATATAGGATATTGATACAGAAAATCAAACTGAAAAGTAGAGATGCTTGTGGAAAATGTTAACTTCTTTGTATTTCTGAGGAAAACCAAACCAGTAATTAGTATTTCCTTGCATCAAACGACTTCTCAAAAATTTCAAGTAAATTTTAAAGAAATATTGACATATGGAAAATAACTGTTACTTTTGTATCCAGTTCTGGGCACCATCCTTGAGGAAGACTACTACGATATCAGAAAGGCGGAGAAAGAAGTTGACAGAAATGGGTTGAAGGATGACAAACCTCAATTGTACAGATTGGAGAAGTTGGGACTTTACACCTTGGTCAAAGGAAGCTTGAGAGGAGGAACAATTGAAGGACTGAAAGGTTTCTGGACAGAGTAGATAGAGAGACACAATTTGTACTGGCAAGAGGATCGAGTGCCTGAATAAACTGAATCAAGATTTTCAACAAAAGAAGATAAAAAGGAGGAAAATCAATTTGATGCGTCAGACAGGGACCTGGAATACACTACCTCAGGGTATGTTGAAGTCAGATTGTGCCACGGTTTTCAAAAAGGATGTGGGTTATTTTCTAAAGAATAAAAATCCCAGTGCTAATGGGAAAAGACAGAGAAACAAATTAGGGGAATTGCTTTTGTGGAGAACCAAGACGGATAAGACGGACAAAATGACATCCTTCTATTTTGAAAATATTATATTATTAGTCATTTTGGACTATAGAACTTGTGTATTACTGAAAAAGAAACACATTTCAATGAAATTTATTACATCTTGCGTTCATCAGGACAATTCACAAGAAAGAAAACAAGAAAGGGAAAGTGATTCTTATTACCAAGTTTTGTTTAATTTTTAAAACAGGCAGGTTAACCCAGATTTGGCTTGGAAAGAATTCCAGATGGATGGGCAAAGAAGCAAGAGAACGAAGAGAAACAATGTAGACTAAGTGGTGCAAATTTCAGATATGAGGGGTGCAGGGATAGAGAGACCTGTTCAAGCATATCTCTCAAGTAGAGAAGGCTTGAATTTAACAGATAGAAACTCAGCAAATAATAGTGAAGAAATTATATTAAATGTTCATAAGCACTGAATATGCTGTTTGTTGGAACTTCATTCTGGACATAACACTTTTAGAAGGATGTCAAGTACTTAGAGAGGATGCAGAGGAGACTTACTGGAATGCTACTATGGGAAGAATCCCTTCAAATGATGTGGAGGAACCTAGGGTCAAAGTATTCTGCTTCCACCAGTATTCAGCAGATTGCATTATTGGAGTCCGTCAAACAATGACAGAATCAGTTTACAGAGACACTGAGTTACAGTACCTGTACTTTACTGCAGGTGGAGTCAAATGACGTGCTGCAGATAGAATACTGGGGGGTAAGGTGTTGTTTTGACTTCTAAGGGGGCAATCTAGTTACATCCATAACATAAATAGACAGCAGTCAAATCTTTGCTTCCTTATATCTGCCCCCTTCTTGTTTTTGTCTCACTTTTATTTTGTTAACAGCTATGGTACTTTAGGACATATGGAACACTAAGTTAGAGAAGTATGCATCTTTCATGTCACTTGAAAGAACATCAATAATTTCATCTGTTCAGTCACACAGAATGGTAGGAGTGAAGTTTTCAAATAAACAGGGGTTTAGGAACAAAGGACTTCCTAGTCATCTGATTGAAAATGAAGGATAAATGCTGCTGGACCTCCTTCCTCTCGTCTGGATTTTCTACAGTTCACCGACCGTGTGTGTGACAGGAGCATTGAGTTATTGCAATAATTTAACCTACTCTTATTCCCTGTGATGTCAGTTTTGTACAATGCTTGAAATGGTTAAATCGGATGCTTTGGAATAACTCCACCCACTGATATTTAAATGACTGTCTGTGGGAAGATCTCGTCCATTTGTTCTTAGTTATTAGACAGCTCTTCAGGCTACAGCCATGTACAGAGACCTTGTTACTCCCAAGTGAGATAACTATGTCTCTTATCCTGTATTAACATGGTTAACTCGACTCAAGCTATTGTAACTTGTTATCACACTCCTATGTGATAAATTAATAATTGTTACTCAAATATGAACATCTTATGCTGAAGTTTTATTAATAGTTAATCCCTCACAACTTAATATAAGTAAGACCCTTGAGTCAGTGTTATAGGAAGGGTTAGTGGCGACAAATCTGCCCAAAGGACGTCCTTTCACATCCAAGTGCCAGCATCTCTAACCACTGGTATTGTGGTATAAGGGGTTAATAGCTGTTATGCTGACAACCAGAGTGCATCATTAGTGATGTCAGATCACATGGAGTTCTCACTGACTTTTTCCTTTCTGATGATGAAAGAGCTGCATTCAGCAAAGCACTTAGCTTTATCTGTTAATACCTCCATCTCAATGAATTTTGGGCATAACATGATGCTGAACTCTTGTTGTCACTGCCTATGTGCCCATTTCTTTGTATTAGAGGTCTCTTCCCACTTCCCAAGCTTTTTCACCCAAGTTCAACACTCCACCTCCAGTTGGACGCTTCTCTCTGGCCTTTTACCAGCACTTGACCTCTTCACCAAGTACTGCTGACATGACATCAGCTGCCTTAATTTCCCTCCTTCCCTCACCCACCCTAAACAGTCTCTCTGTGTCAAGTCTAACTCCAGCCTTATTATCAAACCTGTCAATAAGGGTCTTTGCTATCCTATCATTTACTCCCTACCCCAATCCCCTGCTCCTTTATTCTGCATGTAAACTGATGCTCTCCCAGCCACCATCAGTTCTGAGGAAGGATCACTGGACCCAAAACATTAAACTCTGTTTTTTCCTTCACAGATGCTGCCAGACCTTCTGAGCTTTTCCAGCAACTTTGTTTTTGTTCCTGATTTACAGTATCAGCAGTTCTTTCAGTTTTTATTTAATATTTAACTCACTGCCATTTTTTTTTATTCATTAACAATTTAAGGGCATCACTGGCTAGGCAGCATTTATTGCCCATCCCTAATTGCCCAGAGGGCAATTAAGAGTCGACCACTTTGCTGTGGCCAGTGTACCAATAATAGTGGTGCGGTTGTCATCTGTGTGCTGATCTCTACCTGGCAGAGGTTGAGCACCAACTCTGAGTCACTTCCTCCTGTCTCCCCACTGGACCATGACCCCACCATTGAACATATAACTATTGTTTGAAAGACTTTCAATCACCTCATTTCCTCTGGAGGTCACCTCACCAGAGCTTCCCACTAACTATCACTCCCCAAAGCTGCACACTTTCTGTCACCTTCCCAAAATCCACAAACAGGATTGCCCTCACAGACCCATTTTTTCAGCCTATTCCTGCCCCACTGAACTAATTTCTTCCCATTGTGGTTCTATTTTATCAGCTCTTGTTCAGTATCTTCCCACTTACATATGATTCTTCTGACACTTTATGTTAGTTATATAATTCCCAAATATCCGGTCGTGGCCATCTCTTCTTCACCATGGATATGCAATCCCCCTCCATGTAAATTCCCCATCAGGATGATCTGAAGGCTGCCCACTTCATCCTTGAAGAGAGGCCTGAACAGTCTCTATTCACCACCACTCACCTCTGCCTGGCTAAGTTCATTATCACTTTAAACAATTTCTCTCAACTCAGCTCCAAGTCAAATGTGTGGCTATGGATAACTGTATGAGGCCCAGCCATGCCTGTCTCACTGTGGGATATCTGGAACACTGCATGTTCTGGTCCTGCTTGGGCCCCCACCCACAACTCTTTCTCTATTCCATCGATGATATCATCAGTGCTGCTTCCTGCTCTCAGCTGAAATCAGAAAAATCAATCAGTTTTGCTTCCAATTTCTATCCTTCTAAACTTCACCTGGATCACCTCTGATTCTTTCTGTCCCTTTCCTGACTTCACTATTTCATTTTCTGGGGATAGGCTAACCACAAATATCTATTACAAACTCACCGACTCCCACAGTTACCATGGCTACATCTCCTCACACTCTACTTCCTAAAAGGAAATTCCATCCCCTATTCCCAATTCCTCCGCCTCCGCCGTATCTGCTCCCACGATAAGACATTCCACTCCCGCAAATCCCAGATGTCCAAGTTCTTTAAGGACCGCAACTTTCCCCCCACGGTGATCGAGAACGCCCTTGACCGCGTCTCCCGCATTTCCCGCGACACATCCCTCACACCCCGCCCCCGCCACAACCGCCCCAAGAGGATCCCCCTCGTTCTCACACACCACCCCACCAACCTCCGGATACAACGCATTATCCTCCGACACTTCCGCCATTTACAATCCGACCCCACCACCCAAGACATTTTTCCATCCCCTCCCCTGTCTGCTTTCCGGAGAGACCACTCTCTCCGTGACTCCCTTGTTCGCTCCACACTGCCCTCCAACCCCACCACACCCGGCATCTTCCCCTGCAACCGCAGGAAATGCTACACTTGTCCCCACACCTCCTCCCTCACCCCCATCCCAGGCCCCAAGATGACATTCCACATTAAGCAGAGGTTCACCTGCACATCTGCCAATGTGGTATACTGCATCCACTGTACCCGGTGCGGCTTCCTCTACGTTGGGGAAACCAAGCGGAGGCTTGGGGACCGCTTTGCAGAACACCTCCGCTCAGTTCGCAACAAACAACTGCACCTCCCAGTCGCAAACCATTTCCACTCCCCCTCCCATTCTCTTGATGACATGTCCATCATGGGCCTCCTGCACTGCCACAATGATGCCACCCGAAGGTTGCAGGAACAGCAACTCATATTCCGCCTGGGAACCCTGCAGCCATATGGTATCAATGTGGACTTCACCAGTTTCAAAATCTCCCCTTCCCCTACTGCATCCCTAAACCAGCCTAGTTCATCCCCTCCCCCCACTGCACCACACAACCAGCCCAGCTCTTCCCCCCCACCCACTGCATCCCAAAACCAGTCCAACCTGTCTCTGCTTTCCTAACCGGTTCTTCCTCTCACCCATCCCTTCCTCCCACCCCAAGCCGCACCCCCAGCTACCTACTAACCTCATCCCACCTCCTTGACCTGTCCGTCTTCCCTGGACTGACCTATCCCCTCCCTACCTCCCCACCTACACTCTCTCCACCTATCTTCTTTACCCTCCATCTTCGGTCCGCCTCCCCCTCTCTCCCTATTTATTCCAGTTCCCTCCCCCCATCCCCCTCTCTGATGAAGGGTCTAGGCCCGAAACGTCAGCTTTTGTGCTCCTGAGATGCTGCTTGGCCTGCTGTGTTCATCCAGCCTCACATTTTATTGCCATTGCATTTTCCCATCGCTTTTGCATATGGTTAGATGATGCCATCTTCCAAAAGAGTACTCTGACATGACCTCCTTTCTCATCAACTGAGGATTCCCCCTCCACTGTGGTTGACAGAGCCCTCAGCCATGCCCGAGCTATTTCTGCACTTCTGCCTTCACTTCTTCCCTTCTCACCAAAAATAATAATCGTGTTCTCTTTGTCTTGACTTTCTACCTCACTAGTCTCTGCATTCAAAGGATCATACACTGTCATTTCCACCACCTTCAAGAGGATGTCACCACAAAACACATTTTCCCCTCCCTTCCACTGTCAGCATTCCACAGGGACACCTGGTCTACTCCAGCATCACTTCTCACACTTCCTCATTCCCCCATGAAACCTTCCCAGCAATCACAGAAGATGTAACACTTCTCCATTCACTTCTTCCCTCCTCACTGTCCAAGGCCTGAATACACCTTCCAGATTAAACAGCGTTTTACTTGTACCCAGTTCAACCTAGTCCACTACTCTGTACTCACAATGCAATCTCCTTTACGTTGGTGTGACAAAATACAAACTGGCTAACTGTTTCTGGACATGGTGGTTCCTCCCACAGTCCAAAGATGCACAGGCTAGGTGGATTGGCCAAGCTAAATTGCACATAGGGTCTGGGTATGTGCAGTTTAGGTGAATTAGCCATGGGAAATGAAGGGTTACAGGAATAAAGTAGGGGAGTGAATCTAGGTGGGATGCTCTTCAGAGCATGGTGTTTACTGCACTGTAGGGATTCTGTGATTCTGTGAACAACAGTAGAAATCCTGGAAACCAGATCTGGAGAGATTGCAAATGTCTCTCGGAAAAGTCCAGAACTCACTTGTACAAACTCAAAGAAGAAAGAAGATAAAATACACAGAAAATTAAACAGAATAAAGAATCAGAACAGTTTAAAACCAGCTTTGCCCGGTATCTGGGTCACCTTGGAGAAAAATGGCCAAATGTGACTCATAGATTGTCAATTTCTTTTTCAGTATTACTCTATTACTCGACAAATCCTTTTAATTTGTTATGCCAAAATGACTGCCTGCCTAGTCTTTATCTTGTCAGAAATCTCATTGAAGGTTGACAAAGCCTTTTACAGCACAAATTTTCTAAAATCCTCACAAAGATACAACAAGAATTAAAAGAACTGGTTGTGGTTGGAGGAAATTTTACGTAAGAAAAGGCACAAGATAGAGAAGGCATTAAGGAAGGATATGTATGAAGATAATCTTAAAGTAACTAAAAACAATGGCCTAAGGAAAGAGAGCAGAACCACAGAATAGTATCACTTCCAAATGTCTTTTGTAAACATTGATTAATTACTATAATGTGTTCTACAACGTAATGGAAAAGTTAAATGTTAATATTGCATTAGCTCCACCCAATCTTTTGAGATAGCTCAGTCTTTATGTAGAGAATTAAGTAATCTTTCACAAGGTCCCAAAGGAGACAGACATATCATCTCTGATTCCTCATAGTTGTACTTGCACCTAACAAGCCCTGTTATGTAAGACTGACAGTGACTCACTCGTGGTTTACCCAATATGAATGATAATTAGGCAGACCCCGAGACTCAGAGGTGTGTAACAACACATCTGTGCAGGTTGACCAACCCATCTAAAAATGTTGTTCCCCTTTACATTGGTATTCTTTAACTTCTTGTAGCACAGAGGCAATGTTCCTACCTCTGGACCAGGAGGGCTGGGTTCAAATCCCACTTGCTCCAGAAGTGTGACAGTATGTCTAAATAGGTTGAACAACTGCTATCTGGAAAGCAAGATTGGCATTTGAGGAAATATATTTATTATGGCTCAGCAGTGGTTGTATCCCTACCTCTGTATCAGAGGCCTGGGTTCAAGTCCTAGATATGTGTCATAGCATATCTCTACCAGTTGAGTAAACATAACTATAATTGGATGTTTTCATTCAATTAGTGTAATATGATAGCTTGCAGCTTGATCCCAATTAATATCATGGATGGCAAAAGGATGACAAGTTTTGCCAAAAGACATAGAACCATACCAATCTGAAAATATTGAATCTCATCTGATTGCAGAAGCTAAGTGAACTCAGACCTGCGTGGATAAGAGAATACCTGGGAGAATAAGATCCAGTAGATATTCAAGGGTCTTGTGGCACAGTGGTAGTGTCTCTACTCCTGAACCAGGAGACCAGGTTTCAAGGTCTAACTACTCCAGAGGTATCTTATAGACCTTATAGAACATTACAGCACAGTACAGGCCCTTCAGCCCTCGATGTTGTGCCGACCTGTCATAACGATCTCAAGTCCATCTAACCTACAGTATTCCATGTACGTCCATATGCTTATCCAATGACGACTTAAATGTACCTAAAGTTGGCGAATCTACTACCGTTGCAGGCAAAGCGTTCCATTCCCTTACTACTCTCTGAGTAAAGAAACTATCACTGACATCTGTCCTATATCTTTCACCCCTCAATTTAAAGCTATGCCCCCTCGTGCTCACCGTCACCATCCTGGGAAAAAGGCTCTCCCTACCCACCCTATCTAACCCTCTGATTATTTTATATGCTTCAATTAAGTCACCTCTCAACCTTCTTCTCTCTAATGAAAACAGCCTCAAGTCCCTCAGCCTTTCCTCATAAGACCTTCCCTCCATACCAGGCAACATCCGAGTAAATCTCCTCTGCACCCTTTCCAAAGCTTCCACATCCTTCTTATAATGCAGTGGCCAGAACTGTACACAATACTCCAAGTGGGGCCACACCAGAGTTTTGTACAGCTTCACCATAACCTCTTGGTTCCGGAACTCGATCCCTCTATTAATAAAAGCTAAAACACTGTATGCCTTCTTAACAGCCCTGTCAACCTGGGTGGCAACTTTCAAGGATCTGTGTTCATGGACGCTGAGATCTCTCTGCTCATCTACACTACTAAGAATCTTACCATTAGCCCTGTACTTTGCCTTCTGATTACTCCTACCAAAGTGCATCATCCCATACCTGTCTGCATTAAACTCCATTTGCCACCTCTCAGCCCAGCTCTGCAGCTTATCTATGTCTCTCTGCAACCTACAGCATCCTTCGTCACTATCCACAACTCCACCGACCTTAGTGTCGTCTGCAAATTTACTAACCCAGAGGTATGTTGTAACATGACTGAACAAGTTGATCAGAAAATATCCACAAAGGAGATTAGGAGGGTCTTGTGGCACTTTGATAATATCCCTATCTCTGGTTCAAGTCACACTTGCCACAGAGGTGAGTCATCAGTGGAATGGTAAGCAGACCCCAAAATGATATGCATTCATTTGCTCTTGCATGATATAAGCCCCTAACCAATATTCGTCATTTGGTCATACTGAACATGAGTATTACTGAAAAAAAGACAAATATTGTTGAAGCTTATCCATTTATATTCATCAGGACATTTTTCAAGAATACCAAGTCAAGTGGAAAACCAACATTAGAACAGCATACAGGAGAGTGCAGGTTGGTTGGCAATCGGATTATGTTTAATAGACACATTGCAGTGGAAAATGTACCGGATAATGCTAATTGGCAGTTAACAGCCAGATTTTCTTTAAATATTAAGCCAGGAAACTTACTCTGATTGCTCAAGGTATTATCCTGAGAAATGAGCCAACAAATAGCTGTCACCTGTTTTATTGGTTTCTTTCTGTGCAAAGAACAGGGCTTGTGTGTTAATGCATGCAGCTTCTGATACATGCAAGTATGTCACATTGCAAGCCTGACTGACAATCTAAATTGGTTGTCAGCATACATCTTCACACAGCCAGGATTATCCAGAAAATATTGCCCAATTGTAGAATCACATCTACCATTCGACATTGAGGTGTGAATTTTACAAGTTCAGGCGATTTGGATGCAGTCATAGAGTCATAGAGATCCAGAGAATGGAAAATGGTAGGTAACAAGGTGGAGAGCTGGATGAACACAGCAGGCCAAGCAGCACCATTGGAGCAGGAAAGCTGACGTTTCGGGCCTAGACCCTTCTTCAGACCCTTTCTGATGAAGGGTCTGGGCCTAAAACGTCAGCTTTCCTGCACCTATGATGCTGCTTGGCCTGCTGTGTTCATCCAGCTCTACACCTTGTTATCTCAGATTCTCCAGCATCTGCAGTTCCTACTGCTTCTGAATGGAAAATGGTACTTAGGCCCACTGTGTCCATGTAGCTCAAAAGAACCACCTAACTATTCTAATCCCAATTTTCCATTACTTGACATATGGCCTGTATGCCTTGACATCGCAAGTGCAGATATAAATGTTTCTTAAATGTAATGAGGGTTTCTGCCTCTACCACCCTTACAGATTCAGATTCTCACCATTCTCTGGGTAAAAATGTTTTTCAATACAACTCCTCCAAATTTCCTATTCATTAACTTAAATTTATACACATTAGCCATTGATCCCTCCATGAAGAGATGGGTTTATTTATTCTACCCTATCTGTGCATCTCAAAACTTTTTAACATCTGAATCATGTCCCCTTTCGATCTACTCTGCTCTAATAAAAATAACTCTAGGCTGTCCAATTTCTCTTCATAACTGAAAGCCTCTTGCCCAGGCAACATCTTGGAAAACCTCAGTATCTTGCTTATTGTGAACACCTGAAGGGACATGCTGCTTGGTATAATTTTGGTACTGAAATGTATATGTTACGTTACTCATTTGGCTTGACAAGCACCACTTGTGTTGTTACTGCTGCATAGTATTAGTGCAAAACAACTAGCTTCTCCCTTCCAGATGTAGACTGGCACAGTTCATGACCATGTTTTTGTGCAATATACACCCAGAAAGGTCAGATTTGGGTTGCCATTGTCTCACAGGACAACTTTATTGTGCTCTGTTTCAGCATCAAGCTAGCTCAAATGGCTCAGACTCTATTTAGGAGGTTGTTGATAGGTCCAATCTTATCACACAGGAATCCCAATGTGTATACGGACCAGCAAATATAGTTTTGTGGTAGAAAATGGCTCAGAACCCCTGGCTGATTTCTCCATTTGGACATTGAAGAAAGGGAATATTCATGACTATTCCATTTCAAGTGTGAATTTGTTAATGAGTGCATTCTCCATGGCAACACCTCTACCAATAAAAGACTTCCTGCCAACCAGTCAGCAAGCTCTTCCCACGTGGTATAAACATTGGTTGTTCCCTTGAAGTTGCATTCTTGCAAAATGGCCTGATTAGTGCAAGATGAAAATCTTTGATGAAATGGTCTTTTTTGGCAAATTATAACTATTGCCAGTATGATATCAACATCAAATAATTAAACAGAGCTAGAATTGACTATGAAATGATTTCACCTTTTTCAGGCCTTGATGGAGATTTCAGTATTTATAACATGATGTCACCTGGCCCCTGTCTGTAGTGTAGCCAATCTCTGGGCCCTATCTTCACTTTCCTTTATGAACCTTACATTGCATCTTTTCATTCTTCATTGCATTTTCATCATGTCACACAAATGCCAGGCCATGATCATCTGTTTAAGTCAAAGCAATCATCTTGATTGGCAACCCATCCACCACCTTAAACATTCGCTCCTTCAGTTAGGATTGGGCAATAAATGCTCACTGTCTCAATATCCCAGATACCATTTCAATGAATAAATAAATAATTAGGAAACATCATAATCTTATGTACTATAATAATAACTACTAAAATCAAGCAAAATATGTGATTTTCCATAATTTTGTAGCTCAGTCCTTAGTTTATATATGCGTTGATTATCTGGACAGCTAATTTGTTGATACAGAGTGAAGACAACAGCTTAGGTTCAATTCCTGCAGTGGCTGAGGTTTCCATAAAGAATTGTCTTTCTCAACCTCTCCCCTTGGCTGAGGTTTGGTGACTCTCAGATTAAACTATCACCAGTCTTGTCTCTCTCTAATGAGGGAGCAGGCCTGTGATGCAGTCAGACTATGGTGATTTTACCCTTACCTCAATTTATGCCTGTATAAGAACAAGCATTTGGATTATCTAGTTTTCCATAAACATGTGACACTTCAAATCCTATGCAAATTCCTCTACAAGCCGCATACTATCTTGACTTGGAATTATATCACTGTACCTTCTCTATCATTGGGTCCAAATTCCCAAAACTCCATTCCTTTTACCACTGTAGGTGTATAAATTTGGTTAAATGCTGCATAAATGCCATAAATGATGCAGTGGCTCAAGAAGGTAGATCACCACTATTTCTCAAGGGGAATTAGGATTGACCAATGAATGCCCAGCCAGCAAAGCCCACATCACTGAACAAATAAACAAAATGCTCATGTCTCATATAGTAAAGCATTCAAGACAGCTTTACCAAGCAAAGATTTCTGACTGCTCCCTGAAGAGAATCAAGTAAGAACATCATATCAATCAAATACTACAATCATTATTTCTCCACACAGGTCCTTTTCCACATTCCGCAGATCCATGTAATGTTATACCTTATTTGCTCATCCATAGCTCAGCAGGACAATTTTCCCAAACCTGCTGTTGTACAAATTATAATTATAATTATAATATTATTATGTTTTTGTGGCATAATTGATTTTCGAACAGCTGTAAAAGGTGGGACTTTGTAAAAGGAATATGTGAATGTAGGTCTTTCTTCCAAAAGCATTAGGCTCCTGATTACTAACTTGTTATCTTCCATCTGACTGGTGTGAGAATATGGATTCTCCTGATTTGATGGCCAGCCCCCTTTAAATATGAGTGGCAAGTTAGCTCTGACTGATAATTGACACATCCATTACAGTGAATGAGGTGATCGACTGGCCACTGGCGGCACAAGACATCATTTGACACTTCCTTGTTCTGGAGGTGTGTTTCCAGCTGCCTTATCACTCATTGCCAATGAAGCTGGCCCTCACCACAATTCAGGCTGCCAAGTCTTTGTTCTGCATGTGGGTGGACTGAGCTCCAACTGATCACGTTTCTTGAGCAACATCAGTAGAAGCATCAGCTGTTCTACACCTTCAGCACATACTACACAACTTGCAACATGTAAGTGAGGTTTCCATTTTGAAGCATCTCATGTACTTTGCAACGCAGGAGCAGGCCACGCAGTCCAAACAGTTTATGCTCATGTTGATGCTTCATTTGAGCCTTCTTCCACCCCTTCTGATCTCCAGCTTCAACTTAAATACACTTGTAATATTCAGTTCAACTATTCCTAATGGTAGTGAGTTTTAAATTCTCACCACTCTCTGGTTAAAAGAAATAAATTCCTCATTGCAGTGAATATTTAAACCTTTTTGTTGTTCTATCTCCACGTGGCAGCATACTTCCTGTGATGAACCTAACAAACCCCTCCAGAATCTTAAATACATCTTTCAGGTCAGCATTAACTCTTCGCTTTCCTAGCAAAAAGTGTTCCAACCTGTTCAGCCTTTCCTGACAGGTTTAGCCTCTTTTTCTGATAATAATCTTGTAAAGTACAGTATGATGATGTTTTTGACTAGATTTCCATCATAAAGCAATCGTCTGCAATTTTTGAAAAGGTTTATTGTGGCTCTGGGGGAGATAAATTTCACCCTATTAAATCATAAAGGGAATGACAGTACAACAATTATGTTAGTCCTCTGGTGATCTAAAGGCCTGGATTAATAAATCAGAGGCCTGGGTTTAAATCCCACCACAACAGTGGGGGAATTTAAATTCTGTTCAGTAAACACTCTGAAATGCAGTGTAGAAATCAATTTCCGAAACTTTGAAAAATCTTAATAAAAATGGGGATTGGCTGATATTTTGAGCAGAAAATGGTTACCACCAATGTTTGTTGAGGTGGTTGCCATTCTGAAATGCGTAAAGAGCCCATCAATAATTCAAATTAAATCAACGTGACACACTTGATATACTGAAATAATTCTACAATGATTGTTTGGTTCACAATCACGTTGTTTGAAAAACTGTTAAACTCTTCATCTTTGATTTTCAACACAAAGAGTTCATTGTATTTGGAATAGCTTCACAGAGGCTGATATCAGATCGCCAAGTCACCCTGTATTTATGTGTGGAGAGTCCTTAACACTGATCCGGCTCCCTTGGACCTAGCTCTCAGAATGAACAGAATGTCTAACTCTCGTGTTTGTATCTGTCAGCCAAGGCCCCCTGATTGGATCAGATTAACAGCCACAATTAGGGAACTCATATCTATGAGGGCTACCTGGCTGACGACATTACAATCAATATGGTTTTCATCCTGAGTCACTTTGATTATTTGTCATCATCATGAACCCACTCTGGATCATTGAATTGGATTTTCCACAATTTTTGAATAATCAGATTGTTCCATTGCTGGATATGTTGAGATTCATAGGTGTATCATCCATGTTAATTTGATATAATAGGTAATCATGTTTTTTTGCTGTTTGATAATGAATCACCAGAAATTAGTAATTTTGGCATTGAGGTTTTTTGGTAATCCTTGAGTGAGGTTGGTCATTTGTTGCAATGTGAGATGTCTTTATTGAAAATTCCAGCAAAGGTAGGTCATAGTTGACTCTTAAATTCTCTTACTAAATCACAATTGTTTGATAAGTTAGCAAACATTCCCACTTTTGCTTGAAACCAGGTTCATGACCTGTTCTTTTTAGCAGGAGGACCTTTTGCTGTTCATTAGTCGCCACACATGGCCTGCTCCACGTTGGGTGTGAGTTAAGTTTTAGTTCATTTCCTTACCAAGACTACTCATATTGTCTGTTTAATGCCATATGCCAATTTATAAGATGAGTGTAGCCATAAACAAGCATTTCTGAACAGTATTTGTAGCTCTGACTTGCTCTTGTAGCCTCTGTGTTTATGTGGCGAGTCCAGTAAAGTTTTGGTTGATGGTAACCCGCAAGAATGTTGATAGTGGGGGATTTCATGATGGTAACACCATTGAATGTCAAGGGATGGTGGTTAGGGTGTCTATTACTGGAGATGGTCATTGCTTGGCATTTTTGTGATGTATATGTTACTTGCCACTTGTCAGCTTAAGCCTGGATATTATCCTGATCTTGTTGCATTTGAACATAGACTGCTTCAGGTTCTGAGGTGTCATTAATGCTGCTGAACGTTGTGCAAGCATTGGTGAACATCTCTACTTCTGACATTATGATGGAGGAAGGTCATTGATGAAACAGCTGAAAATCTTCTTTTGTACTGAGTATGACTTCAACCAGCAGAGAGATCCATTGATTCTAGTTTTGCTAGAGCTCCTTGATGCAGCCTTCATGTTAAGGGCTGTCACTCCCCCCTCACCTCTGGAATTCAATGCTTTTTTCCATGTTGGAACCAAAGCTATAATGAGGTCTGGAACTGAGTTGTCCTGGCAGAACCCAAACTGGACATTACTGAGTATGTTTTTGCTGAGTAGGTGCAACTTAATAGCACATTTGACGACGCTTGCCATCATTTTACTGGTGATTAAGAGTAGTCTGAGTAGTCTGATGGAGCAATAATTGACTGGGTTGGATTTGTCCTGCTTTTTGTGTACAGCCCATAGTTGGGAAATTTTCCTCATTGTTGGGTGGATGCAAGTGTTGTAATAGTATTGGAAGGGCTTGACTAGAGAAACAGTACATTCTGGAGCACAAGTGTTTAGTACTATTGCCAGAACGTTGTCAGGGCACATAGCCTCAATATTATCGAGTGTCTCCAACCATTTCTTGATATCAAATGGAGTGAATCAAATTGACTGAAGACCGATATTTGTAATACTGGGGACCACTGGAGAAAGCTAAGATTGATCATTCATTTGGCTTCAGCCTTATATTTTGAACCTTTCTGTTGGGTTCTTCCATTGTTGAGTATGACAATATTTGTGGAGCCTCCTCCTTCGTTGTTCATAACTGGATATGGAAGGGCTGCACGGCTTAGATCATATGTTAATTGTGGCGTCATTTAGTTCTATCTATCATTTGCTACTTATGATATTTCAGAATGCAAGTAGTCTTGTTTGGCAGCTTCTCCAGTTTGACCTCATTTTTAGGTATGCCTTCTGCTGTTCTCGGCATGCTGTCTTGCATTGTCCATTGCACCAGCTTTGACATCCTGGCTTAATGTTAATGATTGAGAAGGAGAAATGCTGAGCCATGAGATTGCAGATTGTGTTGGTGTTCATGGCCCACAATGCTTCATGGATGCCCAGTCTTTAGTTGCTAGATCTATTTGAAGTCTGTCCCATGTAGCATGGTGATAGTGCTACACAACATGAACAAGGATATTCTCAATGTGAAGGTAGGTCTTTGTCTGTACAAGGATTGTGCAGACGTCACTCTTATTGATACTGTCATGGACACGTGCATTTGCAGCAAGCAGATTGGTAAGGGTGAGGTCAAGTTGGTTTTCCCTCTTATTGGCATCCTTATACCTCTGCTGCAGACCCAATCCAGCAGATAAGTCCTTTATATTTGGAGTTGGCATTAGATAAGCTGTCTGTACTTAAAGTTGATAAGATAGTGGAACCAGCTAAGATGCTTCCATGGATATTAAAGGAAGTGAGAATAGAAATAGCAGAGGCATTGGCAACTACCTTTCAATCTTCCTTGGATTAACGGCTGGTGCCAGAGGATTGGAAAATTGCAAACAATTACATTTTTGTTCAAGCAGTGTTGTAAACTTTGACAGCAATTACTGACCAATTAGTTGAACTTCAGCGATGGGAAAACTTATGGAAACAATTCTTCGTGTTGAAATTATTATTCACATAGTAAAAGGTAGGTTAATTTGGCAGAATCAGCAAGGATTTTTAAGGGAAAATTGTGTCTAACTTGCTGGGTTTTTTTGTTTTGAAGAGATAACAAAGAATAATGATGAGGGTAATGCTGTTCATGTGGTGTAAATGGGCTTTGAATACAACTGACTTGTGAGAACAGTTATAGGTCATGGAATAAAGAAGGACAGTAGCAACATGGATCCAAATTAGCAGAGGGATGGAAAGCAGACAGTAATGGTTAATGGGTATTTTCAGGCTACAGGAAATATGTAGTGGCATTTCCAGGGGTCAGTATTGGAAGTCTTAGTCTTCCTAACATAGATTAATCACCTATGCCTTGGTATACAGGGGACAATTTCAAAATTCACAGATGACACAAAACCTGGGAGAATTGTAAACTGTGTAGAGCTTCAAAAATAATTGAAAAGTTAATGGATAGATGGCATATAAAATTCAATCCGGAGGCAATTACATTTTGGTGTAATAAGGGAGACTATTGTAAAGGCTGTGGTGGAGCAGAAAGACCTGGATGAACATGTATATATGTCATTGAAGGCGGCAGGAAGTATAGAGAGCTGTTAATGAAGCATTCAGTATTCTAGCTTTCATAAATTGGGTCATACAAGAAAAGAGTAGGGAGGCTATATTGAACTTATGTACAACACTGGTTAGACTTCAGCTTGGAGTATTGTGAACAGCTCTGGGTATCACATTAAAGGAAGGATATGAAATGCATTGGTGAGAGCGTGGATGACAAGATACAAGAATAATTCTGGGGGTGACACACTTGAGTTATGAGAATAGTTAGGAGAGGTTGGGACTATTTTCCTCGGAGAACTGTTGTCTGAGGGAGGTTTGTTAGAAGTTTTCACAGTCATGAGCGATCTGGATAGAGTAGATAAGGGGAAACAATTCCTACCTGTAAAAGCATCAAGAACCAAAAGACAGTTTTAAAGTGTTTTGCAAAAGGAACAAATGTAAGATAAGGAAAAAACATTTTCACACAATGCATGATCCCAATTTCGAATGTACTGACTGGAAATGAGATGAGGGAAGGTCCAAATAAATAATTCAAGAGGACATTTGATGACTTTTGAAATAGAAACCATATGCAGGGTAATAAGGAAAAGGCAGGAGATTGACACCAAGTTAAAATGTGTTCTGGTAAATTATTACACAAACATTAAATTTAGAATCAATTTAAATTTAAATTTAAATGGGGGAGGGTTAACTTTCATATCAATTTAGGACATATTGAGCAGAATTGCCTCCTCTGCACCTTAAAAATTCTGTGATGCTGTGATACACCGAGGAAATGATTTATTTTAGCCATTCCTGAAGGTCAACAACATTAAACAGGACTGTCTTCAGCCATAACAGGAACTGAAATTGCTGGAGAAACTCAGCAGGCCTGGCAGCAGCACTGGAGAGAAAACAGTTAAAGTTTCAGGTCCAGTGACCCTTCTTCCAAATTACTAGGAAAAGCTTGGTATATCGGTTCTGAAGAAGGCTCCCTGGACTCAAAACATTAACTTTGCCTTCATGAACAAATGCTACTAGACCTGCTGAGTTTTGCCAGCAATTTCTGTTTTTATTTTGACTTTTCAGCATCTGCAGTTCTTTGTGTTCTTTAATACAGCCCTCAGTCAGTTCAATTCACTCCATGTGATATCAAGGACAGGCTGAGCACACTAGATACAGCAAAGGTTGAGATTTGCAGTGTTGAGGGTCAATACTCCAGGTCTAGCTGCTCTTCTAACTGATCTGCTCTAGTATTGCTGCAATGCTTGCAATTACAGGGCAAAGTTGAAATTTCCCACATGTGCTCTGTGCACATAAAGCTAGACAAATCTAACCTGGCCAATTACTGTCCCAATAGTCTATTCTGTATCATCAGCACAAAGTGGCGGATGTTGTTGTTAATAGTGCTGTCAAACATTGCTCAGTTGCTCAGTTTTCATTACATCAGAACCACTTGTCTCCGAGTCTCATTACAACATTGGTTCAAACCTGAATTTCAGAGGTTAGGGCAAAGTCGTTGCATTTCACATCAAGGCAGCATTTAACTGAGTGTGGCATCAAGGAGCCCTAGCAAAATTGGATTCAATGGGAATCAGGGTGATTACTAGTATTACTGGTTAGAATCTCAAGAGAAAGATGAAAGTGGTTGTTGGAGGTCAGCCATTTCAGTTCCAGAATATCGCTATAGGAGTTCCTCTTCATCAGTGACCTTCCCTCCATCAGAAATGGGGATATGTGCTGATGATTTCATAATGTTCAGCATAAAAAAAACCTCTGTCACAACTCCTTGGATAATTAAGCCCATTTCTGTTTATAGTAAGACTTGAATGACATCCAGGCCTGACTGATACGTGCCAGTGACATTCATGTCATAGAAGTGCCAGACAAAGTCATGTCCAATAAAAGTATGTCTAATCACCTTCACTTCATGTTAATGGCATTGCCTGGCAGTTACCATCAATCAATGACCCAGCTGAAGCAGGCATGATGTGGCCACAAGAATAGGTTGGGCATTCTGCAACAAGTAACTCAACCTATGAGTCACCAGAGGCTTTATTTGCATAAACGACCAGTGAAAGCTGATGTGTTCTGGTAAATTATTACACAAACATTAAATTTAGAATCAATTTAAATTTAAATTTAAATGGGGGATGGTTAACTTTCATATCAATTTAGGATCTGAAAGGTAGTGAGTTTCTTGAATGCCTGCATCATTTTTCTGCAGCAATGCATCCTTGGGCCAACAACAGAAAAGGTCACATTAGGTTTAATGATGAATAATGTGGCAGGTTTAGGTAACTGCCTAAAGAACATGAACATTCATCTAATACCAATCATGATAAAATCCAGTTCAAAGTCAAAAATTCAAAACAGCTACTCATATTCTAGATTTAGAAAAATCACATTTCAATCTGTTGAGGCAGAGACTATCTGCGGTATTGTGGACAAACCTATTAATGGATTAAATGATGGAAGTGTTTAGAAATGGACGTAATTCAATATAGAATCAATTTATATCCCTAAGGAGAAAGAGTCCTATTTACTAAAAAAAATCATAATGTCTAATGAGATGAGAAACAACATAAAACTAAGAAAAAAAGTATACAATTTTGTGTCCGAAAGATATAAAGGAAAGCAAACAGCGATAAAAACATAGCAATTATGATTGAAAGGGGTGCAGGAAGAAACTTGACAGAGAAGTCTAAATCAACATGCAAAAATCCTTCCTATTATATTAAAATTGAGGAGATCGTCATGTAGGGCCCTTGAAGTTACCGGCACGGTGGCTCAGTGGTTACCACTGCAGCCTCACAGCGCCAGGGACCCAGGTTCAATTCCAGCCTCGGGTAACTGTCTGTGTGGAGTTTCCACATTCTCCCTGTGTTTGCGTGGGTTTCCTCTGGATGCTTCGGTTTCCTCCCACTGTCCAAAGATGTGCCAGCTAGGTGGATTGGCCATGCTAAATTGCCTGTAGTGTTCAGGGGTATGTGGGTTATAGGGGGATGGTTCTGGGTGGAATGCTCCAAGGGTCAGTGTGGACTAGTTGGGCCAAAGGGCCTGTTTCCACACTGTAGGGAATCTAATCTAAATTAGATTCTTCATCGTTACAAATAAGGAAATAGCAAACATGCTGAACAATTATTTCATATCAGAATTTGCAATTCAGGAGGCAGCCTGCATGTCATTCATCTGAAATAAATGAAAATCAAATTAGGGACAGGAACTCATCAAAATTAACATAAGTAAAATAATAATAATGGAGACAATAGCGAGAATAAAGTGTGACAAATCTTCAGTTCCAGGGTCACTTAGGGTTTGAAAAAGAAGTAGGTGAGAACAAAGCAAATACCCTATGATAATCATTCGTAGGTCTCTTGAATTCAGTAACCATTCCTTTTGATTGGAAACTTGCATGTGTCACTCTGCTATTTAATAAAGGTGTGGGAGAGAAACAAGGGTACTATAAATCAGGTAGCTCAACATCTGTTGATACAAAATTACTACAGTCTACAATTAAGCCTTGTGGCTAGATATATAGAAGTTTTCACCTGATCAAAGACATCTGGCATAGATTTGCTAAGGGTAAGTCACAACAGACAAACTTGATTGGAATGGTTGAAGATGTAATTAAAGTAGTGAAAACCTAAGGTATATGCAAACCAAAAGGCTGTGGGACCTCCCTTTCAGTCAGCACAGAAAGACAATTTAGTCCAATAAGTGGAAAACCTGCAGGATAGGAGCATAGGAATTGGGAGCATGAGTGAGCAATTCAGACCTTCGAGCCTGCGCCACCATTTAACATGATCATGGCTGATCTTATGCTGGTCTCAACTCCATTTTCCTGCTTGCTCCCCATAGCTCTTTATCCTGCTTGTCATCAGAAACATTTCTATTTTGTTTTAGAATTTGTTGATTGATTCTGCCTCCATTGCACTTTGGGGTCATAATTTCCACAGATTCACAACCCTCTGAGAGTAGTTTCTTTTCATCTCAGTTTTGAACCTAGCCCCTGTTACTCTATGTCTATGACTTCTTGTGCACGACTGTCTCACAAGGGGGAAGCATCTGTTCAATGCCCACCTTATCAATCTCTTTTAGCATTTTGTATACCTTAATCAGATTCCCCTTCATTCTTCCAAACTCCAGTTAATAAAAGCTCAAGCTATTCAACCGCTCCTTGTACAACAGCCCATTCATCCCTGGAATCAACCAGGTGAATCTCCTCTGAACTGCCTCCAGTACCAGCACATTCTTTCTCCATTAAGGAGACAAAAACTGGACACAATATTCCAGGTTAGCAAATCTGAAAGGATTGGAAGTGGTCAAAACCATATCATAGCTTTAATTTGATTTACATTTGAAACTGTGTTAACAAATGGAGAGGTAGTTTTAGTTTCATTTTTGAGTTCTGTGAGAGGAAATGTGTTGTCTGGAAATGAGTTTACATTCATTTAAATTAAGCTTTAAAAATGCTTGAGAAGAATACTTGTGATAATGGGAAACTGGAGATGCTGGAGAATCCGAGATAACAAAGTATGGAGCTGGATGAACACAGCAGGCCAAGCAGCATCTCAGGAGCACAAAAGCTGACGTTTCGGGCCTAGACCCTTCATCTCTCTGATGAAGGGTCTAGGCCCGAAACGTCAGCTTTTGTTCTCCTGAGATGCTGCTTGGCCTGCTATGTTCATCCAGCTCCACACTTTGTTATCTGAGAAGAATACTTCACTGTTTTAGAAAACAGACAGTAAGAAGAGAGAAGAAATTAAGCTGCTGTCAAGCATCCAGGTGTCCTATGACTCAGACAGTTAGTGATAGGGAAAAGTTATTTGAGAAAAATGGATAATGCAGAAGGTCAGTCAGCATGCAGATTATTTACAGACACACATAATTAAGACAGAAAAGACTTGTGATAGTAGCAGTTTCCAAAACAATCAGGGCAGAAGAAAGGAAATCTTGGGTAGTTTAGCCGCAAGTAAGAAAAAAGCTCCAGAATCAATAAGTTTTATTATGGCAGAAAAGACGATATCCTACAAGGCTGTTGAATGCATGGAGTTAAGGAACATGCACTAAGGAATAAATGAGCTGTGTTAGCAGTTTGTTTAAAGATCTCATCATGAGGCATGAACTAAAGAAGATAGCATTGTGTAAACATTGATGTTTGACAGAAAGAAACTAAGTACACTCATGCACTCGAAATAGCATGACCCTTGGCTGAGGTTTGAGTATCTGTAAGGTTACTGTTTTTGAGCGTAAAAGAGTGAGTCCTTATTTCCAATAGTTGTAATAACTGTTTCAAATAGCCCTTACTGAGTGTGAAATAGTTTATTTTTCCACTTATGTAATAAACTTTGCTCTTTTATTAAGAATACACTGACAGCTTCTTGTATATATGTTCAGTGACTAACCACCATAGTAAGCAAATCACAAAAAATAGAGCTTGTGTTCTATCAAACCAGATTTCACTCAGACATCCAACTTGTCCAGTATTACTATCAGCTGGGGTTATTACAAATTGTGTATGCAATTATGTACAATGAAGAAGAAAGTACTGTGTTGAGAGAGTTCGTGTAGTTTAATTTAAGTGGGAAAGAGGGCTCAGAAAAATAGGCTTGGAAAATAGTACATAATTTTTATCAATCTAAAGTAGAAGCATAAAGATCCATAATGTATCACAAATGACGTGATTCTATGGCCCTTTATCATTTACTGGAAACCCTGCAGCCCAATGGTATCAATGTGGACTTCACCAGCTTCAAAATCTCCCCTTCCCCCACAGCATCCCAAAACCAGCCCAGTTCGTCTCCTCCCCCCACTGCATCACACAACCAGCCCAGCTCTTCCCCTCCCCCCACTGCATCCCAAAACCAGCCCAGCCTGTCTCTGCCTCCCTAACCTGTTCTTCCTCTCACCCATCCCTTCCTCCCACCCCAAGCCACACCTCCATTTCCTACCTACTAACCTCATCCCACCTCCTTGACCTGTCCGTCTTCCCTAGACTGACCTATCCCCTCCCTACCTCCCCACCTATACTCTCCTCTCCACCTATCTTCTTTTCTCTCCATCTTCAGTCTGCCTCCCCCTCTCTCCCTATTTTTTCCAGAACCCTCACCCCATCCCCCTCTCTGATGAAGGGTCTAGGTCCAAAACGTCAGCTTTTGTGCTCCTGAGATGCTGCTTGGCCTGCTGTGTTCATCCAGCTTCACACTTTATTATCTATCATTTACTGGCTTTTGTTTTCAAACAGTATAATAGAGTATTTAAGGTATATTTGACTATCAGGCAATAAGTCACAACAGTGCTAAATTGATCCTGATCATTATTAACATAGAACAATATAGCGCAGAACAGGCCCTTCGGCCCTCAATGTTGCGCCAACCCGTGAACTAATCCAAGCCCATCCCCCTGCACTATTCCATCATCATCCATATACCTATCCAAGGACTGTTTGGTCA
This sequence comes from Stegostoma tigrinum, assembly GCF_030684315.1. Taxonomy (NCBI): domain Eukaryota; kingdom Metazoa; phylum Chordata; class Chondrichthyes; order Orectolobiformes; family Stegostomatidae; genus Stegostoma; species Stegostoma tigrinum. Next base: position 90,414,851 of record NC_081357.1, read on the forward strand.
GGCTAAAGCTAAATCTAAAACTCAAGTATTTCATTTAGGACTAAGTCACAGAAAGCGATATTGTATAGTTTGCATCAATGCAAATAAGCTCCTTCTCCACACTGAAGCTCACTGTAAGGCATGGAAATAACAGCCAATGTTTATTTTGCAACTGTTAATCCACAATTTCATATCGAGTGAATGAGTGAAAAATTACAGGCTGCAAAACAACAGAAGTCTCCAGAACTCACCTAAATTGAACTTGAGTAAACGATGCAACACTACCTCCAGAGTTGGTCTCATTCTGTAACTTCATAATTGCAATTAGTTAATTTTAATAGATGCAGTATATTGAAGCACATGAAAAATGTTGAATCTTCTCATGTTTGGAGGGGGAAAAGAGTACGTTATCATCAGAAATAATGGGAACTGCAGATGCTGGAGAATTCCAAGATAATAAAATGTGAGGCTGGATGAACACAGCAGGCCAAGCAGCATCTCAGGAGCACAAAAACTGACGTTTCGGGCCTAGACCCTTCATCAGAGAGAGGGTGATGAAGGGTCTAGGCCCGAAACGTCAGCTTTTGTGCTCCTGAGATGCTGCTTGGCCTGCTGTGTTCATCCAGCCTCACATGTTATCATCAGAAGCCTGTTAGGAGATAGTGCTCCAGAAATTCATATTGTTCTGTGACTGTGTCTCACTTTTCAAGCTGATGATATGAAATGTAATTTCCTTAATACTCTAAAATCAAATCATACAACAAATCTCAATCAGTATGCATTTGTAGACAACAATGTAAGGGGTTAAATAATGCAGTCAAAGTTCTGAGGAAATGATAAGTTAAAAATTAGATGCTCAACAGGAATGACGTGTATGGACAAAAAACAACTGAGTATTTACAAGTTTAAAAATTAAGGACTTAAGACTATTAAATCAATTGCAAACATCGAAATAATTTAGCTTCTGGCAGAAACAAGTGAATCAAAACAGCAATTTTGAACTGACGAATAGATATAACCTAATAATTAACAAGAACAGTTAAAAAATCTGATGTCACTTCTGGTCAGACATCACCGAAGTGGAGCTTGCTGAAGGCTTATGAAACAGAATACAACAGCCAATGAAAAGTCGTTCCAAAATCAAAATGAGAAGTGTCACATGCAAATGAAACCATACAAATTCGATGAAAAAAGACATTTTTCACCTGGACTTGATCTTTCATGTTTAACAATGTGTTTATCAGCTCCCCAATCAATTACAGCACTAACACATCCAGTTGGATTCTCCAGGACTCCAATGAATTTGGCAGTCTCATTTCTGAAAAAAAGGGTATAATCTCAATTGTAAATGGCTGCCAATGTCATCAATTTCTGTTAACTGTGCTTGTGATTTCATCTAACTAAAAGGAATCGTGGACACAAATATAATATGTAAAATGTTATAATACAATTTATCATAACAGTTTTATCTGCCATTGCCATTTTGTAGTCATTTGACAAGAACTGTAAGTGACAAGTTTTAGGTTGAGCTCCCACTTTAGAGACTCATGCCCTTCTGTAAGGACCTTTTCTCCAGAGACCCTGGCCTGCCAGACCAAGGCTAACAGTGAGGCCACACATCTTTATGAGATGATATCAGGATGAGATCCTTCAACTGTAAAGGTAGGAGGAGCCATGCTTGTTTTCGTCACATCTGGGGAGGTTAAGTGGAAATTCAGAATTACGTGTTTTGATACGGTAGGTCAGGAATAAACTGCTTCCATTGGTAATATCAACTGGATGGCATACATTCCAGTTAATTAGCAAAGGATTAGAAAGATGTTGAGATGTAAGATACACACCAAGCAATGTGTCTTTTGCAATGCACTACATGAAAGAGTGGTTGAAGCAAGTTCAACAGGAAAATGTCAGAATGAAATTGGATGTATGCTTGATTTACAAATAATTTACAGAACTATGAGGAAGACGCAAGGCAATGGGATTTAAGTATTTCTCTCGAAGAGCTGGAACTGGCACCATAGGCCAAACAGAATTTTACAGTTCAGAAGGCATCTATGACCTTTGGGGATTGCAGGTTACCACAAAGGGAAAAAGTTGCAGCTGGCAGAGAAATGAAACAGTTGCATAGGGTAGCACAACACAGCTATGTAAAAAGCAACATTTCTCTTCAATTAAGCGTTA